>NC_143052.1:269314423-269928653 GCF_052426305.1 Pelodiscus sinensis
CCCATTATATTTATATATATATGAATTAAATCAAAATGATAAATCAAACATCAGTAAAGACTTTACAATGAATTTCAGGGTACTAAATATTTAAAGTATACTTCTAGCCCAATAAATAAAATGCTCTAGCAGAAAGATATAATGAATGGCAGTAGATGACTGCTGGATGTTTGGACACACGACATTTTTTAGCTAGATAAAGAGGCACAGTGCTGATTAGCACAAGATCTGTTGAGCATTTGTTGTAAATGCATGCTTTTTGGTGCAAGTCATTTAGAAATAAACAGTGTATTTTCCCTCATCATTTAGTTATAATAATTCATAGAGTTATTTATAACAGTAGGTTCAAAATGGTCCAATGGAAGTTATTTTTCAAGTTTCAATGCATAATTAGATGAACTCACTTTCAAATGATGTTGATGACGATTCGAAATTTAATGACAATGACAGACTAGACATTTCTAAAACAAAAAGACTAGGCCACACTATCAAGGAGTATAAGGTAGGTAGATTAGTGGTTCTCAACAGGGGATGTGGACCTTCTCGGGGGCCATGACCAGGGCCAGCATTAGACTTGCTGAGGCATATAGGTAGGAGGCTGAAGACCAAAGTGATAAGCATGGCCACAGTTGGAGTAGTCTCATTCTGAGCCCGGCCAGGGCACTATATACCTGCGGAGCCATATGTCCTAGGATCTGAGACACTCTCAAGCTATGATCATGGGGGCAACTGCGAATTATTGAAGGAGGATGACAGGGCCTAAAACAGTGGTCTCCAACCTTTTTACGCTCAAGATCACTTTTTAATTGTCAGAACAAGCCAAGATCTACCGCCCTATCCTTCCCCCAAGACCACACCCCTTTCTTGAAGCCCCGCCCTCTCTGTTCTCCCCCTCTCCATCACTTACTATCCACAGCCCTTATACACTCTAAGGGTACTGCTACACTGCCGCTTTTTTTCGATTCCTCTGTAGGAAGAGGTTTTCCAACATTTGACCTGGGTAGACTGGGCCAAATGTCAGAAAAGCCCCTTCTTTTGGAAGCCCCCTTATTCCTTGTGGAACAAGGAATACAGGGGTTACCGAAAGAGCATGTTTGCTCTTCCTCTAAAAAAAAGTGGAAGAACAAACGCGTCTCTGGACGCAGAAGAGTTTCCCTGGGATACCTCTGGAATCCTGAAAAACTCCTGCAGTCTAGCCATAACCTCACTGGGTTGAGACAGGATGTGTGGGCTCTGGGGTGGGAATGAGGGATTTGGGTGTGGGAAGGGGTGAGAAGTGCAAGCTCTGAGAAGGAATTTGGGTGCAGGAGGGGCTGCTGGCTCAGGGAGGGTGCTCCAGGCTGGGGAGTGTTGGGGTACTGAGCAAGCCACAGGCTTGTGGATGTGAGGGTGCAGGAGTTTGAGTTGGGGGATGTGAGGGGCTCAGGGCAGGGAGGTTGTGAGTATAATGGGCTCAGAACACAGATTTGTGGTGTGTGGATGGTGTAGGAGTGTTGTGACCGAAGACTGAGGATGTGGGGGTGCAGGAGTTTGGGGATGTGAAAGGCTCAGGACAGGGGCTTCCAGTGTATGATAGGCTCAGATCTAGGGTCGGGGGGAGGGGGGTATGTGCAGGAGTGTTATGATGCTGCAGACAGATGGGGGGTTTATTGGCCAGGCTTCATTTTTAAATAAAATGTCAACGCCAAAAAGTTTCAGCATTGTTTTTATTCATGAGAAGGGCAGGGAACCTGTTTCAAGTCAGGGGTCTCTGACCCACAGAAAAGTCAGTTGGGGCCACACAAATGAGATGCAAAAAAAAAAAAAATTCCTCCAACCCTCCCCCCCCCCCCCCAAAGCCTCACTAATGTGGCCCCAACTGTGGTGGTGGGAGCAGGGGAGATGGTACTGGGGAAGGGTGCTAGCGGGTGCTGGGGCAGGCGACGGTGTCAGTGGGGGCAGAGGACAGGATGCTGGGGTGGGGACAGGGTGCTAGTGGGGGCAGATTGCCAGTGGGGGCAGGAGACAGGGTGCTAGTGGATGCTGGGGCAGGGGACAGGATGCCAGTGGGAGCAGGGGACAGGAAAGGATGCCAGTGGGAGCAGAGTGCCAGTGGGGGCAGACTGTTGGTTGGGGCACAGAACAGGGAATCCTCAGCACGCACCTTCCCCCTCCGAACTCCCTGCAGAGGAGGGAAGCTCCGGCAAGCGCCTCCTCCCGGGACTCCTTCCCCTCCCCCACAGAGGAGGGAAGCTCCAGCGTGTCTCCCCTCTGGAGACTCCTAACCCCTCTAGCCCGTCTCCCCCAGAGGAGGGAAGCCCCAGCGCATTTTCCCCTGGAACTCCTACCTCCTCCCCCCACGCAGCAAGTCCCCGGCAGCTGCCAGACTTCCGTCTACCCTGCGGGAAGCCGGCACTAACTCCATTGTTGCTGGAGGTAGGTAGTGGGGCTTCTTGGGGGTGGAGGGAACTGGGGTGGGGAGCCCTGAGCGCCTCCCAATCGACCAGCTGATCACAATCTACAGATTGGTGACCACGGGCCTAGAATCTCTCGACGGAGTGATGCTCTGGCTGTGGTCAAGTCTAGAACTGCCCCCTATGAACTCTATCCTTTGAGTAGGTGCCAAGAGGGACTTTTTCTTGTTTATTAGCAGACAGAGCTGGCAGCATGTGTCCAGCATGGACCTTTTGCCTCAACAGGCCCTTGATGAGCCAGTCATTCAGGTATGAATATAACTGTACATGCTGATGCTTCAGGTATGCCACAGCGACTGACACACACTTGGTGAAAACCCTGGGGGCCATAGAGAGGTCAAAGGGCAGGATAGCAAATTAGTAATGGTTCCTTCCCACTACCTCTCTCAGACCCTCTAAGATGGCAATATGGAAGTACACATCCTTGAGGTTGAAGGCAGAATACCAAGTCCCTGAGATCCAGATAGGGAATGGAAATGGTTAGGCAGACCATACAGAACTTGAAGTACACCAAATATTAGGCCATAGGCCCCCATTTGCCTTAGGGATCAAAAAGTAGTGGGAGTAGAACCCTCTGTTATCGAACTCTGGAGGCATCCTCTCCATTGCTCTCACCTGGGGCAAATGGGATAGCTCCTGCTTGAGAAGCTGCTCATGAGAATGGTGCCTAAAGAGGGATAAGGGCGGAGGGTAGGAGGGCGGTGTGGAGGAGAGCTGGAGGATGTAGCCACACTGGACAGTGGCCAAGACACAATGGTCCTATGTAATGTCCCTCCATGACAGGAGGAAGGGACAGGATAGGTGGATAGTATGTTGGGAGTCCAGTACGTTGTCCCCAGGCACACCCTCCAAAGGAATGCTCGCCCTGGAGTTTTGCCTGGCTGGTCGATTGCTGGCCAGACTGGGGGTGGCAGCCCTGATTTCCCTTTGAGGGCTTAGGCCATGAAGGGGCTCTCTCTGGCTGGGGATACTGACCTTATGTTGAGAGGACTGGGGCTTAAACCTTTTCCTCTCGGATCCTGGGAAATCCAGATTTAGGCTTTTCAAGGTCATATGGAAGTCCTTCAAGCCTGTGCAACTTCGCGTCCATTTGTTCTGTGAACACGGCCCACGTATCAAAAGGCAGGTCTTGAATGAAGTTCTGTGTCTCTAGAGACAGGCCTAACTGGAGAATCCTTGCCACCCGCCTCACATTGATGGTGGAGGCCATAAAGAAAGCTGCTGAGTCTGCTTCATCAGACTCTGACTTCAGGGCAGCCAGAGCTACGGAGGACCCTTCTTTGATGAGGGCCTTCTACTCCTTGTAGGAGGCTTCAGGCAATGTGGTCTCAAACCTAGCAAGAACCTGTCAGGCATTCACTTCATACCTGGTGAACAAGACTTGGTGGTTTTCCACCATTAACTGCAAGCTAGTCAAAGAACAGATCTTTCTACCAAACAAGTCCAGTCATTTGGACTCTTTATTCTTAAGGGCAGGTACTGGATGGCCTTCATGTTCCTTATGGCTCACCGATTCCACCACAAGAAAGATGGGAGATGGGTGGATATAAATGTAGTCATGATCCCCTGCTGGGACAAACTTCTTCTGCTCAGCTCTGTTGGCTATCGGCAGAATGGAGGAGGGAGTCTGCTGTAGTATCTTGCCAATCTTCGCAACCGCCTCATGCCAGGGTAATGCCACCCTGCTAGGCCCTGCTTGAATCAGGACCCCAAGCAATGAACCTGAGATCTCTTGCACCTCCTTGGCCTGGAGGCCCAAGCTGTTAGCCACCTCTGAGGAAGTCTTGGTCGGCTCTCAAGTCCTCCTGGGGTACCGCCAGGGAAAAAGCCACAACTGCCTCATTTGGCGATGAAGAGGAGGTGGCTAGGGCTGGTTCGGCATCTTCACAAGGCGGGAGCTGCTCTCATAGAATCATAGAGCTGGAAGAGACCTCAGAAGGTCATCAAGTCCAGCCCCCTGCTCTAGGCAGGACCAATTCCAACTAAATCAACCCGGCCAGGGCTTTGTCAAGCCGAGACTTAAACACCTCTAGGGATGGAGACTCCACTACTTCCATAGGTAACCCATTCCAGTGCTTCACCACCCTCCTAGTGAAATAGTTTTTCCTAATATCCAACCTGGACCTCTCCCACCACAACTTGAGACCATTGCTCCTTGTTCTACCATCTGTCACTACTGACAACAGCCTCTCTCCATCCTCTTTGGAACCTCCCTTCAGGAAGTTGAAGGCTGCTATCAAATCCCCCCTCACTCTTCACTTCTGCAGACTAAACAGACCCAAGTCATATGCTCCAGCCCCCTAATCATTTTGGTTGCCCTCCGCTGGACCCTCTCCAATGCGTCCACATCCTTTTTGTAGTGGGGGGCCCAGAACTGGACACAATACTCCAGATGTGGCCTCACCTAAGCCGAATAAAGGGGAATAATGACATCTCTGGATCTGCTGGCAATGCTCATCTTAATGCAACCTAATATGCCATTAGCCTTCTTGGCTACAAGGGCACACTGTTGACTCATATCCAACTTCTCATCCACTGTAACCCCCAGGTCCCTTTCTGCAGAACTACTACTTAACTGGTTGATCCCCAGCTTGTAACTAGGCTTGGGATTCTTCCGTCCCAAGTGCAGGACTCTACACTTGTCCTTGTTGAACCTCATCAGATTTCTTGTGGCCCAATCCTCCAATTTGTCTAAGTCATTCTGGACCCTATCTCTGCCCTTAAGCATATCTACCTCTCTCCCCAGCTTAGTGTCATACGCAAACTTGCTGAGGGTGCAATTCATCCCCTCATCCAGGTCATTAATAAAGATATTGAACAAAACCGGTTCTAGAACCGAACCCTGGGGCACTCCACTAGAAACAGACCGCCATCCTGACATCGAGCCGTTGATCACTACCCGCTGGGCCCGGCCTTCTAGCCATCTTTCTATCCATCTTACCATCCATTTATCTAATCCACATTCCCTTAACTTGCTGGCAAGAATATTGTGGGAGACCATATCAAAAGCCTTGCTAATGTCAAGATATATAACATCCACTGACTTCCCCACGTCCACCGAGCCAGTTACCTCATCATAGAAGCTAATCAGATTGGTCAGGCATGACTTGCCCTTTGTGAATCCATGCTGACTATTCCTAATCACTTTCCTCTTATCAAAGTGCCTCAAAATGGATTCCTTAAGGATCCCTTCCATGATTTTTCCAGGAACCGAGGTAAGACTGACCGGCCTATAGTTCCCTGGATCGTCCTTCTTCCCTTTTTTGAAGATGGGCACTACATTTTCCTTTATCCAATCGTCCGGGATTTCTCCCGATCTCCATGACTTTTCAAAGATAATAGCCAAAGGCTCCTCAATGACATTTGCCAAATCCCTCAGTACCCTTGGATGCACTAAGTCCGGACCCATGGATTTACTCCCACTACTCTCTTACTCCCACTACCTGTTGGGGGGGGGGGGGGAAGAGCGGGGAAAGAGAGAAGGAACTGGTGTCCCCATGTCCTGTTAGGGTCCACAACACTCTGGTTGCACTGAGGGGGCATCGTGCCCCAGTTTCTCACATGTAGACCAATGAGGACTTTGGACTGTTCTCCTCAGACACTGGAGGAGAGTGATCAGACTGTGCCAGGAGATCAGGGCTGAATGGCAGTTTGCCCCTGTGCCAGGGCCCCATTGGCATAGGGAACGGTACCAACACAGTACTTCTGTACTGCGCGACCTTGAAGACCACCGGCATGGAGGGAAGACGGATCTCCAGCACAGATGAAGATCACCTGGACACTGGGCTCAGTGCCTTCTGGGGCTTCTCTGGCCTGTCCACTGGCTGGTCATCCTTCTTCCACTTATCCTTATGAAAGCACTTGTCTCTAAGGGTATGCCTACGCTACAACGAATTACTTAATTCGAACTAAGCTAATTCGAATTAGCACGTCCACATTAAGTGGACCCTGAACCGGGGTTAAGGATGGCCGGAAGCAGTGCCAGCAGGGCAACAGAGGAGGACTTAGAGCGTGGAGATGCTGTCTCAGGCTAGCCGAGGGCTGTGCTTAAAGGGTCCCGACCCCCACCCCGGACAGACAGCTCTCAGGGGTGCCCCGCTTGCAAGGCAGTCCTGGCTTGGATTGCCCGGACTACCCACAATGGGCACATCACACTACTCAGCCATCAGCCCGGCTGCACTTGCTGCAGGTTGCCATCTGGGGAGAAGGGACAATTGGGGGGCTGCAGGAGAGCTTCCACCCCCGGAAGCCCGCAGAGCCAGCCCAGTCCTTCCCATCGGGGGCTCGTGCCCCATTCCTCCCTCACCTCCTTCCACTTACCCTTCCGTAGCCCCTCTTCTTGATGTACAAAATAAAGATAACGTGTCTTCCAAAATGGAATCTGTCGTTATTGAACAAAACTGGGGGAGACTGGGAAAAGGAGGTGGAAGAGGGGAAGAGAGAGGCTGGGAGAGGGGCGGGCAACTAAAATGATCAGGGGTTGGGAACAGGTCCCATATGAAGAGAGGCTAAAGAGCCTGGGACTTTTCAGCTTAGAAAAGAGGAGACGGAGGGGGGACAGGATAGAGGTCTATAAAAGCATGAGTGGGATGGAGAGGGTGCATACAGAAAAGTTCTTCATTAGTTCGCATAAAGAAGGACTAGAGGACACCAAAGGAAAGGAATGGGTAGCAGGCTTCAAACTAGTAACAGACAGTTGTTCTTCACAAAGCAAAGAGTCAACCTGTGGAACTCCTTGCTGCAGGAGGCTGTGAAGGCTAGAACTAGAACAGAGTTTAAAGAGAAGTGAGATCAAGTCATGGAGGTTGGGTCCATGGAGTGGTATTAGCCAGGGGGTAGGAGTGGTGTCCCTGCCCAAAGTTTTTGGAAGGCTGGAGAGGGATGGCACGAGACAAATGGCTTGGTCATTGCTTCAGTCCATCCCCTCCAGGTTGCCTAGTGTTGGCCGCTGTTGGCAGACAGGCTACTGAGCTAGATGGACCTTTGGTCTGACCCAGTGTGGCCATTCTAAGCTCAGGGCTCAGGGTCGGTGGTCTCAGTGGACCACCTTGATTTTCATGCAAACCTGCTCCTGGGTGGCCAGGCTGGCAGCTCTCCTGCCCTAGACGGCCGCTTTCCTGTGCCTAGTGCAGAGGTCGTGGACGAGGTCCACGATGTCTGCACTGGACCAGGCGGGTGCCCGCCTCTTGCGGTCCTGGGCAAGCTCCCGGGAGCCGCCAGCCTGGTCCCGGGAAGAGGGGGAGGACTGGGGGGCATCGGGTGGCTGGCTCGAGCCGTGCCAGGTGCGGGGTCTGCTGGCTGGGTGCTGGCAGGCTTGCACCTGGCACGGGCACCGTAGCCAGCCTGTGCCCCTTTAAGGGGTCTGGGGCCGGGAGGGGGGCATACGAGTTTCCCTGGTGTTGGCCAGAGTGGCCACCAGGGCAAGCTGGGGAGGTCTAGCCTCCCAGTAGTTCGAATTAAGGGGCTACACACCCTTTAATTCGAACTAGTAAGTTCAAACTAGGCTTAGTCCTCGTACAATGAGGTTTACCTAGTTCGAACTAAGTGCTCCGCTAGTTCGAATTAAGTTCAAACTAGCAGAGCGCTAGTGTAGCGCCTATCAAAGTTAATTCAAACTAACGTCCATTAGTTCGAATTAACTTTGTAGTGTAGACATACCCTAACTGGCTTCCTAGCAGGCCTACATAGGGCTGTGAGTGATGACTGGCACCAAGCTGTTGACGCCGGCAGTGCACTGCGCACCAAGGCACCGTCACTTGGTGCCGAGTCCAACTGCTGATCCATTAAGAGAGCTTTCAGATAAATGCTCCACTCTTTAATAGTTTTAGGATGGAAGGACCTACAAATGCGACACGTGTCCAACACACGTCTTTCCTCCAGGCAAAAAAAGCAGTCAGAATGTGGATTGCTGACTGGCATGGGCCTGCGACATGCTACGCAGACTTTGAAGCCAGAAGAAGGGAGTCTCATCCCCCAGACAGAGTCTGTTGGAGGGACCGAAGTTCAACAGTTCACTAGTACTTCACCAGTTCATTAATGACTATCACAATGCAAAGGGAGTGCTTGCTACAGCTAAGGCTAGAACATCTGTTCCACGCACGGTCACTGGCAGTAAGAAGGAACTAAGGATGATGGAGGGACGGGGGTACCCTATATAGCGCGGCATGCATGCGCCACTCCAGGGGGCACTGGAGACGCTGGTCCCTACAGGTACTACTTAGGGGAAAAGTTTCTGGCACGGGTGCACGTGGCAGGCACACACACCTTTGTTGAATGGACATGAACAAGCACTCAAAGAAGAATCCACATGTCTCCCACTCAATTCATAAGGTGCAGACCCTGTGAATTGGACTATCAAGTCTCTCTTGCTCTCTCTTATCCAATGAGCATTTTGCTTTTTCAACTGGAACTATTCACCTAAATCAACACAAATTCATGAAATATTTTGGTTGACCTGATAAAACGTTTTCAGTGAAAAGTATTTTAACCAGAACATTTCGTTTGGCTCTAACTAAAAGTAGGTCATATAGTTTTATTACTAAGCTGAATGCTGAGGTAACAGAGAGGTGAAGGTAAGACTGGCATTCTACTGCATGAACCTGCAGTCATCAACACAAATTGCTTCCACATACAGCTGTAAGGGCTGTGCAAGAGCATCAAGAGAGGGCTGATAGGCTTTCAAGGAACCACAACTGAAAGCTAATTTTTGATAGCATACATATTAAGCAGCAGATCCAAGCTCAATCAACTTTTTGAATTTCTTCCAGGTGGAGACTTAGCCAATAGTAGTGGAATTTTTTTTTTTTTTTTTTTTTAGAATCATAAAGCAACTTTTTATACAATTGTATTTTCCCTTCCACGTCCTCCCCCACGCCCAAATCATCCTCCCCTCCAGTGTTTAAAACAGTATTTTGTTAGTAGTCAGTCTGGTTCTTGTCGGTAGTATTCCCCATCTCTCCAGGGCCTTAAAGGAACTGAATATGCAGCTGGTGTCTACACCATGAAGGAAAGGAAAGATGGGTGGGCCTTAGCATGTTTGCTGGCACCATTCAAAAAATCCTTTTGCACAGAAGCAGGAGAGCAGTAAAACTTTCGTATTTTTTTTTTTGTTCAAAAGATAAAAAAAAACAGATTATGCCCATTAAATAGTATTCGCCAGAAAGTAGTAAATCATTTATATCTGTGTCCCTTCAAACTCAGAGTATTCTTTTCTGTGTTCTGTTAAGAGTCTCCACTTAAAAACCAGAGGGTCACAATTTAGTCACTGCAATACATAGCCTAAGATGTTAAATACTGTAATCTTAAAATATGCAAACAATTATGTCAGTCCAAACATTTATTTATCTTTAGAATAATGAATTATAATTATTCAATACATTTAAATGCCTTTTATCCCAAAACATATTATAAACATTAAAAAATAAGGTTAATATTTTCCAACTTTTGAGAGTGAAGTTAAGCTTCTCAATTTGAATTTACTCACAAGATGTTACTGAAATCAATGGGAACTTGAGGCACATCTTTTATATAGGTGGGCAAAAATGAGTTAAATGTCTTGACTTCAGGCACTCACGTCTGAAAATTTTGGCCCAAAATTTTATACAGAATCATTTCACCCACTATTGAAATGAAGTCGCCTCTGGGATAAAATACAAAAGCTATTTAAAAGGCCTGGTGCTCAGGTTTTCACCATTTGCAATTCCCACTGATTTCTCCAACAGTGCACAGCAACAGAGCAAAAACAAATTAAATATAAAAAGTTAAGAATACTTCTCATATTCAGTCGAAAGCACGAAGAAAAATGTTCGGTTACTGGCATATTCCAATGATCTTTATTACTCCTCAACAGTTAAGATCTCTTTTCTACATCTCACTCAACCAGTGTAAGGCCCCTAACATCTCAAGTGGAAAGAGTGCCACCTACTGATTCACATCACATTTTAGTACGTTTCCAGTTAGAAAATAGCAGGAATTAAAATAAGTTAATGGTATAGACTGAACTCTCGCAAAAACTACAAGGGTAGTATGTTCGTCAATATTTAACTAAAGCAGAAACTAAAGAGCAAAAACCAGAAATTTTATGAATCTGAACAGATTTCTTAGTCAAAGAAAACAGACTAAACGGAAGTACTGTGATCAAAAAGCATGACGCCTTTCCCTTTGCCTGACTAATGATTAATGTAATATGTATTTCAAAGACAAAAAAAGGATACTTTCGTAGATCACCCAGACTGATTTTCGATGGTGGTATCTTCTGAGCACTTTGATCATCAATGTAGACATTGAAAATTAACACTTATAACTACCATGTTTCTTAAACTTATAGTTTCCAATTGTGTAATTTCTACACTCTCACCAGCCGCATTTATTTATTTTTGTTTTTAAACACACAAGTTACAAATCAGACATGTGCACAATTATATTAACAGCATAGAACTCTGAACTGAAGATCAGACTAACCAGAGATTCACACAGGAATAGGAGTGCATCTAAGACTTTGGTAAAAGCAATGCAAATAAAATACTAAAGATGATTTTTAACAGATGACAAAAGCATACAGCTTTTAGTACATATTGTAATGTTTTGATTTTTAAAAACATATACAGAACTCATTAAGAAATTCTCTATCAATATAAGATTTGTTTTGAATTGTAACTTACCAAGTACGAGAAATATCCACCAAAGCCAGTACTGTCCATTGAAATATCCAGTAAAATAGTCTGAGAACTGAAAAATACAAGGATTAATCAATTTTAAGTGGTAGTATCTTGAATATATTTTAAATGTAGATATGATACAGTGAACTAGCAAATTAAAATATAAAATACACTCAAGTAGAAAAGCAAACAATTATTTCAAGAAGCTATAAAATACACAAACGGTGTCAGTTTAGTGTTTTTTAACAAAGGATTTCTAAACTTGTTAAAAATATAATACTTATTTGAATCATCTCGCATTTTCTATTAAAATGAATTACTGTCACCTCTTTTTAATGTCTGCAATCCCAAGCACACTACAGCAGCCTGCTGCTTTAGATATTAAACACCAAAAGCCACATTAGTTTAATCTTATCAGACAGGGATGTTCTGCTGACCCCTCAAAAGAAGAGCTTTTGACCTTCTGTATACCCCCTACTGTTAATCGCTGCCAAGAATACCAGCCCCATAAAGACCTCCAACTCATTAAAGCCTTTTCATTTTCAAACTAGATGCTCCAGCATTCAGTTCACAGCAGTGAACTGAACACAGCTACAATGAACCTTGAAGTGCATTTCAACAGTTCCTGTTAGTGACCATGGTAGACAGTCTTGTCCTCTCTGTTTTGTGGGAATATGAACAGGCAGCTGGAGGGCTGGGTGTGAGGGTATTTGAGACTGGTATCTTTTCCTTAACCAGACTCCAGACTGAGTGATTCACTGATAAAAAGGTTAATTAAATGCCCCCAGAGTGCACATCAGCTCTCCTTACCCCTATTTTTAACTCTTCCTTAGTAGTTATTAAAAAGGAACAGAATAATTTGTGCAAGCTGTAATAATTCAATAATGTTCTGTATACTCCCTGCCTACCGCTGTTCAGCTTGTTTGATGCATACTGTCACAGAGCTTACCCATACACTCCTTTACAGCACATTTTGTAGAATAGCTAGGCTTTGTCTATACAGGCAGTCCCCGGGTTACGTACAAGATAGGGACTGTAGGTTTGTTCTTAAGTTGAATCTGTATGTAAGTCGGAACTGGCATCCAGATTCAGCCGCTGCTGAAACTAATCAGTTTCAACAGTGGCTGAATCTGTGACACCAGTTCCGACTTAAATACAGATTCAACTTAAGAACTCCAGGCGTCCCCAAGTCAGCTGCTGCTGAAACTGATCAGCAGCTGATTCCAGTAAGCCTGGGGCAGAGCAACTCTGCCTCAGGCTTCCTGTAGTCAGCCGCTGGTCAGTTTCAGCAGCGGCTGACTTGGAGACGCCTGAGGCAGAGCAGCTGGGGTGCTGCCGGGTTGGTCCAGTAGCGCCAAGGAGCGGTGCTGCGGGACCAACCGGCAGCGCCCCACCTGCTCTACCACAGGCCCCGGGCTTTGCTCCACGTCTTCCTGGTCTGCTGGGGGGGACACAATAGCTGCGTCCCCCCCCCCAGCAGACCAGGGAGACGTGGAGCAAAGCGGCGGAGGACCCGGGCCGGACCGCGGCGCTTCCAGATCAGCGCCGCGGGTCCGGCCCGGGTCCTCCGCCGCTTTGCTCCGCGTCTCCCTAGTCTGCTGGCTCCCCCAGCAGACCAGGGAGACGGGGAGCAGCTTTTCTCGCCCCAGAGGAGGTGGGCGGCGGGACCAGGCGTCCCGCCGCTCCAGTCCTCCGGGGCGAGAAAATCCCCGTCCGTAACTGCGGATCCGACTTACGTCGGATCTGCGTAACTCGGGGACTGCCTGTACTACACGCTTTGCCAGAAGAGGCAATACAAATGAAGTGTGGATTAGCATTTTCTCGTGCTTCATTTGCATATTCTCTTCCGGTCACTTTTTGCGCAAGGGGTTTTTGCACAAAAACCCCTTGCGCAAAAAGTGACCAAAAGAGATTATGCAAATGAAGCACGAGAAAATGCTAATCCACACTTCATTTGCATTGCCTCTTCTGGCAAAGCATGTAGTGTAGCCATTGCCCTACTATAAAAGCCCAGACATCACATACACTAAAGTTAAGATATGAGGTCAGATCCTCAGTTGGTATAAACCAATCAATGGAGTTCTATAGAGTTAGACTACTGAGGATTAGGTTTATGAACTTCATTAGTATTTTTCCAGAGTAGAAATATTTTTCATTCATTAGTTAAAATTCATTACAAAAAGTCTTTGGTCTCTAACAGCACTCATTACAAGTAACTTCTTTAAAAAAAAAAATCAAGTATTCATGTAAGGTAGAGTCAGTGTTGGAATTGAGAGTTGAAACATTTTTATAATTGTTTCAGTTCTCAAATCCCTATCTTGGATTCCTAGATATCTAGCATCAGTTGCTTCAGAGACAAAGGTCCCTTCCTGCCTGCATTTGTGACTTTAAGAGACCACAAATCCAGCCCAGTGCATTGCAGTGGGACCAAGTAACCCAACATGTATATGCTAGGAACCAAAAATAGGCATATTTTGGATAATCTCAGGAGAGATGCCTTCTAATTTCTAGAAAGGATGAGATTCCTCAACTCCCTCTCCTCAGCCTTTGTACATTAGGTAAAAAGAGGCCAGTGTAACATAAAGGGACCTAAAAGCCCCAAATTAGCCAAGAGAAAATTCCCCTGGCACAAACTGAGGAAAAAGCTGTAAGGCTGTTTTTCCTCAAGAGCCCCATACCAAGTACTGGAGAGGAGGCATAGCTGGGACATTAGGGAGAGGCCACATCGCACAGTGTTATAGAGATTCTTGGCAACAATGCCACATTCAGGGCAACCAAATGAGGTTGCCATATACTGGCTAGATAATATTGCAGTGCTGAAATCACACCAAGAGCTTCTGCAGCCCCATAACAGCTCCAAACTGGGAGAGCACAAAAGATGCCCTAGCTCCCACCTTATTTGGATTGAGCTGAAAGTTCTGTGCCTGTGAACACGTGCTCCAGTACCACAGATTCAAAGTTAAAGCACAGAAGGGACTATTAGGTTATCTGTCCTGTATATTATAGGACATTAAATTGCTCACAGTTAACCCTATATTGATCCCGGTAACTTGTGCTGTTTTTAAGCATTTCCCCAGAGCAGCATCCAGAAAAAGACATCAAGAGTAGGACACTCTACCATTTCCCTTGGTAGTTTGTTCCAGTGGTGAATCATCCTCACTATTAAAAACATGCCTTTTTTTGTACCCCCAAATTTGTATTGCTTCAGCTTTCAGCCCTTTGTTCTTATTACGCCTGTTCCCACTAAATTAAAGACCTTTTGAAGACATACTTATCAAAGCATCTTTCAAACTTTTTTTATTAAAAAGACTGAGGTCTAAAATCTCTTATTGAACTGGAGAAAATGCCTTACATGAATCATTTTTGCAGCTCTTTTCTCCACACACCAGAATTTTTTGGAAACCACTTTTTTTTTTTTTAAATGTTGACAACAGAACTGGACACAATATTCCAGTACTCCAGGAAGAAGTAAGGATCACCTCCCAGCTTCTCATCTGCTGTGTATAAATCCTAGGACTGCAGTAGCCCTCTTTGCACAGCTAGTTTATGTTAAATTGCTTGCTTACCTTAACCAGTGCCCTTCATGGTACAGAAACAGGAATGTGTGTCCGCATCTGCAAAATCATCCGTATACATCCACATCCACAGATGCAGACACCTGCGGATTTGCAGGCTTCTAACCATAGCCCCATAATGCTTTTTAGAGTCACCACTTATATAGTTACAATCCTCCATTTTGTAGGGTTGGCCTATATTTAGTTCTTAGATATATAACTTCACATTTTACTGGATTAAAAACATTGTTTGAATGGACCCAGCTTGCCAAGTGAATCTCATTGTAAATATTTTAAATCTAAATATACAAAAGGAATCATTTTAGAGACTAGCTTAAGCCCTGTAGAATAGTCTACTATCCCTTCCAAGCCCTTTTTGGCATTCACGTTGGATATTCTTGTTATTCACATAAACATCCAACTCCTTTCTGAATCTTGCCAAATTCTTGGTTTCAACAGCAGACTGGCAGTGAGTTCCATAGGTTGTTTTTTTTTTTTAGTAAGCATTTCTCTTTTTAAATTTTCTACCTTACAGTTTCATTTAACGCAGGATCTCAATCTCCCAACCCACGGACAATCACTGACCAGAGCCATTGGGCAAACTGCCTGGGAGTCCCCATTCTCCAAACCCCGCCCCCAGACTCTCTTACAAGGATGTGGATTTGGGGAATTCTGAGGGGTTATGGCATGGCAGCAGCATTCCCTCCCCTCTTCAACAGTGCAGGAACCATGGGAAAGTGCTCCCTGGGGAAAAATCTAAATACAGATGTATAAGTACGCATCCTCGTGGGATGAAAGTCTGCTGGCAGAGCTGTGTCAATAGATTCCGGGCATGTCACAGAGAACAACAATAGGGCTATTAAGGAATTTCTTCACCTCCCAAAAGCTCCAAGGAGGCCCTGTCGAGACACTTGTATCAATTGATTTGATGGAATGTAAGAACCTAAGTTTATAATACACCTTTATTTGATTCTTGCATAATCTTTCACAGTTAAATCCTTTTTGATAGAAATAGGAACACTGCAAGGTAAAAACTGTTACAGCAGATACAAAGCAACGCCAATGTTCAATAACCCACACATTAAAAGGACAGTAAAAGCTATTAATTGAATAAAAAGATATTAGCTGACAAAATTTTTCAGTGTCTACTTTAGTCAATATTTTATTGTATTAACTGTTAAATATTAGAACCATATAATAAAAATGCATACATACCACTTTAAGTGGTATTTTAAATAAAGTAGATACACTGAAACAATCTTGATTCATACTATTTTAGTAGAGACAGTCATAAAATAGTCATCTGGAACCTTACCCGTACAATGAGAATCCATTTAATCAGCGATAGACCAAATCCACAGATTGCACCATATCTTCCTGCTATGGTGTTAGTTATACAGAAGGATAAACAAAATCCAATCCAGTTGAAAATAAATGCCACTACGACCAAGAGAAATAGTAGCTGTATTAGTTACTCTTCTTTAGCCATACAAACTAAGTAACTTTAATGAATAAATGAGTATATTTACAAGATTAGAGATAAAAAAATCATATCCTTCAGAAATCTAAATGTTCCTAACGATATACAGTTTAAAAAGTGCACTAGCTAACATCCATCAAGCCAGTTATTTTAAATAGAGAAGACAGACAAATAAAAGTAGATTCTTTTTTAAAAGAGCAAGTGTTATATCCTCTACAGCAGTGGTCTCCAAACTTTTTACACCTAAGATCACTTTTTAAATGACAGACCAAGTCAAGATCTACCGCCCCGCTCCTTCCTTGAAGCCCCGCCCTCTCTATTCTCCTCCTCTCCTTCACTTGCTATCCCCAAGCCTTATACTGCTGCTTTAAAAATTTAAAAAAAAATTAAAAAATTCTGCTGTAGGAAGAGGGCTTTCCAACATTTGGCCTGTCTAGACTGGACCAAACGTCAGAAAACAAACCCTTCTTTTGGAAGCCCCCTTATTCCTCATGGAAAGAGGAATATAGGGGTGACCGAAAGAGATTGTTTGCTCTTCCGCTTTTTTTAGTGGAAGAACAAACGCAACCCTGGAAGCAGAAGAGTTTTTCTGGGATATCTCCAGAATCCTGAAAAACTCCTGCAGTCTAGCCGGACCCTTGCTGGGTTGAGACAGGATGTGTAGTCTCTGGGGTGGGAATGAAAGATTTGGGGGTGGGAAGGGGTGAGAGGTGCAAGCTCTGGGAGGAAATCTGGATGCAGGAGGAGGTGGAGAAGGGGTCACTGTCTCAGGGAGGGGTCTTCAGGCCGGGCAGTGTTGGGGTACTAAGCAAGCCACAGGCTTGTGGATGTGAGGGTGCAGGAATTTGGGTTGGGGTATGTGATGGGGCTCAGGGCAGGGGGTTCCAGTGCATGATAGGCTCAAATCTAGGGTCTGGGGAAGGGGGAATGCAGGAGTGGTTGTGGCCAGATGGGGGCTTGGCCCCAATTGGGGGTTTGTTGGCAAAGGTTTCATTTTTAAATAAAATACTAGGTCAAACAAAAAGTTTCTGCATTGTCTTTATTAATCAGAATGTCAGGGAACCTGCCTTGAGTCAGGGGTCACTAACCCATAGAAAAGTCAGTCGGGAGCAGGGGACACAGTACTAGGGAGGGATGCTAGCGGGTTCTGGGGGAGGGGAGAGGGAACAGGGTGCCAGAAGGACAGGTTTCTGCAGCAGGGGCCAGGGTGCCAGTGGGGGACAGGATTCGGCAGCATGGGGGAGGGACGGGGGGTACCCTACACCAGCCACGGAGGGAAGCCTCCATCCCGGGCTTCCTCCAGTGCCGACCCTCCTCCCCCGCGAAGGAAGGAAGACCCGTTGCATACCTCTGCTGGCCCCGCCCCCTCCCGCCAAGTGGGGAAGCCCACTCAGGCAACCCTCCCCCCTCATACGCACCTGCCCCGGGGCTGAAACCCCCTCGCGCACCTGCCCCTCCGCAGCACAGGAAAATGCCCGCGTCGGGCTGAAACATCCCCCCCTTTTTCCCTCGTGCGGCACAGGAAAACCCCGTGCGTGCCTGCTCTGGGGCCTGCCCAGCACATACATAAACACCCCCTCACGCAGGGAATCCTCACGCGCACGCCTGACCTGGGGCTGACTCACCCCTTCTGTGCAGTGCAGGGAGCCGATGCTCCCTCCCACGCTGCATCTGGCAGAGCAGCAAGCGCACTTCCGGAACCGCCGGAAGTAGCGCTAAACTGTGGGACTTCTGTCCATCCCCGGGAAGCTGACACTACTTCCATTTTCATTTGAGGTAGTTAGTGGGGCTTCTTGGGGGCGGGGGGGAACAGGACACCTCACGATCGACGGGTCGAGGCCTCATGATCGAGTGGTCGATCGCACTCGACCTGTTGGTGACCATGGCTCTACAGAACTTACTAGAAGCTACTGAACCTCAGAAAAGAGCACCAAATAAGCACTATGAATTGGATAAATACACGAAGTGACACATTCATCTTAGAACAATGAAAAGTGTAGCACGATTATCAGTAAGGAAAATACGATTACAAACACTTAAATCGATTCTATACAGAGATTTGCCTTGTCTGCATAAAAAATTACTTTTTGGTTTATAAAACTGATAAAGTCAAAAAAATTATATTGGGAACCTGACATGTTACAAGAATAGGGCTTTCGATCACTATGATTTGATATCAATGAAATTTCATACCGGGCTCTGGGGGCATAATGCAATCTGCAGTATATTATTCAGATAAGTGATATTATGAAAATGTAATGCCATTTATTTTTGTAAGAGGCAGCCAGCTCGCCGGGAGCAGGGTGGGAGCTTGCAATCATTCACGGTGACTGATAAACCCAGGCTTATCAGTTAATGGTGTAAATGGTTATACTTTTACATCTCTAGTCTGCACTGCAGCTTGGACGGGGCATCTTAGCCCAGGCAGCCAGACATGTGCTACATTTGTTTGCGTCAACGTACTAAAGTTGCAACAAGGATACTGCTGCACTGCTGGAGAGCTGGCTACACCCCCGTGCTGGTGCGTGTTACCATGTAACTGCAGAAATTTTCCCCAGTTATCCAATTAACATCCCTAATACAGACATATTGAGTCTTATTTCCTGATTCACGGACCACCTGCAAAAAGCCACAAAGGCTAAGTCTGTCTGCCAGGATGCTTGCTTAGCTTAAAGAAAGGGAGATCAGTGAAGTCTCCTTACAAATATCCTGGATTATTGTCTAGTACATTCCAAAGGGAGCAGTCTTTCAGAAATTAGAATTTCTAATTGTAAATTAAATCCAGTGTAAAACAATACATTTTGCACCATAAATCAGCTGAGTAGAGCTATAGTTAATGTTTGACAGGAAAACAGCACTTGAAATGCTTGCTTTCTGGATACTTGAATACACTGAAGGTAAATGCATATACAGTTTTCCCCCTACCTTTAGCGTCTGCCCCCTCACCCAATCTTCCAGATATACAGTAGCCCAAGACTCAAGACAGGTCTGTGACCTCTGCCTGCTCTATTCCACAATGCAGGTCCTTGAATCCCCAAGTCCATGGTTAAATTAAAGGTTTCCAGGTAAAGGGAACCCCACTTTCCCTTCATGGGGCTTTTCTCCCCCTCCAGCCTTGAATTTTGATTCTTGCTCCTCCTTCCCCCAAAACAGATTCAGCAGCAACACTGGCTTCTGTCCCACAAGTTAAAAAATTCACCAAGCAAGGAAGACCCTGCCCTGAAGACATCATGGTCACAAAGCAAAGCTCAGACAGCGAGTCGCAGGAGCTATCTTTGTTATAGACAATTCTTTAAAGGCTATATTGTGATGTGACAATTGCAATAACTTTATTGGTGGCAGGACAGTGTAAAAGCACAGAGTAATTCCTCTCCACAGAACCACCCTCCCCCCTCCCAGGCAACAGAACTAGAAGTGCAGGTCTGGGCCATTTGCTGGACAATGGGAAACAGCTGCTCCATTATGCCTTACAATGGGAGTAACTGTTGTAGGATACAGAATGTGCATAAGCCAAGCCCCACCATCAGAGGGCCAGTTCGTGCCACCAGCACAACAGGCACCCCACTGCCAGCCAGTTGGACTGCCCTCTGGTGCATCACTGTACAGTAGTGGTTCCATGACAATATCTAGACACACAGGCAAAAGTTGAGAGAACAGCTCCTTCATGTTCCTTCTTATAAAACTTTTGGGTTCCAGGCATACTGCCCTTGTGTTCTTATGCTCTCAATGAGAACAAAAAGTTAGAGCACTCTCCCTGTTTTACTTAATCCAACTACTCTCTCACTAATGTACTTAGACCCTGATCTCTTTGAGGGCTGGTGCCATTTATTTTAGCCCTATATTCACTTCTGCAGTCCATCTGACCAGTTTTATATTAGCTGCTGCAATTTGGACAGGTTGGGTATCCCTGGTCCGGCACCCTTGGAACTTGACCGGTCCCGGATAAGAGATTTGCTGGAACAGGGAAGGTAATTTCTCTAGCCCCTGCTGCCAAACCCCCTGCCCAGCCTGCTGGCCAGCTCCTCACGTCCTGCTGGTCCTGCCAACCCCGCTAGGCAGCCACCACTGCTGGGACCCGCAAGGCAGCCACATGTGCCACACTGGGGCTCCAGGTTTTTCCAGGCAGCTGCGTGCACCATGCCAAGGCTAGGGAAACCAGTTCTAAGTGGTGGGACCGCATTGTCAAGAGGGATGAGAGAAGTGGCTATAGAACTTCTGAATGAGTAAAGCAACCTCCCTGGAGCTATGTGCTGAGCTGGCCCCTGAACTGTGGTGCAAGGACACCCCAATGAGAGCTGAGAAGCGTGTGGCCATTGCAGTATGGAAGCTGACCACACCACACTGCTACTGTTCAGCTGCGAATCTCTTTGGAGTAGGCAAGTTTACCATTGGGGCAGTATTTCTGCAAGTGTGATAAATGACATTTTGCTGGACAGGACAGTGACTTTGGGAAATATGGATGACAGTGGCTGGCTTTGTTGAAAAGGCCTTTTCTAACTGTGGCAGGAACAGTGGCCTGTACATGCTGCCACTTTTTCTAGACTTGAAATTTGCAGTAGGAGATATGGAAATGCCCACAGTGATCGCAGATGATACAGCCTTCCCCTTATAGCCATGGTACATGAAGCCTTACATGGGGCACCTGGACAGCAGCAAGGAGCAGTTCAACAACAGGCTAAGCCACTGCCAAATGGTTGTTGAATGTGCCTCTGGCAGACTGAAGGAGAGATGGAAGGATCTCTATAGCAGGCTGGACATTTAGGAGGATCATATCCCCAAGGTGGTGGCCGCATTCTTTTGCTTACATCATTTGTGAGAGTAAGGATATCCCATGAGTGGAGCACTGAGGTACAGCATTTTGACTCACACTTTGACCAGACACTTGAGCTATTAAGAGGAATGCTTATGTTGGCCATCAATATCAGGGAGGCTCTGAGGAACCTCTCTGACAATGAGGGGACTTGAGGTTTCTCTGTGTTTGGGTTGTAGGCGAGGCATTCAGGCCAGAGTGTTGTGTGGGTTCAACACAAAATAAAAAAAAAAAAATTCATGAAAAAATACCTGACATTTGTTTTTAATTGTATTTTACAACCTCACCGCTGTGCTGATGGCCAGCTATCCAAGTTGGTTTTGCAGGGAGTGGAGTGTAAGGGGGGAAATGTAAGGAGTGGAGTGTAAGGAATGGTTGCTGGATGCAGAATTTCACCTTTGCAGTCATGCATGATTTGGGAAGGTAGAGGCTGTGCTCTTCACTCTGTCTCCCTAACTTGTCTCTACTCTCTTTTGATTGACTGAGCAGTGGAGTGACCCAGCAAATCCTTCACCAGATCATCACACATCCGTGGCTCTCCCCAATACTCCCACACCTTAGTTGGTATATTCTGTTTGATGGTGTCCAAGATGGCTGACTCCTCAAGTCCTGGCCTGAAAACGTAACCATCCATTACCAATAGTGACTGTATTTTTCATGATAAAGATTGTTACAGTTCTATACCATGCAAGGCCCTGGAAATATATTCCCACTTTGTTCGACCATCGTGGAGGCAAGCAGATCTCTGCAGACACTTATATCATGGTGATTTCCTAAAAATGAGAGAGAGAGTGTGTGCGCGTGTGCGTGTGCAGGGGGAGAGTTGATGTTTCCCCAAGAAACATCACTTGTGCATCACTTGTACAAGGAAACATTTTTGATTATCCTACACTTATCTATGGGCTGCAATCGCTGACATAACCCTGCAGAAGGTCAACAATGTGCTGCCGTTGGTTCCGGCTGCACACACTGAGGGCTGGTTTGGGAAAGTGTCATACCAGAGGGGTGGGGTAAAGGCAGCCCTGCCATGGAATCTCAATGACAAAAACCAGTAATTACATCAGGCAAATCTTTTATATCATTTTCAAGGAAGATTCTATTGTTATCTATGCATGCATTAATGCTGTGTTTGGCCATAGTGAAATACAGCCTCTGGATGTCCCAAACTGAGGTTCCCCCTCCCCAACTACATAGGCTGCCCTGCATGGCCACCATCCGTTCAGTCCTCAATCCAGCCCACCTGTACAGCAACATACCGTGTCCTTTCTGTTGCTTCAACATGTGGCATCTTCATAACAACGAGTTCCTGAATGTCCTCACAAACATCATTTGAGAACAATTCCTCACTGCCTGGCTCTCAGATTGCCACCATAGTGACCCTAGCCTCCTGGCCCTCTTCAGTCTCTTCATTAACTTGGGCTTTTTGTTTATCTGGGACCATATTTTTGGCTCTCTTCTCTTCTTAGAACTATTCACAGTATCCATGGGTTTGGTCATGAGGTCCCCAGTCAGAATTCCATCCAGTTCTTTATGAAACTGGCATGTTTTGGATGCATCAGACTGTCGGTTTGCCTCCTTTGCCTTGTGGTAAGCCTGCTGGAGCTATTTGACCTTGGCACTGCACTGTAAGGTGTCTTGCTCATACCCCTGCTGGCACACAGCACTCAAGAAATATGACCATATATGCCCCAGTTCTTACAGGAGACTTGCAGTTCCAATTGCACCAAATCTTCACCCCACACACTGATTAGATCCAAAAACTCTGCAATGATCCAAGCAGGGGATCATTTTAACGCTACCAGCCCTGTTTCCTTGAGAAGACACCATGAAGACCATTACACAATGGTTTTAATTTTCCCAGGGTTTGCAGGTAGGAGGGGAGCATCTCTTTACCTGTAAACATTACGCGCTTAAAGACGAGCGGATGCCCAGAGTAGCCAAACAGGGCATTGCAGGATGCATGCTGGAGTCCAATCAACTCAACAAAAATCTTGTTTGACACATACTGCATAATTGTCAACAGTGTACACTAGAATCCCTTGTGGAGGGAGAAGTTTTCGGTCACGAAAAACAGCCACATGTCATGACATTTGTCATGCTGTAATATGGAAGCTCAGAAGTTTGAGAAAAGACAGTTTCTCCACAAAACATGACAATGTAGAGAAGGCCTGAGAGTCTGAAGAGCTCTGATGCATAGTCTCTCATGGAGGGACAGACAAAAGAGGAGTGATTATTTGTCTGTCCATATGCATGGGCATCAGAGAACCAGGGAATACCAGTGACAGGGGAGGTACTAGAGATAGTGGAGGTTGTAAATACTAAGGGGTCTGACTGAGATCAATAAAGCCACTGTACTAGGCAGGGTGGAAATGTGTGGTCTGTTATATCTCCTTGTCCCTTCTGAAGCAGCTCTTAAAACGAATAGAGATTTTCAACTTTGCACTGTTTCCTGTCTGAAAGCATCTGTGAATCTCTGAAAACTGCCATCGTAAACTGGAAACTCCCAGTATGTGAGATATCACTAGGCAAGTACTGAGTACTATGCATGCTCCACCTTTCCCAACATGGATGAGAAGAAACTTGGGGCAATTCAGCTGTCACAGTTCTAAATACTCTCTGCACAGGCGAAGAGGATACCTTGCATGCATGGGCGGACTGAATGAGCATTGCTGTCAAATATCTCTAATAGAAGGTACATGGGTTACACATACACCTGAAGTGGAGCACCCATAGGGACGCTACTCAAACAAAATCTAGCCACTCTTCTTGAGCTTAAGATAACCAGAAATACAAACTGTAAAAATTGTGGGAATGCCTAAGAGGCATTCCCAATTGTGTTAAAATGTGCCTTAGAGTCTCATTGCCTTGCATTTTTCTCTTGTTATTCATTTATATTCATTAACATCAGCATTTTCCTTTATAAGTATGTGCCAATTTTCTATCTACATTTGGACAATCTGGTCTGATTGGCTAATTTATTGTTCCAAACTACTGCCAAGTTTCTTAACATGACTAATCCTGACCATCATATTTGGTCATTTCTACCCTTATACCATCTTACTTTTGGCTAATATATTTGAATGTGGAATTCAAAGTATAACCAAACTAACATTAATATGGAATCCTAAAATAAACTCACTTGGAGACACATACATTTTTGCTATGTATTTTGGATGAAGAAAAAATAAATTGTGTTCAGTATTACTTTTAATTTATGTCCAGATGTGCTATTCAGCTAGGAAGCTTCTGGAATTTTACAGTATAAAAATAAGGTGTTACTTAAAAAAAAAGTGAGAAATGGGAGTTAACAAGGAAAGGCAGCAGTTACTTCTACGAAGCATAGTGATAGAAATGTAGCCGTTAGTCCTGTTTTTTGATTCAGCTACACCAGACTATGTAGCACTTTAAAGACTAACAAGATGGTTTATTAGGTGATGAGCTTCCATGGGCCAGATCTGAGGAAGTGGGGTCTGGCCCACAAAAGCTCATCACCTAATAAACCATCTTGTTAGTCTTTAAAGTGCTACATAGTCCTGTTTTTTGATTCTTCTATGAAGTATTTATTCTACATTCTGCTATCAGTTTAATTTATATGAATCACTATTTTACTCCTGCAATGTACCATTACCAGCATATGCTCTATTTATATTTCTACAAGGAAATGTGTTTGCTTATTTAGAACTCCAGATTATATGGATTTTTTTTAAAATAAATATACTGGCATTGAAGTTTTTTCTCCCCTTTTATAAAAATACAGACATGGCCACTAGATGGCTTGAAAACATGACTTTCAATGAACAAAACAACAACAACAACGAGTTTGGTGGCTCTTTAAAGACTACAAATGAATTAGGGGAGCTTTCATGAGTTCTCTCTCACACAAGCTTCTGCCCTAATAGCTCAATAAATCTCTTAATCTTTAAAGAGCCACGAGGCTCATTTTTTTGCTGCAAGACTAACATGGCTACCTCTCTGAAACATAACTCCTAGTGCAACTTAAAGAGTTTCACCACTAGGTGGTAGCTACAGATCATACATTGATTCCTCCAGGCGTGCTCACAGCACCGCCAGCCCCCGCAGTCAGGCCTCAGGAAAAGGCTGAGACAGGGCCAGGGCAGGCCCGGTGAGAATCAGGACCACAGCAGCCTGGCTGTGCTGGTCACTGGAGATGGCAGGGTCCCATTTGCGAAGAGCACAGCCGGGTTCACAGCCAGGGGGCTGGCTGCCCTCAGCACGGGAGCCTGGTAGGGCCCAAGAGGGCCAGCAACTTTGGAGAAGGGGGCTGGGTTCCTGCTTTGGGGCTCACTCCCCCTGGGGAAGGACGTTACAGATCATACATTAATTCTTAAAATCTTATTTGTATTATCTCTCAGTTTGAATAGAACAAGTTTAGATAACGAATGACTTGTTTTACTCAAAACTTACAAGTGACAAATCTGATTTTGGAGGATCTTTGGTTTCAAAATTGTAACATACAGCTGGAAACTTACAGTCTGTGATCTGTCTACACCACATACACCTTTCAGTGGTGTGTAGAGCACATGCATTACATGACCCACACAAATTTCAACAGCATTATATACGACAGGGGCAATGCTTAGGCAAGTGGACTAAAGACATACCTGAAACCCATGAGTATGTACTCTATTCGCTCAAGCAGTGTGTCTACTTCAGCACTACTTTTAGTAGGGATATAAAAATGTGTTTATTTTGGTAAACATGTAATCGCTGATTTTGTCAGCAGTTACACATTAACACACACAGGGAGGGTGTGGCCTGCATGTAACCATGAAGGTTAACCAATTACATTCCTATTTTCAGCAGCGTAATTTCCCCAATGCCTCAGCCTTTCCCCTGCCACAGGGAAAGGCTCGAGCAGCAGACAAAGCTCTAACAGCTCCCCATTGTGAAGACTTTCCTTGCTGCTTCCTCCTGCCAGAGCCTGTCATGGAAGCATGTTGCTACACGGTTGAAAGGATACGCAAACTAGTTTTCACTGTGGTGGGTATTAGGGATGTTAGATGTCAGGTAACTGAATAGTCATGTAAACACATGAAATTTTTGCAGTTACACAACTATTTGATAGTCCCTAGGGGCAGGTGCCAGTGCGTTCCCAACCCCACTCCTGGGGAGCCCTCTGCCGCCCCACACTGCTCACTGTGTCAGAGGCAGTAGCATAGGGCGGCAGGGGGTTGGGCTGCGAGGGGAGCCAATTTAAAAAAAACTCCCTGCACAGACAGGTTGCCTGCTACCACCCGCTGCTGCCTCTGATATAGAGACAGCGGGGGAGGTGGGGGAGGGAAAGAAATGCATGTAGTCGAGAAGATTAAGAGATAAGCCTAGGCTTATCAGTTAATCGTACAGTCAACTACACGTAGACATCCCTAGTGTGTATAAAAACATACCCTACATACCGCCGCCAGTGATGTGCAGTGTAGACATAGCCACAGAAAAGGAGTTCTCTCTTATGCCCCTGTTAAGGCAAACCACAAGAAAGTGTAGTGTAGGGAACTAATCCAAACAATTTAGTTTTACATACCCCAAGCAATGAGGACAACCCTCCAAGCTCTTACAGTACCCTTTTATTTCATCCCATTCCTCCATAATATAACGCTTACAGAACTTAAACCAGGGATGTTGGAAAGCATGTAATAAGGTAACCATTCATCTACTAAAGATCTCATTGGTTAAATACACTGTGGGCTCTTCAGTATTAAGTTTAGCTTTTACACTGCAGAGACTGCATCAAAGCCTCCTCCCTGGGCATGGAGTAGGCTGCCCTGCTCTCTCAGCTCCCAGGGAGGAGCCTTCACTGCCTTGCTTCAGCAAAAAACGCCTCAACAGGAACCAGCTGAGTTTATCGGGTAAATGATTATCGATTAAATGCTAACATCCCTAACTTAAACCATTTCCCTCTTCCCTGGTGTGTAAACTCTTCTCTTTTTTGTACATTTATATTCCCCCTTAACTTAATTAAATTATCTATGTGCTCAGTCTTCTCAAGCATTACTGTATCCCCCTAATCATTCCTTTAGGTCCTCCAACTTTCAAGCAAAGTTTTACTCAGAATCCAACACCATGGGTCTGCACTTTATGTGAAATGGAGGTATTATTGAAATTTCATTTTCTAATCAAATATTTGTGCACACAAATGCCTATTAACACATACAGTTACCTAACTGGTGAATGAACACAATGTAAGCATATACCTCCATGAAAACTGCTGCATGCACCAACTCGTGAAAAATAAGGTCTTAGTATGCCAGTCTCTTAAATGAAGGAGCCCAGTAAAGAGTCAAGAAAGAAATTACTGCTTGTTTGTATGGGCAATTTTTGTATCCTTGAAAACATTTAGAGAATTTCTTAAAAGCAGAAAAAATTTGCATGCCTAATGTTAACTCAACAGTTTCTCAAAGATGCCATTTGTTACAGTGTTACTATCTTTCATATTCTGCTATTCCAATGGAGATTATACATCTTAGACATGAAATAACTTACTGAAAAATGCCAACATGAAGATGCCATCATTGCCCACTCTAAGTTGATCTGCATCACTGAAGTCATCCCGAGGTGGATATTCTTCTTCCTGGATTTACACATTGGAGACACGTTAGTGAAGGAAATTTAATTTCAGATTAATGCATTGTCTTGTAGATTTAAACCATTAATTGTGTTTTTAAAAACATGTGAGACAGCCATTTAATAAATGAAAAACTCAGAGCAAAATTATTAAACTTATATTCAAATGGAGTCTATTGCTTTACTATGATAAAGCCCAGGTATCAATAACATTGATCTATAAACTTCAGATAAACTGAAACATGCACAATTGGAAGCGGTACATTCAATTTAAATTGAGCTACATGTTACTTGGTAGCCAAATTCTGTTCAACAGTTAGCAGAAAAACATCCATCCATAGAGTTATACTATGATTGAATTTAGCCCAATGTATTTTAACATTCCTCATCCATATACTCAGTGTGAACAGAAGAAAATATTCACATTATAATTGCCAATAAAATATGTAAACATAATAAGTAATGTCTATTTTCATCATTTATATAGTTCTTTTCTTCAAAACAGAGAATTTCTCCAAGTTGCCAAGGTATTCACATTTTTATGGTGACTAATAATATTTATCACATTAGACACACTTGACTTATTTTTCCTGAATTTCAAGGGATCTTATTTTCAGAGCCACAAAATTCTGAGGCTTGAGGATGGGGAGAGAGTGTTAAAGTAAAGATGCCATCTTCCATCACAACATACTCTACAAACAGGGATGTATACTGCAGAGACATTTTTAAATAATTCCCATTATCACCATTTTAGCTCCATATTTCTAAGCCATTTTCGTGTAACTACAGTTCAATCACAAATATGGTTGAAGACTAGATTTTAAGGGTCTCTACTGGAAGTTTCAGATCCCAGAGTTAGCAAGAAGTTTGTATTTGTTCAAATTGTGAGACCTATAAAAATCGAACATAATAGGTATTAAGAAATTTATATGCAAGAAGCATGAAAGCATTTTCATTTATCTTTTTAAAGTGAGAGCTTCACATGATCAGTTTTTGGGGTAGAGTAGAGGATGACATGACAACATTTTACACTACCCAAGTAGAATAAACGGAAATAACATTTAGAAGCTTTAAAACTGAAAAGTAAGTACTGTATTTGGAATAAGAAAAGTCAGTTTAGTACAACACACAGTTAAATACTTTGGTTTCCTAAGATGCTAAACTTACAGAGTCCCAAATTCAGAAGTTTATGATTGTACACACACTTTTTAAATACTTAAAGTTTAAATAAAATGACTATACCATTAAACATATCCAACCAAATTTAACCAGTACACATTTTATATTAGAGCTGTCTTTTCCTGAGAAAATACTTAGCTTTGCTAACAGATAGTCCCTAACTACACTGCATTAGGGTTTCCTGATCAACATTCTGGGAAATTCTATCAAAAACAAAACGATCTCACATGTGCCCACATGCTTCAAAATAAAGCAAAGAGAAGTAAAAGCTTCAGTAACATCCTGACACAAGTGTTCCCGCTAAACTGCAGGGCAGCACAGCTTCACAGGTGATTAATCAGCCCCACCCAGTCAGCTCTGTGCATGGAGCCCTAACCCTCTGAATGGGCACAGCTGATTAATCACCTGTGAAGCTATGCTGCCCTGCAGCTAGAGGGAACCACTGGGGCTACATCTAGACTGCAAGCCTCTTTCGAAAGAGCCTTTTTCGAAATATACTTTTGAAAAAGGATCTTTCAAAAAAGAGCATCTAGACTACAACCAGTACTTTCGAAAAAGCAAGCCACTTTTTTGAAAGCGAGCACCCAGGCAGTCTGCATGCTCTCTTTTGGAAAAGCCCAGTTTGTATTACATAGTGCCTTTTTTCAAAAGAGCACTTTTAAAAAAATAGACATTCTTCCTCATAAAACGAGGTTTTCTGCAGTCAAAAAAACTGCCCTGTTCTTTCGATTTACTGTCAACAGAACACAGCAGCAGTCTAGACGCATGGGAAGTTTTTCGAAAAAAGGCCACTTTTCTAGACATTCCCTGGGTGACACCAGGGGCCATTATCCAGGGCTCTGCAATCCAATAGGCACCAATTACGAGTGTTAGATTTGAATGTCCTGATGAATCTGCCTCTCACTCTGTAGCCCATGCAGTGCCTTGAGGTGTGGATGTGCAGAATAGGGCGCACAACTGCTGCTGCACCAAACCCACAGACAAGAGGCAGCCTGTGACAGATAACCAGCACAGAAAGTCACCATCGGGCAGAGCCCAAAAGAAGAGAAGATGTTGCTGACAGATTCTTGGTGGGTAGAAAAACCAGGTTGGCCTTCAAAATTTGGCCACAGCAGACCTCTAGCACAATGACTGTAAACTAGTTCTCGGGTAAGTACGACAATTAATTTACTAAGTTCATAATGAAGTCAAGACACATACATGGTGATGCCTGCAAGATAATAATTCACAAGATTCCTCAGTCATGTTAAAACTCTGAAATCCCTAACAATTCTTTGTTGTTGATTTCAGTGATTTAAATGTCTCACCTCAATCTTTAATTTTGATAGGAGACAAGATGTATAAATGGTTTCACATTTTTCTTGTCTAGATACAGAACTATAGGTGTCATAATACGTTGAGAAAAACATTTAATTTGATAATTATGAATTTACAGGGCAATATGCAGAGTTGTAACTGAGGGGAAAAAAGTCAACGGTCCTCTCTCAAATACAGGATATACACATAGTTTAAAGCCACTTAATTTAACATTCGAAACCTAAACCTAGAGCCCTTCATTGCTATTTGACCTTATTCCAGACCCAATTTCAAATTCTAGAGCTAGAAACAGCAATTTTCACACAAAAGAATTCCTATCTGTACCATGTAAAATCTGTATTACTATTTTGAGGAGTTTTAATAGAAGGTTTGGAAACGTGTATTTCAGATTTGTACATAAGGCTAAGTGCATAGAAGGTGAGGCAAAGCTAAAAATGATGATGCCATTCTTAAACAGCTACAAGATGGGTTTCCTCTTGCGGAAAACTGCATAAAGATCAAGGAAGAAAATATAAATTCCTATAGCTCCTTAAAGAGAGTGTCCCCCACTCACATCATCCCTAATATTATATTATGTTAGTTTATCTACATTAAGAAGGAAATAAACATACAATACCTAACTAGAAAGATTTACAGTTTTTATTCAAACCAAAATATAAACTTATTTTAGAAATAAAGTAACACTTGAGGAAGGTCTGATAAAAAAAAAAACACTTTCCCAAAGCTGCTCTAACCTTTGCTTTACATCTTCCACGACAGCTAAACAAATTATTTAAGTGTGTTAAAATAACATTACATGATCTGTAGATGAAACAGCATTGTCAGACGTCAAGTTAACAGGAGGAACAGGAACATTTTATCGTTTTGTTTTTTTAAACCAAGTAAGCTACATTACAGAAGAAAGGAGACACACCTGGGAAAATTTTAAAAAGGTGGTCAGCTTCACCCTCCATAAAGCCATATGATGGTCACTAAGGACATGTCTACACAACAGGGCTAAACTCGAAATAAGCTATGCAACTTGAGCTAAGTCAATTGCATAGCTTAAGTCAAAATAGCTTATTTCAACTTTGGGCATGTCTACACAGCAGTTATTTTCAAACAGAGCACTGAAATAGAGCACACTTGCCCCAACTTCCCTTACTCCTCATATAATGAGGTTTACAGAAGTCAGAGTAGGAAGCTCGTTATTTAGAATTTATTTCAAAGTAACAGGTTTGCTGTGTAGATGCACACTATATTATTTTGGAATAACGCTGCTGTGTAGACATGCCTTAAACGTCCAGAGTCATTTTTTAAAAATTCATGTTAAAAATACCCTGGATGCAGAGAAATCACTCTGCTTTGAAAATGCCCTGGGCATTATTTAACCACAGTACAGCACAGTGTATTGACACATTAAAATATTTTCAACAGCAGATTGCTTATGTTTTTATTTACAGACTTGAAAGTAAAATTCTGTCTAGATCCATGAAAGCTTTTTATACTCAGATTCTGGTATATTTACTTATCTAGCTCCCTCATATGAAAGGAAAGATACAAACAGAAATCAAGATCTTTCCTGGGGAATTTGAAAGAAGAAATTCACACACACACAGTACTAATAATTTTAGTATATTTTGTTAAATGTGAGGTTTATGTTATTAGCAGTGCAATAGAAGACCAAGATGTATTAACTATCATAATAGTTACATATTATATTAATGGCCTTAAATTATGCAAATGGGTATTTGATACTAATCCTAAATCAACTGGTTATAGCCAGAGAAAGTTTTCAACTGACCCCAGATTATGTTGCCAAATGGCTTGAATAATATTTTATAATCACAGAAATAACATATGAAAGATACCTCTTTCAAGCCAGAGGTCATGCCTCCACTAATGTAGGTTTGCCCCGTGCAGATTATCTTGTTTGTATAGTTTTGTTTTATATGTTGCAGTGTTTCCTTATAGGTAAATACTGCCAGCCTCTTAATGGTATTTTAGTGCGGGGGGTGGGTCTCTGAATTGTTTAATGTAATAGTCATGTGTTAACCTGAACTGAATACCACATATTGCTTAATATCTTTATTAAAAGATTTTTAGAGTAGCTAGAAACTTCTACAAACACAATGTTGAATCAATAGCATTCCATAAAAATTAAGGACATGTCCCTGCTTCTCAACTTGAGGCATTTAGAGCTCTAAACAAAAGCTCTAATTCACTTACCCCCTTTAATTGCTTAGCTCACAAAGCGGATCATGCAGCCTGAAAGATTCACACACATTTTTTTGTAACTGCTACAGATTTTATGATATACTTGTTACTATAAAAAACTAATTTGGCTTTTAAGACCAGAATCCAAGGATAACATTTAAGGAAATAAAATAAATAATAAGCATCACAAATACAATAGCATATACTGTGAACAGAAAAGTGCTAATCTTCCAGCATCTTCAGTTATAGAGGTATCTGGTACTGACACTATGGTTACAGTTCTGTCATCAGCTTCATCATGAATATTTTTCAGGGGGTTATAATTTTCTCCAACAGGTATTTAGCATCTATCCTGAGAAAAACTGGCTAATCAATTAAGAAATTTGAGTCTTAAGCAACCTGTCTGACAGCTGCTGCAGCTTTATACAGTGCAAAAGGTTTGTATAATATCTTTTCATAAACATAATTTATAATCCCCTGAAAAAGAGTTGTCGTAAATATTAACATAATTCAAATACAGATTTTCAAATGGCACATATTTCGCATATGTAACAATTTCTGAGATTTCAATGGTGATAAAATACTTCTGAAGTGGGTACGGGCAACTCAATGTTTACCAGTATGAAAATTCATAGCAATGTCTAAACTAGATAGAACTGTGCCATACCTCTGGTGGACTGAGGAATATTTCATCAAACAGACTCCTAGATTCCCTAAACTGGCCGTGCTAAGCATGTAAAACAGAAAAAACATAAGACAAAAGAACTAAGGAAGAGTGTTACAAGAAAGCCATTTATTACAAACAAATCATTAAACTATTCTGAAAATTATTTTTTTCATTTAAAAGATCTTATAAATATCACTTGGTTTTCATTACCTATTTCCCTTTTAATATTCTAAACTAAGACTGCAATTAGAATTTTTCTAAAGGGATAAATTAATGAGGGGAAACCTATGGATAGAGAGGGCAGAGTAGCACATACACAAAAAAACCCGAAATGAAAATGAAAAACCAAAATAAACATTAAAAATTGCAAAGTCAAGCACTCAAAAGTTAGGAAATGCCATATATATTTTTTTCCCCAGTCACCTCCTCTTGTCTCAATTTGTCAGTTTTTTCTTTGTCAGCAATAAAAAGCACCACATTTCTGACTCAACATAAATTTTTATCCCAGGAATTGGAATAGTTAACTCAATGAATCCTCTCATCCCCACCCTGCTGGTACATACTAACTATAGAGAATGGGAAGGGGGGGGGGGGGGGTTGAGGAGTTTAACAAACAGCTGTACTTAAATAAATGCTCTACAGTTCTATAACTTCAAAAGATATTAAGCAACCAAAAGACATCACCCAAAAATTATTTTAAAAAAAACCAAACACGTGGGCCTACATTCTTTTTACATAACTTTAGAGAACTATACATTTTTAAAATCAGCTTCATCTACAGATTCCCCCAAAGATTTTTACACAGATATTTCAACTTACTCTTTGTGCAGCTTCGGCTGCAGCAGCTGCCATTGCTGCAGCTTTGGCTTTCTCTGCTTCATCGTAAGTAGGAAGAGAGGTAGCTACACTATATGGAGGTGGTACAGGGTAAAATTCATTGTGTGTTTCTGTTTCTGTTAAAAACAAAAAGAATGAGATTCATGCTTTGTATCTCAAAAGAAAAAACAGAAAATAGTCTACAGCAATATTAATGTGCACTAAAGTAACAGAAGGGCTGGTGACATTTAAACTGTAGAGTCATTAATTTCAGTCTCTTTGTTTAACAGCAACTTGACCTATAAGTGTTTGCAGACATTGCAAGAAGTTTTTTGGTTAATTTTTTAAGAAAAGTTTACCCAACAGGCAAGAGTGATTCACAATTTAAAGAAGCCCAGAGTGACAACTCAAAAGTAATTTCATTAAAGTCTGACCTAGAAACTTTCTGTAGAAAGAGGGTGAAGAGTTTTGGAATTAAGTTTACAGTTTGCTAAAAAGCAAACAAGTGTTCCGCTCATACACAATTATTTTATCTGATGGTAGAACAAGGGTGCAAAGAAACATCAGAAAAAAAAGAGCTTGAGGTTCTTAATGTTAAAAAATAGACTCATGCTTACCCTGGACATATCACATCAGAGGCAAGACAACTGCTTGCTCTTCAAATGTTTCCGTTTTGATATGTTACTTTTAAAAAAGTAATACTTTACATAAAAGAATCATAGAACTGGAAGGAACCTCCAGAGATCATCAAGTTTAGTACCCTGCACTTATAGCAGGACCAAGCACTACCTAGATCAGGTATGAGCAATCATTTTTGAAAGGGGGGGTAGTGCCACCCGAGAAAGGTTGGGGCCTCAGGCAGAAGGGGCAGTGCCAGGAGCTGCAAGTCCTTTCAACTGCTTCTATTTAAGGGCTTGCGCCTTCCCTGCAGGAAGGAACGAACCCTTTGAATAGAAGCAGTTGAAAGGGCTCACAGCTCTTGGCCCCACCCCTAGCACGTGGCGTGGCAACCGGGATTATATTGGTTTGTAGCTATTTATTCATGCAAGGAGTTTTACCATACTCTTTTTAACTTGCTTACTAGTACTGAAGTTCCCTGGGGGCCTTTTAAATATAAAGATAGCACATTTTTAAAAACAAAATATTAGCCAACTTTGTCCTCTGCTATCAAATTTGATTATATATAAAAGGGAAGTTACCTTGTGCAGTAATGGCAGTTCCTCAAGATGTGTGTCCTGGTGGGTGCGCCATTACCCATCTCAAAGAACCACTGTTACTGCACAAGGTGAGTAACTTCCCCTTCCTCGACTGATGTTCCCACGGGTTCTCCAGTGTTGATGACTACTTAGCGGTACACAAAGATGGAAGGTGGGCTTTGGCTAGGTTTTATGTGCGATGAAAGGACGCACTGGCTACCACAAAGTTAGTGTCCTCTATTGTAGAAATTGCATAGTGCCTCATGAAAGTATGATTAGAGGATCAGGTAGCAGCACAACAGATGTCTTTGAGCAGAACTCCCTTTAAGAAGGCTTTTGATGCTGTCACCACTCGAGTGGAGTGCACCCTAAGGGGCATAGGAAGAGGTGTGCCTCGGAGGGAATAACACTGGAGAATGCAAGATGTTACCAATTTTGAGACACACCGCAATGAGAGTGGCATTCCCCTGGAATGCTCCGCCAGTGAAACAAATGGCATCTGTGATTTTTGGAAGGGCCATGTACCATCTATATAGAACACCCTCCTTCAGGCATCCAGGGTGTCTAGAATAACCTCTTCTCAGGGAGCAAGAGGCTTTGGGCAGAAAGCCAGAAGAACGATAGAGCTAGATATGAGTCAACAGTGTGCCCTTGATGTGGAAATTGAAACGGTAGGTAGGTAGGTAGGTGGGTGGGTGGGAGGGAGGGAGGGAGGGAGGGAGGGAGGAAGGAAGGAAGGAAGGAAGGAAGAGGGCAGAGAACCATCAACTGGAGGGTGGAACACTGCAAGCATAAGTGATGAAACTGATGACCATGTTGTTGCAGGAACATAAAGTAGTCGAGGACTGTATGGTGGGAGGTAGTCAAGGCTTGGATGTAGTTTCTCTCACATCAGGCCATAAATTGCCTCCACTTATAAAGGCAAGTGGTCAGATGTCTACGGTGGAGTAGGACATTCCTTACTTATTATGAACACCTTTGTTCTGCCTCTGAGAACCAGAGAGGAGCCATGCCATCAGATGTAGTGTCTGTGGTTGCAGGTGGCAAAGGGTGCCTCTGTTCTGCGAAAGGAGATCTGGGCAGGTTGCAAGAGGGTAGGGAGATTGGAGAAACAGGGGTAGAAACAGGGAATCCAGATCTGTCTGGCCCATGCCGGGATAGGAGGATGACTACGGCATTGTCTGACTATCTTGTGGAGGACTCTGGGGATGAGCAGGATGGGAGGAAAGGTGTCGAAGAGGTGAGTATTCCATGGAATAAGAAAAGCATCTCCCAAAGATCTGGGTAACATGCCTACCCTGGAGCAATACTGAAGGCACTTGGTATTGTGGCATGTTACAAAGAGGTCTACCAACAGCCAACCCCATCAGTGGAAGACATTGTGCAGGATCCTAGTATGAATTTCCCATTCATGTTCTATTGCAAACTGGTGACTAAGGGTATCTTCAATAACACTCTTGACGCCAAGTAGGTATGATGCGGTGATGGTAAGATTGTTGTGGATACACTAGTTCCACAGGCATACAGTCTCTGAACAGAGCGCAAGAATGTGTACCTCCCTGTCAATGGATGTAAAACGAGGTAGTGAAACTGTCTGTAAGGATGCGTACCATGGAACCCTGGATGTGTTGAAGGAAGTGTTTGCAGGTGTTGTGCACAGCTCAGAGCTCCTGAAGACTGATGTGGAGCCTGGACTCATTGGCAGACCATTTGCCCTAAGCAAAGCGACGTTGGAAACAGCATCCCAGCCGAAGTGCGATGCATTCATGGTAATGTGGCTGGATGCCTGTGTCTCATGAAATAGGATACCAGGTATGAGGTTCCTTAGATTGATCCACCAGTGCAAGAACAAAACGACACTCAGGGGAACTGAGATGTGACTGTGCACACAGTGTTTGGACAGCGTGCAGACCAAGGCAAGCCAGCGTTAAAGGCACCTGAAGTGCAGACACGTATGTCAGATGAAGTATGCTGTAGCAGCCATGTGTGCCATAAGCTGAAGGCAGGTAAGTATTGGGATCGTGGGACTCAATACCCTGGCTGGAGCCAAGATTTTTATTGCTTCAACGCGTTGGTTTGGCTCGTGCTGTGGTACAATCAAGACAAGCTCTATGAATTCTAGGGATTGGGTCGGTCAGAGGGTAGACTTCTGCTCACTGATAATCAGGCTGAGAGATTTGAAAAAGCCCTTGGTAAAGAGCATCTCTCGTGGCCTCCTGTGAAGGGCTGCAAATGAGACATTTTTTAGGTATGGAAATATAATGATGCCTTTGCTGCTGCTATAGCCAAGGTCTTGGAGAAGACTCTGGGAGCAGATGAAAGTCCAAAAGGCAGAACTCTGTAACTGGTCTGAAGACAGAGAAAAGTGGAGGAAGTGTCTGAGAGTTGATATATGGTTATATGAAAATACGCATCTTGGAGGTCGAGTGCTGCAAGCCAGTCTCCCTCCTCCAGTGCCAGGGTAATTGCCACAAGTGAGACCATCTTGAATCACTGTTTGCGGAAGTATTTGTTTAGATGGCGGAGATCAAGGATGGGTCTCCAGATGCCTGTTCTTTTTTCTGTGAGGAAGTAATTTGAGTAAAATCCCCTGCCCTGATATTGCCCGGGTACCCTCTCTATAGCTCCTATGCGTAGGACACCTCTTGAAGGAGCAGAATTCGAGAGGGGGATCTCTGAAGAGAGATGGGGAAGGTTGGAGGAACTGAAATCAGAGCAATAGAATATCTGCACTTTATCATCTCTAGGACCCAGCGGTCAGTGGTAATTGCTGCCCACTGGATGTAAAAAGGGCACAAATGGTGATGGAATATGGCATATTTAGAAGACACTGGTTGAGTGGAGAGATTGTGCAGGCCACCAACCAAAGCCTCAAACCTGCTGCTTGGAGGTTGGATGAGTGTTATTGGTTCGTTGGCGCTGGTTTCTTTTCCTGGCGCGATTACAGTCGAATGGCCTTTGATATTGCTGCCTACCAAATGTCAAGTCTCTCTCTCTCTGGCAGGAAGTACACCGTCTCCTACGACATGGGGGCATATACATCCCCAAAGTGTGTAAGGTGGTCTGCAAGTCCTTGCTGGAGTGAAAGACTTCATCTTTTTTTTTCACAAAGAGCTTATCTTTCTCAAATAGTAGATCCTCCACTTCGGTCTGGAGCTCTTTGGGGACCCTTACTGCTTGTAATCACAACACATGCCTCATCACAATAGATGTTGCAGTTGCTCTCACAGCTGTGTCAGCAGAGATGAACACCATTTGCAGTACTGTGCAAGATGGAGTATCGCTTTCCTGCACTACAGATTCCTTAATTTGCTCCATATTCACATACTAACAAACACAACAGTTTCAAGATATTTAACTTATATACCCAAGTGTACAAAATATTAATTCATTGCAAAACCAAGCAATATTAGAAAATGTATAGATTTGCTTTCCTTTATACTGCAGCATCAGCATATAACAGGTTTCTGCAGCTGACAGTGATGGTAGCACAGGTGTTTCTCTTGCAAATACTTCCTATGTGCAGACACATATTCATGATATTCACAGGGGAAATGTTTGCAGGATCAGGGCCGCAATGCATACTTCGGGACTACTCTGAACAAGAGCGAACAAGCAATTGTGGAATTAAAAGTATACACATATCAGATAATAGTAAGCATGAAAAAGATGGGATCATATTACCCCACAATGAGTAGCTGATGGAGAGATGCAGATATCCTCAAACAGTACTACTAGCTAAAGCGGTTACATAACCAAGAAAAAGTACCTGAGGTCACAGCTGCTTCTCCAGAAATACTACAGTAAGGTGGAGGAGAAACATCTGCTTCAGATAAAGTTGCTGGCTGAGAAGTTTGTGCAATCTCTGTAGAAGTGGATGGTTGCTCAACTGTAGATTCTGGAGGATCATCTTCATTGTGAAGCTTTAAAAAAAAAAAATCCACATTTCAGAAGATTCTTTACGTACAAGTTAAATGTTGACATTAACCTCTTCAGATTTTATTGAAGAATAGCAATTTACCACTATTTTTAGGTTACTGGAATCATTTAAAGCTTCTACTAATAAATTCAGGGATTATGCTAATATACCCAACAGTTAAGATTTAACAGACACAAGACGCTTTTATCAAAGTGCTTCCAAGAGTAACCTTTAAACAATCACTTCAAAAGTACCTCAGGTGTTCAGTACAATTCCATTCTATTTTAAAGCCTATCCTGCTAGTTTCTGAAACTTAAAATGGGTTTCACTAAACACTCAAGTGCAAAGCCTTGGTTTTTTGTTTTTTTTAAAGTATTAAAGATTCTAAATCATTAAAGAATTCATGATGTGTAGATCAGCGGTTCTCACTTGGCTCACTGCAAACCTTTCCACGGACCACCAGTTACTAATGGAAACTCTCCATTAGCTACATAATTATGCCCAAGCCATTCTGCGAGTGACGCAGCTAGAGAGAATGGTTTAATTTAAAATATTAAACAGATGAAGTGTTAACTCTATTTAAAATGAAGTTTGGGAAACTAACCAAAGAAAAATATTAATTCATGACCAACACAAAATGTTTCAATGTTTTTCTTTATTTATGGCAGAGACCACTGACCAACAGAAAAATCAGATGGGAACCACATAAGTGAGAAGCAAAAAAAAACAAAAACAAAAAAACAAAAAACAAAACTCCTCCAAAAATCCCCAATCCTCACTCATATGGCTCCCAATTGAGACACCTCACTCCTCAGGTGCTCTAGCCCCATAGGGTGAGGGGGAGAGACAGGGAGGACTGCGGTTCAGTGTTCCGATAGACATAGGTGTTCATAGCACATTTCATTAGGGTGTGAACCCAGGGAATTTTATTTTTAAAAGGCGAACATTTCCTGAATACTCAGTCATAAAGGACATTATTTTTATTCATCAAACAAACTAAAGAAACTAAACTCAACTGAACTTTAATTTTTAAAAAAATTAAACAACTAAACTTTATTTAAAAGAGTGTATCGTGCAATTAAAACAAAACGCAAAGCCGCTTTTTTTTTTTGAGACATTAGGGTGTGCCTGGGCACACCCAGCACACCCCCTCCACACGCCTATGCCCATAGGTCAGATTTACTCTTCCAGGGTTCTAGGGCTAGTGGATTTTGTGTTCTCTCCCTCCCCTCCCCCCCTCAGCTCTGGGATGGGGACAAAAAATGACGGGTTCAGCATGCAGGACAGGGCTGCCAGTGAGTGGGATAGGGATGCAGGATCTGGGTGGGAGGTGGGGTGCAGGAGAGGGTGAGGGTGCAAGGGCTGGGTAGGAGGTCAGATGCAGGAGCAGGTTGGGGAACAGGGTGTCTGGCCAGGAACAGGGTCTAGGAGCAGGCTGGGGGTAGAATGTCTGGCCGGGAGGAAGGTGCAAAAAGGGGGAGGGGTACAGAGTCTGGGCATAAGAGAATGGGGGGGATGGGGGACACACTTATTGCTTTCACATGCTGCGCTGCTCCCAGTCATGCGTCCCTGATTCCGCCAATAGGAGCAGCAAAGAAAGCCTCCAGACAGCACATCCATGCTGTTCCCCCCACCTGAAAAGAGGGAGCAGCAGCACACAGAGCTGCTCCTGGCTCCGCTTCTTCCTTGTGAGCTGGATCCAGAAGGAAAGTTGGGGGCTATCTCCTCTCTCCTACCTGCCTCACCAGTGGGAAGCCAGAACTGGCATCCCAACTTGGGGGGGGGGGGGGGGGGGGGGGGGGGAGAGGCCACGAGGCTGGAGCATTGGCACAGGCTCTCTGTTGCAAGGGGAAGCACAAAGAGGAGGTGGGCTGCAGACCACCTGGAAGGTGGGGGTCTGCGGACTGCAGTTTGAGAACCAATGGTGTAGAGCAGGGGTCTCCAAACTACGGCCCGGGGGCCGGATGCGGCCCGCGAGGCCCTCTCATCCGGCCCGTGGAGACCTTTTTGGATTCAAAGGCAGAAGAAGTGAGATTGTTTCAAAACCCATTTGAAGCAGATGTGGCCAGTTGCCCAGATGAACTGCAGCTGGAAGTCATTGAGTTGCAAGCAAATGACCTCCTTAGGGACAAGTTCAAAATAGGACTGGTGGGTTTTTACCAGTTTTTGCCCAAGGAAGACTTTCCTAATGTCAAAACTTTTGCATCAAGGTACCTTTCAATCTTTGGAACAACATACCTGTGTGAACAAACATTTTCAAGAATGAAATACGTGAAGAACAATTTGAGAACAAACTTGTCCGATGATAATCTCAGGTCACTGTTGATGTTAGGGACAACAAATCTAAAGCCAGAAATGTCTGCTATTTTGGCATCCAGGAAACAATTTCACCATTCACACTAATACAGGTGTTCATGTGTAGTGTATGAATGTGTTATTAAATAATAACTGAATAAAATAATATTAAATAAATAATTAAAAACAACATCCATGTTTTGATTGTTTTTTATTTGGACCTCAAGTGTGTAGTCGGCCCCCGAACTGCTGTTTGATAGTTAATGCGGCCCTCGGGCTGAAAAGTTTGGAGACCCCTGGTGTAGAGGAACAAAATGAATTCATTTAAAAACAAAAAACAACTCTTACCCTTTCACCATATTAATACAAAGATAGGTAATACACCCTAGTCTGTTTCTTTGTTATGACTATTTGGGATTGGAATCCTTGCATATTTTGTTTTATGGTCTTCTCAAGTTCTCAGTCAACTGTCTTACTAAAGACACTGCCTCTACCAATAATCTTTCCCACATACGTTTATAGTCAACACCTAAAGCATAGCAGGATTACCCCCACCCCCCAAAAAAACCCTTTGTATTTTAGAGCTATATTAAAGTAAAGTACACAAATCAACAGAATCTATAAGAAATGAATTTGCGTGGGAAAGTATAATGACTTAAGAAAAAAGAGTAAACCCTATTTGGCCATGATGCTGCGCTAATCCCCTTAAGTAGAAAAAAATCATCCTGGTGATTTGAGCCAAAAAACAAGTATTCTTCAGAATATAAAAATCCAAGTTAAATTTAACAGCTTGCTGTCCTTTCTGTGTCAGGCAGGCAGAATAGGTGAATTAGGAGAGCTACAAGATTTGAAGAGCAAAAAGCTAAAGAGACACCAAATATATGATATAAAATATATCAAAAAGCAAAAAATAAGATTGGTGAGGTTTTTTTGGATTAACAGAATAAGGAAGACAAAGACAAGTTACATCTTTACTTCAGTCTGCAACGCAAGATAGATTGCTGAGATGGCTCTCAGTCTTACTCTTAAGAAAGAAAAAGTGCTGTTGGAGATAGATGTGTCAAAAAAGGTGGTTGTTGAACAAACTTGGTAAGGGATAACAAAGTCCCCAAACATTTGGAGGAACTTTAAAAATAAAAGACATCACCTAATATACCATGGAGTACTAAAGAGATGCAAATATTGCTTCAGTAATTTTTTTTTTTTTTTAAAGGCAATAGGTAATATTGGGGGCATTACAGACTAATAAAACTTAGTTCCATTACAGGTACATTGTATGAAATAAGAATTTCAATACACCTTGAAGAAAATTATACAGGGACAAGCTAGTGTGATTTCAGAAAAGGAAAACTATTAAAACTCTTAAAATGTTTCACAAAGTAACTCATAAAATTTGATATAGATTTTCAAAATAAGCCTTGGTCAAGAATCCCTCACGACTTATTATTTAAGTACCTACTTATGCATCAGATGAGAAGTAAATATACCATCATGAATTAGGAAGTGGGTAAAAAACAGAAAATAGGTAAGAATTAGGGATATAAACATAATTTTACAAGTTAACTGTTCAGATGATTAAAATTAAATTAGTGGATTAAAGGGAAAGAGACTGGAGTCGCAGGGACCAGCACAATCAGAGCTTAATGGATAAGGAGGGTCAACAAGAAAGAGTAATGCTAGTTAACTGTTCACTTTCTCCTTCTAGTAATGTAATCAACTGTTATGACAAAGGATTAATACTAGGGTACACAAGGATATATTGCAAGACTTGCAGTATCTTATTATTGTTCTAAAAGATTGGATTGTGACGGGGTGCGGTCACAGATGACCTCTCGGGGTGCCTCCCAGGGTGCTGACATGGCCACTGACAGTCGCCTTCCTGCTCTCTGGGGCTCCTCACTGCCCAGTACCGCTGGGCCAGCTTCGCTGGTCTCCTCCAGAAAGGCCCCGAGCTCAGGTCCCTGCCCCCACTGAAAAGCAGTACAGACACCAAACCTCTTCAGGTCTAAGGAGTGCGCAGTTTAGGGCCCAGCCTATCCCATCTGGGGTTATCATTCCCCAGATGGGATCATACCCCAAAAAATTAAGTAAGCCACCTTTAACAATGAAAGCGGGAATGTGCACACTGGTTACCCCCTCCCCCAAAGGTAACATTTGCTTACACTGGGTTTGATAGACAATAAAAATGGTTTAATTAAGTTTAAGCAGTAGGATTTAAGGAGTAATAAGTGAAGACAGGCAGAGCAAAGTAGGTTACAAATCAAAAGAAACAAAACTGCTTGGCTAATTCTACATTGAAACCTCAGTACAATCAAACTTACCGTAAAACTTCTTTTCCAGCTGCCCCTCCAAACCAGGGCTTTCCTCCACACCCTGGGGTCCCCGGCCCTTCCTCCAGGTGCAGCCCAGCCAAAAGACCCCAGCCTCTCCTTTCCTAGTCCTTTTGTTAAGGAGTTGAGGCCACTCCTACCAACCACTGCTCAGACTTAAGGACAAAAGATTGTTTAACAGTGGCACATCTAGAAGATACAGGAAACACCTTCCATGTCTCCCATTCACACATTTGAAACCTCACAAAGTATTCCCTACTCCATGTCTCTAATTTTACGCACACAAATGATACATACAACAGCGTAAGAAACAGAGCCAGCAGATCATGACATGAAGATCGATGGGCTTACATAAAATAATTTGCACAAACCACCTTTGAGTTATATATATTCATGTCCATGAGTCCATTTCATAAAGCATGGGGGGGGGGGGGGGTTCGTCACAAGTGGTGAACGACTATTATGGTGAAAAATATACAGAAGACAACATTATTTAGCCTAGTAAAAAAATAAATAAAAAAGTCACACATACAGAACTGGAAGCGACTGTTTAGGAAGGAGCACTGCAGAAAGGGATCTAGAGATCACAGTAGACCACAAGTTAAGCATGAGTCAGTGTGACACGGCTGCAAAATAAGCCAACATGTTAATGCATCCCAGAATCAGGAGTGCTGTGAGCAAGACACGAAGTCATTCTTCCGCTCTGCTCTGTGCTGATTAGGTCTCAGTTGCAGTATTGTGTCCAGTTCTGGGCGCCACATTTTAAGAAAGATGTGGATAAAGTGCAGAGAAGAGCAACAAAAATGATTAAAAGTCTAGAAAACATGACCTATGATGGAAGACTGAAAGAACTGGGCTTGTTTTGTTTAGAAGATAGAAGACAGAGGGGACATGACAGGGGTTTTCAAGTATCTAAAAGGGTGTTATATGGAAGAGGGAGAAAAATTGTTCTCCTTGGTCTTTGATGGTAGGACAAGAAGCAATGGGGTTAAACTACAGCAAGGGAGGTTTAGGTAGGACACTGACCATCCTGACAATTAGGAAGTTTTTCCTAAACACTGGAATAAATTGCCTAGAGGGTTGTGGAATCTCCATCACTGGAGATATTTAATAGCAGGTTCGACAGACATCTATCAGGGATGATCTAGATCATGGGTTCCCAAACTGGGTGGTGTGCCCCCCTGGGGAGGATGAAGAAATTCCGGGGGGGGGAGGGAGAGGGAGGAGGGTTAGGCGACCCAGCCACACCCTCCCCATCAATCCCACCCCAAATTTTGCTGCTATTATTTTGGGGAGGGAGGTGTGAGGGTTTCTCAAAAACCAAAAAGGGGGCGTGATGCTGAAAAGTTTGGGAACCACTGATCTAGACAGTGCTTGGTCCTGCTGTGAGGGCAGGTGACTGAACTCAATGACCTGAAGGTCCCTTCCAGTTCTAGGATTCTAAGTAAGGACTCGAAAAAACCCTGTGGAACTTCAGAATGACTCAACAACTTATGTATATGGGAGAAAACTGAAAAACAAAATTTTATTATTACAACTATTAGGGGAAAGCGGAACAAACCAGACTGTACTAATACATATTGCTAGGATTTGAATTGACTGACTTCAGAAGAAATATCTGGGTACTATATTGGAGAGAGTTCCAAGGGAAGAAAAAGTGTTGGGAAATACAGGAAATCTGTTTTGTAGATATTGATGGTATACCCGCATTTGGAATGCTCTGTGCAGTTCTGATGATCCTAGCTCAAAAACAAATGAAAATAAGAGGTGTCTAATACAAAGGTGTCAAACGTTACAGGCAACAAAGAAAAACTTCCCTATACAGAGACTGAAAAGGCTGCAGCTATTCAGTGTTTTGATGAGGCATAATGGAGATATATAATTTTCTGCTCATTCATTCAACACATCTATCTTCTTTTTTATTATAAAAGCAATGGCTCAGTCTATGAAATTGAAAGACAACAAATTATACAAGGCCACACTTAAATAAGCAATGCCTACAAAACTCACTGCCACAATGTATCACGGAGGCCAGAGCTTAGTATGATCAAAAGAATTAGCCAGTTACATTAGGCAGAAAAATCTGAAGGTATGCAATCATATCCTCTTCTATACTTCAAGACATAATCCTCATCAGTTAATGATTGGTTCAAGAAGTCTAAGGCAATGCTTTTTTCCGTGATGATTCACCACAGGATTTCTTGCACCTTCTCTGAAGCACTTCAAGCCATCCTTGGCAGACACAGTATCCTCCTGGGCTAAATGATTAGATATGGTATATCAATTCCTCTGTTGGCTAAGCCACCGGTAATTTCTAGTAAGTTAATATTTAATAGTACCATTTTTCAGAAATACATCAGAATACTTCTTTAAAATAGAATGGCATAAATCAAATTCCTATTAAAAGAAACCAGATTTTATTTTCACCATCATAAAAGCAGTTACAAAGATTATTTTCTGTGCTAACCATTTTGTGTCAATCCACTATGATTTAAAAAAAAAAAAAAAAAAAAAAAACTTCAGGAACAAATATACTTAGATTTTTTTCTGTGCATTTTAAGTAAAAGTTTTGAACAGTGGTATCCTCTCTTGTCAAGTTTACATTTTTCTCATAGTTAAAAGCAGCAGATAAAAGAATATGGTTTTGTTTTCCTAACCTTAATTAAATTTGCCACTTTATACAAATCAACTTGCTTGACAACAATTAATAAGCATATTATGGCAGGTCATATACTAAGATATCTTGCTGACTGTATAAAGTCAGCTGACAGTTACAGGAGAGCATGCCCCCTTCAAGAGGAAACTAAATGTGCTGACACTGTTTTTGTATGAGTATATGATGCCTGATTTACAATCCACCTTTCAAAGCAGCCACAAGTTGCATGCTCAGAAGGCGTCAGTCATGTTACATAAACTAAAATCTCGAAATGAATCTTCCCTTAGGTGTAGCAGACATTCTTCTGGGATCAAAGGTTCAGAGACAATGGAAAGATCACTGCAGAACAATATACAGTACAAATAATTCATTTCTACCCCATAAAATAGCTTTTTTACACACAACTAGTTTCTTTTTTTCCCCTCTGAATAATTAAGTTTGGTTAAAACGTGTACCTCACACAATTTAAAATTATCAGCCACGCTCAATTTCAGGCCAGGTCGTTTTTCAGTGGGAGAAATTCAGTGTTTTTCAATCTTCTGAGATAAAAGACACTATATAAAATCTATGACAAGAATATTACCTGTGATTTTCGCACTTCAATTCTGATTACAATAATCATGTGTCTTTAAAAACACTGCATCTCCTTCTCTACTATATTTGCTAACTGACATGCTCATTTTCTATTTGACACATATTTCTACAGCAACCAGATGTGACGTCAAGTGATTTATGACTTCAAATAGAACATTTGATACACAAGATGGCATCTGCTTACTCCTGAAGAAATCTTTTAAGTGGGGAAGGGAGGTGAAGGAAGAAAAAGAAATGGCTGCCGATGACCTGCTTCTACATACAAACCAAACATCTACATCATATACTCTGTCTATACCTTTCATTTACCTTCAGAAGGTTGCATGCATTTTGCGTATCTCTCATTACTTGCATATTTTGAGTCTGCCTCTCCTCTGTTGTAATGCTGACTGATTGCTGAAAGAACAATGCAGCTGAATGAGGATCTCATTTAAGTACACTGAACTCTCAGCTTCTCGAGAATAGTGACGCTTTGCTGATTTAAGCACAATTACATCCTCTGACAGCCAAAAAATACAGAGGAATTATACAATGAGAAAACTGAACATATCCTGTGACACGAGGATGAACTGGGGCACATCTAAGTACACTGGAGCTAGTAGTTGCAGAGATTAATGTTATCATTGATATTTACAAGGTTTCATCTTGTATCACATGCATCTGACAAAGTGGGTCTTTGCCCATGAAAGCTTATGCTCCAACACTTTGGTTAGGCCAGTGTTTCCCAAATGGTACTCCGCGGAACCCTGGGGTTCCGCGAAGTGAACATAAAGGTTCCACGAGAACCCGAACGCTCCCCTCCCCCCGCACATAAAGAGACAGAGAGGAGCCCAGTGCGCAAAGACGCTGGCTCCTTCCCCACTGCCCTTTCAGACATCTCCCGTCCCCGCTGCCGTTCTGCTTTTACCAAGGGACCTAGCACTTAGCAGCACTTACTACATCCCTTGGAAAAAGCAGAGAACACAGGAGAAGAATCGGGTTGATGGGCAGAAGGAGGACAAGCAGCTGTTGCTGCTGCTAGGTCTGGTGGTAAAAGCAGAGCGGCAGCGGGGGACGCGGGACAGGGATCTTGGGTTGATCGGGCAGAAGCGGGACAAGCAGCTGTTGCTGCTGCTAGGTCCCTTGGTAAAAGCAGCATGTGTGTGGGGGGGGGGGGGGGAAAGAGTACTATCAGTGAGTGGAACACCAGAACTCCTATTCACTGTGAGGATCGGAACAAATCCCCATACACACTGAGAGGACACGTGGCTCCTGTGTGAGACTAAGTTTAAGAATTCAATCTAATATCAAAATTCCCCATGGATCGTTAGTTAAAAGAAGGAACTTTAAAGAGAAAAGGGAGTACTTCAAACTCCAATATTTTTACTGAAACCAGCAAGAAAAATACTGAGGCAGCTCAAGTTAATTATGAAAAATTTCAGCTGACTAATAAGAAATGCAGGTATTGTGAGGACTATTTGGCATTTGGATTCACAAGCAATGGAAATGAAGATGCTCCAGGTGCCCAGTGTGTAGTGTGCAACAAAATATTATCTAATAGTTGTTTAGTACCTGCTAAATTGCGAAGACATTTTGAAAGAAATCATCCAGAACACAAAGATAAAGACAGTTTAAGCAAAAGCTTGAATTGCTTGAAAAAAGTAAACTCTTCATGTCAAAAATTCATGCCAAATCTGATAATGAAAATGCAAGAGGCGTCTTACAAAGTAAGCTATCGTATATCAGTCGCTGGAGAAGCACACACTATTGGGGAATCACTCATAAAACCATGTGCAAAAGATATTGTAATGTGTATGTTCGATCAGGAGTCTAGTAAAAAAGTTGAGGCTGTGTCACTATCAAACAATACTGTCACACATCGTATTCACGATCTTGCTGCTGACATCGAGAAGGAGCTTATTTTTCGGCTGCATTTATGTGATGCATATGCATTACAATTAGACGAGTCCACTGACATTGCAGATCTTGCAGTTCTGCTTGTATTTGTCTGTTATGATTTTAATAGTTCTATTGAAGACGACTTACTTTTATGTGAATTTTTGCAAACCAATACAACTGGTGAGAATATATTCAATTGTATCTATAACTTTATGAAAACTCATCAAATAAGCTGGGAAAAATGTGTTGATGTGTGCAGTGATAGTGCCAAAGCAATGGTAGGAACAGTGGCTGGCGCTGTAACACGAATAAAAAAATGTAGCACCAAACTGCACCAGCAGTCACTGCATTCTCCACAGACACGCTCTGGTAGTTAAGAATTTTTCTCCCTCTCTTAAAAATGTGTTGGACAAAGCAGTACAGATTATTAATTATATAAAAACTCAACCATTACAATCAAGACTGTTCAAAATTATGTGTGAAGATATGGGTAGTCAGCACACAGCCCTGCTTCTACATACAGAAATCAGGTGGCGATCACGAGGAAAAGTGGTGGTTAGATTATATGAGTTGCGTCATGAGCTCTCCGCATATCTGATGGATCACAAATTCCAACTGTCTGATCGTTTAACAGACTTTTTGTGGTTATCGAGAGTTGTGTATCTTGCAGACATCTTTACAAAACTAAATGAAGTAAATCTGTCACTGCAAGGAAAGAATGTAAATATTTTTAATGTGAAAGAAAGTTTTGTCATTGTCACGGAAGCTACAGTTTTGGATCTCGTCTGTAGGACGAAATGATTTGGATTGTTTACCAACTCTGAATGATTTCCTTGAAGAAAATGGATACAAACTTGATGAAGATATTCGCAGCAACATTGCAGATCATCTCCGCGATTTATACACGAACATCATTAAGTATATTCCAAACATCAATGACAACAATAACTGGATTCGAAATCCATTATGTTTAACAGAAAAGCCAGTCAGTTTTTCTATACAAGATTATGAAAACCTAATTGAAATCACTTCAGATGGCCAATTAATAAAAAAATTTAAAGAAGTTTCTCTGATTACATTTTGGAATGACTTATGTCAAAGTCAAGAATATTCATCTTTATCAAGACGCGCAATTCGTCAGCTGTTACCCTTTGCCAGTACATACTTGTGCGAAACTGGGTTCTCGAACTATGCAGCAACGAAAACGAAATACAGAAGTCGACTGAATGCTGCTCCAGATATGCGAATCCAACTTTTTAGTATTAAACCAAATATAAAAAGAATTTGCAAGAAAAGAAGAAAAAACACTCTTCGCATTGAAAACTATGAATATAATTAATATTATTTGATAGTTTTATTTTTGTACATATTTAATACGATTTTTGTTGAATATAAATGAATGGTGTTATATTCAATACGTATATTCAATATGTTTAAATGAATGGTGATCTCATGACCGTATTTAGCATCTTATTACTACCAATTGTGGTGTACTGGCAGTTTGGGTGTGTTTGGGTGTTTTGTTTTTTTAATCCCTGGCTGGGGGGGGGGGGGGGGGGGGAAGGTGTTCCTTGAAATTTTTCTGAGTTTGAAAGGGTTCTGTGGTCAAAAAAAATTGGGAAACACTGGGTTAGTCTATAAGGTGCCACGGGACTCCTTGCCGCTTTTGCAGATTCAGACTAACCCAGCTACCCCTCTGATACTTTACAAGACTTTTGCTATCTTCCTAACTAATTACAAAGTCATACAGGATGTGGTTGTCATTAGGGATGTAAGCAACTACTTGAGTCGTGGACTACCCAATAAGCTTAAGCTTACTGAGTTAGTTGAGTCACTACTCAACTACTCGCTTCCTCTTCTCCCCTTGTTGCCTCGCTATCAGAGGGGGGGAGAGCAATGCTACTACATTTAAACTGAAGAACCGCAACCTATTGACTAATTGTGTCCTCGATACAAATTGTATCGAGGACACAATTAGTCAGTTACCCACTTAACAGCCTTAGTTTTCACTTGTCAAGCCTGTCCTCAAACTGCTTCTAACATGGTTTCAAACACTAGCATTTTCCTGTTGTCATAATGCGATACTGTATGTTATCACTTTTGCTACTATAATCAATTAGAGGCTTAAAACTGGATGGGTCATCCCTTAGTACATTTGGGTCCAAATGAGCTACTACATACAATTCAAAATAATTAACACTATCCAGTTACACAGTGTAAAAGGAGGTTACTCACCTCGATAGTAACTGACTTTCTTCAAGCTGAGTGTCCTGGGGGTGCTTCACATAAGGCTCGGTGGCGGTGCACCGATCTAACATTGGAGAATTCAGAGCAGCGTCCCTGGGGCCACGCACTCTTAGGTTGCCAGCATCATGCATGTACGAGCCTCCTTCCTCCCACTCAGTTCCCAGAATGATGCCATGAGGAAGCCAGAATCCTCAAGTAGAGGAGAGGGAGGAAGGGTTGTGGAGCACCTGCAGGGACACTCATCTCGAAGAACACCAGCTACTGCCGAGGTGAGTAGCCTCCGAGAGAGAGAGAGAGAGAGAGAGAGAGAGAGAGAGAGACACGTCCCTGTGGGTGTCCCACATTAAATGACTACAAAGCTATTTCTGTTTAAGGAGACAGGGACTTCGGATCTGCCAGAAAAGCGGTGGAAAGAACCACCTTAGCTAGCTTCAGGTTAGAGAGAGGTCCTTGTGTAAGCGTGTAGTACTTTGCCAACGTGTGGTCGGAGGACCGTGTAGCAGCTGCGCAAGTGTCTCTTTGGGTATTTTGTGAAGGAATGTTACTCAGGTAGCCCTGGCTCTGGTGGAGTGTGCCCTTATACTGTCTGGAGGGGGCACGTCTGACTAAGTATAAGAGCTTGATACAATCCAAGATCCAGTGGGATAGTCTATGTGATGAGGCGGTTTGCTATCGATACGAATAATATTGGAGATGCTCAAAAAGGTTTAGTTCATTGCAAGTAAAAAGAGCACTCTACGCAGGTCAAGGATGTGCATTTTCACCTTGAAGAAACTGGTTTGGGGAAGAAAGTGGGAAGGTGTATCGTCTAATTGAGGTGGACAGATGAGCATACCTTGGGGAGGAATTTGGGATGGATAGGTCGAGTGACCTTATCTTTAAAAATGGTGGTGTATGTGGGATCAGCCATTAGGGCTGCAATCTGTCCCACCCATCTCAGTGAGGTAATGGCTACAAGGAAAACAGTTTTCATGGATAAGTGCAATAATGGAGGTGGTGGCCATTGGTTCCAAAGGCGGCCGAGTTACAACATTCAATACTAAATGCAGGTCCCACAGTTGTGCTGGTGGATTGATATCTAGATTGAGTACCTAAAGACCCTTTAAAAGCCTCTTGGTGAGTGGATGTGCAAATACAGACAAGTCATCTATCTTAGAGTGGAAGGTAGTAATAGCAGCAAGATAAACTTTAATGGAATTTATTGCAAGGCCCATTTGTTTAAGGTGTAGAAGATAGTCAAGGGTGGTAGGTAAGGAGGCTGTTGAATGAGGTACCCGGTGGCGTACACACCACGTTGAGAATCTTTTTCCATTTCTGAAGATATGTCTTATGGGTGCTCTGCACCCTACTATACACTTGTGAGCAAGTCAGTTCTAACTCAGAGAACCATCCAATAGCCACGCCTTCAGGTGTAGTGAGTGAAGATTCAGTTCAGTGACATGGGGGCCCAGCTGAAGGAGATCTTTGCTGTAAGGTAGATGCATTGGTGGTGCACAGGACATTGCCATTAGGAAGAGGAACCATGGTTGGCGTGGTCATGCTGGAGCTATAAGTATTAGGTGAGCTTTGTCTCTCCTTGCCTTGTGGATTGCCCTGTTCAACAGGGGTTTGGGAGGAAAAATGTACATTAGGTGGGATGTCGAGCTGATGAGAAAGGCATCTCCCATTGATCTCTTGATGATGCCTGTCCTGGAACAGAATACGGGAAATTTCTTGTTAGACTGTGTGGCAAACATATCTATTGTGGGATAACCCCACTGTTGGAAGATGTCTGCCAATACGTGTGGATTCATTCCCACTGTGTTCAGTCGGAAGGGCTCTGCTGAGTGTGTCTGCCATTGTGTTCAGGGTGCCCGGAAAGTGTACTGCAGTAATATTTATGTTGTATTCAGGCACCAGTTCCAAAGTGCTATGGCCTCTGCACAAAGTGCTCGAGATTGGACTCCTCCCTGATGATTTCTATAAAACATTGCTGTGATGTTGCCAATGAATAGTCTTACATGGCTGGTGGTGATGAACAGGAGGAATTTGATGCATGCATTCCTGACTGCGCAAGTTCCAGGATGTTTATACGTAGGTTATTGTCGGTGCTGGACCAAAGACCCTGGAACATATGATATCATAGGTGGGCACCCTATCCTTCTTGAGATGCATCTGTCACCATGGAGATGGATGGTTCTGGTAGGTAGAAGGGGACTCCGGAACAAAGTTTCTGCAAATTTAGCCACCAGTGTAAGGATTCCTTTACCATCATTGGAATTACTAGGGATTTGAATATAGTGGGTGGACATTGGGTCTGTAAACCTGTCTCAGCCAGCTCTGTAAACATCTCATGTGAAGGCGAGCGCTGCTGACGCCGAAATTGCACGCTGTCATGTGCCTAAACATCTGAAGACTTTCAAGTGCCGTCGTGTGGGGACTGGATTGTAAGGTGTTTACTGAGGCCACAATTTTTTGGCAACTGTCCATAGGGAGGGATAGTGGCCCTTGTTGAGTCGAGGCATACACCTATAAATTCTATCTTCTGTGTACGAGACCGTGTCAATCTGGTTTTGTTCACTTGGAAGCCAAGGTGTCAAAATAGGTATCTTGTGATTGACAGAGAATGGCAGAAATCGTTGTGTGAGCACGCCTTATGTTTTCTCAGATATGCTGTGACAACCACCAGGACCTCTGAAAACACCCTAGGGGCTATAGAATCAGTGGAAGCACCTTGTATGAGTAATGCTGAGAATCTACAATGAAACGAAGAAAATGTCTGTGAGCAGGGTGGATGGCAATGTGAAAATATGCATCTTGCAAGAACAAATCGTCCTGTTCCAATGCTGGTAATATACAGGCAGTCCCCGGGTTACGTACAAGATAGGGACTGTAGGTTTGTTCTTAAGTTGAATCTGTATGTAAGTCGGAACTGGCCTCCAGATTCAGCAGCTGCTGAAACTGATCAGTTTCAACAGCGGCTGAATCTGGACGCCAGTTCTGACTGACATACAGATTCAACTTAAGAACCCCAGGCATCCCCAAGTCAGCTGCTGCTGAAACTGATCAGCGGCTAATTCCAGGAAGCCCCAGGGCAGGGGCTTCCTGTAGTCAGCCACTGGTCAGTTTCAGCAGCGGCTGACTTGGGAACGCCTGGGGCAGAGCAGCTGGGGTGCTGCTGGGTTGGTCCAGTAGCGCCGCCGCTCCTCGGCGCTACTGGACCAACCCAGCAGCACCCCAGCTGCTCTGCCCCAGGTGTCCTGATTCAGCCGCTAGCTGCGCCCCCCCCCCCTCAGCAGACCAGGGACGCGGGGAGCAAAGCCGCAGCGGTGGCGGAATCCCGTGCCTCCCCGGCTTTGCCAGAGCAAAGCCTCAGAGGCGCTGGACCCCTCCGCCTCCCCGGCTTTCCTCCAGGTGTCCCTGGTCTGCTGGAGATGGTCCCCAGCAGACCAGGGCCACCCGGAGGTCGAGGTGGCGGGACCGCTGCGGGCTCCGGGGCGAGAAAGCCCTGTTTGTAAGTGCAGATCCGACATATGTCGGATCCGCGTAACTCGGGGACTGCCTGTAGTGGCAAGCATTACCATCCTGAATTTTTGTTTCTGAAAGAATTTGAGGGCCCGAAGGTCTAAGATTGGTCTCCAACCTCCTGATCTTTTCTGTCAAGAAGTAATGGGAGTAGAACTCTTGCCCTTAAAATGTGGGGAGACTGGTTCAATCACACCTATGTGCAGAAGGTGCTCTACCTCGTGAAGTAGAATTTCGTGAGAGGGGTCCCTGAATAGGGACCATGAAGGGGAGTGGGAAGAGGGTAGTGACATGAAGGGGTAAGAAAGCCTTTTTCAGTTATCTGGAGGACCCATCTGTCAGAGGTTACATGTTGCCAGTTGTTAAAGAAGGGTAGCAGTTTGTGATGGAACAAGTTTGCTTGCGACAATAGCGCTGGAATAGGTGAGAGGCTCTTATGACCCTCGACCTCATGTTCAAATTTGCTTATTGGACTGCTGCAACTGTTGGGAGTTGATACAAGAAAGGTGTTGTCATTATATTTTGCCTCTTCCTTAGTTCTACTGGTGTTGATCTCGTCTGTTGTAATGTTGGGTATATGTAGGGTATCGAGATCTCAGGTAGGGCTGATAACTATATTTTCTTCTTCTAGGTGCCTGGTTGAGGATTCCCAGGGACCACAGCATTCCTCTGGAGTCTTTAATGGAGTAGAGAATGTAGCTGGTGTTAGCTGCAAACCACTTTAACCGTTGAAAGGAAAATCTTCCACTGTGGACTGAATCTGTCTGAGAAGTGGAGTTAAACCTTGACGCGTTTTTTTATGACTATTGTTGTGGATCATGTCAGCAGCGTCTAATGCAGCTTGCAATGCTGTCCTAGCAATCATGTGACTCTCCGATACCAGTGCTTTGTTTGGTGTAATTTCTGTAGTCATATTTGCTTAATAAAGCCGCATAGTTAGAAACGTGAAATTGTAAAGTGGAAGAAGTGTATATTTTGCATCCAGATGAGTCAAGTCTTTTGCTACCATGGTCCAATGGAGTGGACCAAAATTGTTGCTACTTGGTTTTTTTTGTTGTACCGCCTCCACTACGAGGGTATTAGGTACTGGGTGAGTAAATAAAATTCAGATGCCTTAGGTAGACCATAATACTTCTCATCTATTCTCTTGGCAGTAGAAGAGATGGATGCCAGAGTTTGCCACACCATCATTGCCAATTCCAGTATTGCTGGATTAATTGGCAGTGCTATTTTAGACCGTGTTACTGAGTGCAATATTCAGTTAACTCATGGTGATTTTCCACAACCTCCTGAAGAAGGTTTAATTCAGCAGCTACACATTTTAAAAGGTCTTGGAAATGTGCAACGTCATCTGAGGTAGTTGTTGCTGGGGTCACAGACCCTCCCTCCACTGTGGGGGTGGGGGAGAACATTTAGGCCCAGAGAGGCTCCCCCCTTTTGTGTGGGTGGGTCCCCTTTGTGTATTTGTTTAGAAGAGGAATATTACACTCTGTCATTTCCAGCTATGCTGGTGCTTTTGATAATATTGCCATTTGTCTTAGTATTGCCAGTGGGAGTATGGCGTGGGGGGAGGGAGCATGGGGGAAGAGGAAGAGGTACCCAGAGAGTGCCATAATATGAAGGCATATTCACAAATTCTTGGTGATGTCTGGAAGAGTAAACAGTCCAATCTGTGAAAGGAGAATTTTCTGGGGAAAAACCCCTAGAGAATTCATCTTCAGATTCGGATGAAAATCATTCCTGAGAAAGTGATCTCAGTGATGTTAACATAGCAGGAGAGTGATCAGGGTCTAAAAATGGTGAGTTAAAGGTAGATGAGATTAACAAGTCTCTGTGCTGAGTGTAGTACCCAGGTGCTGTAGTGGGAGGCATGAAACCTATTGGAGGTGTTGAATCATGCCTCAGTGCCGAGGAGAGACTAGCGCCGCATTAGGCATCTCTGTGGTAGAGGCAGAGGCGCCTGTTGATATGGTTGGTGCGCACTCTTACACTGCGCTAGCAAGATTGTAACAGTGCCAGATGCTACTGCAGCTAATGAGGCAGGCAACTCGAAGCCTGACACCTTAGAGTGTAGTTTAGCGCATATCTGATTGTTAGCTGCATGGGTGACTCCTGAGATGCCCAGTGAGTCGTAAGTGCTGAAGCACGGTGCCGCCACCCCACTCAGCACCGGTCATGAGAGAGATGTCCATTTCAGTGCTGTAGCCCCCCGCGGTAGAGAGGCGGCTCACTTTTCAGTGGGCTTTTTGGTTCCCCGCTGTTTATGTTCCTCAGGCTGTTGGGACCACGGCTGAAGCTGGTCTGACAGAATTTTCAAGTAAAGATAGCTTGAGACGGAGGTCTCTGTCTTTCCGCGCCCTCAATTTCAACTTTGCACAATGAGAGCATTTTTGGGAGATATGCTGCTCTTCGAGGCAGTGGATGCATTGTGAAAGCCCATTGGATATAGGGATAGGCTCTTTACATGAGGTGCAGCGTTTAAATCCAAACGAGCCAGGCATGAGACTGAAACTAGCCAGTAACTGCTGGGATGTAATAATTTAGTCAATTAACCCATAAGCTTTTGTGTATTGGGTAATGCTATAGACTACATGCCTTCTCTGTCATCCTCCTTCTAGTAAAATTTTTAGCAGGCTGGCCAGCAGCCCAGGTCAGTTCTGGCTCACACCGGGTCCAGGACCTACCCCCCATTGTGGCTCTGTATTTCAAGTGTATTAGGAGCCAGCTGAGCAGGCAGCCCGGCTCAGCATCATCTTGCACCAGGTCCAGGAGCTCAGCCCTCGCACCCTTCAATAGGGGCGGCTGCCACCTCATGCTGTTGACTCTGTATCAGAAGTAGCAGTGCAGAGCAACAGGCAGCTGGTCTGCGAGGGGAGCTGGTTTTTAAACTGGCTCTCCTCTCAGACCAGCTCCTGCCTAGCACAGAGGAAGCAGTGTTGATTGGCAAGGAGCTCCTCAGAGTCCACTGGCTGCCAGTCCCACCCCTGGGGACTATAGAATAGTCAAGTAACTGGTAAGAATTTATGTTGTTAATCGACTATTCAATTATATTTAACATCCCTAATGTCTGTCTACCCATGCTGGGAAATACTCATTCAGCTAGGCTGTGTCTAGACTGGCCAGTTTTTCTGGAAAATCAGCCGCTTTTCCGGAAAAACTTGCCAGCTGTCTATACTGGCCGCTTGAATTTCCGCAAAAGCACTGACTTCCTACTGTAAGAAATCAGTGCTTTTTGCGGAAATACTATGCTGCTCCCGTTCAGGCAAAAGTCCCTTTGGCACAAAGCTTTTGCGCAAAAGGGCCAGTATAGACTGCTCAGATTTGTTTTCTGCAAAAAAGCCCCGATCGCGAAAGAGGCGATCGGGGCTTTTTTGCGCAAAAGCGCGTCTAGATTGGCACGGACACTTTTCCGCAAAAAGTGCTTTTGCAGAAAAGCATCCATGCCAATCTAGACGCTCTGTTCCGAAAATGCTTTTAATGGATAAGTTTTCCGTTAAAAGCATTTCCGGAAAATCATGCCAATCTAGACGCAGCCCTACAGTGTAGATAGTTTCTAATTGACAGGAGTTATGAAGAAACCTCATCTTTTACAATTTATTTCCTAGCAGTCCAATACACATTCTTCTAAACCACTTAGTACTGGATACTGTTAGAGACCACTGGTCTTGTTCTACTATGGCAAACCTTACATTCTCATACTTGTTCATTGAACAAAAAGAATTCAATATCCAGGGATGTTGGTCTTGGACCTTGCCAAAGCATTAATTCCCTGCTAATACTAGGATCAAAAAGATACTGTTGCTAAAGGAGGGGTGAGCAAAAATCTGTAAAGGGGAGCCATTCCAAGATTTTGGCAAAGGGCTAAGGGCCACATGTCTGTGGAAGGGGTGTACAGTCTGGGATGAAGACTAGGTGAAGAAAGGAACTTGAGATGGAGGACTGGGGTGGAGGAGGGAGTTTGGGTGAAGGAGGCTATGATTGAGGCAGGGGCTTGGGGTGCATGGTCCAGTAGGGGGTATTGGTGCAGGAGAGGATTTTAGCCTGGGAGAAGGGCTCTAGGAGGTGGTGCAAGGTCCGGCAGGGAGGTGTGACCTGGGTGAAGGGAGTGCAGAGGATTTGGGTGGTGACCAAGAGGCAGGGAAATGCGTGCAGGGTCAAGGAGGAGTTATGGGTGCAGGAGAGGATTCTGGCCTGTGAGAGGAGTGTAGGAGGGGGTGCAGAGTTTGGGAGGGAGTTGTGACCTGGGAGAAGTGTAGACCACTGAGTTTTATAAAATGTGCTTAATGAGCAGTATGAGAATGAATGTTAAACAACTATAACTCTGCTGGCCCCCTTTCTCTGGTTAACAGGGAAGAACAGTCTTCTAGGCGCTTAATAAAGAACCATCAAGCAAACTGATTGTATTTGTATCTGATATCAAGAGACAAAAGGAATCTTCTGAATCAGCATGCTCACACTTGCTCTTCTGAGTCATTAGAATATAGATTGTGTTGTAAAGAAAACAGAATGAATGAATTACAAGTTTGTACTAATAGAAGCTTTGTATTAGGAGTTAGGTTGATACAATTGTTCATACAAAAGGTATCCCTTTTCCCATGTGTGAAATGATTGTGTAGTTCCTGGTGAGAGGGAGTGAATGAAATGTGACTGTTTGGACAGATAACTTGTAAGCTCAACAGTTTCAGAGTCCAGACAGTGGAAATGGGGAAGGGGCTCAAAGACTCAAGAGGCATCAAGGTACCAAAAATTGAGGCCTAATGCAAAGCACACTGACAGAGGATGTATGGATGGCTTTGGACTGTTAAGAAGCAAGTGCTCTGTTACAAACAAGACAGCCTTGAAATAACACTCGGAAGAAGACATCATCAACCTACTGATGTCAGATGGCAAAGAACAACGACTTTCAGATAATCCATCACCATTTTAACATCTGTTTAAGAGCTGACAAAGCAAAATACTTAGCCCTGAATGGGAGAAAAGTCCTATAAAAGATGGAGCATCTGGTACAAAGATCTCTGGGTCTCGTCTTGTCAACATGGGACCGTCAGTCTGGACTGAGAGAAGCCCCCACTCATTTCCCTCACATTTAACTTGTCTGGACAGTAAGTTAATGTGAGCAACAGACTGGTAACCTTAAGCAATGATAAGACTGGGAGGAGGGCTTGTCTTTACAGTAGAAAAACAGTTAACAAATGCTTCATATTCTCAATTAACGTGGCGTGTTACCTTTTCCCCTGAAAAAGATCCCATGTGCTTCTTATAAACACAACAGAAGGAGTTAAAGGGGTGCAGAGTGCTTGGGTGGTGGCCTGAAGCAGGTGGGCAGAGGAGGGAGAGAGGGTGGGAAGCAGGCACTGACTGAGAAGTGCTTACCTTGCATTTATCCAATCGATATTCCCTTAACTTGTTGACAAGTATATTGTGGGAGACTGTATCAAAAGCTTTGCTAAAGACAAGGTATATCACATCCACTGACTTCCCCATAACCAGAGCCCATTACCTCATCATAGAAGCTAATCAGATTGGTCAGGCATTACTTGCCCTTCGTGAATTCATGTTGATAATTCCCGATCACTTCTCCCCCCCCTCTCTCCTTCCAGGTGCTTCAAAATGGATTCCTTGCAGATCCCCTCCATGATTTTTCCAGGGACTGCGGTAAGGCTGACTGGTCTGTAGTTCCCTGGACCGTCCTTCTCTTTTTTAAAAATGGGCACTATATTCGCCTTTTTCCAATCATCCGCGATCTCTCCCAATCTCCTCGAATTTTCAAAGATAATGGCCAAAGGCGTTGCAATGACATTTGCCACAATGCAATACATTGTGGAGATGATGTCTGTTAGTATTTGTACCATTTTGTTTCAGATCACTGGAAGAAAGTGCATGCAAGCATTCCTTATGGCCCTTAGTTCTAGTAAGTTTATGTGGTTCCTGGTCTCGCCGTGGGTCCATTGACCCTGCACGAGCTCTTGTTGTAGGAAAGCCCCCCAAACCCAGTAGTGAAGCATCTGTAGTAATTGTTGCTAACCTGGGGGGAGGGGTTAATCTGTTGAAAGGGGGACTCCTATACATACATTGTATGTAAGGGCAGATTTTATCCTGTTGGGCATGGATAGGCTTTTGTTCAAAGGGTGGATGTGAGGCTGACAGGTTGTGCATAGCCATGCTTGCAATGGTCACATGAGTAATCTGGCATGTGGTACTACAAGTGTGGCTGCTGCCATGTGCCCCAGTATTTGCAAGCATAATCGTGATGTTATATAAGGACTTGACCATGCTGTTTCTCTCAAGAGCTTGAGTGAGGTCCATCTGTTGCGTAGTAAGTAGCCCTTGCTTTTATACAGTCTGTGTGTACCCCTATGAACTCTAGAGTTTGAGTAGGGGAGAGAGTACATTTTGCCACATTTAGAAGTAGCCCCAGAGAGGCAAAGAGGATTCTGATTGGTGAGACTACTTGCTGTGTTTCTTGTTGTGTAGGTCTAGTTACTAGGCAGTCATCTAGATAGGAAAATAATTGTAATTCGGTTTTTGTGTAACTACGCCATTACCACTGCCAGTACTTTTGAGAATACTCAAGGTGTGGTCGACAGTCTGAAAAGTAGCACTGTGTATTGGAAGTGCCTGTCCTTGATAATAAAATGGAGGAATCTTCTGTGTGACGGGTGGATTGATGTGAAAATAAGCATCCTGGAGGTCGAGGGTAGATAGCCATGTTCCTTCTTCCAAGAAAGGTATAATTGTAGCCAAGGGTAACAATCTTGAAGCATTGGTATTTGACACAGCGGTTGAATTTACAGAAATCCAGTATACGTCTCCATCTGCACGAATTCTTGATTGTAAGGAAATAATGTGAATAGAAACTCTTTCCCATGTTGTTTCGGCACCTCTTCTATAGCCCCCGTGGTAAGGAGGTGCTCTGCCTCTTGCAGAAGTAGAGGCTTATGAGAGAGATCCCTGAAAAAGTACAGTTTGAGGGATGGGATAAGGGGGGAAGGGGAATGGTTGTGAATGGGATGCAACGACCGGTTTTTACGATTTCTAGCACCCATTTGTCAGTCATGATGTTCAACCAGGCTGCATAGACATTGTTTAGTCTGTTGCCAAATGGTGCTGATGATCCTGGCTGCTGCCTTGGAAATATTGGGGTTGTCTGACCCTCGACCAGGACTTCAAAACAGCTGTCTGGATGTCCATGGTTGCTATGTGGATGATGGTTCCAATGTCTGGTCTGTCGCTGACGTCACCTGTTGTCATACTGCCATTGTTAAACAATGAAGGTCTGTATCTTTGTTGGAATGATCTGGATTTTTTCCCCCATTTTATATCAGGTACCTGGATGCCCAATGTTCTAAGTGTGGCTCTAGAGTCCTTGGCTACGTCTACACTGGCCCCTTTTCCGGAAGGGGCATGTAAATTTCACCAGTCGTCGTAGGGAAATCCGCGGGGGATTTAAATATCCCCGCGGCATTTAAATAAAAATGTCCGCCGCTTTTTTCCGGCTTTTAAAAAAGCCGGAAAAGAGCGTCTACACTGGCCCCGATCCTCCGGAAAAAGTGCCCTTTTCCGGAGGGTCTTATTCCTTTGAAGTAGGAATAAGACCCTCCGGAAAAGGGCACTTTTTCCGGAGGATCGGGGCCAGTGTAGACGCTCTTTTCCGGCTTTTTTAAAAGCCGGAAAAAAGCGGCGGACATTTTTATTTAAATGCCGCGGGGATATTTAAATCCCCCGCGGATTTCCCTACGATGACTGGTGAAATTTACATGCCCCTTCCGGAAAAGGGGCCAGTGTAGACGTAGCCCTTAAGTGTATGGAGGGACATGTTTGTGGACTCAGAGAAGAGTTCTGTGCCTTCAAAGGGGAGGTCTTCAACGGTGAATTGGACCTCTCTCAGAAAATGGTAGAGCTGAAGCCATGATGCCCTCCTCATCACCGCTGCTGAAGCCAAAGATCTGGCTGCTATGTCTGTGGAGTGCAATATAGTCTGGAGGGCTGTGCGAGCTATCAGTGTACCTTCCTTAATGTTTGCTCTGAACTGTTCTCTCTGTTCTCTCAGCCATAGATTCAATAAAGGATGCAATCTGCTCAAATATGCAGTGTGTGTATTTTGCTAATAACGTGATGAAGTTAGCTATTCTTATCTGCAGGCTTGCTAAGAAATACACCTCTTTTCCCCATAGTATCCAGCCTCTTCTAATCCTTGTCGTCGGAAGCTGTGTATGTATTTTGTTGCCTCCCTCTTTGATTGACTGCTTCCACAATCGAAGAGTTTGGTGTTGTGTGGGAGAACAGAAATTCTGCTCCATTAGGTGCTACAAACTATTTTTTGACAGCTCTTTTGTAGGTTGATGAAATTGTGGCCGGAGGGTTCCATATGTTTTTGGCTGAATCCATGAGGGCCTCATTCATGAGGATGGCTAATTTTTATTGAAGAGATGTGTGTAAAATAGTTGTGAGTGTATGCTGCAACTGCGGAGCATCTGAGAGAGGGATCTCCAGGGCATTCATGATTCTCTTGAAAAGCTCCTGGAACCATTTTATATCCTCCCCTGCTGTTGACTGTGGAGGCATTAACATGTTGTCTGTAGACACGGCAGAAGTATGTGCAGGTGGGGAAGGCTGTGATCTGTGCTCTTCCCCAGTGGTATCTCCATCCTGGTCCTCCGTGTCACAGCTGTTATGCTCTATGGGCTGACTGATGAATGGGACCATGGTGTCATGGGAGGCTGTGTAACCTGTTGTTGCCTATAAAGAGCCCAAGGATCCCAGCATGGCCAGTTAGGCGTAATGGGTGGTAGCATACCTTGTGGTGGCTGCCATTTCTGAGCCTGTCATGAGAAGAATGCCTTGATGCAGGATATGGATTATGTATCTCCTCCTCATCGTCACTAACGATTGCTGCTATAGAGCTGGCTGGAGTGGCTGAGAGAGAGTGCCCCGCTGAGTGTTTGGGGTACCATTGGTACCGAACAGGTGCGTTCCTGGTACCAAGTTCCTGGTGTCAGTTCAGCTGCCGTTGTGAACTGAGGCATTGGGGAGGGGCAGGCAGTACAGGAGGGTGGGAGGCGCTTGTGGCAGCATTAATTGTAAGGGAGGCTGCACATCATGAGCTATCAGTACCACGTTATTTCAGCAGTGCCACCTCAAGTAATGCGCTCCAGCTCGGTGCTGTGTGCAAATGCTGCTTGTTTCACGCCTCACTTGTCGGCGTGGGTTTCCCTGCTCGTGCTGACAATGAGGCTATTCTTTTCGCTTCTGTCAGTGGTTTGTCTGATGCGCAGTGCATCTGTTTGGTATCCCAGCTCTTCTACGTGCCAGTGTCTTTTGATTGCTGCTTGTCCAACACCTTTGCTTGTGGTAGAGGTGCAGCATTAGCACAGACTGATGGATGGCAATTCAGTACCCGAGGAGGAGCAAGACCATTTACAGTAAACTTCTGATAATCCGGCACCTTTAGGAGCCAGGGGGTGCCGGATTATCAGATATGCCGGACTATCAGAAGGGGGGATATGAGGGGTCTGGAGTGAGGTGGGAGGGGATGCCACCCCAGACTCCTCATAGCCCCCCCTTACGATAGTCCAGCTCTGCCCCAGGCGTCCCTGATTGAGCTGCTGCAGGTCAATTTCAGCAGCAGCTGAATGGGGGATGCCTGCAATAGAGCAGCTAGGGCGCTGTGGAACCAACCCGGCAGGACCCCAGCTGCTCTGCCCCACGGATCCCCGATTCAGCCGCTGATCTGTTTCAGCAGCGGCTGACTTTGGAACCCCTGGGTCAGAGCAACTAGGGTGCTGCCGGGTTGGTCCCGTAGCGCCGCCCCTCGGCACTGCGGGACCAACCCAGCAGCACCCCAGCTGCTCTGCCCCAGGGGTCCCCAACTCAGACACTGCTGAAACAGATCAGCGGCTGATTCCAGGAAGCCCGGGGCAGAACACCTCTGCCCCAGGCTTCCTGGAATCAGCCGCTGATCTGTTTCAGCAGCGGCTGAATGGGGGACCCCTGGGGCAGAGCAGGTGGGGTCCTGCCGGGTTGGTCCCGCAGCGCCGAAGGGTAGCGCTACGAGACCAACCCGGCAGCACCCCAGCTGCTCTGCTCCCGGCTTCCCCGATTCAGCTGCTGGTCAGTTTCAGCAGCAGCTGAATGGGGGAAGCCTGTCCGGCTGCCCCAGCACTTCCGGGTTCCTGATGGTGCCAGACCATCAGGAGTCCCGGAGCATTGGATGCCGGACTAATGGAATTTTACTGTATTAACATTAGTCTTTTGCCACTCCTTTGGGCTCAACCCGGGAGGAGCCACTCTTTCCGACCCCATCCCAGGTGATCTCTGTCTGGGAGGGATGGATCCATCAGGGTCAGTGGGCTGTCTTGAGCTACTCTCTATTAGGAACATTTTTAATTGAAGCCCCTTCGCTCTCCTAGAGCGGTTAGTCAATTTCTGGCAATGTGGGCAGTTGTCTGATACGTGACACTGCCCAAGACAGCGGAGGCACTGGTCGTGGCCATCGGCAATTGAAAAGGCAAGTTTGCAGATGGTACACTGCTTGAATCCAGACGAACCCAGCATCTCCCAGAGGGTCAGCAGTAGTGTGCAGCTGTTATGCGCTGCTAGTGTAATGAAGCAATCATCGCTTCTCTCTCTTTTTTTTTTTAAAGCCTTAGTAATAGAAACTATCACTATCTCTGAGAATGTAAACTATAACTGAACTTGTATAAACTATGAGGAAATAAGTCTTGAATTACATGAAAGGGAGACTGCTGATCTGCGAAAGTTGAGAAGGAACTGGGGGGGGGAAGGAGGAGGGAAATGGCTGCACGTGTGCATTTGCCTCCTCAGAACACTCACTAACTCCTCATGTGCAGCTGGCCAGGAGTACGGCTGTCACAAGTCTCTGTCTCTGGGCTCAGCAGTGCTAAAGCACCTAAGGTGGAGCACCCACAGGGACACTCTTCGCAGAACAACTGGCTGGATAACCATTCTCAGAGAGTAGTTACTAACGGTTCACAATCATGTTGGAAGGGAACAACAAGTAGGGGTCTGTTTTGGGATAGGTTCTGTTTAATACTTTTATTGACAATTTAGACGATGGCAGAGAGAGTACAATTGTTAAGTGTGCAGATGGTATCAAGCTGCAAGTGCTTTGGAAAATAGGGTCAAAATTCGAAATGATCTGGACCTACTAGAGAAATGGTCTGAGGTAAACAGGATGAAGTTTAATGAGGACAAATGCGTAGTACTCCACTTAGGAAGGAACACCCAGTTTCACATATACAGAATAGGAAGCAACTGTCTAGGAAGGAGTACATCTAGGGGTCATAGCGGACCACCAGCTAAATATGAGTCAGCAGTGTGACACTGATGCAAAAAAGCAAATGTGATTCTGGGATGCATTAACAGGAGTGTTGTGAGCAAGACATGAGAAGTCATTTTTCCGCTCTACTCTGTGCTGATTAGGCCTCTATTGGAGCAGTGAGTCCAGTTCTGGGCACCACATTTCAAAGATGATGTGGAGAAATTGGAGAAGGTCCAGAGAAGAGCAACAAAAATGATTCAAGGTCTAGAAAACATGAGCTATTAGGGAAAGCTGAAAGAATTGGGCTCATTTTGTTTGGAGAAGAGAAGATGGGGGGGGAGGGGAGAGAGCAGGAAGACGGGACATGACAGCCGTCTTCAGGAATCTAAAAGGGTGTTACATGGAGGAGGAAGAAAAATTGTTCTCCTTGGCCTCTGATGATAGGACAAGAAGCAATAGATATAAATTGCAGTAAGGGAGGGTTAGGCTAGACATTAAGAAAAACTGCCTGTCAGGGTGGTTAAACCCCGGAATAAATTGCCTAGGGAGGTTGTGGAATCTCCATCACTGGAGATATTTAATAGTAGGTTGGATAGACAGTATTTGGTCCTGCCGTGAGGGAAGGGACTGAACTCTATGACCTCTCAAGGTTGCTCCCAGTTCTAGTATTCTATGCTTCTATGATTAATTTCCCTAAACCTATAATCAATAACACTGTCAGAGTCCAACTGTAAACACTATCCTAATCATTTAAATTCAATAAAAAGGCTGTGCTGAAACTTCTCATATTTTAGCCTCTGAAGAAATATTTTTGGTAAGTTTATGCAAGATCAAGTGGAGTTACACTGCAATTTAAAAACACATGCCAATAAAACAAGCTCCCCAGTTAACATAAAATTCACCCACCCACTTAGTACTCAATGAGGACACATTCCTTTGACAGGCAGACAATCTGGGTAAGTGAAAAAATTATAAACTCATTAAATGCAGAGTTCCACACTGAGGATTGATTGTTTATCAACAAGTATCTCTGTGATGCTGGGGTTCAGAGTTTCTCTTGGGATGTGTCAAGTAAATGTTTGTGAAATAAAAGTATCTGGGGAAAGAGAACAGAACAGAACATTTAAAAAAATAGGGGGATAGGGTAGTTTATAAGTCTGGGGAACATTCAAATACTTAGAAATAAAAACAATTCTGAAACACTGGAGTTTGCAAGAGGCAGGGGGTGGCCATACTGGCTTCATTGGTAGCAAACTAGTTAATACTGAGATCCAGGATCTATTTTAACTTGACTTAGGCCAGGTCTACAATAAAATGAAAGGTTACATAGCTGGAGCTGACAAACCTTGCTTTGAGTTTACCCCAGGCCTCTCACTGTGGGAACAACAAAAGCAAATGCTCCAAGCAGCTTCCCTTACTCTTTGCAGAAGCAGGAGTTCTGGGAGCCCACGGGGGCACTCTGAGCTATATTTAGCAAGTCTTAACTAGACTGGTTATATCAAACTAGACCTGTAGTCAATCTACAGGTCTACATTTACTAACTTGCATCTGATTGTCTTTAGTATGAAACCTATTACCTAAGCAGTCTATCTTCCTGCAGGATTAAAATAAGGAAAAGAACCACAACCAATACCATTTCATAAACTCATAACAAGCAGTTACATGAGTAGTGCATTGGTTTTTTGTTATTACTACATCTCCAAAAATCTGTTAATAGTACTTTACCATAGTTTATTGATTTAAATACTTTTTTTAAGCTAACTAAAAGTTACAGGATGATGGATTTGAAAGTATGAAAACACAGAGGCTTGTCATGGTTTAAAATAACCTCCTCCCCAGTTCATACTGTAGAACCTCAGAGTTACACTCATCAGGCAATCATACACCTTATTCGACATTAAGTAAACAATCAGACATCAGAGGGGAAAAAAATACAGTATAATAAGATGCTAAATATAAATTACTAAAAAAGGGAAAGCAGCGTTTTTATTCTGATTACTGCTGTTGCAAAGCTTTATTAATTTAATGTTCAGATTTAAGCTTTTAAATTAACTGTAATATTTTGTTAAGGGTTATGAACAATCTCCATTCCTGATGTGTTTGTAAATGTGAAGTTCTCAGTTTCAAAAATGGTTTGGCTTAGTGTAATGGGGTTGGCACTCACCTCCCGAGAGTACTCCCATTTGGCCAAGGGTAGATTCCTGCACTCTGTCCATCTTAAAAGCCTTGCAGCTACTCAGCCCTCCCATCAAGCACCACACTGTGGAATCACAACCCTATCTGGGGTTCACCTCTAACAGAGGCCCATCCTGGTACCCTCTATAGTCCAGTTCATTCTATCAGTTGGTTTTCTCAATCAGAAGGAGTGTGTCTCCAGGAGGAGAAGCCTTGGAGGCACCAATGTTCTAACAGCTCCCCAAACTGAGCTGTCCTTGGTTCTGCCTACCAGGCAGCTACCACCCCGACACCCTTCTTTCCAGGTCTGGGCTGCAACTGAGCTGCCTCTAAGGCTAGGGTTGTTCTTAGAAAAATCTCCCGGTGGATTGTGGTTATGGCCCTCCTGGCCATAGGGATTAGCCCCATTGCACTCAGGCTCTCCAAATGTATTTTGTTTGTTTGTTCTCCATGAAAGAAAGCACCAGCTTATAGTTTTTGGAAGACAGGAGGATAAATTGAGACAAAGGAATTGATCACCAGGAAGATTAGAATTTCTAACAGGCACAAGTATCTGTTACAACCACAACTACAGAGCTTATAAAAAGGACCAGAGAAAGACTCCAGGACCTGTCTTGCGTACTAATCTACAGGAGCAGAGCTTTTGCCAGAGCCTTTATTATTTTTATAATGACATAGATGTGCAAATATTTTTAAAACAAAATTATGTTCCTGACTTGAGTTCTTCACAATCATAGAGCCAAACTGGGTTTGTTTTACTCCCTTAAGTCATCCCAGTTAAGTCAACGAGATTGGTTTACTTATGCACTCAAGCAGGTTTGGCCCTTAATGAGCAAGAGTGAAATGTTTAATTAAGCCTCCTTATATTCTTTAGTTGCTTGAAGGCTGGGTTCAGTGAGAACTTCCTGCTACTTTCAACTCCAGCTTACTGCTAGCATGTGTTTTGAAATATAGGAACATCTTACACACATGCACACAGCTCATCAGTCACGCTTCAACTAAATGGGGTGGATAGACTATTTTTATTTAACTGGTCTGTAGATTTTTCAGTATAAAAATTGTAATAAGGTGGGCATTAGATGTCAAGTTACATATTGAATAAAAATTTACTTTTCTTTAAATTTCGTTTTATATATATGTACACACTTCTACTATATAACATGCTAATTTCAACGTGAAAACTACTTACAGAAAAGGAACCTTCTTGAAACTGCCTTGTGTATGCTTGCTGATGTACACAAATGAATTTTTCTGCCTTTTCAATTACCTGTGTTTCTTGGCTCAATATTTATCAGTAATAGGAAGCTGGCTGTAGTTACACTACAGTCATTACTTAGGTCAGAATAATTAGGAAAGACTCATGCATAAAATAAATCCAAAGCCACAAAATGTGATACTTTTAAAATAGTCTAATATCTGATGTATGGCCCAATATCTGATGTATGACCCACTTACTTAAATAGACTGCAACATTCTACATTCATTATTTTTATTATTCAGTTATAATGCTTCAATGCAATAGGGACTGTTTAGGGAGGCAACACAATTGTTCCTCAAATAAGAATATAGTTATACACACACTTGAAAGGTAACCAGTGACACTACTAACTTCCACAATCCCATATCCTGTCTTCAGCAAATAAACAAGCCTTAATCTTTCCAGGCTGAAAATGCTACTGAACAGCTTCAAGTGCTAGGACAAGAGGTGGAGTGATTGTCACTTGCCAAAGGCTGTCTAGGAAGTTGTAAGTGACCTCAGACAGCATAAGCAAATGTAAACAAGCCTGGCTGAGCCTTCACCAATTCCAGGAAATTGTAAGCCATGAGAAGAAGTAAGCATGCAAGTAGGTTTATTGTGTTTTTAAAATGTTCTCATTGAGATTTTGTCCCAAGTAAATATTTCGATTTAAGAAAGCTGTTTGGTCACGAGTAACCCCTGTCATTGCTGCCATAGAAAATGGATTTTAGGTCAATATCAAATGTCACACCAGCCAAGATAATCAAACTGATACCCAGAGGATCACACCCAGAACTCGTAGGGAGAAAAATTCTATCCTGAGAAAGATGACAGGTCGTAGCCAGAGGAGCTGCATTCAAGACCAGGAGCAGTAAGAGGCGTGGTTAGCCTGGAAATTGTGATAATCAGTAATGTTAGGAATACACAGACAAATGGAGTTAACTTTAGTAATGCCTATACAATCATACGTGTTTGTGACAATTTTCCAAACTACACATATCAGTAGACAATTCTCTAAGTTCAAAAAAGGGTTTAAAATGATAAAGAAGTTATTCCACATTCCATGGTGTTCTCATTTAGTAATGTGTTGAGACATCACATAATGTATTAGGGATCTTTGAGATACTTACCACTTTCTAAAATACCACTTTCTAAAATACTTTACTAAGAACGAGAGGACTGGCATACCCAACAGTATAGTGTGCCTAGGTAAGCCTATGCTTAAATGATATATTAAAATAAAGTCACACACATTTGGAATGTGAACAAGCTAATTATTAAATATATGAATGAATGACAAGACCTTGTTAATATGCTCTACTACACTAAAAACTGTGACATACTGTATAACTTGTCAAAAAATAGTAAATTTCTGCTCATCCTCATTCCTTTGGTTTACAAAGGAAATCAAATAGTATTTTTTAAATGCCCCCCCAAAAAATTGAGAGACTTGAATGAGCAAGTAAAATTTTGTAAGATTCTTGCATATCACCTTATAATAATAAAGGCTGAACATGAAAGCTATCCTGAACATTACAACTCAATAGTTTACTACAGGCTGAACCTCTCTTGTCTAGCACTCTGGTCTGGCAACATCCATGGTGAGGCATGACTTCAGGTAGCTGGATGTCTACTTATAATGGGTGGGAACAAGTTTTACCACAGTCCCTTTATTTACAGCCACCAGCCATGGCTCTCAGTGTTCTGTGCTGTTATTTAGCTACAATTAATCCCTAAGGCTACATCTACAGTGGCAAGATTTTGCGCAAATACTTTTGACGCAAGAGTTTTTGCGTTAAAGTATTTGCGCAAGAGAGTGTCTACACTGGCATGTGCTTTTGCACAAAAGCATCCGTGCCAGTGTAGACGTTCTCTTTTGAAAGAAAGCTTCGATGGCCATTTTAGACATCAGGCTTTCTTGAGCAAGAAATTCATGTTGCCTATCTACACTGGCCGCTTGCACAAAACAATTGCATAAGAGGACTTTTTCCTGAGCAGGAGCATCATAGTTCTTGTGCAAGAAGCACCAATTTCACACATTAGAACGTCAGTGTTCTTGCACAAGAACTCCCCACCAGTGTAGACAGCATGTTTTTGTGCAAAATCATGCCAATGTAGACACGGCCCATATGTCTCTAAGAGCCCAATAAACAGTGCAAGTGTCGGTAATGCTGCTAGACAATACTGAACTCTCAACTCTCCAGTTTGGCATCAGTCAGGCCCCAAGGATGTCTTACTAGAGACGTTTGATCTGTTGCGTCTATTCATTTGCATTTAGTTACTCCATTTCTATTGTTCTCCTCTAATATGACTAAAAAAAATTCATTCAGATCACATCTCTGCAATGTGTTTGAATACAAAAATTAAAAGCCAATTAACACCAGATAACCTCCAAATTACAGAAGAACATACGAATGTGACATTGTGGGAAAACTGATAGCTAAAGAAATTTGTCTCCTTTTGAATTCAATCCTAGTGGAATTTTGTGTCTGACTTCAATTACCTAATAATGAACAGAGCAGCAAAAAGGGAGACAGACAAAACAGGAAAAGGCATAGCAGCGCTGTTCATGTGCATAATGAGGCTTTAGAATTGTGAAGCACTTGAACCAGTAATATTGCAGTTTACAAGATACTGAAGGGAGAAGAGGAAAGCGCACACACACAAAAAGGGTGACAATTGGCTCGTTTATCTCTGATGTCATATCCTCATAGGAGAGGATGACAAAATCCTACCCAGCAGTTAGTTGTTCACAGCCCAGCAGAAGTGATGACAGAAAGGGAGGTGCAGAAAGAGCAGTATCAATCACACACGTCCTAGGAGAGAGAAAGTTACATAATCATAGAATCATAGAACTGGAAGAGACCTCAGAAGGTCATCAAGTCCAGCCCCTGCTCTAGGCAGGACCAATTCCAACTAAATCAACCCGGCCAGGGCTTTGTCAAGCCGAGACTTAAACACCTCTAGGGATGGAAACTCCACTACTTCCCTAGGTAACCCATTCCAGTGCTTCACCACCCTCCTAGTGAAATAGTTTTTCCTAATATTCAACCTGGACCTCTCCCACCACAACCTGAGACCATTGCTCCTTGTTCTGCCATCTGTCACTACTGAGAACAGCCTCTCTCCATCCTCTTTGGAACCTCCCTTCAGGAAGTTGAAGGCTGCTATCAAATCCCCCCTCACTCTTCGCTTCTGCAGACTAAACAGACCCAAGTCCCTCAGCCTCTCCTCATAAGTCATACGCTCCAGCCCCCTAATCATTTTGGTTGCCCTCCGCTGGACCCTCTCCAATGCGTCCACATCCTTTTTGTAGTGGGGGGCCCAGAACTGGACACAATACTCCAGATGCGGCCTCACCAAAGCCAAATAAAGGGGAATGATGACATCTCTGGATCTGCTGGCAATGCTCCTCTTAATGTAACCTAATATGCCATTAGCCTTCTTGGCTACAAGGGCACACTGTTGACTCATATCTAGCTTCTCATCCACTGTAACCCCCAGGTCCTTTTCTGCAGAACTACTACTTAACCGGTTGGTCCCCAGCCTGTAACTATGCTTGGGATTCTTCCGTCCCAAGTGCAGGACTCTACACTTGTCCTTGTTGAACCTCAGATTTCTTGTGGCCCAATCCTCCAATTTGTCTAAGTCATTCTGTACCCTATCTCTTCCCTTAAGCGTATCTACCTCTCCCCCCAGCTTAGTGTCATCCGCAAACTTGCTGAGGGTGCAATTCATCCCCTCATCCGGGTCATTAATAAAGATATTGAACAAAACTGGTCCTAGAACCGAACCTTGGGGCACTCTGCTAGAAACCGACTGCCATCCTGACATCGAGCCATTGATCACTACCCGCTGGGCCCGGCCTTCTAGCCATTTTTCTATCCATCTTACCATCCATTATCCAATCCACAATCCCTTAACTTGCTGGCAAAAATATTGTGGAAGACCGTATCAAAAGCCTTGCTAAAGTCAAGGTATATAACATCCACTGACTTCCCCTTGTCCACCGAGCCAGTTACCTCATCATAGAAGCTAATCAGATTGGTCAGGCACGACTTGCCCTTTGTGATTCCATGCTGACTATTCCTAATCACTTTCCTCTCACCCAAGTGCCTCAATATGGATTCCTTAAGGATCCCTTCTATGATTTTTCCAGGAACCGAGGTAAGACTGACCGGCCTATAGTTCCCTGGATCATCCTTCTTCCCTTTTTTGAAGATGGGCACTACATTTGCCTTTTTCCAGTCATCCAGGATTTCTCCCGATCTCCACGACTTTTCAAAGATAATAGCCAAAGGCTCCACAATGACATTTGCCAACTCCCTCAGTACCCTCGGATGCACTAAGTCCGGACCCATGGATTTATGTACGTTTAGCTTTTCTAAATAGCTCCTAACCTGTTCTTTACCCACCACGGGCTGTCCATCTTCATCCCATCTTGTGTCACTTGGCGCAGAAGTCCAGGAGCCGACCTTGTCCGTGAATACAGAGGCAAAGAAAGCATTGAGTACTTCAGCTTTCCCCACATCATCTGTCACTAGGTTACCTCCTTCATCCATTAGGAGCCGCACACCCTCTCTGATCACCTTCTTGTTAACATGCCTGTAGAAACCTCTCTTGTTATCCTTCACATCCTTAGCCAGTCGCAATTCCATTTGCGCTTTCGCCTTCCTGATAACCCCCCGGCATTCTCGAGCTATACCTTTAAACTCCTCCCTGGTCATTTGTCCAAGTTTCCACTCTTTGTAAGCTTCCTTTTTGTGCTTAAGTTCACCAAGGATTTCCCCTGTAAGCCAGTCCGGTCTCCTACCAGGTTTGCCTCTCTTGCTACGCATCAGGATGGTTTCTTTCTGTGCCTTCAATAAGGCTTCTTTAAAATACTGCCAGCTGTCCTGGACTCCTTTCCCCTTCAGGCAGAATCCCCTGGGATGTTAACATATCAGATCTCGGAGGGAGTCAAAATCTGCTTTTTTGACGTCCAAGGTGTGTATTTTACTACTCCCTTTTCTTCCTTTCGTCAGGATCCTGAAATCTACCATCTCATGATCACTGCTTCCCAGGTTGTCACCCACCTCCACTTCCCCTATTAGTTCCTCCCTGTTTGTGAGCAGAAGGTCAAGCTGTGCACGGCCCCTGGTCGGATCCTTCAGCACCTGTGTAAAGAAGTTATCCCCCACATTCTCCAAAAACTTCCTGGATTGCCTGTGTACTGCCGTATAGGTTTTCCAGCAGATGTCAGGGTGATTAAAGTCCTCCACGAGAACCAGGGCCTGTGATCTGGAAGCTTCGCTCAGTTGTCCAAAGAAAGCCTCATCTACCTCATCCACCTGATTTGGTGGCCTGTAGCAAACACCAGCCACAACATCAATGCTGTTTGCTCCTTTAAACTTAACCCATAGACTCTCAACAGGTTTTTCTCCCTCTTTATACTGGAGTTCAGAGCAATCGTAGTGCTCTCTTACATATAGTGCAACTCCTCCTCCTTTTCTCCCCTGCCTGTTGTTCCTGAACAGTCTATACCCTTCCATGACAGCGCTCCAGTCATGCGAGTCATCCCACCAAGTCTCTGTTATCCCAATTAAATCATATTTCTTGGTCTGGGCCAGGGCCTCCAGTTCTTCCTGTTTGTTGCCCAGGCTTGTCGCATTAGTGTACAAACACTTCAGGTAACCAGTTGATTGTCCTATCTTCTCCATTCGAAACATGGGTCCTCCTTTCTTGCCCCTTCCTCTCTGCATTTCTTCCCGGTATCCGACTTTCCCACTCCCCTCAGGGTTTTGGTCACCGTCCCCCGACGAACCTACTTTAAAGCCCTCCTCACTAGGTTTGCAAGCCTGCCCGCGAAGATGCTCCTTCCTCTCTTCCTTAGATGGATCCCATCTCTTCCTAACAATCCTTGCACCCGGAACAGAGTCCCATGGTCGAAGAAACCAAAGCCCTCTCTGCGACACCATCTGCGCAACCACGCATTTAAGTCCTCAATTAGACGATCCCTACCCAGTCCTTTCCCTTCAACAGGGAGGATGGAGGAGAATACCACTTGCGCTCCAAATTCTTGGATCCTTCTTCCTAGCGCTACATAATCCGCAGTAACACGCTCAAGATCATTCTTGGCTGTATCATTAGTTCCCACGTGGAGAAGTAGGAAGGGGTAGCGATCCGAAGGTTTGATCAGCTTGGTAAACCTCTCAGTGACATCCTGAATGCGAGCTCCCAGTAAGCAGCACACCTCTCGAGATTCCAGGTCCGGACGGCAGAGGGATGACTCAGTCCCTCTTGGGAGGGAGTCCTCGACCACCACCACCCGTCGTTTCCTTTTGGGCGTGGTGGCCGTGGAACCCCCATCCGTAGGACTACGCATCCCATGCCTTCCAGTAGATGGTGTTCCCTTCTGGTTTCTTCCTTGTGAGGTCCCTTCCAGAGCTTTCAGCACTTCAGAGCCTGCGGAGAGAGCTTGAAAGCGATTGCTTACCTCTATAGCATCGGGGGATTCCCGTGCTGGCCTTTTTCCCCTTCTAGAAGTTACATGCTGCCAGTTCTCTTCTTGGTCACGTACTGCCCTCTCTGGCTCTTCTGCCTGCCGTGCTTGAAGGATTAACTGCTGCTTTCTATCGAGGAAGTCTTCACCCTCTCTGATCAAGCGTAGGGTCGACACTTGGGCCTCCAGTCCTCTAATTTTTTCTTCCAAAATGTCGACCAGCTTGCACTTGGTGCAGATGAAATCCGTTCTTTCTTCCGGGAGTAAGACAAACATGGCACACGCTGTGCAGGTAACAACCGCAGACCCATCACCAACCATCGCTGCTGTCCTGGAAAACGGATTTAAAAAGAAAGGCAAGAGAACCTCCCACCCTTCCCTCTCCCCTTCCAATCTCCCTCTCAAAACTCCCTGTTAGCAATCAGCTGTTCGCAAGCTCCTTGGTCACTTGCCCACTGCCTTATAAAGCCCCTCCCCCTACCAAGGCTCAGCCAATCAGCAGAGGCTTCTAGAATTCAAACTTTAATTAGAAGCCAACAGTTTCCACCTGCCAATCACAGCACAAACTCCATCAAGGGGAGGGGGAGGGCAGAGGGGCGAAGGGGGGGAAGAAGAAAGAGTCCCAGACCGCACCAGGCCCAACCTAAAATGCCAGTCCATCGCGCGCTGGGGACTGTTACCCAACCCCTTCCGCGCGTGCGGGAAGGCAGCAGGGGGTCTGGGACTGCGCCAGCTCTGGCTGCTCAGGCAACATGAGCGTCCCAAGTGGTTGGGGCTGGTGTGATCTGGGACTCCCCATTCCGAGCCTGTTCCCTCCCCCCCCCCCCCCCCCACAGGCAGGAAGCAGAGGAATAAAATCCCCAGCACGCCTGTTCCAGCTGCTTGGGGAGCACATGCTGCCTGAGCAGCTGGAGCCAGCATGCTGGGGATTTTATTCCCCTGCTGCCTGCCTGCAGAGGAGGGAGGAGTCCCAGATTGCAACCTCTCACGAAGCTTGCGCCTTACTCCTCCCCTCCGCGCGGCAGTAAGCGCTGCCTGAGCAGCCAGAACCGGCACAGTCCAAGACACCCAACCCCTTCCCCATGTGCAGGAAGGCAGCAGGGGAACGAAGTCCCCAGAGTGCAATGGACCGGCATTTTAGGTTCCGGTTTTAGGTGCCGGTTGTTCGGGGGGGGGGGGGGGGGGAGAGAAAGAGCAGTCCGCACACTTCAGGTACCAGGCACACAGCTGCAGAACTCTCCCCACCACGCTGGAAGCCCGTGCTACCTCCGTTGTTCCTGGAGATAGCAACAGCACAACATTCATCTTGGGGGGTGGGGGCCGTGAGAGCCCCCCCCAAAAAGCCTCACAATCGATTAGTTGGGCCCCCTGGATTGACCAGTAGATCGCAATTGATGGGTTGGTGACCACAGCCCTATAGTAAGCACCCAAGTAAAACATGAAAGGCACAGCTACCATCAAAGGAAGAGTTAACTATCACTTTGTAAGTTTTGAACAAACAACCTTGATGCAGTCCTAAAAAATACCTAAACAAATATTTGTAATTATTTTCCATTACATAAACACAAGAAATGTTTACATTCAAACAGGTTAGGTCTTGTGCTCCAGAAAGATGAGGAAATGGACTAAAAGTATGTGTAACTGACTTGTTTTCATTATTTACTTCTGAGTTTGAAACCTTGAATATAAAATTACATTTTATTAATTTGAATTATGACTGGTCACACAAATTAACCTTTTAAAACATTATGGTCCTTTAAAAATATGATTAAAAGCCACAAAACACAAGACTATGGATAAGAGCAATAAGGTTAAAACTTCCTCTAAGTCAGTCTTGTGATTATTGCTGAGCCTCCATTTCACAACTGTAATTTATGTGCTGTTAAATATAGGTACTGTGACTAGAAAGACAACACAATTCATGACTGAAGGGTTGTCATCTGTGATTCTGGCTTTGGGAAAGGAAGTAGCCACACGGTGGGAAAGGAACATTACGCCTAGAAGTTAATGAAGGGGATTCTCTGAAAGACTGGAGAATGGGTCTCCCAAGGAGAGATTACACCCCATGTTACATCCCCAAACCAGAGAACCACAGATTACTCAGAAGAGCGTTTAAGAAAAAAACTACACCACCTCAGGCCAGCCCACATAGGAAGGAAGGACGAACTGGGGAAATTACCCCGTCACTCGTCGCTTCCCTTCCATGTTCTCAAGGTGGGTGGGGCAGACATAACAATGTCGTTAATTTGAGATTCCTTCCCCTTTGGATAAAAGCTCTGTCGACTGCAGCCGTGGGCCTGCGAGTTAACCTGCACTAGTCACCCCCGCCCCAGCAGCCAGGGGGAGAGTGGCCGAGTCCAGCGGGGCGATGGCGAGTGCCAGCCCCTCGGCGGCCGGGGCACGGGCACGGGATCAAGGTTAAGCGCTGCGGGGCCATTTCGCTGAGGCCCCCCCAATGCGCGAGGCTGGCGGGAGCTGGGCACTCACCGCCCCGACCCCGGCCCAGCGACCCCTCCCCGCCTCTCCCGGCGGCGACACCGCGACCCAGGCCGGCTGCTCCGTGACAGGCTCGCTGTGCAGTCCCCACGGCGGCGGGCCCCACGTCTCTGCACAGCCGGGAAGGCAGGCAGGCTCCGGCCGGTGGCCGCAGAGCCGCCCGGGCCGCAACGGGGGTCGCGGGCCGCGCGGCGGAAGGAGACGGACCAGTCACTCACCACTTGGTAACGGCTGGCGGGCTCCATCCCGGCCGCCCGCGGACACACACAGGCGCGGCCCAACCACCGACTCCTCCGCACCCGCTCGCTGCTCGCGATCCCTCCGCGGCTGCCGCCCTGGGTCCCTGCCGCAGCGGCCGGGCCCTACCTTCCTCCTCCGCCCACCGCCCCTCCCCCTCCGGATGCGGCCTGGGTTCCGACCCGCCTTCCGGGGGCGGGCGCCGCGCGACAGCCGCTCCCCCCGCGGCCGAGGGGCACTAAGGCGCCGCCCCCTCCCCGTGACGCACGTAATAAGAGGCGGGGGAGGGGAAGCGAGTACACGCATCACCACCGCCTGGCCCCTGCCTGCAGCTCTCCCCCCGCCCCCCAGGTGACTGGCGTGTGTCCTGCCCCCCGCCCTGCCCCGCTGCTTGAGCCTCCCGGCCCCCGGCTCTGCGCCGCAGCGCGGATACCAATCGCCGCAGCGCTTACGCGCCCTGTACTCCGCTGCCCCCGCCCCCACTCCCGGCCTTTTACCTCTTATGCAGATTAGCTTGCTCTTGCACATATATATGCATTGGCTCTAAACAGGTTTCAGGCCTCACGCATAAGCAATTTACAAACAGTAACAAAACGTTCATGAAAAAAAGCGTTCATGAGTACTTAAAGGTACTCACAAATGGCTGAACCCAGTGGTACTCAGACGCACATTGGTCTGCTCCAATATATTTAGCAATGAACCCTTTTTATACCTTTTAACAAACAGGTGATGCCATTGCTATCACTGACTTCAGCTAAAAACAATTTGAGACCGTTCATCCTAACTTCCAGTCTTAATCCAGATAGGATTTACAACCTTCTTATTTTTTCCTGTTTTTTGTTGCAGCCAAAGGTTTACATAGAAAATAATACTAGCCTGTGGGGTGAAAAGATCCATGACGACTCCTTTTAGGAAAGATTTGGTGTTTTTTTTTTTAATTGAAAAACCAACTGCATTCACCCCTTCCAGTCAGAGGCCTTTTTATAAACTTCCTCTGATATAATTAGTTATTCTTTGACCAGAAATCCTCCAAAATTCATTTTGTGGCTTCTTGCCTATGCAAACCATATGTCCCAGTTTTTCCAGGACAATTCCCATTTTAAAACTCCTAGCCCAGTGTCTCTCTACAACAGTGAAATCTGGAAATCAGTGCATGGGGAAGAAAGCCCCCAAGTTCCCTGCTAGATGCGGCTTGTGCATGCTGCCATTTCCTTTACTCCACCCCCTAGACAGCTTCCCAGCACTCCCTGGAGGCTTTTCCCTTTGTTCCCATGGGTCAGAATCTAGCCCATGGCATGGGAGCAAAGGGGAAAGCTTCTGGGGGGAGGGAGAGCACTGTGCAGAATCTGGCCAATAGGAGCTTCCTCTGCACAGCTCTTCCCTCCCTTCCCAAGAGATGGGGCAACGTAAATGCAGGGACATGCTGTGCTCAGGCCTGGTGCTACCCAACTCCCAGCTCTGCTCCTGCAGAGGCTCAGTATGAATAGCCCAGAAGCATTGCGTGGGGTGGGGTGTTTTCCCAAAGCAAAGGGGCACGAACTAACCTGCCTTCATCCCCAGGACTTTGCTGCACATGAAACCTGTCTCAGGGAGTGGCAGAAATCCTCACCTGAGACAATTCCTGTGTGAACCATTCACACAGGAACCAGGAGCAAAGCCTCACAGCAGGGGCAGTCACTAGGAGTGTCCATACGGGACAGACTGAGCACAATGTTAGTTGCCTTTGAGTCTGGGGGGCTCTGGGTCGGGGCTGCTGAGGAGCAAGGCTGGGAAGTGGTGTCACAGAGGAAGTTGGAGGGCGGGAACCTCAGAACTTCCTGCTTCTGCCTTCCAAAGCTTTGTTTTGCCTGGCAGAGAATCCTGGCCCTGGCAGGGGGAGGTGCCAAAGGCCCCCACCGCCGCTCCGATGGCCTGAATCTAAGTGTCCCGAGCACAGAGCCTCGCGATCTCCTGGCCCCCTGCTAGAATTGCAGCACTCAGAGCGAACAGCTGGGGGCTTGGCAAAGCCGCCCTGAGGGTCACACCTGTCTGTACCAGTGACCAGTGCCTGCCTTGGAAGAAGGCAGAGATTTTAGAAACACTGCTGTAGATCTAGGGGGGCAGGGGAGAGGGGGAACACTTTAAAGCTAAAGTTATTTTGCCTTAAAACTAATGAATCCTTACGTTCCTTTCTCAATTATCACAAAATGTTTCTTTATAATGGAAGAAAAGGCTGCATATCTTCCTATACGGAAATCTACTCATTTTAAAAGATAGCACAGAACAGATACATAAGGGCTGTGTCTAGACTGGCCAGTTTTTCCGGAAAATCAGTCACTTTTCCGGAAAAACTTGCCAGCTGTCTACACTGGCCGCTTGAATTTCCACAAAAGCACTGACTTCCTACTGTAAGAAATCAGTGCTTTTTGCGGAAATACTATGCTGCTCCCGTTCGGGCAAAAGTCCTGCGCAAAAAGGCCAGTGTAGACAGCTGAGATTTGTTTTCTGCAAAAAAGCCCCGATCGCGAAAATGGCGATCGGGGCTTTTTTGCGGAAAAGCGCGTCTAGATTGGCCGCGGACGCTTTTCCACAAAAAGTGCTTTTGCGGAAAAGCATCCGTGCCAATATAGACGCGCTTTTCCGGAAATGCTTTTAACGGAAAACTTCCGTTAAAAGCATTTCCGGAAAATCATGCCAGTGTAGACGTAGCCAAGCACTTTAGTTAAAATTAAATGATCTAAAAAGTTGCATTTGTGCAAGGCCAGGGGGAAAGCTTGCTCATTACAGCTGCCAAGCAAAAACCACCTGTTCTGGTCACAGACCTATGATGAGATTTTAAATATGAGCAACTTACATATAACAAATCTCAAAACAGGCTGAACCTAAAACAGTATTGTTTAAAACTAATTGAGTTTAAATGTGTACAATTTTTGACAAACACTGTAAACTTAAGTAACTACTATCTATCCATTGGGAGTGATGAAGCAAAATAATTTCAAAAAGCTTTTGCCAGTCTTCCCTTAAAGCCTGTAAAGGCCAGATCTGCAATGAGCTCTCCATTCTCATTAACTTCAGAGTTCACTGGGTCTTAAGTAAATGGATCTTGAATGTGTTTTGCATTTTAATTATTCTAACACACAACAAGGGAAACTAGGAGATTAAAAAGTGAATTTCTTCACCATGTGCCATTTCAGCCACTGTCATCCAATCAGTCCTCTACAGAAATATTCTTGCATTTGGACAATACATCTGTCTTGATGACTCCTGTGGGGGTCTGAAATGTGCAGCACTGATAGTTAGGAAAAATACTTTTCAGCTTTGTAAATTGAGTCCATTTGAAATCACAGCCAAAATGTACAGGCAACCCCTGCACGCATGACCTAATTGGTTCCTGGAGAACTGACGTAAGTTGAAACCTTTTTTCCCATAGATGCAATGATAAAAATGGGGGTTCTGTTACTGGCCCGCTTTGTTTGCTGGGAGTTGTAGTCCGCAGCGCGAGGTGCTCCCAGAGCTGGCTGGGGGCTGTGCCGGGGGAGGGCAGCAGTCAAAGCAAGGCAGTCATAAATGTGGGGAGTCGTATGTTGGGCAGTCGTAAGTCGGGGCTCGCCTGTATATGAAACAATACAATTTCAATTGAATGATTAGTAGGCAGTGGTGCATCAGCAGTGATGAAAAGGCGGAGGGGAAAAGCTTGTCATAAGACGATGTAAGTGGGTGTCCTTCCTGCCCAGCCCCAAGTGCTCCAGAGTGTCATGAGCTCAGCCTCCACCCCACCTCCTCATTGCTCAGCTCCTGCCTATGGCCACTTGCCAGAAGCCACTGCCAGGTCAGGGGAGTGAGCTGGGCTTTCTGCTCCAAGCTGCTGGCACCAGCCCAGTTCATGGGGCACAGAGATCCCCCCCCCCCCCCGCAGCCAAGAGCCAGCACCAGCTCCCCATGATAGCCCTTGTCCCAGTGCACAGGGCCACACCGAGTCCCTTCAGGCCCTGTTGTGCCACTAGAGCCTCCTCACACATCCTGTCCCTGTGCACAACACTACCACATACATGTATCTTGCCCATACTGCCACTTCCACACACCACTATACACAGCTCCTCTCTAGTCACAGCACCAGCAGCACATCCACCACCCCACACACCATGCCCCTACACACTTCACCACTTCCACACACCCTCTCCAGATACACAGTGCCACCAACATGTATACACATGCACTGCCCACAGGCACAGCACTGTCATACACACCCTGCCCCTACACACACCACACCACATCACCTCCCCACAGCACACCAGCACCTCCTATGAGGCCCAAACCCATCCCAATTGGTAGAGGGGCGGTGAGAGGAGTTCTTGAGAGGTCTCATGACACCTTTTGCTTCTGGTCATGTGTCCATCTTGACCCCAGCTGTACTACCCCCAGGGGCGGGACTGCCTCAGGCAGGCAGGCAGGGCCTTAAAGGTCAGGTGGCGTGACTAATGTTTGATTCATGGTAGGGCCCTTATATCAAGTGTTCCCATTTTTGGTTCAGAAAATATGCTCACCATGATTATCACTTGTATTCAAGCCCTTTCTCGTACTTGTTAGTAAAAGAGCCTTTTTTGACATCATGCATATATTTCCTTAACCAAACTTAAACTACCTTCTTATCTGGGCTGGAAGATACCTGATTTTAAACTTGGTGGGTCACTCATTATCAACCATCTACAACCTATCCTGGCAAATGACCCCTCACTCTCACATGCCTTGGGAGACCGGCCAATCCTCACCTACAGACAACCCCCTAACCTCAAACAAATTCTTTCCAGCAACCACACAGCACATCTCCATCATATTCATCCAGTAACCCATCCCTGTAATCAATTCCAGAGCCAACTCTGTCCACACATCTATAAAAAAGTGACATTACAGGACCTAACCACATAAATCACCACATCAAAGGCTCATATAACTGCACATCCACCAGTGTGATATATGCCATCAATGCCCCTGTGCCATGTACCATATATTGGCCAAACTGGACAGTCTCTACAATGAAGGATTAATGAACACAAATCAGATATTCAAAAAAGTAACACACAGAAACCTATTGCAGAACATTTTAACATACCCAGGCACTCATTAATGGATCTCAAAGTTTCCATATTATTACAAGCCAATTTCAAAAACAAGCTTGAAAGGGAAGCAGCGGAGCTTAATTTCATTTGCAAGTTTGATACCTACAATAGAGCTTTAAACAAAGACCTTAACTGGATTACCCCCTACATTCTACATCCTAATGACATTAAAAGCCAAATGATGGGTATTTAGAACCCACTCTTATTAACTTCATTTAGGGTGGACACTCTGACTATTCTTTTCCCGTTTTTTTCCTCCTTTCCTTTCCCTCACCATCCCCTCTCTTGGTGCATCTACACAGCAGCGTTTTTCCGGAAAAACGGCTGTTTTTCCAGGAAAATAATACTTGCATCCACACTGCCATTGAGTTCTTTTGACAGAAAGTCAAAAGAACGGAGGGATTTTTCCGACAGAGGTAAACCTCATTCTATGAGGAAGAAGCCTTTTTCCAAAAAAACATTTTCGGAAAAAGGCATGTGTAGACACAGAAGAGGGAGTTCTTTCGAAAAAAGAGGCCTCCAGGAAATAGTACAGGTGCCCTGGTGGCCATTCCACCCATACTAATCACAACTTAAATGTGAGATAACGTCCAATCAGTGTGGACATTATCTTTCAAAAAAGCACATCACGTTTTCATTGCGCTTTTGCTGTGTGGATGCTCTCTTACGAAATAAGCTTTTCTGGAAGATCTCTTCCGGAAAAGCTTCTTCTGAAAGAAGCTTGCAGTCTAGATGTAGCCTCTTTCTCTGCTATTTATTTGGAACCTGGACCTCTTAAACTCCATTCATCTGAAGAAAGTGGGCTGTGCCTGCAAAAGCTCATGATACCATCTACATTTTTATTAGGCTCTATGATGCTGCAGGACTATTAATTGTTTTTAAAAGTTTTTTCAAGTACAGACTAACAAGGCTACCCCTCTCTTACTTTGCAATTACCTACAGATATCAAATTTTGTATAAACAATCCTGCTACTTAACTTAGCTAAATGCACTACTTTTTACACCAGAATATGCTGGGTGAAAGGTTTAAATATTTTTTTCAGATGAAAAACAAAAATAAGTCATGACTATTATGATTAGAGTTCATGACAAATATTTGCTAATAAATTTAAAATTTAATTGCCTATTCAACTGTCATTTTAGTGCAAACAAAATGTTTACTGTTACAAATCACAAAATTCAAATTAGTTTCAGGAAAAGTAATGGAAGTTTGATTCAAATTTACTATATATGGTAATTATTAAATAAAATGAAGAATGTTTACAAATTACAAATTGAAAACTGTCCTTTTACTTCCCTTTTGCAAGCACATTAATAAAAATCTCTATTACATATATTTAATTTCTTGAACTTTCCTATAAGCGTCATCTATGCAAAATGACTTTGCACAGTTAACAATGGGCCTCACCTGCTAGTTGCACATATTTTTACACTTTTAGAGAGACAGTTAAATTCAGGTGGATGATACAATTTGGATGGACTACAATTTGGATGGACTGCAAGACACCCATTGACTTCAAAGGGCTTTGGATCAAATTATAATGGCATTTCTTTTTTAAGCTCTGTGTATTAGTACCAAAGTTCCTGAATTCACAGCTTGATCATGAGAAGTGGCTATTACACAACACAAAGAGTCAGACGAACCTCTGGTGTAACTCCACTTATATTCAACATTAATTTAGGATGAAACAGAAAGAAGTTATTCCACTAGGGAAATGACTCAAAGTTATGTAGTTGTCACTTATGCTACAGTATATTCTGGGCTATTTTTATTGCATCAGAAGAGGAAGAAAGTGTAGCCAAAGAGAGGAGAAAGAAGTACATTACTCACATAGCTGGGCTGTCTAGTGAGTCAGAATAAACCCTTTTTTATATGTACCATATATGGCGCTATTTTGAAATAAAACATGCTGTGTAGACATGTTATTTTGAGAGAAAATCCTCTCAAAATAACTGTTAAACCTCTTTTTATGAGGAATAAGGGTTATTTTGAGAGAAGGGTTTTCTCTCAAAATAACGCATCTACACAGTGCGTTTTATTTCGAAATAGTGCTATTTTGAAATAGCACCATAACGCAATTATGCAAATAAAGCATGGGATATTTAAATCCCGTCTTCATTTGCTATTTCGAATGTCTTCATTTGCATCCCTATTTCGAAATAGGGTGCAAGAGTAGACATACCCTTAGTTATTTTTATGGAAGTCACAAGTAATGAAGTACCAAAAAATATGCCACTCTTCAGGCTGGATTCAAACTGTAGAAGGCACTTATTATTACAAGTGTTTATGTTCTCAAAGTAGTATCTCTTAAAGCTTTTAAATTAAGGCTCTTTCATCATTTGTATTACAAGCCATGCTTCTCAGATGACAATTTGCCTTAAAAAAATCTGTAACATGGAAAGTTTTTTTCCCTGAGACTTTTTGTTTTGAATGAATAATTTAAAAAATAATAATTCTGTTTGTTTCAAGTTAAGCTACAAAAACAAGGAAAATTCAGACTAAAAGCTTAAACTCCAAGCCGTTTCTTGATATATCATTTAACCTTTTTTATCCAACTATTATAACACTGTGTGGGTGTTTCCACTGCAAGAAGTAAGTTGCTCAGATTTATTAAATGATCTTTTAGTGTATTGACAATGTTTTGGCAGGCCCACAGGACAATTCTCTCCCTTCTACCCTTCCAAAATGATTTTGTTGCTACTGTATACAGTACTCTTTTCAACAACGGTTGTATTGGTGCATTCTGAGACTCCTCGACAGCTATACCATTAGGCTACGTCTAGACTGGCCACATAAGACGGAATAGGCATGCAAAGCAGGCAAGTCAGAATAGGGAAATCCGCGGGGGATTTAAATATCCCCCGCGGGATTTAAATAAACATGGCCGCCGCTTTTTTTCCGGCTTGGGGAAAATCCGGAAAAGAGCGTCTAGACTGGCGCGATCCTCCGGAATAAAGCCCTTTTCCGGAGGATCTCTTATTCCTTACTTGCAAGTAGGAATAAGAGATCCTCCGGAAAAGGGCTTTAGTCCGGAGGATCGCGCCAGTCTAGACGCTCTTTTCCAGATTTTCCCCAAGCCGGAAAAAAAGCGGCGGCCATGTTTATTTAAATCCCGCGGGGGATATTTAAATCCCCCATGGATTTCCCTATTCTGACTTGCCTGCTTTGCATGCCTATTCCGTCTTATGTGGCCAGTCTAGATGTAGCCTTAGTGTCCAGGAGTGTTGTTTGAAACAGGGATTTTTCAGAAAATTGCCAGAAGAGAGGGACTGAATTATGGGATGGAGCCAGGACCACCCATAACACCAGTGAAGCTGTAATGCTGATGTTTCCTACCCCCACTGATAAGTCACCACAATGGCTCAGTCCAACAACTTGTTTAAAGAACTTCAGCCGATCTTCACCTAATGTAAAACAATGTAGCTGCATTGACGTTAATGCTACTACAATCATTTCCACCATCCGAGGATCTGGTGGTCATAGGCCCACCTACTGAAACTAAGCAGCATTATTAACTCAAAAAAAAAAATCGCTCCAGAGCTGAAGTGTCGCCCAAACATTCCAACCATTTGCACCTTTGAATTGATAGTGTTTCTAAACCTAATCTAATGAAATTAATGGCCAGATCTAAAAACAGCTAATTCATCCTTTTGTTCATTAGTAATAACAATGTATAAGTTTAACCTCTCTGGTCCATCATTCTCTGGTCTGGCAATATGTATGGTCCAACATGATTTTAACTATCATAGGTGTGGCTAAGTTTCCCATAGTCCCAAGAGTTTGCTTACAGCCACCAGTCCTGACTCTCAGTGTTCTGTTATTTAGCTCTAATTTACCCCTAAATATCTTCTAAGAGCCCAGTAAGCAGCTGAAGTGTTGGTAGTTGGTAATGCTGCTAGACAATATTGACCTCCCATGGTTTGGCAAATGCTCCGGGTTTGGCACCGGCCAGATCCCCAGGGTGCCACATGAGGGAAGTTCAGCCAAGTCCAGGGGAAGTGAAATCTCCAATTTCACTGTCAGTGCTAGGAGAGTAGAGAATTGGTGCTGACGAGCTATAAGTATGACTTGTGGTTTGGTCCCGTCCCATCTTTTGCAATACCATGTAAATGAATGGGATTGGTGAAATAGAGGAGCCTGCCTGGCAACATCAGGAAAAATATATCTGTTATGGAATCTAGACTGTGACTCTCTAGGGAGCAAGACTGCTGATACTTTATTAGACTTTGTTGTGAATAGGTCTGCTGGGGGGAAGGGGCGAACCCATGACCCTTTTGGAAGATACCATTCCTGATGACATGGAAGATTGCTCTTGTGATGACTTGTAAATAATCTGCTCGTATGGTCATTCCTTGCACCTGGCAGCTAAGATAATTCTAGATCTATTGAGTTGGCAATACAGATTGCTCCCAAAATAGAGTTGCTTCTTGACAAAGAGAAGAAAAGCAGGGTTGCCCCTGATTGGTGAGGTAAAACACTGCCACCAGGTTGTCTGTGAGAACTAGCTGATCTGAAATAGAAATGCTTGTCATGACTGTGTAGCAGCTTCCAATTCTTTGACACTGATGTGGAAGACCTCTGAGGACCATAAACCCTGCATTTGTAGAGAACCCAGGAGGCTTCCCATCCCAGAGCTGAAGCATCTATCTCCTAGCATGAGAATCGGCTCCGGATAGGCAAACAAGCCATCTACACGTACTTTGGCTGGAGTGGCCCACTCAACTAGGGAGACGAGAACAGAGGGCACGCTTACTGATAGAAGTAACTGATGCCAATGAGTCCTGAAGAGTTTTGCAAACCATATATGTACAAGAGGCCATCTGAGTCATAAGCCTCAAATAGTTGTGCGCTATTGTGACTGAAGGAGCCTTCTAATCTATAACAATTAATTGAATTACCTATGCCAAGCTGTCCTACAGTGAGTGGCTCAAGAACATGAGTACCAACTTCAGGGCAGACTGTTAGTAAGCAAAGCATAGACTTCAAATTGGCTGTGAGTTCTACTGTTAAATTTTACCAACTGAGCATCAAGTGTTAATACTTCAGGCACTGTAACACCACATGCCTGGAGTCCCCAGTCCCCATGGATACCTGGATCTATTTTGCCATCAAGGCAAAACTTGCCTTTGATAGATTGCTCCTTACATAAAAAAAAGTTATAACAATATTTAGATTACTCCCAGTTACTTACTGGAGGTTAATAGCTTCATAGATCTCACACCAAAGAAAAACTTGATTGTAAATGACCACTCATTTCCTTATTAAACTAAGTTAAAACAAGTTCGTAGATGTACACACAATTAAGTTCCAGTCTTAAATTTGAAAAGGTAATACAAGCTTCTACAACAAACAAATGTTGTATATCCTTTAGGATAGTGGTTCCCAATCTTTTCAAGTATTTGGACCCCTTTTCAATCTATTAAAAATTCACTGACCCCCCTCTCTCCCCTTCTTAGGGAAGGGAAGAAAAGAAAAGTTGGTAGGCCCAATCCTTTCTTTTAAACTTTCCACAGACCCCCTGCAGTACCGCTGTGGATCGCTGGGGTCTGCGGACCAAAGGTAGGGAACCACGGCTTTAGCGCTAAACCATGCCAAAAACTGGGAATCTTTTGCTTATGCTTAATATACTTTGCCATTCAGAGTCCGTGCAGCATAAAAGATTGTTTCTTCTTGTAAAGGCCTTTTATTCCTTCCCATCTTCTGCTTCAAGCTGCATGTTCAGCTGTTGACACCTGCAACTGAATTCCTCCCCTCTTCATGGAAGACTATAAGGGGAAGATAGAGTTTGTCATCCTCTGATGATTTGTCTTGTGTTTACGGGCCTTTTGTTGGGCAGAAGATACCACCACCACCCATGTCAAAATGGCATTTCATACTTGGCAATTCTGCTCTCCTGACTGGTTTGCTCTAGTTACAGAGCAAACAATGAACAGTTATCTTATTATATGGAACACATGATAAATCTTTGTTCATAAGCCTTGGAGGTAGCAACAACCACACATTTATACCTAGATTTGATAGCCAGCACATTATTGCAGCAGTGAGCTACTTTCAGACCCCCGGCACAAAAATAAAATAAAAGAAGGGCGACACTCAGATTTGATGCGCTCTATCATTTGTGCCTGGTGGTCACAGTCTCATACAGGTTTTGCTCTTCACTTTCCATTTAATGAATTGTACTGATCAGATTCAACCTGCACCAACCTTTCTGATATATCAAAACCTGGTGGTTCATTGGCAGGGTCAACAATAAGCTGTTTTGAGCAGTCAAAATGCTTTATGTGACTGTCCAATGAGCTTCAGTATCAATGCTGGATTTAAGAGTCTTGGTGTGGTTCCATAAATGTTAGTGGGATTTTAATCTTGCCTTTGGTGGGTTTTGAAGGTTATTGTGCAATTGGATCTTCACATTTGCATTGGCATGGTTAAATGCCTGAGCAGCTCTTCTAATTGTGGAGGCTGGATGTGCAAAAGGACCCAGAACCAGTCAACTAGAGTCAATTTAAGCATCCCTGATGCTATGCACATAAGCATTAGAGTTAAGCGTCAAAGAGTTTAGTGTGACTGCTGTAAGACCACACTGGTGTACAAAATACTGAGGCAATTGTTGCAGTTCGTAAGATCCATGGACTGTAGCCTCATGATGTTCCAGCCAATTTTCTGGTAAGGGAGACAGGAAACCTGACCTCACCGCAGGTGTTCTTGAGATGTTATTGAAAGGTCAAACTCTGGTTCAATGTAGTGCGAAGATATGTTGGATTAAATGCATGACTGACACTTTGACTGCAGAAATGCACATTGAGTACGTATTAGACATTTTATGGTTACCATGTTTTTTTCAGGTTAGGCCTAAATTTCCTGTATTCAAAATAATCAGCCATTGTGCTAAGATCTCTGGCCAGGATAGGCTTGTATGCCCAATAGCTAGAGAATGTCACCGCATACATGAATTTCTTTGATTTTATCACTTTAATCTATACACTGCAGAGATATAAAAGTACAAGAGTCAGGATGATCAGGTGTTCTTGGCCTACTCATCTGGCCATTAAGGAGTATCTTAAAGCATCAGTCAATGCCACCAAGAGGCAAATAATTGATAAATACAAAGTTATGAACATTAGAAAACAGTGTTATGCTTGAAAGAAGCACACAGGGGCTACGTCTAGACTGACATGATTTTCCGCAAATGCTTTTAACGGAAAAGTTTTCCGTTAAAAGCATTTGCAGAAAAGAGCATCTAGATTGGCATGGATGCTTTTTCGCAAAAGCACTTTTTGCAGAAAAGCGTCCGTGCCAATCTAGACGCGCTTTTGCACAAAAAAGCCCCTATTGCCATTTTCGCGATTGGGGCTTTTTTGCACAAAACAAATCTGAGCTATCTACACTGGCCCTTTTGTGCAAAAGCTTTTGCACAAAAGGACTTTTGCCCGAACGGGAGCAGCATAGTATTTCCGCAAGAAGCACTGATTTCTTACATGAGATCGTCAGTGTTCTTGCGGAAATTCAAGCGGACAGTGTAGACAGCTGGCAAGTTTTTCTGCAAAAGCAACTGCTTTTGCAGAAAAACTTGCCAGTCTAGACACAGCCAGGATGTTTTTCAGGGGAATAAGGCAACACGCCGCATTTATTGATAATGTAACAAAATAGTATATGCATTTACACACACATCCTGCTGATGAAATAGTTACCAGTCTGTTGCTCAGCCCAATCTATTGGCCAAATAGGTCGGGTGCGAGGAAGGAGCCAGATTCATGTCAGTCCAGACTGATGCTTCCCGTGATCCTAGCAAAACAGAACCTGAAGAACCATATAAGACACCCCATCATTTATAGGATTTTTCTTCCATGCAAGTCTATGCATTTTGCTTTGTCAGGCTGTAACTAGTCATTCAGTATCACAATCAATATTCTACAACATATGCTTATTGGGAAGAAGTTGTTCTCATGGTCATCTAATACCAGTATGCTGACAACCCCTCTTGGGTGTTGTCTTTCCGGCGAAAGTTGTGATTGGTTCCCTATCAAGGGGTGCTTGCCTCTAGCTTCAGGGTTCGTCAATCTGCCCGGGTAGTCTGCATCTTCAGTGTGCTTTGATTATTATTTGGTGCTTCTGAGTGCACTTGAACTGAGCTAGTAGACAATACTGAGTGTTTATGTCAGCAGACAGTCCAGGATTTGTGGAATTTGGGAGTTAGTGCTGCTGTCAAGAGTAAGACATTTGTTAGTTAGGCCGAGCATGTGCCAGTCTAGTGGAATGGCTTTTACTGTTTGGAGGGCTTAGTCTACACTAAGACCTTAGTCTGAAAATTACGCCTCCTCTCCCCTGCCGCCAAGGTTAAATTTATAAATAATGTGTCCACGCTACTAAGCTTTTTATTATGGATTAAGAGGCCACAACATTTGCACTCGGTAGTCCTGCTTTTCATAAGGAATAATACTATTCCTGAACTTATAAGTCTGAAATAACAGTGTGGATGCTGTGGTGCTGCTAATTCAAACTTATTGGCCTCTGGGAAGCCTCCTGCAGCTTTCCAGACTGCTTCCTGAGGCTCTGAATCTGAGGTAGTGTGTTCACGTGAACAGAGCCTGCCTCAGACTACATTCGATTCTACCCAGTAGCGAGGACCCAGAACTCTGAATGTGTAAAATCGGGTGTCCAGAAGTCAAACTCAGTAAATCCAGACTAATCTCTAGTGTAGACATGGCCTAGATGTGCAGAGAGCAAGATATTTCTATGTCTTGCCCAACCAGTGCTCATGCTGTGAGATGTGGGGAGTCTGGATCCAGGCAGTTGCATTGTCCTGAGATATTAGGAGGTAAGGTTTCTAAAATGCAAGATGAAAAGATCATCAGATCTAAACACCAACACAGTCTTGGCCAGGCAGGTGCTATTATGATGATAGTAATCAAATCCTGTCTTATATCTCTCAAAACCCTCAGTCAGAAAGATGGGAAACTAAGTGTACATCATCCCTGGAGAACATGGATGCATCTGACCGGGATCCTGGACTTAAGCCTCCCCTCAAACAGAATCAGAGTATTTCTTGATAGTGTCTCTTGTAAACCAGCCTATTGATGATTGACTTCATTTCTGAAAGGTATTTTGGAAAATGGAATCCTTGATTGTCCACCTGTAGTCGATAGAATATCATTTAGGCAGGCAATTCTCTAAGACATTTTGTAGCTCCGAAAGATTTAGTGCTAGGGCAGAGACTCATTGGCTGATGCACCAATTCCATAATAGAAATGCCTCCTACAAGCCCACTGAGGAGGTAAATGAGGGGCGGCCAAAGAGGCAGTTGCCCTAGGGCCTGGCAATTCAAAAGGGTTGATCTGTTATTAACATCTTGCTTGGAAGAAGTTAGGAGAACAATACACTCATGCACACTTGATTGGGATCCTTACACAATGACAGCAAAAACTTGAACTCACATGCCTATACGGTGTGTGTTTGGCAGACAGCAGCTAGCTCTGCATGAAGCGAAGGTTAAGTCTGGCTTCCTACTTAACTTCAGTGAGAAGGGAAATAAAGAAGTCCTTAATTACAAAGAAAAATGAGAAAAAACAAACAATGTTACATTACAACTCCTTTAAGGGGTGCCTGTTTTTCCCTGATTCCTGCACTAGAGCTACAATGTGTACCTCGAGACCAAACTAGATTCAATTTCACCTTTGATTAAAAAAAAAAAACAACAGATGCTAAGTACATATTAGTATTTGATTTTTTTCCTTCTTTTAAAAAAATACCCTTTGTCCGAAGTTCAGACAACAACAAACATTTTCCTGTTTGCTGGTATAAAAAACCCCTTTGCTTTCAATTTTCATTCCCCAACTCATACCATTACTTCTATCTTAGAAAGGTCTTTTATATACAGTAAAGTAATAGTTACATATGAACTATAGGAAATCCAGCTGAAGTTTGAATACTTCACAACAAGAACCAAATCATCAAATCTAGTCCAGTTGCTTTCAGATACATTGATGGCACAAAGTCATAAAGCCAGTGGCCACAACCCCTTGAGGATTTCTCCTTTTTAGGGAGAACCTTGAGTGGCATAGAGTTACCATAGCAGCTCCAACACCAAATCCTCTCCCAGCACACAGGACTTTTCCAGGATAAAGTGGGCATGGCTATCCATATGTCCTCACAGCCAGAATAGCCCCTCTGCATCATGGGCATCCGGGAGTAAGTGAGTCATAAGGCTGCACTAACTTATGCTAGGACACAGCATATTCTCTCATCATGGGAGAATATAGGTAGCTTGATGAAATTCTCCCTTTCTTCTCCCTCCTAGCATCTCAGTGATTTCACTGCACATATTTCAGCCAAATCTCATATGCTAGGGCCATCCAAAGTCCATTATAACAGTTGTTCTCCCTACCTCATCCCACCCCAATTCCCATATTTCAAGATTGTGTGCATTTTCTATTTAATTGTCTATGTTGCTGAACAAATCTATGTAACACTTTCCTGGGGATATAAATGATAAGTTCATAGTGACAACTAGCTCTTTTGTATACTGATAAATACAATCATTCACAGAGTAGTAAACAAATAAAAAAAGTACAGATCTTAGAAACTTGAAGAGGTTGGTTACAACTGTCTCAGAACAAACAAATCAAAGATGAAAAGTAAGTACCATGATACACACCACTCGGGGCATAAGTACTATAGGATGCCATGATTACATTTTGCATTGCTTGATTAATCTGCCACTGCAAGAGTACTTTAGCAAAGCATGGACATTTTTCAGAGTTATGTGTATAACATCTTTTTTTAGGCAGGTTTCAAACTATTAAACAGTAGGCACAGATGAGATGCAATATATTAACAAGCCACAGATACTGCTACTATCACAAAATACTCTGAGCACTGCTTTGAATTGTCAGGTTCTCTACTCAACACACAAGCCTCTTGCTCAAGAAGTGTGTGGGGTACCAAAATTTGGGCTTAAGGCAATAATATGCTTCCTAGTAGGTTGTGAGCAGTACTGTACACCATATTCTAATTAGGGCCCAAACAAGTCTTTAATGCAAACTCATAATTACAACTGTAGGACAAATAATTAATAGCCATCATATGGGGTTATTTCCTACATTTAGCATTGGCAGGATGAAAAGGATATAGAGAGACATTTTGAGATGATTGTATACTAACTGTCAGCTTGTTAACTTTTGTCAGTCAAAATACAAAATATAAATAGTGTCTGCCATATTGAAGAAAACCACAAACCCCATTATAAGATTTAAAGGGGAAAAAAGCCTTAATGGTTTCTCAGTGTGTATAACACTGTTTTGATTGCAGAAACAACTTTTCCTTAGCAGACCGCCGATTCAGAGCCAGCAACCCATATCCAGAAGTAATACATGGAAGACTACAAGAGCTTGTCTGACCAAGAAAATAAATATTTGATGCTCTTTCTTATATATTAAAGCATTCTGGAGATTTTAGATTGCCTCAGATTGGTATGTAGGCCCAAATTTTGCCCATACAACAACTCTTCACATAGGCATTGTGTCTATGTATCAAAAGGCAAAACTTGTCCCATACTGTTTAGCTGTTACAAATATTTGAAATCAAGAAAAAACATACCGGTAATCAATTGTAGGCTGAAAGCTGATGTTTCATCAAATATAGTTATACACATGAACTCTGAAAAAAGTGTTGTGCAGTGAAAACCATAAACAGAATGTTCCTGTATTAATCAAAATGTTTTAATTGCATAATAACCAATTGGAAGAGCATTTTCTGGAACGCAATGATCAGTTGACAGCCAAAGCTAATGCCAAGAGCTTTTAATCCCACAGATCTTGAACTAACTTTGAAGAGGAGCAGCATACACCATCAGCTGCCTCGCATGTGGTACAGTTAGTAACAAGCATGTTCACTAGATGAGGGCTGGCTACATACCCTAGAGCCAGCAGATCCTTCTGCAGCCTGGAATTGTAAAAGATCTCCATGTCTAGTACTTTGTGAAATATGTAGACCAAAGCTTTCAGAAGAAAGTGCCTCAAGATAGGCACTGAATCTATATTGTGTCAGTTAAATAGCCAGATTTTTAGAAGTGTTGAACACCCAGAAACTTCCATCGATCTTATCAGATCGAGGCTTATCCGCAGCTTCCAAGTACACAGTGTCATACCCAGCCTATGTTTACTGTGCAAACATAAGAGAATAAAAACAAACAGAAAAAAATCCTCAGTTCATACTTTGTCCTTGGGTTGAATGGCTCCCACCCACAGGTTGCTCATGATCCTGCTTCTGGTAGCTTCTCAACTCCCTTTCTGGAACCACAACCCCAGGGCTATCTTTCTGACACTGGGCTCCTTCCTCCAGGGATTATTTTACCACACGAGTTAAGTGAGCTTTATTCTCCAGTAGCACGACTCCCCAGACACAGACTGTCCTAATAACTCCTGTCCTCTGACAATTCTTCTCAGCTGAAGGTATAACCCTGTTCCCTTTAATTAGCTCAGTTGGGCCCACCTGCTCTGATCCAGCAGCGCTGGGCTGGGTTTACCCACAGGGATACACATCTCAGTAAGAGTCAGGTGCACAACACTTTCAATAATCAAACAGGGGCTTAAAGATGGATGTAGGAGCCAACCGTTTGGCTCCCCTTTTTAAAATTGGCCTAAATTGATGTAAGCAGGATCTGAATGAATGCTTCCCTGATAGCTAGCTGGGGGAAAGATTTTGGATGTGCTTATGTAAATACAGTTTGCTCCTGCTCTGCTTGCATATTCAGCAGACACAGTGGTGTCCATGTGATCAACTTTGGCTACTGTTGGGTACAAATCACCTTGGTACTAAATGCAGGGTAGTGAAACATGGTTACTAATGTTGTAATTATTCTCGGAATACAGAAAAACAGGACTGCTTAACCTGTCCCAAATGAGGTGGACCAACCTCAGTTGAAAGAACCTCATAACTATGGTGACCATATATTCTGAACCAAAAATAGGGACACCTTGGCCACACCCCCTAAAACCATTAGCCATGCCCCTGATCCCTTAGGTCCCAGCCACCTGCTACCCCTGGGATAGTTCCACCCCTGGGATAGTATTTCCGGGGTCAAGATGAACACATGTCCGGAAGTAAAGGGTGTCATGTGACACCTCTAAGAACTGCTCCCACCATCCTCTACCTATAGGAATGGATTTGGGCCCCATAGACATCCCCCATGCAAATATACTGCAATTGCATTAACCCAGAGTCCAGACCTAAGGTCCCATGGCAGTGCAATGCTAGGGGGTCTAACCTCAATTCCAGATGAGATCCAGGATCTAAGACCTATTACTCTGCAGTGTAGATGCAGCACTATTTGACTCAGAGCCTGGGAATCATCCAGAACTATCCCACAATTTCATGGGACTTCCATGGTCCTCTTAATGGATGTTGCCTACTGGTTCCAATTAACTGCTAATCAGAGGAGGCTGGAGCCAGGGGTTCCACAAGCCAATGTAAACCTTTCCATTGCCCACCAGTTGGTAATAGAAACTCACCCTGACCTTCCCCTCCAGACCTGGCTCCCTGCCGCTCCCCAAGGGGAGTCGGAAGGGGGAGGGAGCTCAGCCGCCTACCCAAACACAGCGGGGATCCTGGCACAGCCATAAGGCTGCAGTACCAGCTCCCTGCTCAGAGGTCAGGGTGGGGAGTGAAGAAACCCCAACCTTCCACACCAGACCAGGCTCACTGCCAGAGAGGTAGGGAGAGGCATGGGGAGAGAGAGTGGTAGCACACCCAATCTGGCTCTGTGGGGCCCCTGCTAGGCTGAGGCAACAGCTTCAAGGCATGGAGGTCTGGGAGCAGCTCCACCAGGTTTTGTCTTAGACCCTTCTGGCTCCCTGGCAGCAGTAGCTGTGGCAGCTGCTGTACCAACAAGTACCCTGGAGGAGGAGGAGGTGGCATGTTCAGACTGGGGACCCCATGCACCAGAGGCAGTCCCACAGTGGGGGGAGGGAGGGAGGCATGTGGTGCTGGGGCAGTGGGTAGCAAAGTAGCCAGTGTTCCCATCAAGTAGTGAAATGTGCAGCAGGGATTTCCAGGACATTTCACTACTTGATGGGGACACCAGGACAGAGTATTTAAAATCAGGACAGTCCTGGAAAATCCAGGACGTATGGTTGGTGTAACTATGAGGATCCCCATCACCCTGTCCTGCTGGGTCAGATCTTCTGGTCACCCCCAGACAATCCCAGGCACAGGTTTGGGGTTAATGTTTCTGCCCCCCTGTAGAACAACACAGACACTGAACCAGTTCAACTCCAGGAGGGTTCATCTCTAAGAGCTCATCATCCCGGAGCTGCAACCCCCAAAAGAGACCAAAACCTCAAATAAATCCAACTTAACCTGCATAAAAGTTTTACACAGTGAAAGCTCAGAAGCTCCACCCACTTTGTCAATGAAAGAGAGATATGCACAGTGGTTATTCCCCTCCCAGGTAACAATTATTTGCATTGGGCTTGATAATAAACAAAGGTATTTTTACAAAAAGTATAAAAGTAGGATTTAAATAGTTACAAGTGAAAACAGTCAGATCAAAGTAAGTTACTAAATTAAAATGAACAAAACGTGTAGCTAGTTCTCATCCACTTAAAAACTTGTTACATTCAAATTCTTACCTTAAAGAGATATTCTTATCTCAAGTAAATAACTTCAAGTTAGACTTGATCTTTAGACTTGGGTTTACATCTTATTCAAAATTCTTTGTGTTCTTTTAGGGTGGGCCAGGCAGTTCCCAAGGCCAGCTGAAGACAAAGGCTGATTGCTTTCCATTGCTTCAATAGATTTTCCCCAAGGACGGGAACCTTTTGTTTAGCATCCCCCAATTCCTTGGAAAAATATCAGGTTCAAGATGGATTCCAGTACAAGGTGGCATGGTCACATGTCTTTCTAGGACTAACCACAGTTGGGACTTGTAGGACAAACAAGACTATTCACAGATTGTTGATCTGATAACTGAGGCCTAAGTATCCAGGGCATCAGTAATAGCCATCATTAGCACATTTCAAATTATAAACAGCTTCACATTTCATATTTCTAACTTCACATACAAGAACGATATATGCACAAAAATAGGATATAGACATTAAACATTAAAATTGATATATTCCATGAGGTATTTTGCATAAAGCATTTTTGAGTTATATGTATTTATAACCAGGGCTCGTTGAGCCGCGGCAAGTCCCGCTCGCCAGCCATGCTGTCCTGCAATCTGCGCATGAGCAGATCATTCTGCGCATGTGCAGATTGCCCAAACCCGGCTCTTCTGGGTTGTAATCTACTCACCACAGGCGAGTAGATTACATAGTTTGTCGAGCCCTGTTCATAACCATAAGCCAATTTTCATAAAGCATGAAGGGGGGAGGGGCCTGTGACAGGTGAAATCACTTGAGATGGGACAGTGTTACTGATCAACCTGCAAAGAGCTGAAAATTACTACAAGACTTATGTGCAGAGACAACAGCAGAAAGGCAGGTGGAAGCAGAAGGTGACTAACAGTCAATTGGTGAATGAATGGCTGGTGAGGAGATGGAGAGGTGCAATAAATAGCCAGGAGAGTGGCTGGTGGAGAGGTGTGATGAGCAACCAGCAGAGAGCTTGGCAGGGAGGCACAGTGAGAACAATGAGCAGGAGTAGTTGGTGAGCAGCCAGCAGGGTGGCTGGCAGAGAGAAGTGTCAAGTGAGTGCCCAAGCAGCAGAACAAAGTTGCCTCTTTACTCACCCAGGGAGAGATGAACTATGTAAATGTACTTCTGAACTCTGGGTCTGCACTGAGCAAAGACAGCAGCTGGGATTGAGGTAAGGTGCAAAGAACGGTCAGGCACATGAAAGAGACTAATTCAACTATTTCCACGTTTAGAGAGATGCACATAATTCATTATCATTCTGATCTGAGCAGGAGGGGGAGAAAACAGGACAAGGGATATAATTTTGGGGGAAAGTTGGGGTCTTATAAAGCCTTTTCCGAAAGATTCCTTATTTTATTTTCCAAAAGATCCGTGTCTAGACTGGCGCTTTTTTCCGGCAAAGCGCCGAGCTGGAAAAAAGCGGCAGCCATTTTTATGCAAATGAAGCGGGGGAGATTTAAATCCCCGCTTCATTAGCAATTGCGATAGGTCTAATTTGCATCCCTTTTACAGAAAAGGGATGCAGTCTAGACACAGCCAATGTGATTAGGATATTGCCATCTGGCCCAAAATAGTTAAAAACCAATACAGCTAATATGGATGTTTAAATATAGTCTCAGATCTCCATAGTGTATGTATGCATATATACAGAGAGAGGGACTATGTGTAGCAGAATGGGAAAAATTTAGAATTCTTTTGATTTTTAAGGTATGTTTATGCCAGAGCTGAAGTTGGTCCCATGACTTTAGTGCTTTATATTTTTCATTGAAAGAAGACAAAAGTTGTTTTTCAAACTCAGTTTGTTTTTCTGTGATTTTTTTTTCGCTCATGTATGCCAGCCCAGACAGGGAGAGCCCTGCAAATCAGTAGCTATCTGCTTTATATCCTTGGGTATTCTCATCCAGGGATGTGGATGCAGATATCTGCAGCTCATTTTTGCGTATATGGACAGACATTTTTTATCTAGAACTCTGCAAATTTGCAGATATCTGCTTTCTGTCTACTAGTATCTGCATCCATGAATGTCAATATGGATATCTGCAACTCATTTTTGCAGATGCAGATACACATTTTTCATCTACACAGGGCTCTACAGACAGGTATGGCACATCATTTTACACCAGCAGGGAGGCAGAGACTTACAGAAAGCATTTTATGATGAGGGATTCTGTTCCTAAATCACTTAGATTTTTTTTGCCCATCAGGAGAACATTTGAAGCTTTTCAGCTCACATGACAACCTAATAAATCAATAAAATGAGAAAAATAGATCAAAAGATTGGCTAGTAAATTGAAATTAACATTCTCACCTGTAGTGCTCACATCTCACTAATCCTAATTGCTTGATTGCATCAAGCAAAATGGCTTAAATAAGAAGTCTGAAACCATATTGTCCAGTTTTCATTCTCTACTTTTGTAGTAGTAAAGCTAATCATTGACATGATACACAGGGCTAAATTCCCTTGTATTACTTTGCACTGTAAACAGAGTTGCATAGGAAATTAATTTTGTCCACAGTATCATGTTTATAGTGCGTGCATGAGTGAGAAGCTCTCATGAGAGTTAGAATTGGGGAAAACTGGGTCATATTTGCATGTCCCAGAAAGTGCAGAATGTCTCACTAGATTTAAAATATTAAACACATTCATTCTGAAATCCCATTTTAACAAAAATGTCAGGGGCTGTAAAGAGACCACATCAGCTATTGTTCTGTTAAAGGGCAATTGCAATGTCACAGTCTATAACCAAGCAGTTTATAAGGCCCAGCCCTGGGTCAGTGCAGGGTGGAAAGACAAAAGTTTACCAGGAGTGGCTTGATAACAGTTTAAGGCTCCGTCCAGATCCCAGCCAGGCAGGGGTCAGGTCTCCTAGCTAGCAGAGAGCCGACAAGCGCAGGGGGTTTGCCCCTCACAGGGGGAAGCCTGCCACCCAAGGGGAGAGGTGGCAGCAGTGTTCTAGATTGGGTCGGCAGGGTTCCAGACTGCAACATGCCAAGCCAGGTCTATGGGTTAGCGGGAATCCAAGCCACAACATGCTGCCCACCCGAGCTCCATCTCCACTGCTCTGGGTCGGCTGACCCAGAGCTGCTTCCCAGTTCCCCTGGGGGCCAATATGGTTCGGGCACTGCTCCTCGGAGTCAGCTGGGGATGGAGGTGCTGGCAGTGTGTCCATCGGTTCCAGCTCAGGGGTCTAGTTGCACCAGTCCAGTCATTGGACATGGTTGGGCCCTTTGCTGCGGGAGCTGAGCATCTGGCTTGTTCAGCTGCTGGGCTCCAAGTGAGTGCTGAACTCTTATACTCTGGGTCCTGCTTCCTGTGAGTGAGGCTGGACCTGCCCACCAAGGGGTCTTAGAGGGAACTTCCTCTCCAGGTCAGAGGGAGACCATGTTGCTGCCCTAGACTCCTTACAGGGAATAATAATAATACAATCAACAACACTTGGTACAAGTGAGAGCCAACACAAATAGATGCACAGAATTCTCACTTTCATATACCAATTTGTTCTTTTATCAGAAATATCCAAGGCAATCTACAGAATGCATTTTTAATACCAGTTTTTATCATTTGGGTGAGCCATAACTGCAAGTATACCACAAAGGCAATGATATAATTTAGAGAACAAAGAAACCACAGAGTTCCATACTTAGAGATAATGGGCCATATTCATCTCTTGAGTAACTCCAATCACTTCCACTCCAGCATTGTGTTGGCAAATTGATCTCTTCATTCTTGCAATATGATGACAATGTTGTTTTTCAGTTTTGCTATGCATGAGAAGAATCACAACTGAAGTATGGTATTCATTACCTAAAACTGGTCAAATAACTCATCATGGTGAAAAATTGTAAATTTTGACCAAAATTTCAATCAATATTTATTATTAATAAATTCAATTATTTAATAGCTCTAATAGAAATAACTATTTAAAAGGTTAAATTTGTTAAATCCTACATCCACAATATATTTGAAAGAGAGTGTGTGTGTGTTCAAGAATACCACCTAAATAGTAAGAGCTACGACCACCAAATTTGGTATGCAGCTTCGCTTTATCATAACTTAAAGCAAGGTCAGAGTTTGGTTGTGCCAGGACAATGGGACGTGCCTGGAATTAATTTTTCATCAAATACAAAGGGAAGGCTCTGATAGTAGGGACAGTTATACTCTAGACTGAATAAGGAGGGGCAGCAAGCACCCCTCAGGAGAAGCCACTGGCTGGGCAGCATGGCCTCCGCCACTGCAGCCTGTCACAGGGAGAAGGTGTTGGCTGGGTAACATAGTCCATGCTTCCCTAGGCAGGACCCATGGAACAGCTGCTGGCTGGGCAGCATGGTCCCTGTTGCCCTAGGCCAGCCCCAAGGAGTGGCCACCCCTCACACCCTGCCTTGAGCCCCCACACCATGCCCTGACTCCTCCCCTCCCACAACCTTCTGAGAGCCCCCCCCACACATCTCCCAACCCTGCCTCATCCACCCCCACATCCTGCACTGACCCCTGCATGTCCTGCCCAGACCTCTTACTCCGAACTCTGACTCCCTCACCCCAACATCCCTAGCTCCCTACTCTGAAGGACCTGAGCAATGCCCGATACATTTTCTAGTTTCTAATAATCAAGCCTCAAATGATGGGAACACACAGGATATTAAGTCCCACTCAAAGTCATTGATAATTGACAGTCAACACTACAAAGTAATATTCTAAACATTAGAACAGTGTACCTGACATAAAGCTACTTTTGCTGACTGATTAATAAAACTCCTGCAAAGAAAATATGTGGTAGCAAAGTGACTGTCTCCTATAGTAAGCAATAGGCAGATATTTGAAGCATGTCAGTGCAGAATGAGTACTTCTCTGAACAGAAGAAATCAGACCAAATCCCAGGGATGAAGAAGGCATAAGAGAAAATGTTGTCAGATTATAAAACATTAGTAACATTATCAAATAACTTTGAATAGCATTTGCTCTGTTAAGCAGGTAAACTGAGTAAAACCATATATTTTGGGCATACAATAAAGCCTGCATACTGATAACGTTACAGAGAAAAATTAGTTGTAGAAAAGAACTAAGGTTCTTTCATGAAGTTACTCAACAAGGTTCTAGGCCTGGGGAAGGCTTATACACCTGTTTCACTTTACACACTGTGGCTACGTTTACATTGCACATTGTTGTGCAAGAAGATATGCAAATGAGCCTTGGTGATGAATATCACTGCGCCTCATATCGCCACACCTCATTTGCATACCTAATGAGCCACCATTTTGCGCAAGGGGCTTTTGCGCAAGAAGGGGCAGTCTACACTGCCCGTTCTTGCGCAAAAAACCTCTCTTGTGCAAGAGCCGTTCTGCCGCTTATTTTCAGGAAGAATGGCTCTTGCGCAAGAGGGGGGTTTTGCGCAAGAAGGAGCAGTGTAGACTGCCCCCACTGGCACAAAAGCTACATGCGCAAAATGGTGGCTCATTAGGTATGCAAATGAGGTGCAGCGATATCCATCACCAAGGCTCATTTGCATATCTTCTTGCACAAGAATGCGCAATGTAGACGTAGCCTGTGAGTAATCCTAATGGTGTCAGTGAAGCTACCTACAGTGTGTAAAATTATGCACATCCAAAAATATTTGCAAGATCAGGGCCCAAAAGAGGGGCAGTGACAATTTTTTTAGAATGATTTTTCTTACAGTGAAGAAGAGAACAGTTTCTTCAGATGAGAATCTGAACATATATTTGTCTCTGATCAGTCTTCAAAGATTAATTGCCTTTCTGATATTTGCTGCTTCTTTTTTTTAACCTTTTATTTCCTGCCACTTTTTTTGCTTCCTCCCTCTCCCATTTATGCAAATAGGAATGGGCTCAACCCCAAAACCCAGACTCAAACACCCCCCTAGCTCTTGAAACATAAATGTTTAGATCTAAATAACAATCCTGATTCTTTAAGATGGTGAGCATCTCCAGAAAACTCCTGAGTGCTCTCAATTTCCATTGATTGCAATGGGGCTACTAATGTGTATAAATTACATATCTTGCTAAATCATGGGCTTACTTAGTGGGACTAAATGCATAAGTTCTTTAGGGCCTCATTATATGCAAACCTATGTTATTTTAGTGGATATTAGCTTGTTCTTAACACAGTATATTTTTATACATAACTGATACACAACTCTGACCAGATAAAACTAGAATTGTCAGGCACAGTCTAGTTCAGACTTCATCTGTCAATGTGTAATAAGTCTACAGTGAACAATAAACATGTAAACAGTTTGTACATGTCTGAACTAGATTCAGAAAATGGTAACTGGTTCTTGTTTCAGTGCTCAGAAATCTTAACTTTGCAGCCTGTAGTGAATTAGAAATGCAAACAAATTTCAAAAGAAAATATACATCCCCAGAACTAAGACATACGTCCACCTAGAGGCAATAATATTAGAAGACTAAATACACCAGATAGTAGCAGAAAGTGTGTTATAAACACCTACACTTTGAAAGCAATATCAGATTTCTGCATTAACCTGTTAATACAAAAACAATGTTGTTACTTAGACTATAAAGGAAAACAGTAAAAACATTTAAAATAACCTAGAGGGATAGACAAGGATCAATATCAGATAAGGTGAATGCAGTTGCATATATTGAAGGAGTATGTATATGAATAAGGAATGAATACCCTATCATAAATTACAAAATACTGATAAGGAACTGAGATAGTTGTGGGTATAAGGAGAGGTTTTTTTTTTTTCATGGTGCTTTCACTTATCCTGCTAGTGAAACAGATGAAAAGCCTTACCCAGATTATAATTAGACTTTTCCAGTCATACTCTAAAATTATTATTCCCTAAGGGTATGTCTACACAGCAAAGTTATTTCAAAATAACTTTACTAGCGTCTACATAGCCAAACTGCTATTTTAAAATTAATTTGAAATACTGGAGTGCTTATTTTGAATTTGGTAAACCTCATTCCACGAGGAATAATGCCAAATTCGAAATAGCTATTTTGAAATAAGTGCTGTGTAGACACTTACATCAAAATAGGGGGCCTCCAGCCTTCCCAGGGTGCCCTGGTGGCCACTCCAGCCTCAACTAAGAACACTCCTCTCCCTCTCCCCTTCCCGGAGCCCTTAAAGGGGTTGACTTTGGCCACAGTGCCTGTGCCAGCTCCAAGCCTTCCAGCCCAGAGCCAGCAGTCACTGCCCCTGACCCAGTGGCCCCAAAACATGAGCCAGCAAGCCACTTGGAGCCAGCCCTCCACTGCTCCCCAGAAGCAATATGCCAGCTCCTAGGAGCCTGCCAGGGCCCGGAGAAGGTTGGCGCCTTCCTGGTCCAGGGTGGAGATCATGGACCTTACTCAGGTTTGGGGGGGATGCCCCCAATGTCCATGATCTCCACACTAGATGGAGGAATGGGGCCGTCTATGGTAGGATAGCTGCTAGCCTGGCTACCAAAGGCCACATGTGAACCCAGGAGCAGGTTTGCATGAAAATCAAGTTGGTCTGGCGAGACCCCAAGTCCTGAGCTTTCCCTCCCTCTTTTTCCCCTTGCTTCCCCTTTCGAGCTCCCTCCTCCCATGTTTCCCCTTCCCTTCCCCCACCCTTTATTTTCCCATCTCCTGCCTCCTTTCCCCAGTCTCACCAGAGTTTCGTCCCCTCCCCCCACCCAGTTTTGTTAAATAGAGTTTGTTCATGAAGATACATGTATTTTTATTTGACATTAAGGAGGCGTAAGTGGAAGGACATGAAGGAGGAATGAGGCACAAGCCCCCAGCGGGGCAGACCAGGGAGGCTCTTAGTGCTCCTCAGGGAGGAAGCTCTCCCGCAGGGCCTCCTAGATATTGACAACCTCCCAATGGACCTCCCGGATGGCAGCCTGCAGAAAGTTCAGCCAGGCTCACAGCAACGCGTCCACGAGAAGCACCAGAGTGCCCAGGGGCAGTTCTGGCTCCATGTTGCAGAGTGCCATGGTGTCCCAAGTGAGGGCAACCAGAGCACACAGAGAAAAAAATGCTTTGCTGTCCCTTATCGAGGTATACAAGCAAGCAGGGAAACCTGAGAACTGGCTTTTCTTAATATAGATGGGGCTATCAATGCAATCCTTTAGATGAGGGATGTCACTGAAGTTCTTTCTAGTTGAGCTAGTGAACATTAAAGTTCCTATGGGAGTTTTCAAAAAGAGTATGGGGGAACCCTAGTGCCTTGGCCAACGTTCCCTCTCCCAGTAAGAACAGGTCCATATCTAAAGACCCAATTCAGCATTTCTTTTCAGAACTCCACTTAAGCATGTCCATGCATGTTTGCCTGAATGGGGCCTTAGCATAAGTTGGATGTATGGCTACTCCATTTGCCCACAGTTACTGCACTGAGAGCACGTAACTCAATCAACTCCTTGGTATATCTAGACTATGAGACAATATATAAAACTCTTGCACAACTTTCCCTTGTTAAGATTTTATTACTCAGCTATTTTTAAATCCTTCCACTGTCCACTCATGTTTGAGAGGCATATAGAGTACACTTCCATGATTTCACATGTGCTTATAGGCTGTTTAGCTGCATGGCAGTTCTGTGCTGGCTAAGCACCTATTTGCCAGACTTGCCTTTATTTTAAGTAATTTCTTTTTCAATACCCTTCTCAATGTATCACTTTACTGAAGATTCTCAAAGATGCACTATAAAACATTAGTAAAAGTCTCAGATAACTCTTAGTACTTGCTTTGTTGAACAGGTAAACTGAGTAGAGTATAAAATATTTTTGGCATATGATAAAGCTTATGAACTGATAACAATGTTGCAAGTACAACTTTATTTATAGCACAGGGCTTGTATTCTTTACTAAAGTTTGTTGACTTGGGCAGCAAATACAACATATACATAGGCATAGCAGAATTACATTAAAAATGAATAAAAGGACTAATTTTTAATTTTTATCCAAGTTGTGAAAAATTATGGCTTTAAGCATTTTAGATTTTTACCTATTTGAATGTTCACAGTTCTGGGAAATTATAGGGAGGGTTGGACAACTATTTTATGACAATAGATGTTGAGATTCAAATGCTTTATAAACCATCAAAACACAAATTGTCATCATATGTTTAAATATACAAAGTAAATATCCTTAAAACAACATATCACAAATGTTTTTAATATTTATTCACTAGTCCATATTTATTAAGCCTAGTTCAAAGAAGTTAGCAGCACTTATCTATCTTTGAGTACTTTTAAATTTTGATTATCAATAGAAACAGTTAAGTAGTTTTCTAATCATTTGGGCCTTTATCCTACAAATGCACAAGTAAAGCTAGGCAAATGTTGGAGTATTCTCTTTGGCTTCAGTTGAATTACTTACAGCAGTTATGTTAAGCATGTGTACAAGTGTTTGCAGAATAGGGGCCTTTTTTTACATAGAAAGAAGAGGAGCAATGGGGTTGAGGAATGTATGGATGCTCAAAAATGTATACAGCAACCAAATGTCTTGTAAACTAGTTTCACTTGATGTATTAAGTTTGCACAATCAAAGTTTATATTTTTTAATTACTGGATTTTTTTCATGTTAATTCAAACAATTGCTGACAGTAACTCAAAAGAAGGAAATTCACTAAAGATGTATGACACTACTGTAAGTAATTGATATCTCATCAATTAGTAAATAAAAAGGAGTGTAACAGTGTCTTAACTGTCGGAATTATGTTATGTGAATTCAGTAATGGGCAAATAAAATAATTTGTTAATTAAAATGGAAATCAATTAAATGTGTTAATTTAAGTAACTAACAGAGGCAGCATAGTCTAGTGGAAAGAGTTCCATATTGGGAATCATGAACCTGAGTTCTGCTCTTGGCTTTGCAGCTGACCTAAGGTCACTTCACTTTTCTGTGACTCCATTTCCATTTCTACCCATTATGTGTCTAGACTGTAAATTCTCTGGGGCAAGGCTCATCTCATGCTAAGTGTTAGTACAGTTTATCACAATGAACCCTGATCTGAGTTGGTATCTTAAGGCACTACAAAATATAAACTACAGCAACAATAGTAATAAGCATAAATAGCTTATGTAAATTAGTGTTCTGATAATCAATCTATCATCAAATGTATTTCATGTTTTATTATAGCCACAAACATTGACAAAATAGTAAGTTTAAATTTTAGCAAACACACATACAAATCTCAGAAACTAATTTAAGATGCAGTTAGGCTATTTTAAAATCTGACAGCTTATAAACCATTACAAAATGATTGTAGTTTTAATTTCCACATTGTAACGTTATGACACAAAACAAATCCCTATAGAATAGGAGGTATTTTCTGTTATGCCAATCAGACTGACAACAACATATCAGAATGCATTCCCATACCTGGGGTTTTAGTACATTATATTAGGATAAAATACAAGCTAATTACTATGTGGCACAACTGATTAAACAGATCTAATAAAGAACAAATTTAAGTCTACAGGTTTATTTGCATTGAACTTAGATTCCATCATATATTCTTAAATTAAAACCAGTAACACTGCTATCCATCTTTCAAAGCACAGCTGTGAACTCTTCCATTACCAAAATATCCAATATCCATTTCATCCATTTGTATTCACTTGGCAAGCTGCTTTATTTTCAGGATTGCATAATGATGTTTTCAACCTTCTCCAGGATCAAATGACAACAGCAGTTCATATAACATTTCAGATGAATAAAAAGAAACAGAGCTTGTAGACCAGCTCCAGCAGACGAGGGACACCGGGAGCGAAGCCGCAGCCCCGGCGGGGTCCCGCGCCTCTGAGGCTTTGCCAGAGCAAAGCCTCAGAGGCGTGGCACCCTGCTGCCGCTGCGGCTTTGCTCTGTGTCCCTGGTCTGCTGGGGGGGGGGGGTGCAGCTAGTGTGCCCCCCCCCCCCAGCAGACCAGGCTTTTGTTGTGGACCCTGGGGCAGAGCAGCTGGGGCACTGCCAATTGGTCCTGCAGCGCCGCTCTGGGCACTACTGGACCAACCCGGCAGCACCCCAGCTGCTCTGCCCCAGGCGTCCTGATTCAGCCGCTGCTGGTCAGTTTCAGCAGCGGCTGAATCAGGACGCCTGGGGCAGAGCAGATGGGGTGCTGCTGGGTTGGTCCAGTAGCGCCGAGGAGCGGTGCTACTGGAGCAACCCAGCAGCACCCCAGCTGCTCTGCCCCAGGCGTCCCCAAGTCAGCCGCTGCTGAAACTGACCAGCGCTGACTACAGGAAGCCCGAGGCAGAGTTGCTCTGCCCCAGTCTTCCTGGAATCAGCCCCTGATCAGTTTCAGCAACAGCTGACTTGGGGACGCTTGGGGTTCTTAAGTTGAATCTGTATGTAAGTCAGAACTGGCGGTTAGTTTCAGCAGCGGCTGAATCTGGACGCCAGTTCCGACTTACATACAGATTCAACTTAAGAACAAACCTACAGTCCCTATCTTGTACGTAACCCAGGGACTGCCTGTAATGTGGAACAGCCTCCCACTGTCTATGCACCCAATGATCTCCCTCTCTCCATTGAAATCTCTTAAAATAAATTTCTTCTCTTAAGAGGGGTGGGCAATAACTTTTGACAGAGGGAGGCACTCCAAGATTTTTGAAAGTGGTTAAGGGCCACAATCTTCCATGATATTAATGGAGAAGATACAGCATCTGGGACAGAAGATGGGTACAGAAGGGAGCTTTGGGTAAGGGACTGGGGTGCAGAAGAGAGACTGGAATCTGGGAGGGCATTTGGGTGAAGAAGGCAGTTGTGACCTAGGGCAGGGGACTGGAGTGAAGGGATTTGGGATGTGACCTAGGGTAGGAGGGGATTGTGATCTGGGGCAGGAGACTGGGGTGCTGGATCTGGGAGGGGGTATGGATTCAAAGGGGGCAGAGGGTTTGGGTATGTTGAGTGGGGTGAGGGCAGAGGGTTGGAGAAGGAAGGGTCTGGGGTGCCAGAGGAAGGCAAAAACCCCCTCCTGCACATGAGCTGTTCTTCTGGATTTTTTTTCAGGAAGAACAGCTCTTGCACAAGAGGGGGTTTTTGCGCAAAAGCCTCTTGCACAAAAACGGAGCCTCATTAATTATGCAAATGAGCCGTGGTGATATTCCATTCTTTGCCTCGTTTGCATATGTTTTTGCGCAAGAGGCTATAGTGTAGATGTAGCCTTAGTCTCAGAATATCAGCTGAATCTAAAACGTCTGGTCTGTGCTTAAACAAAATGGTGCGTCCTTTGGGAAAAGGTCACATTTCCATATCTGTATAGAACTTAGAGGTAAGACTCAATAAATAATATTCACAGTGACAAAAAGTTAGTATTAAGGATAATTTAGAGGACAGGTTTGTTTGTCTGGGATTTTTAAAAATATGATCCTGGTAGTATATTACGTTTATTTCTTTTTTTTTTTTTTCAACTCACTGACATTTAGTGAAGTGTCTCTCTCAAAAATCCAACATGATTGGCCACATCTTTGAGAATAGCTGCAGAAGATGCTTGCCCATTAGTCTAATGGATGCTATTTCTATTATGAAATTAGAAAAAAGAAATAGAATATAATGTTAGCTTATCATACTTTAGTGAGGTATAACTGTATTTAGTTAGATTGTGTCTGCCAAGGCTGTACTGTACTCTTGGATGAAAGTGTCAGGATGAAAGTGCCAGCTGTATCTGAATACTGACTGGCTTTATCTGGTCAAATTTTAACTCGTATAGCCCACTTAGAGCTGGCCAGCCTTCAAAGCCAGCTGGTGTACTCACCACACTCCAAAGTTGAGAACCCTGAGTGAAACCATTTTAGGACTTCCCACTGGCTCCCTCAGAATCTGAAACTCCATTTATACAAAGGTTTTGGTCATCCACTGAAACTTTTGGTTAAACAAGGATGTACGGTATTTCAGATCCAAAGACATTATAGCAGTTGTGGTAGGAGTCAAATTTTCATGCTTAATCATGACCGTTGACCGTTTCTTATAAAATTTGTTGCTTATCTAAAAAAAAGGTGTCTGACATAAGGACCCATCTTGTATACTGGGTGCTTCTGAAACAAATCCCAAGGCTTTACCTTTCTGCAGCTGCTTCTCTGTAATGTGTACTTTTAAGTTATAGATAAACTAGAAGATTTACCCAGCATTCCTAGGGTCATTAACTCAATTAATTTTAAGGTTTTTGGAAAATAAAATGAAAATGTACATGCTTCATTTAAATCATTACTCTGGGGTGGAACTAGGGATGAGGAGTTCAGTATGCAGGCTGCCCCAGGGAATGAGGACTACTCCTGCCCTCTCTCACCACGGCAGGTGAGAAGCACCTCTCCATGACTTCTGCAGCTTCAATGGGCACCGCTGGTGCATGTCCCCTGGGAGGGGCTGGTCCAGGTTGGTCTGCCCCATGCGCTCTCCAGCCAGAGTAAAGAATGCTGCAAATGGTGCACTTTCCCCTCGCTCCCTGACAAAGGGGAACAGCCAGCAATGTTCCCATATAAATTGAGAATCGGGTAGCTTCAGCTACCCTGTCCTCCATAAAGGGCACCTTGGGGCTAGAGAAGTCCCAGACGGCTCTCACCTGCCTGGTGATTCTGCCTCTTTTCTATGTGGTTTTATGAGAAGCAGTCCCATTCCAGGCACATCCCGTTCTTCCTGGCATAACCAAACTCTTAACCTGCTTTAAGTTATGATAAGAGGAAGCTGTATACCGAATTTACTCTTTCTGTTTAGAAGGTGTTTTTGAATGAACAGATGGACACGGAGACACACATACAAACTCTGTCAAATATATGTACTATATATTTGAGAAGGTTTCTTTGTGAGCAAGCGAGCAAATGAGTCTGTCTGTCCATCCATGCGTTTGTTCAAGAACTCCTAAACAGTCAGAGTTAGGACCACCAAATTTGGTGTGCAGCTTCCTCTTATCATAACTTTAAGCAAGGTAAGGGTAAGGTTGTGCCAGGACAATGGGAAGTGCCTGAAATGTGATTGTTTTTCTTAACACAGAAAGGGAGGGGCCTACTAGCAGGGACAGTTATACTATGTAATGACCTCAAGAGGGAAGCAAGGAGCCAGAGTTGGGAACTGGGACAGCTATAACCCTAAGTGGGTAAAGAGGGCAGAGATGGAGGTGAGCTTCCTGCTTGCCACCCAGGCAGTCAAGTCCCCATTGCAGCCAGCCCCAAGGAGCCACCCACCTGGCAAGCAAGGCACCTGCTGTCTCCAGTCCCAGGGAGCTGCTACCCAGCCAGCATGGCCCCTGCTCCCCTCACACTCTCAGCCCTCCGTCCTAAGCCCCTCCTCACCTCCAAACAAGGACTCTTTCACCCGCCCCAAACCTTGCTCTGAGCTCCTCCTTACCCCCAACTCTGACTCCAGCACCCCCACACACCCTCAAACCCTGACTCCTGCATCCCCTACATTTCCAGCCCGCTACCCAGAAGTACCCAAGCAATGCTCGGTAAATCTTCTAGTAGTAGATAATTCATTGGCAATATGTTTAAAACTTCTGACATTCGTTTTTCACACATGCTAACTTTTCAGATTGATCATATTCAGAAAATACTTGTTTTTCACATTTTATTTCTCACTGACATACTATGCCCACACCAAATCATTTCTGTTTTCTTTTTGCTCCCAATGTATGTTCTAGAGTCATGCAGATAACTGGAACATATGACAAAAAAGTATGATTATTCTTTCCTTTTTAAAGCTCTTTACACTAATAATGATAGTTTTATTAAATGTCCTGCTCATAGTACTGATTTATCTACTTGAGGGCTTCTCTGCGAAAATCAATACAATATTTTTTAAAAAGTGTTTGTGACTCCATTTACCATATATATTTTACAAGCATATTTTTGTATGCAAGAATGTTTGCATAAGTGGCAGTGCCATGAGTACTAGTGCAAATATTCCTGGGAATGGATATAGGTATAGTTATTCACACTGAAAATGTTTGCTTGGACTTCTTGAAATCTTTGTTGGTTTCTGGGTTGAAGGTCATGCAGTTAGGTAACAGAACAATACAAAGTAACTTAAATGACCAAATAAGTGATGGGCAAATATTGACTCCTCATGATGCATAACCCATGAGCAATCAACAGGCTAAAATGTCTTCAGCTTTGCGAACAGGGGCAGCTAACAGAGTTTCGAGAGGGAGTTATCCAGGTGAAGGAGGAGCGAATACGGGACCCTTGAGATAAGTGGCAGTCTGTAGTGTGTGTTTGGGGATTACTTGTTAGTTGCCTGAAAAACTGTGTGCTGAGCTTGTGTTTGTCTGTCTGTCTATCTGTCTGTTGGTTTGTTTGTTTGGGGATTCAAGTGCCGAGCTGTTTGTTTGAAGGGCCGTGTGCTGTGGCTGGCAGTTGGAAGCTGTGAACTTCTTAATGTGGATCTAGAATGTTGATTGGTCGAGCCTTAGCCGGGGGTGTGGCTATCAGAAAGGCCAGGGCTTTATAAAGCCCATGAGTAAGTGACCAGGGAGCTTTGCAAACAGGGGCAGCTAACAGGGACTTTAGAGGGGGAGTTGGAAGGGGGTGATTTCTTTACACTTGCTATTCTTTAAAACTTTCAAACTAAACTAAAAATAACACTTCCTGATTTAAATAAAAATCCTATCAATAACCTAAGTAGCTGTAGGAGACAATGCAGGCAGAAGCCCAGCAGGAGAGTGGGAGCTATCCTGTTTATTGCACTCAGTGTAGCATGTATGATTACCTGCCCTATGGACAGGTGGTGTATGTGTGAATTCGGTGCAAGGAGCTCCTGGCCCTCAGAGACTACATAGGAGCTTTGGAGGCCAGGGTGGCTGAATGGGAGGAGCTAAGGAAGGCCGAGAGGTACATATATGAGGCTTTCCAGGATGCTGTAGAACTGTTCCACCTTTGGTCAGACAGCCCCTGTGCTGTTAAGGAGGATGAAAGGCTCAGGGAAGGAGAACATTCAACTGGAGCAGAAGGAAATGATCCCATAGTTGGGACTCTCCTTCCAGAGGATATTATGGTATCCTCATGCACTGAGGATACATCTCCAGAGGAGGGAACTCCAGTCCTTAGGAAAAGGCAGGTATTAGTAATGTGGGATTCGATCATTAGAAACATAGATAGCTGGGTTTCTGATGACCGGGAGAACCGTATGGTGACTTGCCTGCCTGGTGCGAAGGTTGGGGATCTCTCGAGACATCTAGATAGACTTATATGTAGTGCTGGGGAGGAGCCAGTGGTCGTGATACATTTATGGACCAATGACATAGGGAAGGGTAGGAGAGAGATTCTGGAGGCCAAATTTAGACTGCTAGGAAAGAGACTGAAATCCATGACCTCTATGTTAGTGTTTTCTGAAATGCTTCCAGTTCCATGCACAGGGCGAGGTAGGCAGGCAGAGCTTCAGAGTCTCAATGTGTGGATGAGAGATGGTGTATAGAGGAGGGATTTAGATTTCTTAGGAACTGGGGAAACTTTTGGTATAGGGGGAGCCTATACAGGAAGGATGGGCTCCACCTAAACCAAAATGGAACCAGACTGCTGGCACTTAACATTAAAAAGGTTGTAGAGCAGTTTTTAAACTAACATCTGGGGGAAAACTGACTGATGCGGAGGAGCACATGGACCAGACAGAGATATCTATTAGGGGAGGTTCTATTAATGGAGATGCTCCATTCTAGTCAGGAGGAGAGGATGGAAGTATGGGTCAGATCAAATGAGACACAATTAAATGAAAAAGAGTCTAACAAATCAGGAAATGACTGACAGATAAATAGTGACAAATTATTAAAGTGCTTATATGCAAATGCTAGAAGTCTAAATAGTAAAATGGGTGAACTGGAGTGCTTAGTTTTAAAGGAGGATATTGCTATAATAGGCATCATGAAAACTTGGTGGAATGAGGACAATCAATAGGACACAGTGATACTAGGGTACAAAATATATCGGAAGGACAGAACAAGTAGTGCTGATGGGGGAGTGGCACTACATGAAAGAAAATGTAGAATCAAATGAAGTAAAAATCTTAAATGAGCCAAAATGTTCCATAGAATCTCTATGGATAGTAATTCCATGCTCCAATAATAAGAATATAGCTGTAGGGAGATATATTAGCGACCACCTGATCAAGACAGTGATAGTGGCTATGAAATGCTAAGGGAGATTAGAGAGGCTATCAAATTAACCTCAGTAATAATGGGGGACTTCAACTATCCCCATATTGACTGGGTACACATTACAGGGGAGTTGAAGAGGGAGTTGAGCAGAGGGAGTGACTGATGGTGATGAAGACCCGTAGCGCTTGTGCCAGTACTTCTCCTGTCTCCTCCACCTGTGCCTGTATCCAGACAGAGAACCTGAGCATGGATGCCTCTACCCAGGTCCTGGTGTGGTCTTGCTGTATTTGTGGCTTGCAATTCCCACTGAGTGATCTCCAGGCTGGGGGAGACAACCGTTGTGAAAGGTGCCTGCTGGTGGAATCTCTCAGGCAGCAGGTGGGAGAGCTACAGGAGGAGGTGGCCAGGCTGAGGAGCATTCGAAGCCATGAGGAATTCCTGGACAGTATTCCTGTGGAGTCCACGGAGGTCACTGTCCTAGGATGTGGGACTGTTGACCAGCCACTTATGGAGGAGGCGGTGGTGCAGGGTGAGAACTGGCAGCTGGTTACTTCCGGCAGCAGGCAGTGTTCCACCCCTGCTCCTAACCCTCCCACTGTGTTGTTACATAACCGTTACACTTTACTTTCAGCAGGAGACAAGGAGTCACCCCCCACAGTGGAAGAGACCAGGCCTTGCACCACCAAGGTTGAGCAGTCTCCTGCCACCACTGCGAGGAGGAAACGTAGGGTAGTGGTGGTTGGAGACTCTCTTCTGAGGGGAACGGAGGCACCCATCTGTCGCCCTGACAGCTCATCTCGAGAGGTATGCTGTCTGCCAGGGGCCCGTATCCGAGATGTTACGGAGGCATTGTCGAGGATTATCCGGCCCTCTGACTACTACCCCATGCTACTCATCCACGTGGGCACAAATGATACTGCCAGGTGTGACACTGAGCGGATCAAGTGTGACTACAGGGCTTTGGGAGTACGGGTGAAGGATATCCTAGCATGATATCACTCTCGTTTTTTACCCCTTTTAGCTTAACCCAGAGACTCTCTACACAGCTATCTCCTACATTCATCTCCACTTCAGTCCAAGTGTGTACATTTTTAATATACAAGGCAACCCCTCCTCCCTTTTTTCCCTGTCTGTCCTTCCTGAGCAAGCCGTACCCTTCCATACCAACATTCCAATCATGCGTCCCATCCCACCAGGTTTCTGTAATACCAATGATATCATAGTTGTATTTATTGGTTAGCAATTCCAGTTCTTCCTGCTTATTACCCATACTTCTCGCATTTGTATATAGGTAGGACAACTTTCTGTTTCAGAAGGTTGAAAAAGCTACCAGAGGAGAAGCTGTTCTGGATTTGGTTTTAACAAATAGGGAGGAACTAGTTGAGAACTTGAAAGTGGAAGACAGTATAGGGGACAGTGATCACGAAATAATAGAGTTCATGATCTTAAGGAAAGGTAGAAGGGAGACCAGCACAATTGAGGTAATGGATTTCAGGAAGGCAGATTTTGATAAGCTCAGAGAACTTGTAGGTAAGGTCCCATGGGAAGCAAGACTGAAGGGAAAAACAACTGAGGAGAGTTGGAAGTATTTCAAAGGGACGTTGTTAAGGGCCCAAAAGCAAACAATTCCGCTGTGTAGGAAAGATAGAAAATATGGCAAAAGACCAGCTTGGCTTAACAAGGAGATCTTGCACGATCTCAAAATAAAAAAGGAGTCATATAAAAAATGGAAACTAGGACAACTAACAAAGGAGGAATATAGGCAAGCAACACGGGAATGCAGGGGCAAGATTAGAAAGGCAAAGGCACAAAATGAGATCAAACTAGCTACAGGCATAAAGGGAAACAAGAAGACCTTTTATAAATACATTAAAAGCAAGAGGAAGACCAAGGACAGGGTAGGCCCACTGCTTAGTGAGGAGGGAGAAGCAGTAACAGGGAACTTGGAAATGGCGGAGATGCTCAATGACTTCTTTGTTTCGGTCTTCACCGAGAAGTCTGGAGGTGTGCCTAACGTAGTGAATACAAGCAGAGAGAGGGTAAGTTTAGAAGATAGGATACACAAAGAACAAGTTAAAAATCACGTAGGAAAGTTAGATGTCAGCAAGTCACCAGGTCCTGATGAAATGCATCCCAGGATACTCAAGGAGCTGATAGAGGAGGTATCTGAGCCTTTAGCTATGATCTTTGAAAAATCATGGCAGACAGGGGAGATTCCAGAAGACTGGAAAATGGCAAATATTGTGCCCATCTTTAAAAAGGGGAATAAGAACAACCCAGGAAACTACAGACCGGTCAGTTTAACGTCTGTCCCAGGGAAGATAATGGAGCAGGTAATTAAGGAAATCATATGCAAACACTTGGAAGGTAATAAAGTGATAGGGAATAGCCAGCATGGGTTTGTGAAGAACAAGTCATGCCAAACTAATCTGATAGCTTTCTTTGATAGGATAACGAGCCTTGTGGATAAGGGAGAAGCAGTGGATGTCATATACCTAGACTTTAGTAAGGCATTTGATACGGTCTCACATGATATTCTTATTGATAAACTAGCCAAATATAACTTAGATAGGGCCACGATAAGGTGGGTGCATAATTGGCTGGATAACCGTAGTCAGAGAGTTGTTGTTAATGGTTCTAAATCCTGCTGGAAAGGGATAACAAGTGGAGTTCCTCAAGGGTCTGTTTTGGGACCCGTACTGTTCAATATCTTCATCAATGATGTAGATATTGGGATAGAGAGTACGCTTATTAAGTTTGCAGATGATACCAAACTGGGTGGGGTTGCAACTTCTTTGGAGGATAGGGACATAATTCAAAATGACCTTAGCAAGTTAGAGAAATGGTCAGAGGTAAACAGGATGAGGTTTAATAAAGAGAAATGCAAAGTGCTCCACTTAGGAAGGAACAATCAGTTCCATACATACAAGATGGGAAGCGACTGTCTAGGAAGGAGCATGGCGGAAAGGGATCTAGGGGTCATAGTGGACCACAAGTTGAATATGAGCCAACAGTGTGATGCTGTTGCAAAAAAAGCAAATATGATTCTAGGTTGTATCAACAGGTGTGTTGTAAGCAAAACTCGTGAAGTCATTCTGCCGCTCTACTCTGCACTAGTTAGGCCTCAGCTGGAGTACTGTGTCCAGTTCTGGGCGCCACATTTCAAGAAAGATGTGGAGAAATTGGAAAGGGTACAGAGAAGAGCGACAAGAATGATTAAAGGTTTAGAGAACATGACCTATGAAGCAGGCTTCATGAACTGGGCTTGTTTAGTTTGGAAAAAAGAAGATTAAGGGGGGACATGATAGCGGTTTTCATATCTAAAAGGGTGTCACAAGGAGGAAGGCGAAAATTTGTTCCTCTTGGTTTCTGAGGACAGGACAAGGAGTAATGGGCTTAAAGTGAGCAGGGGAGGTTTAGATTGGACATTAGGAAAAAATTCCTAACTGTCAGGGTGGTCAAATATTGGAATAAATTGCCAAGGGAGGTGGTGGAATCTCCCTCTCTGGAGATATTTAAGAACAGGTTAGATAGACATCTGTCAGGGATGGTGTAGACGGAGCTTGATCCTGCCTTGAGGGCGGGGGGCTGGACTCGATGACCTCTCGAGGTCCCTTCCAGTCCTATTATTCTATGATTCTATGATTCTATCACCTCAGGACAGGATGCAGAGATAAAATTTCTTGAACGTTAAATGACTGCTTCTTGCAGCAGCTGGTTCTGGAACCCACAAGAGGAGAGGCTATTCTTGATTTAGTCCCAAGTGGAGCACAGGATCTGGTTCAAGATGTAAATATAACTGGACCACTTGGAAATAGTGACCATAATGTAACAATTTAACATCCTTGTGATGGGAAAAACACTTCAGCAGCCCAACACTGTGGCATTTAATGTCAGAAAGGGGAACAACACAAAAATGAGGAAGTTAGTTAAGCAGAAATGAAAAGCTACAGTGACAAAAGTAAAATCTCTGCAAGATGTATGGAAACTTTTCAAAGACACCTTAATACAGGCCCAACTTAAATGCATACCCCAAATTAAAAAACACAGTAAGAGAACTAAAAAAGTGCCACCGTGGCTTAACAACCAGATAAAAGAAGCAGTGACAGACAAAAAGATATCTTTTAAAAAGTGGAAGTCAAAGCCAAGTGAGGAAAGTAGAAAGGACCATAAACTTTGTCAAATTAAGTGTAAAAATATAAGAAGAAAAACCAAAAAGGAGTTTGAAGAACAGCTATCCAAAAACTCAAAAAGTAATAGTAAAATGTTTTTAAGTACATCAGAAGCAGGAAGCCTGTTAAACAACCAGTGGGACCCTTGGACAATCGAGATGCTAAAGGAGCCCTCAAAGATGATAAAGTCATAGTGGAGAAGCTAAATTAATTATTTGCTTCAGTCTTCACAGCTGAGGATATTGGGGAGATTCCCAAACCTAAGCCATTCTTTTTAAGTGACAAATCTGAGGAAGTGTCCCAGATTGAGGTGTCATTAGAAGAGGTTTTGGAACAAATTGATAAACTTAACAGTAACAAATCACGAGGACCGGATGGCATTCAACCAAGAGTTCTATAAGAACTCAAATGGGAAATTGCAGAACTATTAACTGTGGTTTGTAACCTATCCTTTAAATCAGCTTCAGTATGATTGGAAGATGGCTACCGTGATGCCAATATTTAAAAAGGGCCCTAGAGGTGATCCTGGCAATTACAGACCATTAAGTCTAACGTCACTACTGGGCAAATTAGTTGAAACTCTAGTAAAGAATAAAATTGTCAGACACATGGATGAACATAATTTGTTGGGAGAAAGTCAACATGGTTTCTGTAAAGGGAAATCATGCACTACTAATCTGCTAGAGTTCTTTGAGGGGGTCAGCAAACACATGGGATCCAGTGGACATAGATTTCCAGAAAGCCTTTCACAAGGTCCCGCACCAAAGGCTCTTACAGTAAGTTGTCATGGGATAAGAGGGTAGATCCTTTAACGGACAGGAAACAAAGAGTAGGAATAAATGGTAAATTTTCTGAGTGGAGAGAGGTAACTAGAAAGGTCCCCCAAGAGTCAGTCCTGGGACTCATCGTATTCAACCTATTTATAAATGATCTAGAGAAAGGAGTAAACAGTGAGGTGGAAAAATTTGCAGATGATACCAAACTGCTCAAAGTAGTTAAGACCAAAGCAGACTGTGAAGAGCTTCAAAAAGAGCTCACCATAATAAATGATTGGGCAACAAAATGGCAAATGAAATTTAATGTTGAAAAATGTAAAGTAATGCACATTGGAAAACGTAATCCCAACTATATATACAATATGATGGGGACTAATTTAGCTACAACTACTCAAGAGAGGGATCTTGGAGTCATTGAGGATAGTTCTCTGAAAATATCCACTCAGTGTGCAGCAGCAGTCAAAAAAGCAAACAGAATGTTAGGAATCATTAAAAAAGGGATAGGGAATAAGACAGAAAATATCTTATTGCCTCTACATAAAACTATGTTACACTCATATCTTGAATACTGCATACAGATGTGGTTGCCTCATCTCAAAAAAGATATATTGGCATTGGAAAAGGTTCAGAAAAGGTCAACAAAAATCATTAGGGGTTTGGAATGGGTCCCATATGAAGAGAGATTAAAACAATTTGGACTTTTCAGTTTAGAAAAGAGGAGACTAAGGGAGAATATGATAGAGAGCTATAAAATTATGACTGGTATGGAAAAAAGCAAATAAGGAAAAGTTATTTACTTATTCCCACAATATAAGAACTAGGGGTCACCAAATGAAATTAATAGGCAGCAGGTTTAAAAGAAACAAAAGGAAGTTTTTCTTCACCCATTGAACAATCAACCTGTGGAACTCCTTACCAGAGGATGCGGTGAAGGCTAGAACTTTAACAGGGTTTAAAAAAGAGCTAGCTGGATTCATGGAGGTTAGGTACACCAATGGCTATTAGCCAGAATGGGTAGGAATAGTGTCCCTAGCCTGTTTCTCTGGAGGTGAGTGACAGGGGAGGGATCACATGAGGATTACCTGTTGTGTTCCCTCTCTCTGGGGCATCTGTTATTGGCCACTGTTGGCAGACAGGATACTGGGCTGGATTGACCTTTGGTCTGACACAGTATGGCTGTTCTTATGTTCTTCACACAGAAGATTTGCCAAAACATTGCAAATACCAGATGCATTTCTAAAAGTCATTTTCTAATTGCACAAACTTTGGAACCTTGAAAAGGGCAAATGATATTCATTGTACATTCTTCATGCATTTTCAAAAGTCGGTATTGATTTTGAATATCTCCAGTTTGGGTGCCCAAACTGATATGCCTTAAAGGGTCCTGATTTCCAGAAAATGCTGCAATCAGAATGTACTGGACACACACCTCTGAAAAATCAGCCTTCTTTAAGATGTATCCAGATGGGCAACCAACAGTAGAAGCACCCAAAATCACTTGTCACTTTCTGAAAATGTAAGGGACTAAGGGTGTGTCTACACTGCATGGCTTAACTCGAAATAAGCTACTTCAATTGTGTATCTTATTTTGAAACAGCTTATTTTGAAATAGGGAGCATTTACATAGGACTTATTCTGAAATGGAGCACTCTTCCTGTGACTTCCCTTATTTCTCATACAGTGAGGCTACGTCTACACTGGCCCCTTTTCCGGAAGGGGCATGTAAATTTCACGAGTCGTCGTAGGGAAATCCGCGGGGGATTTAAATATCCCCCGCGGCATTTAAATAAAAATGTCCGCCGCTTTTTTCCAGCTTTTAGAAAAGCCGGAAAAGAGCGTCTAGACTGGCCCCGATCCTCCGGAAAAAGTGCCCTTTTCCGGAGGGTCTTATTCCTACTTATTCCCTAGGAATAAGACCCTCCAGAAAAGGGCACTTTTTCCGGAGGATCGGGGCCAGTCTAGACGCTCTTTTCCGGCTTTTCTAAAAGCCGGAAAAAAGCGGCGGACATTTTTATTTAAATGCCGCGGGGGATATTTAAATCCCCCGCGGATTTCCCTACGACGACTCGTGAAATTTACATGCCCCTTCCGGAAAAGGGGCCAGTGTAGACGTAGCCAGAGGGTTACAGGAGTTGGAGTAAGAAGTCCTTCAGCTTGACAGAATTTTGACACTATTTCGAAATAACTTCCTACTGTGTAGATGTGGAGTAAGTTATTTCGGAATAGAGAGGTTTTTTTCAAAATAGTGTTGCAGTGTAGATGTACCCTAAGAGAAATCCTGACCTATTAGTCAATGGCAAAACTGGACTTCACCAAGTCTTTAATGAATACATTTCACACAACTTTTTTGGAGATTTACAAAATATATCTTTATCTCATGTAATATTTTAGCTGACATATTAGCTTTCTTATGATATTTGAACATGCTCCCTTGCCTCCCATTCAGAGCTCTTTTCTTTGGTTTGTATCTCTCCTTCACAAGATTAAATTAAGTCTCATGTATCTTAGTATATTAATAGGAAGTATCTTCTCCTCATGGAAACCCTTCATTGAGGTAGGTAATTTCTATTTTTAGTTGAACTATTTACTGAGTTCTAGTACAAGTGTCTACTTTTAGATGGCAACATAACAGACTTTAAAAATCACCCTCTTTGTATATATGCCACTGAGTGACAAAAATATAACATTTAATTCAGCATATATTTGATTCAATTTTATGTTTCTAAAATTGTGCCATTTTCACATGTGTATATACTAAACAAACATCACAAAAGAAGTACATTGTTCAGAAAGAAGATAATATTGGTTTGATGATCCCAACCTTTATGCCTCAGTCAGAAACTTGGGAAAAGAGATTATATTATGTTGAGGTTTCTTTACTATGCCCATTACCCTGTTATTTGAGTGACTGCCAGAAGTACATTAACTGATGTGATTAGATATGTCACAGATTCTTCTTTCTTTCTCCCCTCCTCTCCCTAGGAGGAAAATTTAGTTTTTAAAATTCATTTTTATTTTTGTCTGATGTGCTACATGTTTTATTACTGAAGACAAAGTCACAGAAGTGCCCCTTGCAGTATAAACAGAATGCAACAAGATCTTTGATAGTTCTTATTTCCTGTGGGAGTTCTTTCTACACTCTTCCTGTGAGAGGGTATGTCTACACTACCTCGGCAGTTCGAGCTAGGTAGGCAAATGAGGGCAACCAGAGTTGCAAATGAAGCCCGGTATTTAAATATCCCGGGCTTCATTTGCATCTTCCCCGGGTGCCACCATTTTTAAATCCCCCTTAGTCTGAACTCCGTGCTCACGGCTACACGCGGCACTGAGTAGGTAGTTCAAATTAGGATCTCTAATTCGAACTTCCGGTACACCTCGTTCCACCTCGTAGCCGCGGGCACGGAGTTCGGAGTAAGGGGGATTTAAAAATGGCAGCGCCCGGGAAGATGCAAATGAAGCCTGGGATATCTAAATCCCAGGCTTCATTTGCAACTCCGCTTGCCCTCATTTGCCTACCTAGCTCGAACTACCAAGCTAGTGTAGACATACCCAGAGTTCCTGCAGGAGTTCACTCTCAGACCAGTATTAACTAAGCATTGTCTCCAGCATACATGATCTTTACCCTTGAGAAAGCTCCACTATGCTTGAGAAATGAAGTTGTTGATCATGGTCATTGTCCTTGGTCTTTAGACAATCTTTTAGGTAACCTGTATTTGAGTCATTGACAGCCCTGAAGATAGATTGTGGCCTTGAATTTGACTTCTTATTCCCTGGGAAGGTAAACATAGTGAATGCAACACAGGTTTGATATACTAATGATAACCCACACTGCACAATTATGTTTGTTCTTTTAAATCGCTGATGGTTTCACTATCAGTTGGCTAGTATTCTGACAGTTCAGCTGGAAGGTGATGAAAACATGTATAACATAGGCCAGGAAGAATAGTTACTGTGTGAGAGCTCAGCATCCACAATGTATCCAATAGTACTCCTAAACTACTGAATCAACCGATCAGTTATGGGTGTATATTCTCAACCAAAAAAGACTACACACTTTAGCTGCAGACTCCTCAAAATGCCTTCCTTTTTCCACTAACAGACTCCGTCATGCTTGGGTTTAGATTTGATCAGTGGTTCTCCTCCTGTGTGTTGGTCTTAGCCAAACACTGGATGAGGCTGAAGACAGTGGATCTCATCATGACAATAACACTTGATAACCATGTACTACATCCCCTCTTTGTCATGTTTTTTTGTTTTGTTTGTTTTTTTAAATTTCATGGATGGAGAGTGAGACAGGGCCAAATTCATTCACTGTGTAATTTCATTGCAATAGAACTACAGACAGGTAAATAGACTCAAAACAAAATACATCCTTGATGTAACTCCGCAAGTGCTAGAATTGCACTAGGAATTAATTTGGCCCAGAGAATTTAACAAAGGTAAGAAAACAGTTTGTGAACATGTTTATGCTGCAGTCTCACAGCAGTATGACTTTCAATACATAGTTTATTACATACCACACACAGAATAAAATACAAGGAACAAGTCCTTGAGTAACATCCTTACTAACAGTCTCTGTAATGTCAACCAAAGTCCTCTTTTGAACTATTATATTTATAGAGATTACCTGGGCCATTGCCTTGAGGAGTTTACACTCTAGACAAAATAAAAACAAAACCACTATATTAACTTTGTGTATGAAGATATCAGTGACTAGATCACCTACAGAAAATATTGCAAAGAAAATTTACTTCTAAAGTGCACCTGAGGGAATAAGCTCAGCAGTCTTCAACATGTAAAGTTTGATATGAAAGAAGCCTTAAGACCAAAAGTGTGGAAAGAAGACAAATGATGAAATCCTTGCTCCAGCGAAATCAATGGCAAAACTCCCATTGACTTTAATGGGCCAGGTTTTATCCAAAGGGAGCAGTAAGGAGCAAGAATATGGGGAAGTTAAATGAGCAAGAGAGGCAGTTATTTCTGATCATTCTAGAATAAGACCAGGATCAAAATACCTAACATAACTTTAAAATATCCAGTTTTTTTAAAGAGCAGTTCAAGGATGATTTGGGGTTCTGTTCCTGCATTCCTCATTCAGCTGTCTAAGAGCTGCAGGAGCAGGACTTCGTGTTACTGTCACTATGCCACAGTGAGTTACAGGTGAGGATGCCAAAATAAGAAGAAACTGCTGAGAAATAGGGCAGATGCAACCCAAGATGATTGTTATTCTTCCATAAAATATGCCAAGTCAGTAGCAAAAGTAAACTCCTGTTTCACCACACTGGTTACCAAGAATTCCAAATTGTAATCTCCTTAGGCATTCCAGCCGTTTTACCACTCAGACACTAAACTTAATGATAATGAAACGTAGGGTAATGGTGGTCGGAGACTCTCTTCTGAGGGGGACGAGGTGCCCATCTGTTGCCCTGACATTTCATCTCAGGAGGTATGCTGTCTGCCAGGGGCCCGTATCCGAGATGTTAGAGGCATTGTCGAGAATTATCCGGCCTTCTGACTACTACCCCATGCTACTCATCCATATGGGCAGAAATGATACTGTGTGGTGTGACACTGAGCAGATCAAGAGTGACTACAGGGCTCTGGGAGTATGGGTGAAGGAGTTTGGAGTGCAGGTGGTATTCTCTTCGATCCTTCCTGTCGAAGGTAGGGGCCCAGGCAGAGACAGATGCATCCTGGAGGTTAATGCCTGGCTGCGAAGATGGTGTCGCCAGGAGGACTTTGGCTTCCTCGACCATGGGATGCTATTCCAGAAAGGACAGCTAAGCAGGGATGGCGTCCACCTTACAATAGGGAAGACCCTATTTGGATACAGAATGGCTAACCTAGTGAGGAGGGCTTTAAATTAGGTTCGATGGGGACAGGTGAGCAAAGCCTACGGGTAAGTGGAGAAGATGGAGACCTGGGAGATGGGTCAGAAATGGGAGGGAGCATGGGCTACAATGGCAGAGAGAAAGGAGGGTCAGGGCAAAACTGGGAGGCAAGGGAAAATCAGGATCTTAGATGCCTATATACAAATGCGAGAAGTATTGCCCCTAGCTTGCCCCTCTGAGGTGCCTGGAGCATACAGAGCATAGAGCAATAAAATCAGCATAGTCTTTGAAGCCTTGACAGAGGCCCTGATATGCTGGCTCATCTGACCCTGGATAACTGTAAACGTAGATACGAGACGGTGATCAAGCCAATAAGCTGACATAGAGGCTGCGAGAACTGCCCTTGGTTGGCACCTATATTGATACGATCACACACAGCCGTCCCTGGGAAAGGAATCTCCCGCTGAGAAAAGAATGCCCAGTACTCCCAATTTAGTTATCTCTCTTACAAGTGTAAATTGAGTTCACAACTCCCTTGTAAGAACTGGCATCACAAAGACGACCCAGCACCATTTGGCACCATAGATAAGAAAGAGAAATATGTGACCCCACGAATATAAAGATGGGTCCAGCAGCACACTCACTCTGAGCATCACTCTACCATCTACCTGCTGGTCGGGTTAGGTAATTGCCTCCCAAGTCTTTCCGAGGAATTGAGGGACCAATCCTGGCCTGACACGTTGGAATCAAGAGACACATAAGGGGGTAAAAATTGTACCTGTTTGTGTCCTTTTGTTTTTAGTGCATGCATAGAATAGAGCTCTTTAAAGATTAAGCTGTCACTTGGTACCTTTATTTTCTATCTCCTTTTTTCTTTGTAACCATTTTAAGATCTGTATTTGCTAGCAGTTAAGAAGTAGAACAATAGCCATTGTAACCACATGCTTTATAAGCCCCTTTAATAAACCTGTAACTGTTTAAGCTTTAAACTGACTCCTCCTGTTGCTGTAGCAGAACCAGACACAATTAAAAACTCCAGCCGGTCATAGGGGCAGACGCAGGCAGAGCTGGGCGTTGGGTCCTGTCACCTCCGTGGAGGCAGGAAAAGGGAATAAGGGAATTTGTGTGCAGCCATCTTGGTCTTGGTCTCCATGGGACAGACCCCCTGGGGCATTCGTCAGCCTTCCATAGGCTGCATGATTCTGGGATGCATTAACAGGTGTGCTGTGAGCAAGACACGAGAAGTCATTCTTCTGCTCTACTCTGCGCTGGTTAGGCCTCAATTGGAGTATTGTGTCCAGTTCTGGGCACTGCATTTCAAGAAAGATGTGGAGAAATTGGAAAGGGTCCAGAGAAGAACAATGAGAATGATTAAAGGTCTAGAACTTGACCTATGAGGGAAGACTGAAGGAACTGGGCTTGTTTAGTTTAGAAAAGAGAAGATTGAGGGGGGACATGATAGCAGTTTTCAGATATCTAAAAAGGTGTCAGAAGGAGGAGGGAGAAAACTTGTTCATCTTGGCCTCTGAGGATAGAAAAAGAAGCAATGGGCTCAGAGTAGTCAAACACTGGAATAAATTGCCCAGGGAGGTTGTGGAATCTCCATCTCTGGAGATATTTAAGAGTAGGTTAGATAAATGTCTATCAGGGATGGTCTAGACAGTGTTTGGTTCTGCCATGAGGGCAGGGGACTAGACTCGATGGCCTCTTGAGGTTTCTTCCAGTCATAGTATTCTATGATTCTATGATAAATGTTTATTTAAAATCACGTTAATCAAATACAAGGTCCTTCTAATCCCCAGAGATCAGCTGCATAGCCAGATCTTACCCAATAACGTGGGTGCCAATCCTTTAGTCCCCAATATCTAAAAGTTTGTTTATAAAATAAAAGTATAAGGAGAAAGTTAAAATGGTTAAGCATATAGCGCAAAATTATTTCTTTTTTACCAGTAATGTTATTGTAACCCTTCTGCCAGGCCGAATTAATAGCAGGAAGGGCCGGGTTCAGTATCTAGGGGTCTCCTCCCAACAAGGCAATACAACACCGGCTTGAGCCCCCACCCAGTGACCTGGGAAGTCTTACATACACCCCTGGGTGCCTCGAAGAGGCAGTACTTCCCCTCTCACAAGCACAGAGCCTTGGTATAGCAGCAAATCTTTATTAACACGAGGTAACTGACCTCAGCATTAAATTGGGAAAACACCACAACTCGGATTCATAGACTAAACATGAGCAAAGACCGACCCCCCCCAGGCACGAATCACCCAAAGTCCCCAAAAGTCCAACACCCCAAGAGTCTATGCCCCGGGTCAGTGCTGCCCCAGAGTTCAAAAGTTCACCTGGCAGGGTGTTACCGTCGCAACCTGGAGTGGGGCGGAGGTTGATACACCTTACATGGTCTGCTGATGGCTCCGCCTCTCCGTAGGGTTCTGCTGCCTCCAGCAATGCGAGTCACTCCGCCACACTCCACGTGCTGTCCCGTGAGCAGCCTCAGCCGTCCCACGAACTGCCCTGCTTTGCCAGCCGTATCAGTGCACACCCCTGGCCACCAGCTGGTTGCTTCTGCAGCTGTTCCACTGGCTGCCTGCTGCCACTCCTATCGGCTGCCTGCCGGTTGTCTCCGCCAGCCACTCTGCTGACCACAAGCGCCCGCCGGTCATCCCTGCAAACTGCTCTGCTGGCCGCCTGCGCTTGCCGGTTGTTCCTGCAAAACTGCTCTGCTGGCCGCCTGCGTTTGCTGGTTGTCCCCGCAAGCTGCTCTGCTAGTAGCGCAATGGTATAGCGCCAGGCTCCCCACAGCAACAGTGATTTCAGCTCTTAAGCAAGTTCAGCTCATAACAGAGGCGCTTCAGTGCTAGTGCTCCATTGGCCCACAGTGAAGTCAGCTCAGCAGCTCGCAACTAGACTCCTAATGGAATCCAAATTAGCTCTGATATTCCACAGTGGAGCTAGGAGGGGGTGCAGTCAGTGTTGTTTAGGCCCTCAGACAGGGCCCCACCACCAGGTACAAAGACCTGTTCCCAGCCTCTCTCAACTTGACTGGATTTGGAACCCATGCCCCTTATCTAGCGAGTGCTACTTAGTTTATGGCTAATCCCTCTGTCATAAACAGTTCCACTATTCCATTGTCCTTGATTCACATAAACAGGGTAACAACACTTTATCCTCCCTGCCTCAATAACAGAGAGGCTGTGTCTACATTGGCAAGATTTTGCGCAAAAGCAGCTGCCGCCTGTCTACACTGGCCGTGAGTTTTTGCGCAAGAACACTGACGTTCTAATGTAAGAAATCAGTGCTTCTTGCGCAAATACTCTGATGCTCCCGCTCAGGAATGAGCTCTCTTGCACAAGTGTTCTTGTGCAAGAGGCCAGTGTAGACAGGCAGCCAAGACATTTTGCGCAAAAGCAGTCTAAACGGAAAAAAGCCCTAGTGGCCACTTGGACGCTCCATACCTGCAGACAGCTCCGGAATTCCCATGCTTTCTTCTGTTCCCTGCAGCAGGACCAAGCAGGAGCGGGGGACCCTCCAGTCTTGCACCAGCAGCCGCACCCCCAGCCGCCCAACCACCAAACTGGCAGGTCCGGCAGCAGGACCAGCTCCTTTGGCGGCATGTGCAGGCCGTCTAACGGGCAGAGGCAGACATGCAGTCGTGCCAGGAGGCCTGGGGCCCCTTCCAGGCCCAGTGAGTGCACATGGCAGATGCCATTTCCACCCTCACCACGCACATTGGCCATGCACCCGCCACCCCTCCCACAGCAAGGCTCGTGCCCTCTCTTGCTCCCACCCCTTCTGCTCCCGCAATGGCCCCTCTGCTCCTGCCCCTCCTGCCCACCTCGCTGTGCTGCCTGCCCCGACGTGGCCTCACCCCCATGTGCAGGTCTGCCCCCACAGAAGCAGTTGCAGGGGCCACCCCTCCCAGCAGTAGCTCCCCCTTCCCAGTTGAGAGCCTCCTCTTCTCTCCCAGTTGAGAGCCTCCCCCTCCTCCCATCCTACATCTCCCCCGTCTCCATTGTAAATAAAAAGTTCAAACGTTGTGTTCCAAAAAAACCTGTGTTGGTTGTTTATTGGGAGGTAAGGGGAGGGAAGGAGGAAAGGGTTGGGGATAGGAGGGAGATGCAAAGGGAGACAGAGGCGACCCTACTATGGGGTCTGGGAGAACATCTCCATCAGGGCCTCCCGGATGTGCACCCCATCATGGTGCGCCTGGTGGATGGCAGCTGTGCGGGGCTGTTCGAAGGCCTGGCCCTCGCCTGCCATCCATGCCGGGAGGAAGGCCTCCCCGCTCCACTCCACGAGATTGTGGAGCACGCAGCACGTGGCCATTACCTCTGGGACATTCCGCTCACTCATCTCCAGACGGGTGAGCAAACAATAGAACCGGGCTTTCAGATGCCTGAAGGTGCACTCCACTTGATTGTGGGCCCGGTTGAGGCGGTCGTTGAACTGGGCCCGGTTGTGGTCCAGCCACCCCGTGTAGGGCCGCATTAGCCAGGGCAGCAGGGGGTAGGCCAGGTCCCCCACAACACATGTGGACATGGGCACGTCCCCGACAGTAAATTCCCGCTGGGGGAAGTAAGTGCCTGCCTCCAGCTTGCCAATCAGGCCAGAGTTGCGTAGGATGCAGGCATCATATGCCCTGACGGACCAGCCCACATAAATGTCCAGGAAGCGGCCACGGTGGTCCATGAGGGCCTGGAGTACAATTGAGAAATACCCCTTTCTGTTTATAAAATGGGCCACTCGATGCTCCGGGGCATGGACGGGGATGTGGGTTGCATCCAGGGCTCCCCCACAGTTGGGGAACCCGAGGGCAGTGAAGCCAGCCACCGTAGCCTCCATGTCGCGCAGGCAGATGTCTCTCTGGAGCAGGATGTCATTGATGGCACAGACGACCTGCAGAAGGGTGCAGAGAAACACAGGGGAACACATTACATAAGGCAGGGTGAGTGCTTGCTCCCTTGGGCAGTTATATATTCCCCAAATAAAAATTACTGAGTTCATTGTTCCAAAACAAAATGTCTGGTTTATTTTATCTGCAGGGGAAGGGGAAGATGGGAAGAAAGGGGAAGGGTATTGAGGGGTGAGGGAGGAAAGGCACAAAGGTACCTCGTGGGGAGTCCCAGGGGAGTGTCTCACAGGTGGCCTCAGCTGAAACTCTCCCTCAAGGTCTCCCGGATGCGCACAGTCCTGATGGGCTTGCTGAATGGCAGTGGTGCCCAGCTGCTCAAAAGCACTGGTGAGCTGCTCTGCCTCTGCCCCCAACCTTGTCATGAAAGTCTCCCCCTTGTTCTTGCACAGATTGTGGAGAACACAGCAGGTCACCACCACCTGGGGGATGGTTCAGTTGCCAAGGTCCAAGTGTGTGAGGAGACATTGGACTCTCGCTTTGAAGCAGTAAAAAAGCACCCTCCACAACAACGTGGCACCTGCTGCGCCTGCAGTTCCAGCAGTCTTTCATGGAGTCCAGGTGTTCTGTGTGGGGCTTCATAAGCCAAGGGAGCAAGGGGGAGGCTGCATCACCCATGATGCAGATGGGCATGTCCACATTCTTGACCCTGATGGTGTGGTCAGGGAAAAAAGTGTCAGTATGCATCTTCTGGAACAGGCTGGAGTTCCGGACTATGCAGGCATAGAGCTCCTTCCCCAACCACCTGACGTCAATGTCCATGAAGTGGCCCAAATGGTCCATGAGGGTCTGCAGGACCATTGAAAAGTACCCCTTCCTACTGGTGTAGCTGAAGGCCCCGTGGCTGGGGGCCCAGATGGGAATGTGGATGCCGTCAATGGCTCCCCCACAGTTGGGGAAGCCCATGGTGGCAAAGTCAGTGATGAGGGAGTTGACGTCACCCAGGGTGATGACCCTGCACAGCTGGATGGCATTGATAGTGCTTATCACCTGTAAAAACATAGAAACACAGAATCCCAGGGTTGCAGGAGACCTCAGGAGGTCCCTGAGCTCAACCCCCTTCCCACAGCAGGAACAAGCCAAACTACTCCCTCCCTGGCAGGGCTTTGTGAAGCCAGGACTGTAGAACCTCTAGGGACAGAGATTCTACCCCCCTCCTTTAGGAACCCATTGCTGTGCTTTGCCACCCTCCTAGGACAATAGCAAGAGAGTCATACCTGCATGCGCACACCCCTGATAGTTGATCTCCCGATGGCAAACTGGTGCCCCACAGAGCGGTAGCTTTCCAGCATGGTGAGCTTTCAAAATGTGATGGTGACGCACTTCTGGAGGGAGATGGCAAGTTGCATGAGGGTGTCCCATCACTGCAAAGCAGGGCCAAACCACTCACAGAGCTCCAGGAATATGTCCTTCTGCATGCGGAAGTTCTAGAGCCACTGCTGGTCATCCCACCGCTCCATGACAACGCAGTCCCACCAGTCGGAACTGGTGTGCTGGCACCAGAAGTGGTGGTACATGCTGTGCTGGGGAAGAGGGAGGGGACTATGGAGTATGAGGAGCGCCTGGGCTGGGGTGAGGAGGTGCCCCAGTCTCAGCTGCCCGTCTTGGTCCTGCAGTGCCACAAAGGCAGCCTGCATTAACTGTACCAGGAGGTGTAGCAGGAAGTCCAAAAGTCTGTCACTGCTTTGCAGCAGGTCCAGCTCCATGGTAGGACTGTTGTGGCATCTGCAAGGTCAAACAGAGCACGTAGTGTGAGTTTGCTGTCCCCAAAGAAGGTAGGCAATGGAGAAGGGTCTGAGACACAGCTGTAGAAGGGAATCCCTTTAAACACAAGCCTAAGATAGCCTTAGCCACCAGCTACAGGAAGTGACTGCTGTCCTGATGCCCTTCCTGGAGTGCTTCCAGGGGGCTTTAAATGCGATTCAGCCTCCAATAAGTGTGAATGCTCTATTCTGATATAGATCTGTGCCATTTCAATGGGATTTGCGGTGTGGATGTGTTATTCCAAAATGGTTATTTTGGAAGTTATTATTTCAAAATAGCTTAGTTTGAAATAACCTTATAGTGTAGACAGAGCCTGAGAAACAAGGAAACCCAGTAAAGGCTACTGCATGATCAATACAAAAACCTTAAAAAATCAGTGGTCCTGTGTAGCATCTTAGAGACGAATGAAAATATAGATAATATCATGAGGTTCCATGGGCACAACCCACTTCTTCAGATGATGCATGATCAATAATAGTAATAATTGTAATAGCAAGCATGCATGATCAATAATAAACAATGTTTGTGCTCCCTCTGCTGGCTCTGAAGCAGCAGATCACTAAGCAAACACTTTCCAGAGATGAATGGGGCCTGTTCATAAATCAGAAATCATTTCAACTCCATTATAAATGAAGGGGAAAAAATAAAAGCAATATCAAATAAAAAGTGATAAAACTGTGTAAAATCACAAGCTTTGTTTCAGGTTTTACAAACCCCTGAGATTAAAAAAATATAGCAAAGTGGCTGCTCAATTAAATTTTAAATATTTTAAAATTAAATCCATTGTAAAAATTCTCAACATGAACTGTGTGCATAATTTATAAACAAAAAAAAAGAACTAAATTTGCCAAATTGCTTATGAAGAATATTTCAGCCAGAACTATAAAATGTCTTCAGTTTTCAGTGTGTTTAGTTTACAAACCCAGTAACTCCCACAAACAGCTAATCTAAATAAAAAATGGCAAGAATCACCCTACTTTCTAGAGTGTAGTAGGAAAGTCTCATAACCGAGACTTCACTATTTTATAATTCTGTACGTTAAATATTGTAATATGAAATACAATGGAGATTAATCTCTCCTAGAATTCACAGTTACCAGGCAACTTTCAACAACAATAAAAACCTCTTCCAAAGTATCCTTAAATGTATGGATTATAGTTCTCCATCTATATTAAAAGAAGGAATTTCTGTTGCATCTGATAAAAAGTGATTTATGTTGCTCTACTCAACTGAATGGTCATTTCAGATTGCTGATTTCTCCATATACATTTCAAAGAAACAATTACTTACAAAATCAATTCTTAAAAGTTAAATAGTAGTTTTGAAGTAAATGAATGGAGTACAGTTTGTGATAGTTCATCCTTGATTTTTTTTAATTGGGCTAGAGTATGACTTTGTCTAGATGCACTCCCTGGAGCAGATGAGGGACCATACCGTGATTTGGCAGTGTCCCTCTTGCTCTAGGAGAGGATGTAATCTGCACCAGCCCTACCTTGTAAAGATCATTTCTCCCTCTGCACTAGCTCAGCTGGAATGGCTAGCATTTTGGTAGGAGGGAAAGAAGGCAGAATACAGGCCTTGCCTACTTCCCACTCTGGTGCATTCACCTGGATAGTGTGTAACAGCTTTGCAGAGAGTGCTCTCCCTCAACTATTGTCACTTGTGTCACAGGTGGACTGGACGGGGAGGAGCACATTAGGCTCCCTCCTCCCAGGCACATACATATAGCACAGGTCACAATCATGTCCTACGTTTGTTTGCTTGATCCCTGAGGACCAGACAGTGAAATTAAGACATGACCCCATGTTGGGTGTGGTATAGATATGCATTATCACAAGAGAGTTCTAGAAGGCAGAGTGCAGCCTTGAGGAGAGCGAAGCTTTGCTGCGTACTGTGGAATAGTACATAGTGACATAGTTTACCTTCTTCACACTTTGCCCCATTTGCTAGGGCTAACTCAATGAATGCATATGTGCTTGGGTCCCTGTGACGGATTGTGTATATCTCACACTGGGCTGGAAGGGGTTAATACACTGGCAGAGGTTCTCCAAGTGCTGGGCTAATATAAAAGGGAGCAATTCAGTTCAGTTTTGGCTGGACAATGGAGATGGAGGACCTGCAGCAGGATCTGCAGATCCTGACAGTGGGAGCCAGAGAGCTATGAGATTGGAATGAGCCTTCAGAGCCATTGGAGCCCCAAAGACTGACTTGCACCGAGGAGCTTTGTGGACTGCCCCAATGCCAGAGATGACAGGAAGTGATCCAGAGAGGGTGTGTGAGTGGCATCTCCCACCCAACTGAGCTTGCTATATTTTGATGGGATTTCCTGCTGAGCTAGTGGCGGACTACTTCAACACTGCAAGGGCCCTGAGTTAGGACCTGGCTGAGTGGGGGTAGGCCTGCTCCCCACACTTGCTTGTCCTATCTCCTCTGTCTAGCAACAGTCCCCTTGGTGCTGGCCATTAGGCCATGCTGCCCTTCAACGGAGGGCTATTTTATGGATTTTGGCTGTTAGGCTGTACTGTCCTCGGAGGAGGGGAGGGGAGACAGACTGACCTCGGTCACTGATAGATAGTAGTGTAACAGAATTAAAATGTATCTGTCCTTGAAATATGGTGCCTGTATCAGTTTTGAATGTAACAACTGTAATTGAGTGGAAATGTAACAACCTTGCTCAGATGAGTTCATAATATGTATGCCTGTGCCTTAAATTGTGGAGACCCATTACTATAACATCTGTCAATCAAAGGGTAACTGTCAATCAATTGGGGAGCCATGGCTCAAGTAAGATATGTCACGTACCACATGTCTTGCATGTATAATGTTTACCTGTCTGTTCATATTTGAAATTTACCTGTTAAGTTCGATGTTAATTTGTTATGGTCCCCTGACCAATAGGTTTAAAATTATGCATATGAGCATTCCAATTTGACCAATCATTTCAAAGTGGAATGCTCATGAATATTCATTAGCTCACCTTTTATAAGTCCACGCAATGGTGGTTGAAGCGTTGCATCGGGGCGTCGAGCTTAGTTAGGTTGAGCATCCCAGCCTAGGCTCTTCTCTTAAGGATAGACGGAAGGTCTATTCCCTACCTTAGGTTTTAGATAGGGTTAGTTAGGTTAGCTATTGTTGAGTCTGTCCGTCAGGTTCGCGTCGGTCCTCTCACATCGGCCATCGTCGAGCTTGTCTGGCGGGCGCGTCGCGACTTAGTTAGTTTTCCTTTTAGTCAGGTTAGGGTAGCTTAGAATAGGTATTCTACCATCGTCTGTTCCAGCGGCGCCAAAGAGCCTGAAGAATCGCGCTTCGCGGAAGGTGAAGTCAGCATTTCTTCTCAGATCTTCGTGGGACGCCTGGCTGTTCCTCTCCTGAGGCCCGAAGGACCAACAGATTAAGGTCGCCAGCTTTGACCCTGAGACATCCGTCGAGGGACTCCTGGCTGTTCCTCACCTGAGGCCCGAAAGGACCAAAGGCTCGTAGGTCGCCAGCACCTCAACAATCGTCCCTGCGCCATAAGACTTTGTGTTTTCTTTCCTCTTTGGGACTTCCCTAAGGAGTGTATGTTCAATTATTATTTCTTTGTTAATATAGTCCTGTGGTTTTAAAATCTAAACAAATTGTAGGTTTTTATTTCTGCACCAGTTCCACAGACTACACGGTGAATAGATACGTGAGAGGGTCCGCATCTGTAATCTCCCAATAGGTTAATTAGGTGATTGGCTAGTTACCAATTAGGAAACACCGTTACCTTATGCGTGTCCAAGTAACAGTAGTAGTGGCGTTCGTACACTCTGTGACCCCAAATACTGCCACAGAGAGACGGGGCAGAAAGGCCCCTTTAGATATGCCTCACAAGAGCTGAAATACAGCCTAAGATCAGCCTGGCACAAAGACATTCTAACCACATCCTCATTTCTCCAGCCATGCCACCTTTTATCCTTTTCCCCAAGCAGCCGAGAAGGTGAATGGGACAGAATCCCCTGTGTCAACTATAAACTAATGGGAGATCACCCATTAAAGGATATGGAGTCTTTGTTTTCTAGATCATCAGTCCAGATCCATCCAAAGTCTGTAGCATTTAAATAATTTTCATTATGGGCTTATGCAAAATAAGTTAGTGGCCTCAGTCTGTAACCAGTAGACGGCCATGCTAAAACTAAAGCTCTGCAGTGTGGTAACTTGGGGTCTGTCTGCATAGAGAAAATCCTTATATGGACACTTTTTTGGAATACGTGGCCTCTTTTGGTTATTCGGAGAATGAGTATCAGATACAGGGCACGTCTATTCTGCAACACTCTTTCAAAATAACTAGCGCTATTCCAAAATAACTTAGACCGCATCTACACAGTAGGAAGTTCTTTTGAAATAGTGTCAAAATACTGTCAAGCTGGAGAACTTCTTACTCTGACTCTGCCCCCAGCCCTAGGAGGAAGGCCTCCCCCTTCCTCTTCACAATGTTGTGGAGGACACAACATGCCACGACCACCTCGGGGATGTTGTGCTCCCCCACATCCAGACGGGTCAGACGGCACCTTGAGGCAGCCAAAGGCACACTCCACTTGAATCCTGGTCCAGTTCAGCTGGACATTAAATTGGTCCCTGATGGGATTCAGGTGGCCGATATCGGCTTCATCAACCACAGCATGAGGGGGTAGGCCACGTCCCCCATGATGCAGAGTAGCATCTGCATGTTCCTAACAGCAAGTTCACGGCAGGAAAAAAATATGCCTGCCTCCAGCTTGTGGTACGGGCAGGAGTTTCTGAAGACTTGGGTATCATGTGCCCTACCTGACCACCCGACAAAAATGTCTGTAAAGTGTCCCTGGTGATCGACTAGGGCCTGCTGCGCCATTGAAAAGTAGCCTTTCTGATTAACATACTGGGCCGCTCGATGGTCCAATGCACGGATTGGGATGTGGGTAGTCAGAAAAAGCACATGATGCATGTGTGTTCAGGAACTCTAGCGTCTGCTATAAGCTGCAAGCTGGGTCTTTCTTCTCTGACCACCACATCAGGGTCGGGGATATGGACATGTCTGTATGCCTGGTGGGGGATGTGGCCTATCCCCTGCAGCCATGGCTCATGAAGCCATACACTGGCCACCTCAACCCTTCACGACAGGCATTTAATGCCAGACTGAGAAGGGTCCACATGGTGGTTGAGGGTGCCTTTGGCCGCCTGAAGGCACATTTTAGATGCCTCCTCACCCACCTGGTCCTCGGGGAGCACAATATTCCTCACGTGGTAGCTGTGTCCTGAACAATGTGTGTGAGAGGAAGGGGGAGACCTTCCTGCCAAGGTGGGGGACGGAGGTGTACCACTCAGGCAGGGCCTATGAGCAGCCGTTCACGGCTACAATCTGGCAGGCCCATCAGGTGGCTGTGCACATACGGGAGGCCTTCCCTTGTCGAATAATCATGTAGTCGATACAAATTGTATTGTCTACATGATTAGCCAATTACCTGCCCCTTAACATCCTTATTTGGGAGACGCCTTGCTGTTATGGAGTGTGTTCCAGTGGAGGCCATGTTCAAAGGGCTGTGTGCATAAACCCAAACTGCACTGTGGGCTGCAAACAAATGGGCCGCGTGTTGAGTAGCCCTGTCACAGAGGCTTGGAAATGCCAACACAGGAAAAGCCACTAAAGACGAAGGCGGTGCACTGGAGCAAGTCACAAACTGGAGGGTGCAACGCTGCAAGGCACCAGGAAGGGGGGAGCTGTTTCGCAGTGAGTTGGGGTGGCCAACTTGCCTCTGGAAAATCATTTCCAAATATGAGCTACAGCTGCTGAACGGGAAATTCAAACACCCCCCCCCCCCCCCATTTAAAATCCTGGGGACACCAACACATCCCAGCATAACGCCTGCTCCCCCCGCCTACACTCAGCACGCCCGGTAGCCGCAGCACTCGCTGGGCGGGACTCAGCTGAGCGAGCAGCCCGAGCGCCGCACCAATGACATGCAGCCTCTGGGCCCGTTGCCGCCCCCGAACGGCTCGCGCGCGCACTCACGCTCCCCAATCCCGCGCGCCCGGCTTGCTCGCGCTCTCCCAGCCCCGCCGCCCCCTCTGCAATCCCAGCGCTCTCCCTGCCCTCGCGAGGCTGTAATATTCTCGCGATAGTTCAGGGCCGCCATCTTACCTGTTCGTGTTGCGGCTAAGGGGGAGGGGCGGGGTCCGCGCGTTTCGGGAGCCACGATCCGGGCTCGGCTCTTCCGTGCGGCCGGCAGCTTCCTCGCGCGTCGGGATCTTCGCGGCCGCTGGGCCGAGCTCCCGGGAGGAGGCGGCGGCGGCGGGAGCGAGCCCCGCAGGGGGCATCCTGCCCGGTTCTGAGCGCTCCGCGCTGTCCGTCCCCGTCCCGTCCCCGGGGATCTAGACCGAGCCCGGGCGCGGGGCGCAGAGGCGCCGGGATCCGGCCTGGGGGCGGGGCGGAATTGCCGCCGCCGCTGCTGCTGCTGCCGCCAGGGAGGCGGGGGGCCCGGGCCGCGCTGGATGGTGGCGAAAATGATCATAGAAAACTTCGAGGCGCTGAAATCCTGGCTCAGCAAAACCTTGGAGCCCATGTGAGTAACCGGGTAACTCCCCGGGGCCTGACGCATCCCTGTGAGTGCCCGGGGTAATCCTCCCTGTAGCCTGACCCCCCCCCCCCCCCCCCGAGTCCATGTGAGTGACCAGGGTAACCTCCCCTGAGGAGCTGACACTTCCCCCACAGGGGCCTTTGTGAGTGACTGGGATAACCCTCCGGGCCCTGACACCTTCCTCCCCCCGCCTGTTTGAGTCACCAGGGTAACCCCTCCGTCAGGGCCTGAAATACCCCTCCCACCAGAGCCCATCTGACTGGTTTGGTTAGCCCCCTCCCGCAGTCCATGTGAATAACTAGGATAACACTTCCCTCAGCCCACGTGAATAATGGGGTAACTACCCGTAGGAAAGTGACACCCTCCTCCTGCTCCTGTGTGTGTGACTGGGGTAATCCCCAGGTGAATAACTAGGGTAACTCCTAGGATCTCTCGGATTTGCTTTGAGTCAAGTCACAATAGATCGACCACCAGACCACCCAATTCTTTCCCGTCAACTCCAGTATTCCATCAGAAGCATAGGCAGTGTGGACAGGAGAGCATCGGCTGTTGACTTACTGCAGTGAAGACAGTAAATAAATTTAAGTATGTGGACTTCAGCTACATTATTTATGTTTGAAGGGTATTGTGTTTCAGAGGGGTAACATTATTTATGTTGATGAAGTTGCATAACTTAGATCAACTATCTGCAGTAGTGTAGAATAGGTAATAGTGCCACAGGTGAATGAGTGTAGTGCAGGAGTGGACACCAGATCCAGTTGTTTCCCGAAATGGTGGCGCTCACTCAAAGTGGACTAATGAGGGGATTAAGTTGAGCGTAGATAACTTGAGGGAACGGTAGTGCAGACCTACCCTGTGGTTAATGCAGACTGTCTCCAGCTGCTTATGAACTACAGCAGTGGTTCTCAAACTGTGGAGCAGGACCCCAAAGTGGGTCACAATCCCATTTTAATGGGACCACCAGCAGTGTTCCCTCTAATTTTTTTATGTCCATGTGTACAGTGAATTTTGTTATGTGGTGATCTATGACACATGGTGACCATCTTGGTGCCCATCGCAAAACTCACTTCATGTATGGATGCTGTATGGCGAGGGTGGGCTGAGGCGTTAAGAGCGTGGGAGGTGACTAAGGACTGGGACAGAGGTTTGGGATGTGGGGGTTGAGGGCTCTGGGCTGGGGTTAGCAGTGCAAGGTTTGAGGTTCAGGAGGAGGCTCAGGCACGGTCGTGGGGGGGCGGTTAGTGCTCCAGATGGGAAGGAGGGATTTGTAGGGTGTGAAAGCTGCCTCAGGGAGAGAGGCTTACCACCAGCTCTCTCAATGCAGAAGCTCATGGTCAGATGAGAAGCTTCACTTAATGGCCCTGGTATGTGTGGGCTGATCTGGATGGGGGCTGAGGAAGGGACACCTCTTCCCTGGCTGTGACAAGTCTGGGGCCGCTCTGCACTGAGGCCAGCAGGCAGAGGTGCCTTTCCAACAGCCACTGCAGATCCGGGATTTGGAAATAGGCATATCTCGGCACCATAGCCCTGAGCCCTGCACATGGCTTAATAGGCAGCTGTGCAGCCACACAGCCTAGAGTAGGAGTGGGGAACATTTGTTGGGCTTGGGGCTGCTGATTTAGTCAGGAGCTGCACACAAGTGAGAACCCCCCTTCCCCCCCAAATCTAGCCAAATAAACCCTCACTGACGTGGCTCCAGACTGAGGAGAAAGACACTCCCCACATTCCCCTTGCACACCAGAGTCTGGAGGGGCCCAACCTAGTAGATTTTGTGTGCTCCACTCCGCCCTTGTGGTGGGCCAGTGGGGGGCCTGGAGTGTGCTCGCCAGTGCTGAGGGGAGGGCTGAGCCTCGGGAGCCACATCCAACTCCTGGGCCTGAGGTTCCCCACCCCTGGTCTAAGCAAATTTTCATTTTCCTTGAGTCTGAGCAACCAGTTTGTAAAAAGGTTGGAGTTTCTATTATCAGCAGTCTCAGAGTTTGGAAATATACAACCTTGTTATAATATCAGTTATAGTGATACTTAGGTAAAATTATGGTTCTTTAATTTTCACCTATTCATAGCATAAATATATCTTTTTTTTTAAATTGAAATTAATTAAATTCTTCTTCAGCCATACTAGATTTAAGACTCAGATATTTTTTTTCCCTTTGGATTTTGAATCGTTGTGTTGGTTTGTTTGGTTTGCTAGTTCAGATTTATAGAAAAAGCTTACTGTTTAAATATGAATTAAAATAGAGTTCGTATGCCATAAAGGCATAGACTCATTAAAATAGAAAGTGTTCCTTTCGTTGTGCTGTGGGATCTTAGTATTGTAACTATTTCTAACAGTTTGTTTAATCTCTCTCACACATACATACACACGCACACACATGCATTTTTACAATATTTCATGGTAAAGAATCCGTCAGAGCACTCTGATCATTATTAGTCTAAACAAGTCTTTCTTTCCCATTTTACTCTCATTCAATTCTATATTGCTCACTTTTCTCAATTAACTCTGCTCAAATTCATACCCAGTCACAACTCTTGTAAATTCATAAATTAGTTGAGTAGTTTGGCCTGCTCCACACTGCTGTTTAATAGAATTAGCAAAACAACTGTCTAATGCAAGGGTGGACAATAATTTATGACAGGGAGCCACTCCAAGATTTTGGAAAGTGATTGAGGGCCACACTCTTCCATGATATTAATGTAGGAGATGCGGGGTCTGGGATGGAGGTTGGGTGCAGAAGAGAGCTTGGGGTAAGGGATTGGGGTACTCGAGGGAGACTGGAGTCTGGGAGGGAGTTTGGGTGAAGGAGGCGGTTGTGACCTGTGACGGGACTGGAGTGCAAGGGTTTGGGATGTGACCTAGGGTAGGAGGGTACTGTGATCTGGGGCAGGAGATAGGGGTTCCAGATTTGGGTATGGGTGTAAGAGGGGGGACAAAGGGTTTGTATATGGGGGGGCAGAGAGTTGGGGCAGGAAAGGTCTGGGGTGCCAGAAGCAGGCTCTGGCCAGGAGACTTACCAGCCAGCAGCCAAACTAGCTTGCCTGCAGAGCTAAGGTTTGCAGAGCTTAAAACATTTCTGAGACAGCCTGCTTGCCTGGTCATGTGCTTCTTTGAATACCTGAGTAGGGTTGCCAGATGGTCTCAACAAAAATACCGGACATACTTGACATTACATCACAATCTACATTACATCTTATTTAGAAAATACTGGACATTTATATTTTCTTATTTATATTTTCTCAACTTGTTTCCTGAACAGAAAGCTCAAATACTGGAGTGTTTGGTTCAAAACTGGACACCTGTCAACACTATAACTGAGCTGAGAAGAGGTGGCGTGGTTCTTCTTGGATGACTGTTATTCCAACAAGCAGCTCCCATTGGCTGGTTTATGGCCAGAGACTGTCCAAAGGGATTGGGCTTCTGAAACTTTTCCCCGCCCCCCTCCCTCCATCCAGTTTTAAAACAGAAATGGATCCCTGCAGCCGTGTTTCTGCACTGCACACAGAGCAAGCAGGAGAGCGTTCCTGGGGCTCCCCACTGCCTCCGTGGTCTGGATCGGTGGGTTGGCGGGCTGGATCTGGCCCCCGGGCTGTATTTTGCCCAGGCCTGGTCTAATGACCCTTAAGGTTGTGGCAGGATACCACCTAAAACATTGGACAGTCTTAAAATGAAAGACTTGTACATCCTTGCTATCTTAGTATTCCCTTCTGTGATGTTTTAACTCTATCAGTTATCTCTGGAATGTCAGAAAGTTTTTGTTTCCATTTCTAATAGATACTGAAATGCAATATATACTCCAGCTTCATTATATTTTTGCTCTAATGCAGGGGTGGGCAATAATTTTTGACGAGGGGCCATTCCAAGAATTTGTAAGTGGTCAAGGGCAGTACTCCATCATGATATTTATTAATGGAGGAGGTGTATCTCTGATGGAAGTTGGGTGCAGAAGGGAACTTGGAGTGTGGGATCTGGGAGAGAGTTTGGGTAAAGGAGAACGTTGTAACCTGTGGCAGGAGACTGTGGTGCAGAAAGGGGGTTCAGGATCTGGGAGGAGGTATGGGTGCAGGAGAGGTTTTTGACTTGGAGAATGGTGCAGGAGGGAGTGCAGTGGCTGGAAGGGGTTGTGATCTGAGGCAAGGGTGTGGTAGGGGGTGCAGGGATCTGGGTTGTTACTGGGAGGGAGGGGATTGAGGTACAAGTTCTGGGAGGGGGCTGTGACCTGGGACAGGAGTGCAGGGAATGAGGAAGAAGAGAGGCAGAGAGCTGGAAGGAGGGGTTGAGTGCTAGAGGCAGGCTCTGGCTGGGAGGCACTTAACCTGGGTGTGCTCCTAGCCAGTAGCCCAGCAGGTTTTTCAGCCAGGGTCCCTGCCTTCCATGCCCTGCACCGGTTGCAAGGGCCTTGTATGGCTCTAAACACTACAAGACCTAAGGGGGAGGGGCAGTTTCTGTGCTACCTGGCATGCAAATAAGCAGCTCCCGTTGGCTAGAAACCAGTCAATGGGAGCTGCAAGATTGTGCTGGGGGTGGGGACAGCACACAGAGTCTCTCCCTCCCTCCCCACTGGCTCACAGCTTTCAGAAAGATGCTCTGAGCAGTGTGTGGAAGTGGGACAGGCAAGGAGCCTGACTGAGGCTTTCAGGGGCTGGTTCCAGTGGCTTGGTGAGCCTGTTATGACCCACGGGCCACATTTTGCCTGCCCTGCTGTAATATAAACAGTGTTTTTATATCAATACTAGCAAAAGATTAGCATGTCTGTCTTAGGGCTTTACAACTTGCTTCTGTAGCGCTTACAGTGTAAATTAATCTCCTCCTTCTTCCCCCAGTAGGGGCACCTCTAAACGATATTCATCTTTTGAAAGGAATGAAAATGAAGCCAATAGAAAATTCAAATGAAGCATGGATTTACAAATCTCGTGCTTCATTTGCATAATCGTGTGAGTGCTTTTTCAGAAAAGGGTTTTTTGAAAAAGAAACTGCATTCTAGACGGGGTTCTTTCGGAAGGGAAAAAAATCTTTTTCGAAAGAACCCATACTCCTGAAAAAACGAGGTGTATGTGTTCATTTGAAAAAGGGCTTTTTTTTTCTTCAAAAGAACCCGTCTAGACGGTGGCTTCTTTTTTGAAAACCCCTTTTTTGAAAAAACGCTTTCACGTGATTATGCAAATAAAGCGTGAGATTTGTAAATCTGTATTCCATTTGAATTTTCAATCGGCCTCATTTACATTCCTCTTTCAAAAGAGGAATGTAGTTTAGACATAACTAGGTGGTAGCTAGTTTGGCAGAGAATTTTAACTGTTGACCTAATGGCTGTACACTGGACCTCAGATTGGCTTAACTATGTTTCTCAAGTGATAGAGTAGGGTCAATCTAACTTTTTTAAAGTAGTCCAGGCCTCGTATCCAGTAACACTGGGAATTTACTTTGTCTTAACGCTGCTCTTTTACCAAAACGTGATCTTGGATATCTGGACATTGGATATAACTCAGAGTGGTTGCAGCTGCAAGCTGAGTGAGCCTGCATTACATCATCAAGTTTGCTAATTAGGGATGTTAGCTATTGGTTAATTGAATAGTCAGGTAACCACATGAAATCTTTGTAGTTACTAGACTATTCAATCATCCCCGGAGGCAGGGCTGGCAGCCAGTGTGCTCCTGCCCCACTCCCGGGAAGCCCCCTGCCATCCTATGCTGTTGCCTCTCTATCAGAGGTAGCATTGCAGGGTGCCAGGCGGGTGATGGACTGCAAGGAGAGCCAGTTTAAAAATAAGCTCCCGTCGTGGACCTGCTGCCTGCCACCCTGCTGTGCTGCCTCTGATACAGAGTCAGAAGCGTGGGTTGGCAGCAGCCACTGTTTGTGAGGGGGGTCCCAGCTCCCCACTTGTTTCACATTCTGTCACTGGCTCTGGGAGCGTAGGACTTATGTTGGTTAGAGGTAGATTAGTTAACTGAGACTGCTTTAGTGACTTAGAAAGAAAGCATGGTACGCTGAGCATGATTGGATTTTTAATATTAGGGACCTGAGTTTTTATGTAACTTCTCTGATGGAATGTGGATCAGTGTTGCACTCCCTGTGAGTTCCTGGCTTGGGCTGGGGAAGCTAATGAGCCACCCATTGGACCAAATTTGGTGATGTATCCTAGTCATTTGCCACCAAAGGCATGTTGCATCTATTCTAAAAGACTTACTGAAAAAATGGGAAGTGTGCAACAGTTGTTCCCTGTCTTCTGAGCTAAGGTTCTTTACATCTTACCAGTAATGATGGTAGTGTGTTGTATTGGAATTTTAAAATGTAATCCTCAGGTTCAGTATTTGATGAAGGAATTTGTCTCTTCCTTCACTTTCCTGAGTGAGTAACAATGTTCATGCTGCAGAATAGTTGTCATATGTTTTTCCGTAGAATTATAGGATAAGAAGGGACCTTGAGAAGGAATCTATTCCAGTCCCTTGCGCTCAAGGCGTGATTAGGGATGTTAAGTAGTGATTAGTTGGCTAGTTCAATAGTCAATGGAATTTCTATCAACTAGTTGTTAAGCACTTCTGCGTTCTGCCATTGAAATGTACAGGAGCCCCAGCGGCGCTGCGAGGAGCCTGACGCTGGGCTCCCTGTGGCATTCAAAGTGGCAACGCCACACAGAGCAGCTGACCCCGGGCTCTGTGCGGCATTGCTGCTTTAAGTATCCGCCCTTTCTTCCCCCCTTGCTGTCTTGATCTGATAGAGGCAGCGGGGGCTAGGGGAAGAACAGAGGGGGACTAGTCGACTAGTCGTTTACATTTCTAGGCATGATTACATATTATTTAGATCAGTGGTTCTCAAACTTTTTGGGCTCCGGAGCCCTTTACATGTGGAAAAATTTATGCGGAGCCCCAGCGGTCCACTGATTGTATGTGTTGTACCCAGGGCTCGTCAAGCGGCGGCGAGCTCTGCTCGCCAGCTGCACGGTTCAGCATGCTGCACATGCACAGACTGCGCTGTGCAGCTGTGCCGGCTTGTAATCTACTCGCCATGGGCGAGTAGATGACACTAATTGTCATGCCCTGGTTGTACCTATCGATGTTTCCAGTTTGTCAACCTCAAGGAGCCCCTAGAAGGCCCCACAGAGCACAGTTTGAGAAACACTGATTTAGACCATCCCTGACACACAGGTTTTCCTAATGTTCTCCCTTGCTGTAATTCAGTATATGAGGCAGCAGTGCAGGGTGCTAGGCAGGAGCTGATCCTCTGAGGCTAAGAACAACTTTTCTCCCTTCTCCTTGTAACGATCACTTATATACTTCAAAATTGTTATTATCTTCACTTTTAGGCCAGGTTTATTCTAGACCAAGAAGGCCGGTTTAAGATATGAAATTCCAGTTATGTAAATACCATAGCTGGAGTCAACATACCTTAACCTGAGCTTGACTCTGTCTTCACAGTGGGAGGCTAACGGGTGCAAATGCTCCCATCAGTTTCCCTTGTGACTGTGAGGAATACCGGTGCAAACTGGGGGTGTCCTGGGCATTCGATTTAGTGGGTCCTCATCTGATTCCCTGGTCATGCTCTGCCCCGAGACAGTCCTGGGGGAATCTGCTTTTAAGCTGGCTTCCCTCACCATCACCGACTCCTACTCCCTCCCTTGCTGCTTCTCTATACTAGAGGCAGCAAGAGGGCCGGGGAGCAACTAGTCGAGTTAAATACAGGTTAACTGCAGGGCTCGACAAAATAATACAATCTTCCGAAAGCACTTGTAATCCGGAATAGCTGGCTGGTGAGCAGGGCTCGTCGTGGTTCGGCGAGCCCTGGTTAATTGAATAGTTGAGTAACCTCATTAATTCTTATCGGTTAGTTGACAATTCTATAGTCACCAAGGGTGGGGCCTGTGGCCAATGTATCAGAGGCAGCAGTGCAGGGTGCTAGGCAGGAGCTGATCCGCAGCAGCGCAGGGTAGCAGCAGTCCCTTTCTAGGCAGGGTCTGAGCTCCTGGACCCAGTGTGAACTGGAACTGAGTCTGGGCTGCCTGCCTGGCTCCTAATACACTAAAAATGCAGAAACACAGTGGAGGTAGGTCCCGGAACCAGCGCAAGTCAGGATTGAGCCGGGCTGCTGGCCAGCCTGCTTGAAAATTCACTGGTGGGGGTTGAGGAAAATGGTTGTAGTCTATAGCATTAACCAATAAGCAAAAGCTTATCGGTTAATCACTATTACGTTCCTAGTTGCTAGTCAACTAGTTGCTTACGTCCTTAGTTCAGAACCTACAGTAATGTGTGGTATAAGATCCTAAATACTTTAGAGTCTTAATTTAGCCTCATTGTGCATATAAGAACATAAGAATGGCCGTACTGGGTCAGACCAAAGGTCCTTCTAGCTCAGTGTCCTGTCTACCGACAGTGGCCAGCACCAGGTGCCCCAGAGAGGGTGGACCGAAGACAATGATCAAGCGATTTGTCTCCTTCCATCTCTCTCCAGCCTCTGACAAACAGAGGCCAAGGACACCATTGTATCCCCTGGCTAATAGCATTTTATGGACCTAACCTCCATGAAATTATCTAGCTTCTCTTTAAACTCTATTATAGTCCTAGCCTTCACAGCCTCCTCTGGCAAGGAGTTCCACAGGTTGACTACACGCTGTGTGAAGAAGAACTTTCTTTTATTCGTTTTAAACCTGCTACCCATTAATTTCATTCGGTGACCTCTAGTTCTTCTATTTAGGGAACTAATAAATAACTTTATCGGCCCTTTCCACACCACTCATGATTTTATAGACCTCTATCATATCCCCCCTCAGTCTCCTTTTTTCTAAACTGAAAAGTCCCAGTCGCTTTAACTTCTCCTCATATGGGACCCGTTCCAGACCCCTAATCATTTTAGTTGCCCTTTTCTGAACCCTTTCCAAGGCCAAAATATCTTTTTTGAGGTGAGGAGACCACATCTGTACACAGTATTCCAGATGTGGGTGTACCATAGTTTTATACAGGGGCAGTAAGATATTCTGTGTCTTATTTTCTATCCCTTTCCTAATAATTCCTAGCATCCTATTTGCCTTTTTGACCGCCGCTGCACACTGTGTGGAAGTTTTCAGAGAACTGTCCACGATAACTCCAAGATCTCTTTCCTGATTTGTCGTAGCCAAATTAGCCCCCATCATACTGTACGTATAGTTGGGGTTATTTTTCCCAATGTGCATTACTTTACACTTATCCACATTAAATTTCATTTGCCATTTTGCTGCCCAATCACTGAGTTTGGTGAGATCATCTTGGAGTCCCTCACAGTCTGCTTCTGTCTTGACTATCCTAAACAGTTTTGTATCATCTGCAAACTTTACTACCTCACTGCTTACCCCTTTCTCTAGATCATTTATGAATAAGTTGAAAAGGATTGGTCCCAGGACTGACCCTTGGGGGACACCACTAGTTACCCCTCTCCAATCTGAAAATTTATCATTTATTCCTACCCTTTGTTTCCTGTCTTTTAACCAGTTCTCAATCCAAGAAAGGACCTTTCCTCTTATCCCATGGCCATGTAATTTACACAAGAGCCTTTGGTGAGGGACCTTGTCAAAGGCTTTCTGAAAATCCAAGTATACTGTCTCTACTGGATCCTCCTTATCTGCATGCTTATTAACCCCTTCAAAGAACTCTAATAGATTAGTAAGGCAGGATTTCCCTTTACAGAAACCATGTTGACTTTTGTCCAACAAATTATGTTCTTCTACATGCTTCACAATTTTATTCTTTTATTGTTTCGACTAATTTGCCCGGTACTGAAGTTAGACTTACGGGTCTGTAATCGCCAGGATCACCTCTAGAGCCCTTTTTAAATATTGGTGTCACTTAAATAAGATACCTTCCAGTCATTAGGTACGGAAGCCAATTTAAAGGATAGGTTACAAACTACAGATAATAGCTCAGCAATGTCCCATTTGAGTTGTTATAGAACCCTTGGATGAATGCCATCCGGTCCCGGAAATTTGTTAACATTAAGTTTTTCTATTTGTTCCAAAACCTCCTCTAATGACACTTCAATCCGGGACAGTTCCTCAGATTCACCACCCACAAAGGATGGTGCAGATTCGGGAATCTCCCCAATGTCCTCAGCCGTGAAGACTGAAGCAAAGAAATCATTTAGTTTCTCTGCAATGGCTTTATCATCCTTGATTGCTCCTTTTATAGCTTGATCATCTAGGGGACCCACAGGTTTTTTAGCAGGTTTCCTGCTTCTAATGTACTTAAAAACATTTTGTTATTTCTTTTTGAGTTTTTGGCGAGCTGTTCCTCAAAATCTTTTTTTGCTTTTCCTATTACATTTTTACACTTGATTTGACGGTGTTTATGTTCCTTTCTATTTATCTCACTAGGATTGGACTTCCACTTCTTAAAAGATACCTTTTTGTCCCTCACTGCTTCTTTTACATGGTGGTTAAGCCACGGTGACACTGTTTTAGGTCTCTTGCTATGTTTTTTAATTTGGGGTATACATTTAAGTTGGGCCTCTATTATGGTGTCTTTAAAAAGTTTCCATGCAGCTTTCAGGGATTTGGCTCTAGTCATTGTGCCTTTTAATTTCTGTTTAACTAACCTTCTCATTTTTGTGTAATTCCACTTTTTGAAATTAAATGCCAGAGTGCTGGACTGCTGAGGTGTTCTTCCCACCACAGGAATGTTGAATGTTATTATATTATGGTCACTATTCCCAAATGGTTCTGTAACGGTTATTTCCTGGACCTGATCCTACACTCCACTCAGGACTAAATCGAGAATTGCCTCTCCCCTTGTGGGTTCCTGCACCAGCTGCTCCAAGAAGCAGTCATTTAAGCCATTGAGAAATGTTATCTCCACTTCTCTTCCTGAGGTGACATGTATCCAGTCAATATGGGGGTAATTAAAATCTCCCGTTATTATAGAGTTCTCTATTTTGGTAGCCTCTCTAATCTCCCTCAGCATTTCAATGTCAGTATTGCTGTCCTGGTCAGGTGGTCGGTAATATATCCCTACTGCTAATTTCTTATTATTGGAGCATGGAATTTCTATCCATAGTGATTCTATGGAACATGTTGATTCATTTAATATTTTTATTTCATTTGATTCTACATTATCTTTCACATACAGTGCCACTCCGCCACCCACCCGGCCTGCTCTATCCTTTCGATATATTTTATGATTTATATTTTATATTTATGTATGATTGTGTCCCACAGATTTTCCTCATTCCACCAGGTTTCAGTGATACCTATTATGTCAATCTCCTAATTTAATACAAGGTACTCCAGTTCACCCATCTTATTAGTCAGACTCCTAGCATTTGTGTAGAAGCACTTCAAAAATTTGCCACTGCTTATTTGTCTGCCCTTCCCTGATGCATTGGATTCCTTTGAATGCGGTTGTTTGTCTGCTCTGGCCCATGGTTTGTCCTCTCCCCTCCTCTCTTTCTGACTACAGCTGAGAGAGTCTCTATCAATGGATTCTCCTCTAAGAGAAGTCTCCCTCCGATTTACGTGCATCTCCACACCAATCGGCTTTCCCCCATCTCTTAGTTTAAAAACTGCTCTACGGCCTTTTTAAAGTTTAGTGCCAGCAGTCTGGTTCCACCCTGGTTTAGGTGGAGCCCATCCTTCCTGTATAGGCTCCCCCTCTCCCAGAAGTGTCCCCAGTTCCTAATAAATCTAAACCCTTCTTCCCTACACCATCGTCTCATCCATGCATTGAGACTCTGAAGCTTTGCCTGCCTACCTGGCCCTGTGCGTGGAACTGGAAGCATTTCCGAGAATGCCACCATAGAGGTCCTGGATTTCAGTCTCTTTCCTAGCAGCCTAAATTTGGCCTCCAGGACATCTTTCCTACCCTTCCCTACGTCATTGGTTCTGACATGTACCACGACCACCGGCTTCTCCCCAGCACTACACATAAGTCTATCTAGATGCCTTGAGAGATCCGCAACCTTTGCACCAGGCAGGCAAGTGACCATACGGTTCTCCCGGTCATCACAAACCCAACTATCTATGTTTCTAACAATCGAATCACCCACTACTAACACCTGCCTCCTCCTAACTGGCATTCCCTCCTCCTCAGAGGTATCCTCAGTGTGAGAGGATACCGCAACGTCCTCTGGGAGGAGGGTCCCAACTACGGGATGGTTTCCCTCTGCTCCCATTGAATACCCTGTTCCCTTGAGACTTTCATCCTCCTTAAGAGCACTGGGGCTCTCAGACTGGAGGTGGGACAGTACTACAGTGTCCCGGAAAGACTCATCAACATATCTCTCTACCTTCCTTAGCTCCTCCAGTTTAGCCACCCTGGCCTCCAAAGCCCGAACTTGGTCTCTGAGGGTCAGGAACTCCTTGCAACTGGTGCACACATACGCCACCCGCCCACAGGGCAGGTAATCATACATGTTACACTCGACGCAATAAACAGGATAGCCCCCACTCCGCTGCTGGGCTTCTGTCTCCATTTTTCTAATGAATAAGTTTAGGTGTAAATGGGATTCTTTTTAAACCTCTGGAATATAGATTATTCTAAGAGTTATGTTTTAAAGAAGGCCCGAAGTCACTAGTGCCCTCTAACCTCCCCCTCTAAACTCCCTCTCCAAACTCTCCTGTTAGCTGTTCCTGTTCACAAGCTCCCTGGTCGCTGAGTCACCGGCTTATATAGCTCTGGTAGCCCCTCCCCCTGACTGAGGCTCAGCCAATTAACAGAGGCTTCTAGGTTTCAAACCTTTTAGAAGCTCCACATCATGCACGGAAGCACTCGCATGGAGCCTGGGGACAACAGGGGATTCAGAGTCCCACACTGGCCCCAACCTCCATGCTGTGCTTCTTCTTTGCTCTGCCGCTGGGGACTCTTGTACATTTCAAAGCTGGCACGCAGCATGGAGCCCAGGGTCAGCTGGGGAGTTCCCAGCTGATACTGGGCTACACCCAGCATTGAAGCAGCAGCACCACACTGAGTCCGGCACTGCTGCTTTGAAATTCTGGGGGAAGCCCAGGATCAGCTGTTAAAAATGAAGTCCCCGGGGGTATGGGGACGGGATGAAGGGTGGGGAAGGGGTGGAGTGTATGGAGGAGGTGGAGGGAGAAACGGGAGCGGGAGAAGGAGTGGGAGGAGGAGGGCAGCTGGGGAGGCTGCAGGAGGCAGCACACTCTGCACCAGGGTCTGCAAGTGCTGGCAGATGGCAAAGCCCTGGGCAAGCTACTCCCGCCGGAGCTGCTGGTCTTCTTGCACCCAGTGCTGGAGGGTGCGGTGTAGGGCTTGCAGTGTCCCCACTTGCTGCTGGTACCTCTCCACTGTACGGGTGGTCCTGCGGAGCCCTCGGGTGCGGGAGCATGTCCCTGGCGGGGTGGTGCGCCTTGAATGTGCAGCTGGTGCGGCTGTGGAGAAACAAGAGAAGTGGTCAGTTCTCCCTGGGAACACAGTGGGTGAAGCCCAGCCCCCCTCTGCAAGGCTGGGATGACCTAGCCCTGCACCATCAGAGCCGATGTGCTTGCACAGAGACCATGTTCAGAATGTTCTGCTGTCCCCGGGAGTGGGAGCTACCTGGAGACCACACCCATGCCCCTGTGCTATATATATAGTGGGTGGCTGGGTGGTGGAGGGGGAGATGTCCCCTGCCTCTGTGTAGAGTGGCCTTGTGGAGGGAGGGTGTCCTGCTGTGCCCACCTCAGAGTCAGGAGAATGTCATGTGTCTTCACACATGCATGTGGCTAACAGGGTAAGGCCCCTGCGTGGCAGCGAGCTGGGGCCACATGCCCAGGATGTGGTCCAGGGCATTGAAATAGGGGCAGGTGTCTGGGTCAGCCCCTGGTTGGGAGCTGCCCCCCGTGGCCCTGGCATAGGCCTGCCGCAGTACCTTGCTTTTCATCCACACCTGCTCCTGGGTGCGGATGTGGCCCTTGGTGGTCAGGCTGGCAGCCATCCGGTTGTAGATGACCGCATTCCTGTGTCTAGTGTGGAGATCATGGACATTGGAGGCCTCCCCCCAAACCTCAGTCAGGTCTATGATCTCCGCATTAGACCAGGAAGGCACCCACCTTTTGCGGCCCCTGGCAGGCTCCTGGGAGCTGGGGGACTGGTCCTGGGAAGCGGTGGAGGGCTGGCTGCTGGTGGCTTGCTGGCTCATGTTGGGGCCACTGAATCAGGGGCAGTGACTGCTGGCTCTGGGCTGGCAGGCTTGGAGCTGGCACAGGCACTGTGGACAGACTCTACCCCTTTAAGGACTCCAGGGAGAGGGGGGAGGAAGAGGAGTTTTCCTGGTTGTGCCCAGAGTGGCCAGCAGGGCACTCTGGGAAGGGCTGGAGGCCCCCTATTTCGAAATAAGCGTCTACATGGCACTTATTTCGAATTAGCTATTTTGAATTTGGTGTTATTTCTTGTGGAATGAGGTTTATCAAATTCGAATAAGCGCTCTGCTATTTTGAATTAATTTCAAAGTAGCAGTTTGGCTGTGTAGACACTAGTAATGTTATTTTGAAATAATGGCTTGTCTTGTCCCGTTTTCTTCTTGTCCCATTTTCAGTGGACATGGCGAACAATTTATTATAATCGTCTTTGTATCAACCCTGAACATATTAAAGATTATTGACTTGCCCCTCAATCTTCTTTTCTCAAGTCAATACTAACTATGCCCAATTTTTTTCACTTCTCGCAGGTTTTCTAAATTTATTTATAATTTTTGTTGTTCTCATCTGGTCTCTAGTTTTTCACATTTTTCCTAAAGTGTGTTCTGACCAGAATTGGACACACTACTTCAGCCGACACCTCTGCTTTGTACTAGTAAGAGAAACTGTTATCTCCAAGGTCTTCCATATGGCAGACTTGTGAGTAAGAACATAAGAAGGGTCTTACTGGGTCAGACCAAAGGTCCATCTATTCCAGTATCCTGTCTTCCGACAGTGGTCAATATCAGGTGCTCCAGAAGGAAAGAACAGTGATTCCCTCTTGTTCATTCTCAGCTTGTGGTAAACAGATGCTAGGAACACCATCCCTGCCCATCCTGGTGATTCAGCCATTGATGGACCTATTCTCTGAATATCAAGTTTTTTTGAATTCTGTTATAGTCTGGCCCCTCACGTCCTCTGACAGATAATAACCCCCAGAATATTGTCCCTATTCAGAGCTGCATTGCATTGTTAACTTGTATTCAATTTGTGATTCCCTGCAATCACTGGATTCTTTTCAGCACTATTGCCACTTAGCCATTTATTCCCCAATTTGTAGCTGTGCATTTAATGTTTTCTTTCTAAATGAAGAATTTCCATTTGTCTTTATTGAACTTAATCTTGGTATCTTTAGTGTGAACTAATTCTCCAATTTGTCAAGGTTGTTTTCAGTTCTAATCTTGACCTCCAGAGTTCTTGTATCCCTTCTGATCTTGGTGTCACCACAGTTTTTTTTTCAGTATATCCTCTAGTGCATTATGTAAGTCATAAGTGTGGTCTTTCAATTCAGAATAGTTGCAATCTGAATTGAATTCCGATATATAAACTGACGGCCTTCAGCATTAGCATTTCATTTATAGTAGAATCTCAGTTACAATACTTCAGGAATGGAGGTTATTACTGAACAAAGTGCTCTTTCAAAGGTTTATAACTGAAGATAAACTTAATATAGTTTTGAAACTTTATTATGTAGAAGAAAAATCCTGTACTAACCATCTTAATTTAAATGAATAATTTTCTTAAATTGTCAAATCTCTTTTAAAACTTTCCCTTTGCTTTATTAGTAGTTGACATTTAGCACAGTACTTATGGTTACAAATGAGATGTGTAGTTGACCAATCATAATATTGCTGTTGGTAACTCTTGAGGATCTACTGCATATGGATGTGGGATATATCAGAGCTGTTGTTTCAGCCTTCTTGCTTTTTCTGCAGACTCAAGAATTTACTGCAGCATGTGAGCATGTTCTGGAAGTTTTCTCAGTAACCATTTAAGGTCCAGAAATAGAGACTCAAAAACGTGCAAAAAATGGTGAACACCATTGTATATCATGACTTCTGAATGTTTGGTATATTAGAAATATTATATTCTCACCTCTTTTATTGAATCTCTTTGGCTAGGTATTCACAAGACTGTCATATGTAACAAACACTTGATAAAGCCATGACACCACTTCTCATGATAACCTTATAATCCATTAACAACTCCCTTTTGGGTCAGGACTCTTAGTTTGGAAAATGCTGGTTTCCCCTGTGGAATCTGTACACTACAGGGTAAAAGTACATATAACACCAGATTTCAGAGTCTGTGATACATTTCTTATGGCTGTGAATTTATTGACTTTAATAGCAGAATAATTGGGTCCCATGTATGTACATTGTGCTATGTTTGGGAAATGTTGAGTTTGTCATTACTGAATTCTATATTTTGGTCATTTATTTGCAGATGTGATGCAGATCCATCAGCCCTAGCTAAATACGTTCTTGCATTGGTAAAGAAGGATAAAAGTGAGAAAGAGCTGAAGGCATTATGTGTTGATCAGCTGGATGTATTTCTTCAAAAGGGTAAGAGGTCTTATTAATGTTCATGGGCTCGCCTGTTATTTATCTTACGAGCTTTTGTTAAGTGCAATTAATGCAGATGCATAAAGAAAATAATTTATAAAATCTAACCATAAAACAGCAATATGCCTCTGGCCATAGTGAGTGCCTATGCTGCCTAGGAGAGATTCATGTCACAAAAATGCATTCAGTGTTGCAGCCTGACAGCGAGAGCTCGCAAAGATAGGAAGCTTAGAATCCACATGCTGGCTTTTGACAAAGCCTTAGACCCCCAGCCGCATGGTGGGGTGGGATGGGGTGGGGGCAATAAAGGCTCGGAGGTGACCTCCCCTCAGGGGAATCTTACAAGCCCCTCATGGCAAAAGGCGCACTAAAAACCAAAGGCCTCACCAGCCCATTCCCTCCTGTCATGAATTAGGAAGGGAGATGAACCAGGCACCTCAGGCATTCAAAAAGCGCGAGCCTCCTCATTAACAGGCTCTAAGACGCACTCTAAACAGCCTGTGAGGTCAGCTTCCCAGCCATCTAAAAGGGGACCTACCAAGGACCCTGAATTAGCAAAGGCACTGCCGGCACCAGCGGTGCAGCTGGCACCGTCGCTGTCCCTGGCATGGCTTTAGCCTCTGGTACCAACAAAACACCAGACAAATCCCAGCCCTTCTCTTACAGGCCAGTCTGACCCAGATTCCCCAGGGCTCAAATGGCGCCGATGCCGATAATGTTGTAGTGGTGTTTCAAAGGGGCAGCACCGCACAGAGTCCAGATTCATAGAACATAAGAATGGCCATACTGGGTCAGACCAAAGGTCCATCTAGCCCAGTATCCTGTCTGCCGACAGTGGCCAGCACCAGGTGCCCCAGAGAGGGTGGACCGAAGACAATGATCAAGCGATTTGTCTCCTGCCATCCCTCTCCAGCCTCTGACCAACAGAGGCCAAGGACACCATTTTATCCCCTGGCCTTTTATGGACCTAACCTTCATGAAATTATCTAGCTTCTCTTTAAACTCTATTATAGTCCTAGCCTTCACAGCCTCCTCTGGCAAGGAGTTCCACAGGTTGACTACACGCTGTGTGAAGAAGAACTTTCTTTTATTAGTTTTAAACCTGCTACCCATTAATTTCATTTGGTGTCCTCTATTTCTTCTATTATAGGATCTACTACATAACTTTTCTTTATCCGCCCTCTCCACACCACTCATGATTTATAGACCTCTATCATATCCCCCCTCAGTCTCCTCTTTTCTAAAGTGAAAAGTCCCAGTTGCTTTAACCTCTCCTCATATGGGACCCGTTCCAAACCCCTAATCATTTTAGTTAACCTTTTCTGAACCCTTTCCAAGGCCAAAATACCTTTTTTGAGATGAGGAGACCACATCTGTACACAGTATTCCAGATGTGGGCGTACCATAGTTTTATACAGGGGCAGTAAGATATTCTGTGTCTTATTTTCTATTCCTTTCTTAATAATTCCTAGCATCCTATTTGCCTTTTTGACCGCCGCTCCACACTGTGTGTGTTGTACCAATAAATGCAAGCAGGATCTTATGAGGGGGATAAGGCAAAAAGCCACATTTATTGTAAAGATAAGAATAAAGAAAAGATAGAAGCAAACAACGTTGTTTAGCTACTTATTCCTATCACTACTTAACCCTTATACACTTATATATATGAGCATTCATTCAATCATTCATCCATTCATTCAGGTTCTGTGTATTTGTTATAGTTACCAGCCTGGAAGTTGCTTGTGACAGAATACTGGCTAGGTATTCTGTACACAAGTGATGGTAGTGGGGAGCGAAGTCCTGATCAGATGCGCATCTGAAGCCCCTGGTGGACTGGCAGCAGAACCTTGGACTCTGACTCCATAGTCTTTTAGTCCAGTTCTTATAGGAATTTCTTCCTATGCCAGTCTATGCTAATTGCTGCATCATGCTGATGTCCAGGGTGGCTGTCAGAGATCTCATAGGGTGGACCTCCAGTACTTGGTTTTCTCCACTTGACACCTTTTGGTTGCACTGGCACCTGATGCCTTCTTCAGTCCTTTGTTGCTGTATTCTCAGGCTGGCACCTCTCAAAACCATTGATTCATCGTCCAAGCACTCTCTCTCTTACATACATTCCCTAATTAATGTTTCACATACAGTATTTTGTATAATAATAACTGTACATATACAAGATTTGTAGTTACATAAAGTCACAAGTTTCTGGGTGGCATTTCTTAAAACATTCTCTCTCTGAGTGCTGAGTTAGTTACTGTTATAGTTACAATGTTTCACTTTACCATTAAGGTTAATTGCTTCACAATGCTTTGAAGAGAAATAGCGTCAATTATGTAACAAGGCCCTTAGTCAATTACAGGGCTTGGCTCCCAGAGCAGAGTTAGTGGCTTGACAATGCATTGTTACAATGTATCACTGCAATGTCAATTTCAAGCAGCCCCTTGCAAAAGCTTGAGCATGCCCTGGGACACAGAGAGGGGAGCTGTTTCTGGCTACATAGTATTATATTTAACAGTTTTTAGTTATGAGCTAATATTACATTCCTAACAAATTATATTCTAGAGGGGCAATAATTATAAATCTAAACATTTAACAATCTTAACAAATAATAATAAATCTAAACACTTACATGCTTCTTCTACTTAACAAACTTATGCTACTTAGATTTTAAGTTGTGGGGAACAAATTATGCGGAGTGACTTCCACTTGGGGGAATCATTTTTAATACTTTAATATGTTATCCCTACATGAGGAAGTTTTCAGAGAACTGTCCACGATAACTCCAAGATCTTTCCTGATTTGTCATAGCCAAATTAGTCCCCATCAGACTGTACATTAGTCCCTTGCTGCCTCTATATCAGTGTTTCCCAATTGGTGCTCCGGGGAACCCTGTGGTTCCGCGAAGCAAAGCTAGGGGTTCCACGAGGAGCTGGCACTCCCCCGCCTCCTCTGAAAGACAAAGAACTGGCTAGCCAGCAGAGGCGTGGGCAGCGAGTTGTATGGGCTCGTGGTGCCCATGCTCCACCAATATTTGGAACTAGAGCGAGCCTCGGTCCTCCCACCCCGGTCCCAGAGCATCTCTCCCCTGTGACTGATCCCACCATGCGCAACCTTCACTGAGCTTCCCCTTGCTGACTGCTGCTGCCCTGCACGGCGTGCTCAAGCCGGTAGGCGGGGAGATGCCCGGGAGTGACATAATGTAAGGGCCTGGGATTTTAAAACTGCTGGGCGCTGCTTTGCGCTGTATGGCTGAGTTGCGGGTTCGGAGTCCGGGGACGGAGTGCAGACTCCAGCTCCACAAAGTGGAAGGCAGAAGGTAGGGGAAGGGGAAGGGCTAGGAGAGGAAGGTGCTTGTGCGGAGGGGGAGGAGAGGGGAAGGCACCAAAGGGACAGGGTAGAAGAGAAACAAATGCCAGACAATGAGGAAGAAGGCAGGAGGGGAGGTGTCAGTGGGAGGGGAGCAGGGTGATGGGGAGAGGGTAAAGGCATCGGGGGCTAGAGAGGGGACGGGGAGATGCTGGGAGAAGGCTTGAAAGAAGGGGTGGGCATGAGGGAGGCCGGGATGGAGCAAGTCATGTGTGAGGGCACAGAGGCATGAGGGGAACGGGGGCAGAGGGTAATGAGAGGGTGGGCATCAGGGAAAAGAGGGCAAAGGAGGTAGGGCAGTGAGGGAAGGGGGAGGCAACAGGAGGGTGCAGGAGTAAGAGAAGGTGCAAGTGCCAAGGGATTCTGAGGTGAAGCAGAAGGGCAGACACCTGCAGGGGAGGGACCAGCACCAGAGGAGAGACGAAGGGCAGGTGTGTAGAGGGAGGTGTTAGAAGAGGGGATGAAGAGGGGTAGCTCACATGATCGGAGTGGGAACAGGGAGGAGAGAAGGGCTGGTGGAGGGGGTGCAGGTTGCAGGAGGGCTGAGGGCTGTGAGAAGGGCAGGAGTCAGGACAGCAGAGGAGGGTGAGGAGTTGGGAGGCAGCAGGCACCAGGGGAGCTGATGGAACAAGGGGAGGAGACATGGCAGCAGAGGGAAAAGGTAGAGGTTTATGAGATATTTATTAATAACTTGGGTGCCACAGTGGCACATCCAAACAAGCCACATGAACTCAGTACTGGTGCACAACACAAAATTCATTTTGCTCATGTGAGGAAACTCTTAGGCTATGTCTACACTGGCGGTTTCTTGCGCAAGAACATCTTGCACAAGAGTTCTTGTGCAAGAACACGTCCACACTGCCATGTGCGAGCTGTGCTTTTGCACAAGAGCATCTATGGCAGTGTGGATGCTCTCTTGCCCGAGGATGTGCGGATGGCCATTTTAGCCAGAGGGCTTTTTTGTGCAAGAAATTCATGTTGCCTGTCTACACTGGCCTCTTGCGCAAGAACAGTTGCACAAAAGGGCTTATTCCTGAGCAGGAGCATCATAGTTCTTGCGCAAGAAGCCCTGATTTCATACATGAGAACTCTGTCCCCTGCTCCCACCAGCACATTTGGGACCACATTAGTGAGGCTTGGGGATCTTTGGAGGGTTATTGGGGTTTTTTTTGCATCTCACTTGTGTGGCCCCAACAGACTTTTCTGTGGGTCACTGACCCTTGACTCAAAACAGGTTCGTCACCCTTCTCATAAATAGAGACAATGCTAAAACTTTTTGAGGTTGACATATTTTATTTAAAACTGAAGCCTGGCCAACAAGCCCCCAATTGGGGCCAAACCCCCATCTCACTGCAGCATCATAACACTCCTGCACCACCTGACCCCAAATCTGTGTCCTGAGCCCGTCATACTCAGAACCTTCTTGCCCTGAGTCCCTCACATATCCAGCCCAAACTCCTGCACCCTCACATCCACAAGCCCATGGCTTGCTCAGCACCCCAACCTTCCACCTGAGCCCAACACTCCTGAGCCTGGAGCCCCCTCCCCAAGCCAACATCCCCTTCTCCTGCATCCAAATTCCCTCCCAGAGCTTGTACTTCTCACCCCTTCCCACATCCAAATCCCTCATTCCCACCCCACACCTCCTGTCTCAACCTAGTGAGAGTGTATAAGGGCTGGGGATAGCAAGTGATGGAGAGGAGAGGAACAGAGCAGATGATGCCTCAAGGAAGGGGGGGGGGCTTGGGGAAGGAATGTGATTTTCATGGATTTGTGGGTCCCTCCCCCCCCTTTTTTTTTGCTTGACAAACCTAGGGGTTCCTTGAAATTCTGAAAAGCTGAAAAGGGTTCCTCGGCCAAATAAAATTGGGAAACACTAGTCTAGACGTACCCTCCGAGACTGATCATATTTATAGCTGAAAGATCCAAGGGAAAACCACTTTCTTCCCAGCGCATATCAAAACTGATAACATGGTGTATTACCACGTGTTACTCCAGAATAGAGCACTACCGATGACTCCCAAAGCTCATTCCACCGGAGCCATAACAACGTTAGAGGCCTTTCTCGGGCGTATCACTCCAAGAAATATGTCTAGCAGCCAGATGGTCGTCTAACCACATGTTCATGAAGCACTATGCAATTCCACCATGCTCAACAACAGATGCCGCAGTAGCTACAGCCATCCTCTGCACAGCTGGTAACAGCTAGAAGAAGCCCACCTGCCATCTAACTGGGCACTGCTACAAAGTCACCATCAGTGGATCACCCAGGGGGACATCACTCGAAGAAGAAAGAGAAGTTACTCAATCCGTGCAGTAACAATGGCTCTTTGAGATTTGTGTCCCCGTCGGTGCTACACTACCCGTCCTTCTACCTGTTTCTTTGTGCGCTAACAACTTGCCTGGAGGGAATCAAAGAAGAAACAGAGGAGTTGGGCTGCATGGACTAGCTTCAAAGGTGGGAACACTGCGCATCTCTGACTGGACGCTGTTCTGAAATCTCCAATCCATGACATTGAGATGAGCCTGACACCAATAGTGGAGCACCCTTGGGGGGGGGGGGGGGGGGACGGACACATGTCAAAGAATCATCGTTACTGCATGGAGTAACTTCTCTTTCTTTTCTTGTTCCTTGGCCTCCCTCCTTCATTTGCAGTCTGCTGTGCCCCTCTTTTATTATCTAGCTCAGCAAACCTGTTCCTGAGCTTTATTTCTCCTTCATTCTTGTAGTCTCATGTTTCTACTGATCACTTTCCTCACCCAGCAGTTTCCTCTCTGAGTTCTTCAGTGTTCACCTGTTGGTCTTGACTTTTCCCTTCATCCTTATCTTTCCTTTGCTTCATCATCTGCTTGAAACCCCTTTGAAACTCAACAGTAGTTTCCTACCTCCATCTCTAAACGGCAAGTCTTCAATTCCGTCAGCTCTATCAAGTAGCACTTCATACATATGAAGCTTATTTCAGGTACCTGCCCTAGGATCATGTACATTCTGCAGCTTCCATATCCAGTCATCTTCATTGTCTCATTCCTCGTTTTAGTCACAGCCTCTGTACCTGTTGTAGCCTTTTACCCTAAATTCCTGCCAAGAGGGGCAAATTAAACCCATCAAAGACCCGAACAAACACCAAAACAAAAACAGAATACTACATATGCCCCATTCCCCAAACTCCTGTTATAAACTTCCATTGAGTCCTGTTTATACCTGTTAGCTATATCTGTTCTGCTGCTCTTACACCTGTTGTGTTAAAGTGCTACTTTTTAAACTCTTTGGGTCAGAATAAATGCCCAGGTATGAAAATTCAGCTGTAAATGTTTTACAGTACCTTATTTGAAGTACAGTGTGCATATATGGTCCTATCAAAACTGCTCTTTAAATACAAAGTTTGCACTGCCTGAATTGTTCTGTATTTTAAAGTAATTTAAATTTTAATGACTATAGCAATTAAATAAAAGGGGGAAAGCAGTCTGCTACATAAAAATATTTTCATTTAGGTTAAGTAACTTCAGCAGTGTAGTTTACACTATTATCAAACAATTCCTGGTGAGCTGTATATTTTGAACATTAATTAGTATCCATTATTTTCATTGCCAGTGAAAGCATAGTACCAGTATTCAGTGGTTTGTAAATGTAAGCAAAGGGACAGAGTTTCATTATATCTAAATGGATTGCAGTGTGTTTAAATAGCCATTTATTAGAGGAATTAATTCATGGCTTCTAGTTGTCTTTGTGTTTTTCCCTTAAACTTTGCAGGTATTTAGACAGTATATCGATTTAAAGAGCATTTTGCTTTTTATTGAGTTAATTTGTTATAATTAAACATTTTAGTGAATATTTTGGTTAAAACTAAAAGCATTAAATATCAAGTTCTTAATTTCAAAGATTTGTTACTTGAGTATGTTTACTTATTCTTTAGAGACTCAGATATTTGTTGAAAAACTTTTTGATGCTGTAAATACCAAGAGCTATCTACCTCCGCCCGAGCAGCCATCATCAGGAAGCCTAAAAGTAGAATTTTTCCAACATCAAGAAAAAGACGTTAAAAAGGAAGAGGTAAGAATTTAAATCATACTTTGCAACACAATCTCTGTTTCTCAACCTGTAGCAATTTTACAGGATTCTTCCACTAATCCTAAATTTCATTTAGATCTCTAAGCAGCCTCTCTCTATCAATTTCTTGTCACAAACTTCCTCTTGACAGTTCCCATTTGTTTTTGCAGGCAGGGCTGCAAAGGGCGGGGGGGAGGAGGTAAAGGAGGCAGTTGCACCATTTGGGTCTACTGGAAAATGAATTTTTAAAACTTTCAGCAAATCAAAAAGTGTTTTTGAAAAGAGAGAGAGAGAGGAAAAAAGTGGGTTTACACGAAACAAAATGTTTCAGTTTTGAACTTCAATTTTACTTAAAAAAATTAAAATTAAAGGCAGTTTCAAAATGAAAAGTTGTTTCAAATAGAGAAATTGAAACATCTTATTTAGAAAATGTCAAAATGTTTTCCAGATTTTTTTCATGATCTTCTGACTGAAACTATTTGGCAAAATTGAAGTGAATTTGTGAAATATATTATCCAACCCAAATATGCAAATTTCTGTAAAAATTTTTTATCTATCTCTAGTTACCACTCCTCCTTCCAGTAATCCTAACTGTAACCTCTGGCACTTCTGCCTACTTTGGCTCTCTCTCCCTCTTGACCAGCGCCCATTTTGTAACAGTTTTGACTGGGCGAAGGTAACAGCTACTCTTGAGCTCGATGTAGTGTGAACAGAGTCAAAGGGCAGATCTCTTAAACTTGTTAAATATAAGTTTCCGATCTGAAGCAGTCCATAGTATTTCCCAAACAGTGTGCCTCCAGTCCTGTCCAGCCACCTCAGTCCTGATGCGTAATGTTATTTCTGGGCCCATTTCAGCTAATGGGGATGAAAATAGCCATTGTGGGAGTCTGGCTTTTCCGGTGTTCAAGTTTCCAGCTGTCATCAAAGTAATAGGATTTTCCTACTGTTTGCTTAGAAGATTCCCTTAAATTTTGGGATAGATCAGGTACAGTCTTCATAAGTTAGCATGTTACAGACAGATGTCATTGAATTGAGTTTTAGGCCTCGCTTCACTTAGCCAAAACTGAATTTCAGATTCATTTATTCTATTTATCTGTTTTAAAAAAAGGCTTGTGTTATGCTTATCTCTGATTTCATGTTTACATTTCAAAATCCAGATAATTAAAGAGGAAGAAAGAGAAAAAAAGTTTTCTAGAAGATTAAATCACAGCCCTCCTCAGTCAAGCTCTCGTTACCGAGAAACTAGGTAATAGTAAACTTGGTTTGATTCTTGCTTTATATCAAGAACCAGTTTATATTGACTTAAATTTTGAAAGATTTTTCCTTTGGGGTGGTGATATATCAAATTTCATTTTTCTCCGGTGATATGCATCTTTAAATGTTAATAGAGTACTTGAGAAGCAAACTCTCTTATGGATTTTATATGAAGTCCTGACAAAAGTACAGATTACAAATAACAGTGCAAACTATGTTCAATTTTTATTAACTAAAAATAATCTTGACTCAATTTAAGCAATATTTACAAAGCAGATTTGAGTGTTAAAATGGTTATATTACAACATATATCCCATCTTTTTGTGACGTTTAATCTGTATACTCTGTTTAATGTAGAACTAACATTCTCTTCAGCAACTTTTCAGTTGTTGTGATGCTGTTACTGTGGTGAAGATGACCTACTGAGAAAATAAGTTCTGGCACAAAAGCAGTATTTCCCCTAATTTTCTTTATATGGTAACAGGCTTTTATACACACAAAAATTACATAGATGATTGAACAAGTCTTTTTGGAAGAAAGGAGGGGACCGATCATTAAATATCCTGTTAAAGGCATATATTCAAAATAAATCAGAAATGTACAAAAATCAATAACAAATATAGCATCAACTTCAGATATGTGTGAGTATTCTGTAGGAAATGGGCTTTTTAATACCTGCACTTATTACACGCTTTACATTACAGTGCAGGAAATTTCAATATTTAATTTTCCTCTTCTAAGCATTTAGGAATTTTTCCAGTATGTTTTGTTTCTTTGTGTGTGATTTTGATGAGATTTTAATAACCATTGCAAGGTTTTAGTTGGCATTTAAATTAGCTTTACAAAATGTTATTTTAAAATAATGATTAACTCCCTAAATATTTAGAAGCCGTGATGAAAGAAAAAAAGATGAACGTTCTCGCAAGAGAGATTATGACCGGAACCCCCCTAGACGAGATTCATATAGAGACAGGTACAACAGAAGAAGAGGGCGGAGTCGGAGTTACAGCAGGAGTCGAAGCAGAAGTTGGAGTAAGGAGCGATTGCGGGACCGGGATAGGGACAGGAGCAGGAGCAGGAGCAGAAGTAGAACACGAAGCAGAGGTAGGTGTTGGTCTTTAAAATATGGGTTGATGGAAGAACAATATTTATCTTAAAGTACAGCAGCTGTTTACTTAATTTACTTATCTACAGATCTGTAGGTCAAAACTTTAAAACCTGGATGCCTAGAGATAGGCTTCAGAATCCTTATTTGAGGCAACAACTATCCTGATTTTTTTTTCAGAGCTCTGGTGTACTTCAACATATCAAATTTAAGTGAATGAGAACTATAAGTGCTCAGCGCCTTTGACATTCACGTTACTTTCATTAAATGGGTTTAGAAACTGAATTTTTAGGCCGTAGGTTTGGAAATTTTGGCCATTGTGTTTTGAAAGTGCTTTTGATTTAAAGATGTTAAAATGTGGTTATTTTCCTAATGGAGTAGTTAGTAGATATTTTTTAATTGACTACTCGCTTAGTCAATAAGGATCTCTATTACAGCACTCAGTCTGGCTTGTGGGTCCCAGCATGACCTCCCCTGCTGCCGCTCTGCATTACAATGGACAGGTGAGCTGGGGTGGGAAGATGCCAGCTCAGTCCCTGCTCCCATGGGTCAGGTCAGCATGAATAACCTCCCCTGCTGCTGCTTTGCATTTGAAGGGACTGGTGAGCCAGCTGTCCCTTGTAATGCAGAGCGGCAGTGGGGCAGGTTATGTGGGCTGACCTGTGACCCACGGAATAGGGACCGTGCTGATGTCTTCATGAACCAGCTCCCCTGTCTCTTAATATTGCAGAGCCACAGATAGGGGGTTGTGACTAGTTGATAGTGCTAACTAATGAGCTCCTGCTTATCCATTAGTTGACTAGTCGCTTACATCCCTATGTTGATTGTCTTGTGGATTTGCTTTAACAAGTTGTGAAAATGCATCCTCATTTTTATAAATAATACATTTTTATATAATCACTATTGAACTGAAAAGAGCAATTTTCATTTTTCTTGTTGCTGCCTTAGCACAGTACTCAGTCGTATTTCATAATCTTATTGTGCTAACCTATTTTACTCAGGGATATTGGAGACAATATCTTTTATTGGACCAACTTCTGTTGGTGAAAGAGACAGGCTTTTAAGCTACACAGATCCCTTCAGGTTTAATTCATAAGTGATACAAGTGCTCTATTCAGTTTTCCTGTGTATTTTATGTGTACTACACTGGTGTGTATCAGTTTTAGTGGGAAAAGCTTAAAATTTAAAGGAGAGCAGAGATGTGAAAGTGTGACCATTTACACGGTTAACTGATGGGTCCCTGCACATACCAGCTCCTGCAGAAATGTCCATCCCTTACATTGCCCCCGTGTGTAACCACTGAAATAACTGTTTTTAACATCCATAAAGGAGAGCAAAATTATTTTACAAACAGGGTTGTGAATAGGAAGGTTAAATCACATCTAGCTAAATTTGAGGATTATGAAGTGGAACCTCTATATTTTATTTTGTAATTACTAGGGGGTGGTGCCCCCTGTTTGCTATGCTCGCCAACTCTCCTCTCCGGGCTTAGGCAGTCCTGGCTCCCCTCCAGCCACTAGGGAGGGCCATGTCGAGGCATAGTAGCCCTGGCCTACACCAGCTCTCCCCGCTCCAGCCACTGCCGGGGGAGGGGTTGGATGGGACCAAGGCTGGCCCAGCTATTTTGCCTCTGGGGGGGTGGGCTGAGCCGGGGCTGCGGTTGACCTGGTACCCAGGGCCTTGGTACCCAGGCCTCTTCCTCTGGTTGGGAGGGAGGAGGTCATGCGGTTTTAGCTGCAAGTGAAGAGGGCACGTGGCTCCTGCCCTGTGCTGGTGAGGGGCAAGACTGTGCAGCTCCCATGTGCCCCCGCCGAGCACCCACGGCTCCTGCACGCCCCTCCTCCCCACTTTAGCCCCCATGGCGCCTGCATGCCCCTTCTTCCACCTGAGCCCCCGCAAGGCTGTGTGGCTCCTGCATGCTCCCACAAGCCCCTGAGAGGTCTCATGGCTCCCACATACCCTTGCCCCTTCCCCCCCCTCCGACCACCCGAGCTCTCGAGAGCCCCTGGATTCCCACAAATCCCCCTCCGTCCACCCAATCCTTCCCGTCTCTCCCACGTGCCTCTCTTCCTCTGCCCCGGACAGCAAAGGAGTTGTGTGATTGAGTTCAAATTCTGGCAGCCCCCTCCTACGTGGTGGCTGCTGGAGGGATGCTCAGGCTGGCGATGTGGATCTAATAGGGGATTATGGGCTGGGGAAAGGGGACAGAGCTGGGCAGTTGAGTGACCTCTCCCCAGAGCACCAGAGAGGGGGAAGCCACATGCCTCAGCAGCAATGCAGCTTGCAGCTCCCACCAGCCCAGGTCTCCTGTGCTAGGGGCTTCTGCCTCCTTCCCCTGCAGCTCAGCTGAGGTTCAGTGTTCTGGTCTAAGGGTTTCTGTCCCTTCACAGCTCCAGCTGGGACTAGGGACGCTGCATTGGGGGCTCCCACCCTGCTGCCCCTGTGTTAATCCCTTAGGGGATTAGCAGCTAGAAGCCCTCAGATGAGGTGTTCCTAGCAGCTTGTTCCAACGTCCATGTCTGGGAACAATCTCTAGCTTTAGGAAGGCTGGTGACTGCTGCCTTCAGATCTGGGCTCTGACGGTGGTACACAATTGAGGGTGGAAGTCCTATGAATCTTCCTAACAACAACTTGCAATCCTACCATTATTCCATTTTGGGTTAGGATCCTCACAGTTAGAACACCTTGAAATTTCTGATTTAAACATCTAAAGTTGAATAATTTAAAAATCCTCTAGCTGTGAAAGTGACCAAATCGTCTGTAAATTTGGTAGGGTCCTACGCATTATAAAACTCTACATGAAGTTCTACTTTACAGTATTTGCGCACAAAACTCCCACTCCAACGGACAATTCAATTCTCCATTTAATGATGTATATCCTCATCATTCAGTATAATGCTATATCTAAAACACACTAAGAATATTATTATTATTATTATTATTATTATTTATTATTTACAGAAAGAGATTTGGGAAAGCCAAAATATGATTTGGATAGAACAGATCCATTAGAAAACAACTATACTCCAGTTGCGTCTGTAACAAACATTTCATCTGGCCATTACCCTGTCCCTACACTGAGCAGCACTATTACAGTAATTGCTCCTACTCATCATGGTAATAACACTACTGAAAGTTGGTCAGAATTCCATGAAGAACAGTTGGACCACAACTCATATGGAAGACCCCCGCTGCCAAAGAAACGCTGCAGAGACTATGATGGTAAGTTCAGATAATTAAACATATATGCAACAATAATGGCCAATCACTGCTGTAATTTTGCCTTTCCAAGCTGCCACTCCCTTTTTCTTTTAGTACTCACTCCAAAGACTCCTACATCCCATTTTCAATTTTATTTCCTTAGCAAAATTCCAAAAGTGAAACACAGCTTTTTTAATCACTTAAGCAACCTTGTTGCTTGGTTTATCATAGTTTCTGTCCCTTTCGCGTAAGTGGCATTGTTCTTTTACATGAACTTATTGTTGGTGATCTTTAGTTTTACTTTGGTTCTCTCACTTTCTACCACTCAAAACTTTCTGATTATAGTAATGTCTGATATAGGAGTGGGGTTTTTTTGCAACGTTTTTATATGGATAAAAGCCCTAGAGTATATTCAGTTACCCTAGTAAAAAAGTGCTTTTGTAACTCTAAACTGCTTCTGAACTAGGAGTTGGCCAGTGTAGCTATACGTGTATATCTTTTTAGTGTGACCGCGGCCCTAGAAATTGATTCTCTACTCAACTTCCATATTTGCAGGTGTATGAATTTGTGTACTTTCACTTCTAAGTTATTGTCTTAATAAGTTATGACTGCTGGAACCTAATTTTTTTCTCTTCTCATTGTTTGTGGTCCCCTAGGGATTGCTTTTCAGTCTTCTGACAATATAACAGATAATAGCCCAATCATTTTCTGAAAATAACAGTGTAATTGTTATTTTAATCTTCCTGTATTTTGTCCATTTTAAAATCTGATACTAGGATCTCAGTCTTCATACTTTTCCTTGGACTTGATTCTCTGTTGTAATGCTTACTACTTAATTCAGTGGTTACAGTAAACTTCCGATAATCGGGCACCTTTAGGACCCAGGGGGTGCTGGATTATCAGATTTGCCGGACTATCGGAAGGGGGGGCTATGAGGGGCCTGGGGTAGGGGGGATGCCACCCCAGGCCCCTCATATCTCCTCCTTCCGATAGTCCGGCTCTGCCCCACGCGTCCCTGATACAGTCGCTGCTGGTCAGTTTCAGCAGCGGCTGAATTGGGGACGCCTGCAACAGAGCAGCTGGAGTGCTGCCAGGTTGGTCCGGTAGCGTTGACCCTTGGCGTGGCGAGACCAACCCAGCAGCACCCCAGCTGCTCTTGCGGATGCCTGGGGCAGAGCAGCTGGGGTGCTGCCGGGTTGGTCTGGTAGCGCCAACCCTTGGCGCTGCCAGAGCAACCCGGCAGCACCCCAGCTGCTCTATCCCAGGTGTCCCCAAGTCAGCTGCTGCTGAAACTGATCAGGGGCTGATTCCAGGAAGCCCTGGGCAGAGCATCTCTGCCTCGGGCTTCCTGGAGTCAGCTGCTGGTCAGTTTCAGCAGTGGTTGAATTGGGGACAGCTGGGGTGCTGCCGGGTTGGGTCCGCAGCCCCGAGGGGCAGCACTACGGGACCTACCTAGCAGCACTCCAGCTGCTCTGCCCCCGGCTTTCCTGATTCAGCCGCTGGTCAGTTTTAGCAGTAGCTGAATCTGGGAAGCTGGAGGCAGAGCAGCTCCAATGGTCCGGCTGCCCGGAGCACTTCCGGGTTCTTGATAGTGCCGGGCCATCAGATGCCGGAACATCGGAGTTTTACTGTACATTGTTCTGTTATACTGGCCTTAACACCTGGAGTAGATTTTCTGCTTCTTTGAACTTGCTTGTAACACCCTTATTATCTTTTTTACCAGACACATTTCTTCTTCCTAATCTAACTTCTTTAGTGAAACAATGAAATCCTAATTCCTGAGTTTTCTAGTTTGTTTTATCAGTTTCCCTGAAATTAAGCTGGGCACAGTGTTGTTTTCCACCCTTATCTGCTAATGGCAAAAATGGAAGTTTAAAGCTTGAGTCTTTTATTTTGCCCATAGATATTACTTATGTTGAGCAGTTGTTCCAACAGTTCTTATGGAGAATATTGCTAGACTCAATAACATTGTACCAAAGGAGAAAAAAAAGCTTTCATTGTATGTTGTGCCTTCTTGTTTAAAAATACCAAACACTATTTTATGTACTCTTACATGTATATAATGTCCCTTGTTCTATATGAAAAAAACGTTTCCTATAGGAAAATAGAGTAAAGTCATCACCCTTCGCCGGGGGGTGGGAGCCCGCATGACCTCCTACCTCTCCAGTGCTCCGAGGGAAGGAGGGAGGAAGCCACGCACCTCTCCCCCTCCTCTCACCTCCAGGCCTGTGTCACACCCACTTGGCTGAGACCCCGCACCCCCAGCCCACTCACTCAACCCTTCCACTGAGAACCCGCACCCCCAGCCTGCTCCTGCCCCCTACCCTCAGGTCAGCTGTCAGTAAACTGTAAAAAAGTATTTTGATGCTTTTGGTTAAATATTGCTGGAGTAGTTCCTGTCCGTGGTGGGTCCAGCGCAGCTCTCATCCACAGTGGGCCCAGCCCAAATGCACTACGGGCAGGGGCGCTCCAACCTGACCAGAGCAGCCCCTGTCTGTGGCCAGCAGGGGCTCTCCAGCCCTGGCTTAATTGGTAAAGCTGTTGAACTTAACCAGTTAACTAAATGGGATTTTACATTCCTAACCTGTACCAGCTTCTTCTGCACTTAGTGAAAAAACATCATAAAGTTTGCATTGAACTTGCTGGTTTTACATGGAGAAAATCCATGATTATACTTTCTTGTTCCTGATAGGGATGTTAGCATGTGGTTGGCTATATGATTAACCTGTAAGCCTAGGTTTATCGGTTAATTTTGTTGATTACACGCATTTCCCCTACCCCCCGTTACTGCCCCTGAATCAGAGGCAGCAAGGTGGGGAGCAGGAGCTGTTTAAGCTGGCTCCTCCGAGAACCAGCTTCATGGTGCTGCCTCCCCCCACGCCCTGCACTGTTGCCTCTATCATGGACAGGGGCTGCTGTTGAAGTAGCTTCCTTCACTGCCTCCCTCTCTCCCCCTCCTTACCCTCGAAGCAGGACCACCCTCTCCCCAGGCTGCTGCCTTTGTATCAGAGGCAGCTGCTCGGGGCAGCAGGTAGCTGGTCTGCGTGGGGAGCTGGTTTTTAAACTGGATCCCCTCGTGGACCAGCTCCTGCGTGGCACTGATACAGATACAATGGTGCAGGGTGGCAGGGGGTTCCCCGGGAGTGGGGTTGGATTGCAGTGGCTGCTGGCCTCGCACCCTGGGACTATAGAATAGTCAAACAACTGATAAGAATTCATGTGATTACTCCACTGTTCCATTACCTGATATCTAATATCCCTAGTTCCTGACACTATTTCATAATATCCAGGTTTCTGTCTTTCCTCTTTGTTAGAAATTGATACAGAAGTGGAGAAAGAACCTCTTAAGCTTTTATGGTGGTGGTTCCTTTAGAAACTTTGGTGCTTGTTCTCAAACATAGACCGTTTGTAAACTGAGTGGATAGAAGTCATGCTAAGTGACAAGATGTTCACATGCTAATTTTTAAGTATATTGTTGAAAGATTTTAACTTTCTTACTGCTGCATTATGTGCAGAATATTTGGTATATTAAAGATCATACTTCAGCTGTTAAACTGCTAGTAGCATTTAATTTTTTTTTATTTCTCAGAAAAGGGTTTCTGTATGAGAGGAGACATGTGTCCTTTTGATCATGGAAGTGACCCAGTAGTTGTAGAAGATGTGAATCTGCCTGGCATTCTGCCTTTTCCAGCACAGCCCCCTGTTGTTGAAGGACCACCTCCTCCTGGACTCCCTCCCCCACCACCAATTTTAAGTCCTCCACCTGTGAATCTTAGACCTCCCGTACCTCCTCCAGGCCCTTTACCACCTAGTCTTCCACCTGTTACAGGTAATAAATAATTTTTCTTAAGATGCAAAATACCTTCATGTTGTTTTGATTGTATTCAGTATTGAATTGAATAAATGACATTAAGAAGGGTTTTTTTAATGCTTTTAGGACTCTGATTTGCATATCTTAATCTGTGAACTCTGTACTTTATGTGTGTTAATATGGGTAAAATGGATTCTTTTCATGGCAAGCTGTTTTAATTTCAAGGGCTATAATGATACTGTTTCTGAAACACCTGATCTCCATACTTCAAGCATCCAGCTTCTGAGAGAACTTCTAGACTCCACAAAGCACTTTGGGAGCCCTTCATGTGAACTATCTAAGTTTAAAAAGAACACAGGCAAATTCAGAAGTTAAACTCTGAGAAATGTTGCTTCTATTTTTATTAGGGATGTTAAAAATCATGTGTTATAATAACCATGTATCTGCTAAAAAACTTAGTAGTTACATGGTTCCGTGTACAGCACGCCCTGCAGCTGAGCTTTATGCTGCAGTGAAACCCTGGGAGTGGAGCTGCTAGCCCCTGCTGGACCAGTTCTCAAGGAGGAGGCTTTGCTGCCCTGCTGCAGTGAAAGCTACCTCCTGGGGAGCTGGCTGAGTTTAACTGAGGCCATTAACCAAATAGTATCAACTTAACGGTTAAATGGTTAATTGATTAAACTCTATCATCCTTACTAGGGATACCCAATATTATAGAATGGGTGAGGGGATTAAAAAAAAATCTTGTGCATTTGTACGTGCTTTGGCTGAGATTTTCAAAGCTGCCTAGGATTTAGATGCCTTTTTCTTAGTAATATTAGTAGGAATTGGGTGTCCAATCCATTTAGGCAACTTTGAATACTCACCTTTTAGCATAATGTTGGTTTTGTAACTTTCCCTCTGTTATTGAGTAAGGGGAAAAACACATCGAGGTACAAATCACAGTAATCTTGGGGAACTATTCAAGAACAGTTAATAGCTCAACCTATTTCACACTGTTAAAATACATCAATTTCAAATTGTTGATGTTATTGTTAATGATAATATTACTATTCCCCTTTTTCCAAAGATAACGTTATTGATGAGTGTCTTTTGCCAGACTCAATTTTTAATACTAAAAATGGATGGGTGGGCCAACATCATGTTAAAACCATTTGTTACTGGCACGTAAACTATTGGAATCCACCTACCAGAGAAAACCATGTGAATAGTTTATTAAACTTCCAAATTTTGTGTGTCTGCAAGTGTTCATAAGATCAAACATTCATTGTCCACCCACTGTTCATGTATTTAATTTTCCTAACATTATGTTGTATAAAAGAAAAAAAAAGACAAGTTAGATATTACAGATTCAGTAAAATAAAGCTTCTGTAGACTGTATGGAACGTAAAATACGACTAGTAAAAATTGTTTGGACAGATATCAGATACAGCATTTAAGGTTACTAACTGCAATTCAGTAGAATGTTTGACTTATTTGTAATCACTTCTTTCAAACATATTTCTTTTGTACATGTAATAGGTGCCTGTGGGACAGCTATATCCACTGTCAAGTAGATAAAAACATTAATGCAGTATTTTTGTTTATGGTTTGACAGGACCACCCCCTCCGCTTCCACCTTTACAACCTGCTGGCATGGATGCTCCCCCAAACTCAGCAACCAGTTCCGTTCCCACTGTTGTTACAACTGGTATTCATCATCAGCCACCTCCTGCTCCACCTTCTCTCTTCGCAACAGGTGCATTACTGACCCTTTGCACCCAATCACATACAACTTTCTGCATTTATTATATTCAGTTTTTGCAAAATAGAAAAATATTGGTTAATGCAGTTTTGTGATAGTGCTCAGATGTTACATTTTTTGGGGGAAGAGTAGGTTCTTAACTCTTAAGGTCACATTGTGGCACATGTTTGAAATCCTGCTTTCAGAATATTAACTCTGTCCTGAAACTTTGCACTCAGAATATCGGGATGGGGAAAAAAAATTAAAATTCATTTTACTAAAACTTGGCTTGGGTATTCACTAGAGTGCCATTTCTCATCTTAATCTTCACTAACATTAAGCTATTGAGAACTTGGATTTTTGTATCTGCAAGTAATTTTAACTTAACAGTTTCTTTGTCTATTATCAGAAACATATGACACAGATGCCTATAATCCTGAAGCTCCAAGTATAACAAACACTTCAAGGCCCATGTACAGGCACAGAGTGCATGCCCAAAGGCCTAATTTGATAGGACTTACATCAGGTGATATGGATTTGCCCCCCAGAGGTATGTTAAACATTTTCTTATTCATGGTCTTGGTGTTATTGCATTAATGATAATATAAATTGTGGTAACTAACAAGAGTTACGATGTTAGAAATCTTATCAACATTATAAAACTCTTTCTGTGATTCTACTAAAATGAGTCCCTCACTTCTGTTTGCCTAAAGTTGGAGATGAGCAACAGTGAATGGATCACTAGATGACTACCTGCTCTGTTCATTTCCTCTGGGACACTTAGCATTGGCCATTGTCCAAAGGGAAGCTTCTGGGCTAAATGGACCTTTAGTCTTCCCCATTATTTTGCAGGTTCAAGAAAAGCAATACACTGAAATCTTTTACAATACTGTCGAGATTTCACATTTTTGATTGTTGTAAATGGTCACTTAATACATCTTGAGACAAATTCAGGGAATTTTCTGCCATTTAATAACAAAACTGGCAAATCACTATGAACCTGCCTGCATATAGGAATGCACAATCCTGGCCTTAAAGAAGTTACAGTCCAATAAGACAAGTAAATACTAAGACTCGGAGGTGATGGACACAGTCCAAATTTAGGTATGTATATTTGGGGTGGAATTTCCCAGTGTAGATCCTCTTCCATAGTCACAAGATCCCTTCATAATGAGAGGCTAGTTTTTTGTGCTCAGTAGTGCCCTATCTGCCATTAGCCCTTGGTCCAAGCATGTGATATCTCATCAACTACTAAAGGCTCCTACAAACATAGTGGCAGGATCAGAGCAGGGTACAGAATGTTGTGATCAGGCTAGGTTCAATACAGATGCTGTCTGTTGCACTTAGCCTTTGTATAAACATTTCTCTAATAGAGGCAATAGAAATGAGCTTATGTTCTTTAAGATACATTGATAAACTGAGGATAGGAGGAAACTTTCTGTATAGGCAGAATATTCTTTAACTGACAATATGGGAATTAAGTAGAATGCTGGACTAGTTGATACCTTGGGTTTGAACACATACAGAAGTTGATATTTCAAAAATCTGAAGGCATCTTTGTAATCTCAGGCTAAAGTCAGTTAACAGCTATGAACAACAAGCCTTACTACAACAAAATTCACAGGAAATATAAATAAAAAATTAATATTGACTCCCATTTGTATACAGAAAAACCTCCTAATAAAAGTAGTATGAGGATAGTGGTGGATTCTGAGTCCAGGAAAAGATCAATTGGCGCAGGTGATGGAGCAGTTCCTATAAAGAAGGCGTGGTTTGACAAGTGAGTACTCACCATCAGTTTAATGGCACTACTGGAATTTCAGGGAGCTGTTGTTTCCTACTGTGAAATGAATTGGTTAAAATGTTTGTGTCTCTGAGGTTACGATGTACTTAGTAGCTAAGAGCCTTTATGCTTGAATGAGTGATGCAGAGGGTCAGCTATCTTAAAGTGTAATAACTTGGGATGAGTTTTAATTTTATTTCCTTTTAAGAATAACTGGCCTTTTAAAAGGTTAGATTAAGTTGAGAGGTTCTGAAAAGTTACCTGCCAAGTGGGCTTCTCTTTTTTACATATGCAATCTAATCCATACATATTGTTTTGACTTGAGTATTAGGGCAGATAAACATTGAAAACTTATCAGTATGCAATTTTATCCAATCTACCACCTTTTCCTCACAAAAACAGCTGTTTAATGTCAGGAGTGTATTAGCGTCAGATTTTTCTTCAATCAGGCAGGATTTTAATTTTACAGACTTGGGAGAGAAATACAATAAAAAATTTGAATTGACTAGATGCAAAATATTCAAGGCTAGTTCTTTTAAATAACTTATTGCTTAAAATTCTATAAAATATATTTAAACTGGTGTCTGAATTGATTTTTAATTTTATTTCAGGCAAAACTTTAACAGAACGAACAGTCCAGGTTTCCAGAAGAAGGTGCAGTTTGGAAATGAGAATACAAAGCTTGAGTTGAGGAAAGTTCCTACAGAACTTAACAATATCAGCAAACTTAACGAGCACTTCAGCAAATTTGGCAACTTAGTCAATTTACAGGTAAGAGCAAGGAGGTGGGCAATAATTTTTGATGGGGAGGGAGGGGTACTCCCAAGAATTTGGGCAGTGGTTAAGGGCTGCACTCTTCCTGATATTAATTGAGGAGGTGCGGGTCTGGGGTGGATATTGTGTGAAAGAGGCAGTTTTCTCTGTCCCGGGTCACTGGAGTGTAGGGGTTTTGGGTTGTGACCTGGGGCAAGATGGGGTTGTGACCTGGGACGGAACTGAGATGTAGGATGGGGTTGTGGGGTTTGGGTTGTGACCTGGGCCAGAAGGGGTTGTAGGTTGGGGTGCAGGATCTAGGAGGGGATATGGGTTGCGGATGTTAAATTTAGATTAATCAACTAATCAAATAGGCAGTTGAGTTTGCATTGACTATTTGATTAGTCGATAAGGGTGCCTCTGCCTTTGAAATGTGGCAAGAGCACGGACGGTTCTTGCTACATTTCAAAGGCAGAAGCACTGCCAGTTCCGCGCTGTGCCCCCTCCTCCCCTCCCCCACAGAGATGGTGCTGGGAGCAACTGGCTTTTAAGTCCGCCCCCCTCCCCAATCCCCCCCTCTGGCACTGGCTCCTGCTCTTCTTTCCCCCCTTTCCCTCCCCTTTGCTTCCTCTCTCTGGGTACGTCTAGACTACATGCCTCTGTCGCCAGGGGCATGTAGATTAGGCTACCAGACATAGTAAAATGAAGCGGCGATTTAAATAATCACAGCTTCATTTAAATTTACATGGCTGCTGTGCTGAGCCAACAAACAGCTGATCAGCTGTTTGTTGGCTCAGCGTGATAGTCTGGACGAGGTTTACCTGGGGGGTCGACAAATACCTTTGATGTCGCCTTCCACGCATCCAGACTACCGTGCTGAGTGGACAAACAGCTGATCAGCAGTTTGTCGGCTCAGCGCGGCAGCCATGTAAATTTAAATGAAGCGGTGATTATTTAAATCGCCGCTTCATTTTACTATGTCTGGTAGCCTAATCTACATGCCTCTGGCGACAGAGGCATTTAGTCTAGACCTACTCTCTGATAGAGGTAGCAAGGGTGGGGACAAAGCGACTAGTTAAGTCTCTAGTTATCTAATCATTTTCATCCCTAATATGGGTGGAGGAGACAGGCAGAAGGTTTGGGTTGTGACTTAGGACAGGAGAGTGTATTGTGACCTGTGGATTGTGGGGCAGAGGAATGGAGTGGGGGTGCAGTATTTGGGAGGGGATATGGGGGCAGAGGTTTGGTATGCCAGGCAGGCTCTGGTCAGGAGATTTACCTGATTGATTCCTGGACAGCAGCATTTTCAAGCAGACTGCTTGCCTGCCTCACATTGGCTTCAGGGGCCATGTGGTCTTTGAAGAACTACGAGCCTGAGGGGAGGAGGGATGGTGCATTGCAAGCTGCCTGTTGACAGCATGCAACTCCCATTGGCTGGAAATGGGCCAGTGGGATTGTGCTAAGGGCAGAGTCAGTGTGTGAAGCCTTGCCCCCTTCCCTGGGCTCTCAGCTGTTCAAACAGAGCCGTGCAGTGGCCAGATGCGTGGCTGGATCCGGCAGCTTGGTGGGCCATATTTTGCCCAGGCCTGGGTAAGAGCCACGAAGTGTTCTGGATAACTTCTTGATATTAAAGAAATCCACAAATAAGAAGATAGTACAGTTGTGCTCTTTTTTGCTGCTTTATGATTAAGGCGTAAAAAGCGATTCCTTTTTTTAAAATGATAGATTCCTGAGTCTTTAAAATGAAAGCTCCAGAGGTTTATATTTTAAGTAAGACCTGCAGATATTTTCTGTCACTTGAGATAAATAATTTAAAACTCTTAAAAACCAGTGAGACCTAATGTTCCTTTCCCTCCTTAACTGTTGAAGTACATAATATAGTGCTGTTACAATAGTGCTGTTTTCCTAACCTTCCACAATTTTTCCAGATAAGCAGAAAGTATACAAGTCCTGGATTTCTCAACTAGAAACAGATAAATGTCCATAATTAAAGTATGGTTGTTTCTTGACATTGGCACATAGACAGAGGACTGTTAGACTTTTTGACCAAGCATATTTAAAAATAGAAAATGTGAACAATTGAGTGTTGATGTGTGATTATTAAAGTACAGTCACATACATTACTGTTTATAAATATACATGTGAAATATCAGTTCTGTCTGCTCTAGAACCCAGTCTCAAAAAACAGATGGGAGATGCTGATTGCTGCCCTCTGTTATGTTTCACTGCATATTCCATGTGTAGTACACAGACCATCCTAAAGTTAACTTGTGTTGGCAAATTTTTCCATGTACCAACTTTTCTTTGCCCCAACTTCACATTGTGAACAAAAGACCACAAAATACAGTATCTTCATGTATACTGGTACTATATAGAAAACATTCTGCAACCATCTTTCTCCTATGAGGCAGACAGCCCAGTCTGCCCTCTCCAACCTTAGTATATATACAATAAACTCTGCTGACTTTATCTGAACTGTGTTCCTTAAATCCTATATATAAAAGGTCCCATAGTTTAAGCAAGTAGTGTGATTGATTTAACACGGTGAATAAACAAAAGTACTTCTAGGTGCCCATGTTACTTTTGAAGTCTTTGGCTTTTATTCTTTAAGTTGTTCAAAATGCATTTATAACTAAGCATTAAAATCAGAATGATCGTCTTCTAGTCAGACATGACACCAGGTAAAGATACTTTTTCCACATAATTCCTGTAGTGACTGGGTATAGAATTTTCCATAATCCCCTCAGCCTTCCCGGTGATTATACTTTTTGTGCATTTATTTAAAACTGTGAAATATTAGGGTGTTTGACCATTTAGCAATCTTCCCTCACTTTTGTTGAATATTTTATACCGTCTTTACTATGTGTACATTTATTTCAAGTTTCAGATAAAGTTGCTTTTTGACATGAAATGTGTATCTTTTAATTTCCTTGTGGCCTTCAAAATATTGGTGTGGAACAGAGTTCAGAACTTCTGCAATAGCTCCATGTTTCCTTGGCTTGCATTATGTAGGAGCTCTGAATAGTTGCTGGGTCCCTACACTTTTCCTTGCCATTTGGTGCTTAGAAGCTCTTCTGTATATCGTTACCTACCATTGGCCTCTGGAAACTTTCACAACTCCTCAGGTTTCTCAGGAGCATGAATTACAAAGATTCTCCCACTCTCCATTACAAGGATTCCATCTTTCCTTTTCCTGTATACAGTAAAACTCCAGTTGTCCGGCATCCAGTGGTCCAGCACTCCTGATAGTCTGGCACCACCTGGAAGTGCTCCAGGCAGCCGGACAATTGGAGCTGCTCTGCCCCAGACTTCCCCAAGTCAGCGACTGCTGAAACTGACCAACGGCTGACTCTGGGAAGCCCGGGCCAGAGCACCCCAGCTGCTCTGCCCCGGACTTCCTGGAGTCAACCGCTGGTCAGTTTCAGCCGCGGCTGACTTGGGGACGCCTGGGGCAGAGCAGCTGGGGTGCTGCTGGGTTGGTCCCGCAGTGCCCCTCCCCCCCCCCCATGCTCCTCACCCCACCCCAGATCCCTCATAGCCCCCCCTTCTGATAGTCCAGCATATCTGATAATCCGGCACCTCTGGGTCCTAAAGGTGCCGGATTATCAGAAGTTTACTATAGTATGTATAAATTATACTTATGGTTAATGCACACTTTGACATTTACATCATTGTGCTGGAAAAAGCAGATTTCAAAGCAATTCATTTTGTTAAAATTGGCCTATGCATAACGTTTTAATTCGCCAATATAGTTTTCCACGCAGTTTTCTTATTATACCCATACATGTAAAATCCCATTTGATTAGTTAAATGTTAGGTCAGCCCAGGACTACTCAATACGTGGTCCATTTGTTTGTGGGCCGCATTATGGTTTGGGTTTCCACGTGGTCCGCGGGTGGGATCCTTTGAACATGGCCGCCTCTGGGAATACGCTCCATAATGGCGAGGCATCTCCCAGGTGGAGTGAACATTGAAAGATGCAAGCGGACGGGCTGGCTGGCACAGACTAGTACAAGGTGTCGGCATTTCTAGCCCTCAGGGAGGAGGTGCTGGGAATGCCGGGGCATTGTGGGAAGTGCTGGCTGCTTGGCTTTGTAAGCAGAGACTGAGAGGGGCTGACTGATTCACACTGGCCAGGTTTGGGTCTGGCACCGTGGCTTAAGGTTTAATCTGTATATTCATGCCCGTCAGTGTGAAAGAAACTATTTCATGTATATACAACCACACTTAATTTGTGGCCCTCAGCATGTGCTGTGAGTATCATTGTGGCCCTTGGGGCTTCTAAAGTTGAGTACCCTTAGGTTAGCCATTTAAACAACTAAGTGGGATCCCTGGTCTCGAGCTGGGGCTGCTGCTTCTGTCAGCAGTAGGGCCCTGGCCTTGGGGCTACTGTCACAGGAAGTTACTGCTGCAGGCAGTAAGGATAATGCTTACCTGGTTATCTGTTCACATCCCTGATTATAACCATAGTTATGATGCTGCCACTGAATAAACTGTATTATTCCAGAAGAGGGACTATTGAGTAATTTCTCTCCGCTATTTGGAAGAGACAGAATTTTTTCTAAGTGACTGTGTACATTCTACTCACTCTTCTAAATGTGTATGTTTACTGTGACTGATGTTTATTTACTTTTATATTGCAATCTAATGTATCTTGGGCATTACTGAGCTATATATGCTGCCGAAACTTGGGATATTTTAAATTGAAAATGCAAAATAAATAAATGAAAATCTTGGGAGGTGTGATGGTGGTGAAATTTTAATAATACCATAGGAAGATACTAATAACATTTCTCATTGGCTTGATTGCTTAACATATATTTCTAACTGACTGAAAAGAAAACAGGCTTATTTTCCTTGCATAAAAATATATATACTGAAATCATGTTAAATCAGAAAGCTGATGTATATGAACCTCATGCTATTATGCTTGCACTGATCTTTAGTAAGGATTATTTGTGTATGTAAAGGTTTCTGTTTAAAAACTGTTCTGTTTCAATTTAAACGTTTATAAGTGATCTCATATTACCAAATTTTCTTTGTCTCCCAATTTAAAAACAGCCAAACTAATGTCTACACTGTTTATTATAAATAAATTCAGGCTAAAGTCATGAACACCAAATACCTAATCCATAGTGAATTTCAGTTGGAAGTTTTTGAGCTCCTGAAAATAATGGCTTAATTGTGATAGTGACATGCCAGTTTCACTATGATTTATAGGAGCTGCTGTGTTCTAAGTTGGACTTTTCTATATAAAATCTTAGGTTGCCTATCATGGTGATCCAGAAGGTGCCCTTATCCAGTTCGCCACACACGAAGAAGCAAAGAAAGCTATATCAAGCACAGAAGCAGTATTAAATAATCGCTTTATTAAAGTCTATTGGCATCGAGAGGGCAGTGTTCCGCAAATGCCATCTACTATGCAGAAGGTAAAGAGGTTTAGTCTGTTTATTAGAATATCATCTAATTTTGTTAAAATTTGTCTTTGTAATTAAAATATTGGAAAATAGAGGAGACATATTTTGAAAGAACAATAACTAATATTAGGCATAATTGATTTTAATTCAGAAGTTATATAATAGAGCTTTGCTCTTGGATCTCAAGCATGAGGTTCAAGAGCTGATTAGCAAAATACAAAATAAGGCTCACATGGTGGTCTTACATAGGTGTTGTTGTGTAACCTGTGGAATATTTCAATCCGTGTAATTTCTGTTCTTCTGAGATAAAACAGGTATTTAAACTAGTGTCTGCTCTGCTAAATGACTTAATTCTTTTTAGCTGGCATAGTCTTTTTCTTGTATGCATCTCATTTTTATGGAGAGTATCTCTGTTCTTCTTTACACTCCCAAAATCTCATGTTTTTCCTGCTTCCTTTCCTGATGTTTGCACTCACTCCTGTAGGAAAGTGTAGTGGAATATACTTCTGTACAGAGGTGCTCCTGTAGAAACACAGGAATGTGCCTCTCCTTTGCAAGGAGAGAGTACATCAGAGGTGTGCTTTTAGAGAACATGGGATTTGGAGAGAAATTATGGGCTAATAGTTTCTTGTTTGTGTGGGCCTGCAGAGTTTAACAGGTATGTGGAGAATTTACTAAGACTTAACCCATAGTGATAGCCTTGTTAGATTGTTAATCACCAGGGGAGCCCAGTTTGGCTTAATAGAAGCCTGATGAACCTAATAAAGTTTCTACTAAGCCATGGGTGCACAATAATTTTTATGGGAGGGCCGTCAAATTAATTTAAATCCACTTAATTGTTTAGTGGAATTTGGGAATTGGCCAATGGCTGCTCTCTTCTATGATTCTAATGCAGGAATTTAAGGGTCTGGGATAGAGGTAGGGTGCAAAAGTGGATCTGACCTGGAGGAGGGATGCAGGAGAGAGTATAGGGGTTTAGGTTGTGCCCTAGGACAGGGAATTGGGATGTGGGAGGGGGTGAGGTGCCAGGTGTAGGCTTTGGCCAGAAGGTTCTTATCTTAGCTACCTCCCAGCCAGCAGTCCAATGCGACTTTGAGGCAGGCTCCCAGCTTATTGGTTAATGGTGTAATGGACAATATGCTAACATCCCTAGTTAGCAGCACAACTTAAAAACAGCAAAGGGACATCATCCTGCAGTGTAAATAGCCCTTAGAATAAGGTGAAAAAAACCTATTCTTAAATGTAGAATTAAAGTGCGTGCATTATCTCAAGAATGTATATTAAAAGAAATGTATCTTGCTTAATAAAATCAGCAGACTTCAGAGAGACCAGTTTGAAAAAGTGAACTGGAACTTCTTAAAGGAGACACTCCACCCTACTGACTGCTAGAAGTAAACATCCCAAACTGCCAGACAATAGATGGGAAGGACTCTGAGCTGCTACAGTCAACACACTTCCATGTGTTTCTGGTTGATCTTGCTCACATGCTCAGGATGTAATTGATTTCCATATTTGCAGTTTTGGAAACAATTTATGCCCTGGTTGGATTGGCACAAGCTCTGGGGTAGGGAGGCAAGCTTCCTTTGCAACATGGGGCTTAGGACAATATCTACTTTTAAACTAGAGTAAATGGTAATTTTTTGTCTCTGGGTAGCCATGTTAGTTTGTATCTGCAAAAGCAACAAGGCGTGCTGTGACATCTTAGGGTGCGTCTGCACTGCATCCATAGCTCGAAATAACTACGCAATTTGAGTTACACAAATCGTGTAGTTTATTTCAAGTCAGTTTTGAAATAGCGTATTTCGAAATTTGGCGCTGTCTACACAGCACTTATTTCAAAATAAATTGCTATTCTGAAATACTCCTTACTCCTTGTGGAATGAGGTTAACAGGGACATCAGAATAGTGAGCCTGTGGTATTTCAAAGTAATGGGCGTGCTCAAAAGATGCGGAATAGCTATTTTGGGATACCTTCAGTATCCCAAAATAGTGCTGCAGGGCAGTCGTAGCCTTAGAGACTAACAGTTTTTTTCCTCTAATAAATCTGTTCATCTCTAAGGTGCCACAGGACTCCTTGTTGTTTTGGTCATTTTTTGCTAACTTGAGGTCTTTCGATCATGATTTAAGGACTTCAGTAACTCAGCTAGTGGCTATCAATCTATAGCAGGAGAGGTATAGTGATGTCGTGCTTACAATGTTCAGGTTAGACTAGATGATCATGATGGTCCCTTTTTGGGCATGCTGTCTGAGGTATATGGGTATCCATTTAAGCACAGGTTTGGTCATATATATGTGAGAATATGCATTTATGCACAAAAATCCCACCAGTGATAAATCCAGTTAGTTACATGCTATGCAGTTAGTCAATGAAGGTGCTTCTTTTAGTAGCAAGGATAAAATTCTGTAATGGTAGAAAAGAAATACTATAAATTTTAAAAAGCAACATTAACAACTTCGTTTTGTCTTTATTGGTGTACATAGCTAGCAGTCCTCTGTTATTAATATTAAAATGTTAGTAGGCTTCAATTTAAGATTTGTTTTTCTTTTTAAGGTAATACAGCCTTTAGTTCAGCAGCCCAGTCTACCAGTAGTGAAGCAGTCGGTCAAAGAGCGATTAGGTCCTGTACCTGTAAGTAATATTGAGCCATCAGAGGCTCAGGGTGCCAGTGCAGAAGTTGCTCAGGTATGTATAGCTTATCTAGAGAAATGTCTACATTAGATAGTTGAATAAAAACACCATTCCTCATGATTTGTTTGTAATGTTTTCATAGCTCAAAAATATATGTACAGAGAAAAATGTCATTGTACTTGTAGAGGACACCATCTAAAAAGTTCCATATTAAAATGTATCCAATTTTGTATGAGTAACATTTCTGGAGAGTCTTTCTAAATCTAATGATATTTGGCTAGTTTGGTTGTTTGCAACACTGCAGAGGAATATTGCCAGTTTTTCAATGACATTTTAAAAAAACTTAAACATTCTGTCCATGTTAAATATTCAGTGAAAAAAACTAGTTTTATTAGCATTTTGAAGTTAGCTAGGATTTTTTATTTAAAAAAAAAAAAGTGATCTCTGTTGCATTGCCAAATTGAGTTTCCACATAGTGGTTGATATGGAGGTGCCTCTGAACTCATTTTGAAGAGCAATTTTTAGCTGCTGAGTTTATCATTCATTTATTTTAAGTGGCAAAATATGTGTTGGAAATCAAGATAAATAGGAAATCAAATTGACTCGTCCAGTCTCTCTTCGTTGACTGCAGCTGAAGCTGTGGAAATAGTCCGCTTTCTTGCAATTCATTATGCTTTCATACGGCCTCATCGACTTGCAGGATTGGAGCCAAACTATCAGTACAAGCATCATAGCCTTTATAATGTGTTGAAAATGTCTATACTCAACAAGTGCTACAGCTGCAGTACTGCAACATTGCTTCTATAGTGTAGACCAGTGGTTCCCAGCCTTTTTTATACTGCAGACTGGCAAACTCATTAAAAACTTTTGGCGGACGGCCATGGAAACGTGCATATTTGTTATGGAAATTATATAATTTGCATATTTATTGTGGCAATTAATGTTAAGAGGTCACATGTTATTTTATATTGCATCTGTGCGCGCACAATACATGTCATTGAAATGGATTTTTCTTGTTTGGGTGATGTCCCCATGGGTGTTCCACTGTAGGTGACAGGTCTTCCCCAGAGCCACAGGATCGGAGACTTTTTCATAGCAGTTAGCAGTCGGGCTGCGCATGCACAGCAAGCATCTAGCACTGCTGGCGGTTTGACAGTTGAGTGCGACCCGACTCCCTTCTCTCAGTTCCTCTTCTACTGCCCTTTGCCACAGATGGAGCTCAGCTGCCACCTCAGCCGCTTCTCTCCTCACAGAAAGATTTTACTCTCGTCACAACCTTTTGACCTCATTCAATTATAGATCGCCTTGTTACTTTATTTCCAGTTCAAACAGAAAAACAAAAACAACCGGGGGACACTCTGTTCCCTCAGTGCTAGCCACTTCAGTGGCTTCTCTCTGCCCCAGTCAGTTACGCTCCAAAGAAAGACAGACAGACAAAAAATATCAAATCTCATAAAATGGCAGTCTCTATGTACAAGCTTGCCAACAGTTGAATTAAGAGCCTCTCCCCTTCCCCCCAACCGCCAATGCCTCAAATATGCCTGGCTCACAGGTGTTTAAGAAATGCCGTAACTGCAGCGAACCCATCCCAGCTTCAGATGGTCATAGCTGCTGTGTTTGGATGTTTGGGGGAGTCATACACCCCACAAAACTGTGAGCATTGCAAGAGCTTGTCAGTCAGATCAAGAAAGGACCGGGAGCTTAGGTTCTGCATGTCCCTTCTGGAGAAGGCTTTACAACCTATGGCAGATCTTTCAGGGGATCAAGTGACAACCTCCCTCCCCCCAGCACAGATCAATCTCCCTGACACCTCAAGGATGTCAGAGGACCAGGGTCTCTCCTGCCAGGTCCTTGCTGCCTGATCCGTCCCCCAGAATAACCAGGGAAGATGTGGCGGCCATCTCCATCTCAACAGTGCTGAGGTCTGCCTTGGAATCACCTGCTCCGGCACCGAACATGAATACGGGAGCTGTGCGCTTATCCTCCAAAATGATGAAAGCACGCAAACAAACCCTGGCACCAAAGCAAGCGCCTACACATGCGGCACCGGCTAGGGGAGTGGAGCCAGCCACAGAGCAGCCCTGCAGATCTTTGGCACATCCGCTTAGCACAGCAGCTTCTCTAGTGCCTCCCCCACTGCAGGCTCTCAGCCCACAGACAAACCAGACTGGCTCTAAAGGAAAGACAAACTTTAGGGGCCTCAGGGAAAGTGGTAGTGAGCAAAACCAAACCTCCCCAATCCCATCAAGGGAGCAGTCTCCAGCACCGTACCCATCTTACTCACCACCACGATATGGACACGGGTGCTCAAGGGAGATCAGTTATGACCAGAGGAGTGCATACTCCTTGCAGCATTCATCTTCTACCCCATCGCTACACAGCACGCCAGTGTTACCCTGAGTTGCAGTCAGGCTGGTAATATCCACCTCCTTATTACCAGCCGCATTGGGCACCCTGGGAGTATTGGGCACCGCCTAAATACCTTTCCGCTGCCCCATCCTCACAGAAAAGGCTACTGCCAGTTTCACCATCCCACACTATGGGATCCATACCAGACTTGGAGGAGGAAGATGGTCAATTACCAGACGATCAGGACGACACTCCACTGGTGCAGTCACAAGGTAGCCCCTTTTCCCCTCCTGAGGAGGTGATAGCCCCTGAAGATGAACATACTACAGCGGACCTGAAACAGTTTCACGATCTTTTTAAGAGTGTCACCACCTCCCAAGAAATAAAATTACTTTAGTTGAGAAACAGCACTGTCTTCTAAAGAATATACGCCCATCATCAGAGGACAGAATTGCAGTGCCCATAGATGAGGCAATTATGGAAGTGTCCAAAGACAGGGGTGGGCAATAGAGCCTCTGCAAGCCTGATCTAGTCTGCCAAGTGGGATGATCGAGCATGTGGATGCCCTGCTGCTTCCCCACCCTCAGACTGATCAGAGCCTCTTCCTCTGCCAGGGGCACGTGGCACTTAAAGTGAACTGCCAGCTAAACTCTAAGTGGTGCATGCCCCTTGCAGGGCGGGGGCAGGGAGCAAGAGACTTGGTGCACTCTTCCACTTCCCCCAAGTCCTGATTGACCTGGGGAGGAGGAAGTGCATGAAGTCTCCTACCATTACGAGAGGCGCAGGTGACTATAGGGCACTGCCAGCTCTTCAGAACAGCTGGCGGTTCTCTCAGGTCGGGGAGCAGGGGCAAAGACTTGATGCACTGCCCCACTCCCAGGCCAATCAGTGTCTGTGGGTGGGGAGTATGGAAATGTCCTGGCCCTGCCCCTTTGTCTCAAGGCCCTGTCCCTTTTGGGATGGCCCAGGGCCACTTGAAAAATTTGTGGTGTGGTCCCCCCTTCTAAAATTATTCCCCAACCCGGCTTATAGGAAACACTGGTTGTTCAACTGTATCAGTTATGAAAATGGTCTGAGGCACTATCCTGTGATGGGTTTTGTCCTATTTGCCTTCACAGTTAGACTGTTTGGAGAACTGTTTCAGGGGATTCCATCATTAACACATGCTTGTGATAGATCAGAACCTAGTTAATATAGTACTTAACTTCTCTGTAGAAGAAACTGAAATCTTCACCTGCTACAAATCAACAGATCTAATAGATGCTTCAGGCTTTTGGCAGTCAATATCTCTGCCAGCTCACCAGCAGCATTACAAGCACATCATCAACTTGTGGGTTTGGTTTCCAATAAATGTATATAACTCTTTAATACAAGGAGGCAAGCATCATAACGCAAAATGTAAGTCCTGGAGGTTTTAAAGATGAATCTCTGCCTTTAAATACTCTTCAGGTCTGGGATCCATGTCCAGAAGTAGACATTTTCACCATCTGACATGAACAATACTTTTTCTCTGGATGCTCCAAAAGAAGAAGAAAACCTTAGTTTAGAATTCACAAAATGAACAAGTCCTGAAATTGGCTCTTTGCAATTGATGACTGCAAACTGCAGCTTATAATGTGCCAACTGGAGCAGGGTTTCCTTTTAAATTGTGATTTACTTATAAATGCCTATAGATATATCCAGTTGCAGCATCCACGGGCCAAAGAGTGTATTTGGCCACTGTCGGAAGACAGGGTACTGGGCTAAATGGGCCTTTGGTCTGACCCAGTATGTCCATTCTTCCAGTTTTGGAATCAGTGCTTAAGTTATCTTACCAGACCAACTATTATAGTCAAACATAGAATACCATTTTACCTGAATCGTTACACTTAAAATCTGATAATTTTTAGATCTTAAAAAATCTTGGGTGAACCCATCTGTTATAATCTTTATTCAACATTGTACAGTTAAAACTTGAGTACTTATTTATAGACTTACATAAATATGATTACATAGAGTTGAAAAAGAACAATTTTTTTCTTCTTCTTAGAATGTGACTAAATTATCTGTGAAGGATAGACTGGGTTTTGTGTCAAAATCGCCTACTTCAGCTACAGAGAAGGTAAGAAAATACATGCCTGATTATTCCTTCTGTTCAAAATGGTTTATCAGCTGTATCCTTGATACAAAATTAATTTTGTGTGAACTTTGCCCTTAATTTTGTTTGTTAGATTTTATAACAACTGCCAAAAATAGTCTGAGAGAGTATACAGTGTACTTGGCTTAATGAATGGTTAAATTGCAATAGGAATAAAATGTAGTGGGGCATGTTCTACTACTGCTCATTTTGAATTTGAGAAATTGGGATATATTCTTTCCACCACCAAAAGTTTGTGTGAACAGAAAGGCTTTCAAAATCTAGAGCCTAAATTCTTGGCCCATTACTTGGTTGAACTTAAACTGCAAATATATTTTAAAATAATATTTGAGGAATGGGGCTGGTCTCTTTATTGCTGCTGATTAAGCTTTGTTTCTATGTAGCCAGAAAGTTCAGGGGATAAGACTGGATTTACGGCACATACCAGCGTTTTTTTTCTTTCATTGGGTCCCTACCTGTTTGTGATGCAGACTGTCCTGAAGATATTTTTAGAAATGTAGTTCAGAAGAGTGTGAAATTTTGTTACTTTTTAAAACATGATTTTAGGTCATCTGTAAATGCCCTTTGAAGGCACCTCTTTTACAATTGGCATTGGTAATAACACTGATTTTTTTTTTCTACTCTCAACGCTTCCATTCTCGAAAACCTTACCCAGTGGAAGGATTAGGGTTAATAGTAACATAAAGTTATCCAGATCTTTTTGTGATACATTTCAGTTGTTAATCCCTCTTTAATTTACAGCTGACCTTGTCATTCCTTCCTTTCTGCTGTTTCTTTTGCTGCTTTTTTCTCTTGGTATTAAGAGTGTAGTGGAATACATGGCTGACCAGTGGACTTGCCAGCAATCAGCATGCAGATTTTAATTTTTACTACCCTAAATTATACTGAAGTTATATAAATGCCTATTATATAAATGGCCTGCTGATGAGTCAAGTAAGGTCATACCTGCATTTTTGTGATATTCGTTTAATTTTGAAAGTGACAATTCCAAGGTAGCTTAACAGGCTAAAGTAGATGGTTGATGTTTTTGTTAATCATTTAGCTCCAAGCTACTCCGAACATGTTTACTTCAAATTTTGATATGGTAATGAATTATAATTAGAGGAGGCAGAAGATATCTGTATTGTAGAAAAGCCAGTACATTTTGAAAAACTCTTCAGAAAAAATATCAACAACTGGGGATAATAGAATGATTTCCTCCTGTAGGTGTTGTCCACTTCTACTGGCTTGACAAAAACTGTATATAATCCTGCTGCTTTGAAAGCAGCACAGAAATCTTTGCCTGTTGTTTCCACTTCCATGCTAGATTCTAATGAAGCACAGAAGAAAAAACAGGTAAAGTAAATATGCTTCTTCATAAAATGGGGTAAAGTACATTTAGGAGTTCTCTGTTTGGTAGAAATAATGTCTACGTATTTCTTGAGGACAGCATAAATGGAACAAGTTAATCAAATGACCTTCACTAATAACAATGTAGTTGTTGGAAGGACTAGGAAATATTTTAGCATTTGTTCCCACTGTTGACTTTTTTAGTATGTTTTCTAGGAATATAAGATCCTATAGGAATTCAAAACCTGAAGCAGTGTTCATGAAAATAGGATCTCAAGTTCAAGACACAAATTCTTGAACAAAACAACCCTAACGTTATCTTCCAAGCCTTCCATACCTTTTAGAAACTGACCTCTGTTTTTTTTAAATTGAGCAAGTATATTCACCTCGATTGAAAACTGTCCATCTTTTTACTTTAATTCAGACTGCCTTTTGAAGTTCTCATAATTTTATTTTGAGATCATGAAAAATAAAAGCAAAAAAGCATGCTAATTTCTGAATGGGACAGACTATCTCAGATAACATTAGGTTTGAAAAATGCTTTATGCTCATGTAGTTAACTTTTCTAATTTACGTCAACTAAATATAGAATTAAATGTGTCGAGTTCATAACAACTAAGTTGAATCCATGGAATGTAGGCTCATAAAAAGCAATGAGGATGACATAACTTGTGTATAGAGAGTGTAAATAATAGACACTAGCTATAGAGATCTGTGCCTTTGCAACTGCATGCCACCTGAAAATCAGGTCAGATTTTCAAGTTGCCTTTGATATTGGAGTGCTAACATTATACAGACCTAATCTGATTTTTCAGAAGGCCTGAACATCCATATTTCATAGTGACTTACTCATTAAGTCTTAAAGACAAACAAGTTTTGCCCTGTTGCTGGTACACTTTTTCTGCTGCTCTTTGCTATCTGAAGAGATGTATATTTATTATAATACAATACCCGTGAGAAATCGATGGCTTGTTGGGACTGATGTCAAATGTACCTACACTCTCCTCTTCCTGTCTTCCTTTTAGTTTTCCCCATCTGCCTTTTCTGTCTCCCCTTCCCCTCTCCTCATTCTCCTATGTTTATAATCCTTTATGGACTGCAGCCTCTGGAGAACATGATCATACACTGTAAAGCAATTTTGATATTCTGAACAGTCAGAAGTCAGGTGGGTGTTCTGGATGAAAAAGAGACAACACTAATATTAGTATTTGATAACTGTTGCCACATTTGCATTCTGTATAAGGTAATTCACTTTGCAGCGTGAGTCCAGCTATTGGCTGACTTGGAAATGCTGATTCAGAAGTGCAGGGTAGATTTTTGTTCCTTCACCCTCATGAAGTATATTTGTATAAAATTCCTTAGCTTTTCTTGAAAATGTGCTGAAACATGAGCTTCTGCTCCCATTCTGTTTTTTTGAGAGCAGGAAGTGATTGATTTCTTTCAAGCTGCAACAGAAGCTAAATAACAGCTCTGGCATTTCCCCTGCTGCCTCCTCCAAGTACAGATATTTTAGTATTTTACAGATATAGTAATATAATTCTGAAGTGGACAAATATTCCTTTTTATACCTCTGTATTCATAAAAATATGTAGGTCCTACCAATTTCATGTCAGAATAGGACCATGCAGTAAGCCCTTCCTCATGAAATCTGATGTTGTCTTTTTAGGAATGCCCTGTCAAAGGGGGCTTCCTACCTTTGACTGGGCAGGGAAGGGACAGGACCTGTATCTGACCTGCAAACTGCTCTAGTGGTAGAAGGGGGAGTGGGGGAGGAAGACCAGACCAAACGTACTTCTGGGTGCCTCCCCTTGCAGCAGGACACTGTCTGAAACTGGTGGAAGCCTGAAGTTCCTGCAGCTGGAAGAGACTTGTTGGTTTGGATCTTACCTTGCCTGTGCTGCTGGGAGGGCCCCATCAAAGGGGGCTTCTTACCTCTCACTGGGAGATAGCAGCTGTCCCTCCCTTGCAAACTGTCCTGTCAGCAGGAGTGGGAATCAGACCCACACACTCACTCTACCTTCTGGAACTTCCTGTGTTTGCTTCGTTCAGAATCCAATTCTGAAGGCATCATAGAAGTGATGGTGACAATCCCGATGCCCCCCCCTTTACAACTGGTTTGTGATTCCCTGATTTCCTTTTGGGTTGGGATCCCATGGTTACAACACTGAAATTTCAGGTTTAAACAGCTGAATACATGGCATTGACCAGTTTTTAAATCCCGTGGCCATTAAATTGGCCATAATGGACTATGAATTTGTTTGGACCCTAAATATATGGTAAGAATCCACTTTTAAAACTTTGAGTTATGTTCCTTATAAGTTATATTAATCAGTAATAAGGTTACTTTCCAGGTAACAAGCTTTTGGTGATGTTATTAAAAGTTTTTTTTTTTAAAGTCCTATCAACTTTGGAGTTTCTGGCCTGAGTCTGTACTATGAAATCTGTCTAATTTACTGTAGGACTCAGCATATGGTTGAATCTAGGATAGTTCCCTTACATGTCTGAACTCTTGCAATACACTCGTGGTTGCACTATAAAATATACCAAAATTCCTCTTCTGATGTTGTAATATGATATTCTGCTTTTCACACTGTGGTAGTGATCCGTAACATGATTACCCTAGTCCTAAGTAAGTGATAACAAAATTTGAAGCTTTCTTGGCAACTGTTTAACTAAGTCTGGTTATCCGATCCATCACTAACCCTGATGTTTGATATACTGCGTCCCTAAGGATAGCTTTGATATCCCTCGTTTAGTACATTAGGTGAGCTTATTTCTATTACTAGAATTTATTTTGTCAGAATTTTTCTTTTTGTAATCACTTAGTACAGTAGACAAACTTATTATTTTAGTTTATTCAGTGACCTGATATTTTCTTGAAGAATTCTTGATTCCAAATCTTATGAACTTTTGGTAATTTTATTTTATGTTCCTAGGAAGCACTAAGACTTCAGCAAGATGTGAGAAAGAAGAAGCAGGAGATCTTAGAAAAACACATTGAAACTCAAAAGGTGAAGTATTTAGATGCTCTATGATTGAAGCTTTCTGCAGAGATAATAAAAGTAACAGTTGACAGTCTGAGTTAGAAACTCCAACTATTCTTATGATTTTATCATCATGAATTGCAATTATTGGAATATAAAAATACAATAATACTAGCTCTTACATAGTGCTTTTCTTCCATAAATCTGAATGCAAAAAAGGTCAGTGTCTCACTGTGTTCTGGTGTCTGGTTCTCATGCTTTCATCATTAGACGGTGTCGGATTTGATTATCTTTAAATTTTTTGTTAGTGGGGGCCAATGTTTGAGTTTCCTGCATTTTCCCTATCATGAAGTCCCTAGAACTTTCCAACCAGGTCTTTCTTGATGGTGGTCAGCAAAGGAGCCACACACAGATTTCCAGCTGTTGCTACTTCTGACCATCTTGCCAGCCTTGTTCTATAGGTATCTCTTTCTTGGTGTCCTTTCTTGTAGTCAGCTGCATAAAGAGAGAGGAAGAAATGCTGTAGTACTTTTATTCATGCTCTGGTTACTTGTTAGTCATGTTCTGAGTCTGTCAGCTCTGTGTTTGTCTACAGAATTGTTCGGCATTTTGTTCTGATTGTTAAGTATCTTGGAGTACTGTATTCAACATGCTGTTCTTCTTGATGGTGCATCTATATTTCTTAGTGCCTTGGCCAGTTGTTGTTGATGCTGCTTCTTGTTGGCCAGATGAGGGCAAAAGGGCCTCCATGGGCCGGATCCTGCCCACTCTCCTGCCCATGGGCCAATTAGAGTCCGGGGCAGGGAGGAAGCACACGAAGTTTCCTCTGCCCTGACAGGAGCATGCGGTACTTTGAAGCACTGTGTGCTCCTGGCAGAGCAGTAGGAGGTTTTGCGTGCTCCTCTGCCCCCAAGCCCTGATTGGCCTGGGGACAAGAGGATCACAAGACATTTCCTCCCACTTCCAGTATGGGTGCTTAGAAGGAAGGAAGGGCAAAGGGTCTCCCCCACCCCCAGACCAATCATGGTCTGTTGGAGGGGAGCAGAGGGGAGGTGAGGCAGAAGCACCCTGGCCCCATCCCTTCCAGTGTGGCCCGGGGCCACTTCAAAAAACTTTTGAAGTGGCCCCTGGCAATAAAGTATTGCCCACCCCTGATGTTGGCACTCACGTGCTCTGGCACTGCTCCTCAGCACTTTGTTGCATTTTTCTAATGATGTTTTCTTCAAGAAGGAGCATTTCATGCGCTTCTTAATTTTATCTAGGGAAGTTTTAGGACAGTGGCTCCAAGATTTGTACTTGAGGGGGAAAAAAAATTGTTTACAGATTAACCTGATTGCTGTGTCCTTTACTTCACAGTTGATAATGACATGCAAGGATATCAAGTATCCCTGGAAACCTATGCAGAGCAGTCTACTTTCTTACAGAACCCATCAAATACCCCTAAATACATTCATAGGAAACATAAATTCAGCCAACATCTGGCTTGGAATACTTTGCAATGAAAACCTGAGTATAGTTACCTTTGCTGAGCCCTAGGAACTTAGAATTTGTATCATCTGCATCATTCTGCTTCCCCACATAATCATTTCCATTGCTATTGGGGAGTCTGATTTGTAAACCAGGGATCTAAAATTAAATGTTATGAGCTAAATTGAATGCAGATCAAACATTAGTGATCATAATTAAACTTAGTTTTATCTAAAATAGTTGTTGTCAAACAGTGAATCAGTGCTAACAAATATGAGCTCTTGAGGTTAAAATTGAAACTGAAAAGTTGAATGTAGATAGAACCTTGACCTATAGGAAAACTGAGGTAATAGGTTATTAAACTCAAATATTCACTAATAATGTGTATAGCACTAAGTAGAAACAGACTTGACCCTTGTCTTCTGTTTGAAAAAACAGTGTTTTTTAACTGGAGTTGGGTGACTCCAGTTAAAATTGTGGTAATAATCCAAATAGTTTGTACATGAATAGTCAGGTTGAGTTAGTTTTCCCCATAGTCTTTAACTTGGCCTACTGTCTCATTTGCAGACTACAAACTAGGGAAGTGAATGGTTAACGAGTAAGCCTCACTCTTAACAGGACAGGTTTACTGGTTCTGATGAACTGGTAGGGTATAGAACAGCTCCGTGCCCATCAGCCAGCTGGAGCAGGCTTTGCGTGTACAGAGGGGCTGCTCCATCCTGCTTGTCCCCTTTTAATTAGTTATGTTTTAATTAGTTATGTTAACCATTTAGATAGGATTTTACATCCCTGCTGCAAACTGTCTTGTCTTAACTAGGATTTTTACTTGAATTAGATCATTCTAATTAGGAAAATACCTTTTTTTGTATTAATGGCATGGCCACAGACAGTTCCTTCCCCTAAGAGCTGTTGAGATGAGTACAAGAAAGGATGCGTAGAACCATCAGAGGGAGAAGGTAAAAGGACAAGTCAACATTTAGATAGGGTAGAACTGAAAAAGTTGCATGTTGATCTCTCTTTTGCAGAATTTGAATTCCCTTTTAATAAGATCCTCATTAATCATTTCAAAAAGTAATAGCTAAATATACCCATTTACTTGAATGTAAACTATATCAATAATCATGTTGATTTTGAAAGCCTAATCTGTTCTCTGGTGTGTCATTTTAATGAGCACATTCAGAAAAACCCACAATTGCATATAGAATACAAAATACATTATTAACCCTCCAAATTATAATAAAACTGATTTAAATTGGACAGATTCTTATTTCAAAGTTGGAGAAGAATAAAGCCATGATGAAGGCCGAAGACAAAGCAGAAATAATGAAAACACTGGAGACTTTGACTAATAGCATTACGAAGTTAAAAGATGAATTAAAAGGCGTCCCATCTGGAGCTCCTCCTCTGAAAAGCATGAAAACTAAGGCTCAGGTACTCAATTTCTGTTTTTTATAAGTTATATAATTGTATTCTGCTGATGTAATTGCGCTCAAAACCTGAGGTTTTCTAGATTTATGCTCTTAGTTTCTGTTGAGTTTACCATTCAGTAAGATTATTCTATTTGTTCCCTGTACTTTAAAGGGATGCTGTCAATTTATAATCCAGCTAGCTGTCTGAAAATGTTTTTTTACTATTGTTATTTGTATACCTAAATTTAGTACATCTGAAATATATCAGAAGAAAAATGTTTTCCCACTTTTTTTCCTTTCTCTTATCTTTGACAGCACTTTGTTAGTCAGTTTCACTGCTTCCATTGAATAGTCAGTCATGTTCTCCTTTTTATTGTGGGTCTTTCACACAGTAACAGGGGAAATGAATTTTTTTAAATAAAAGGAATTTTTCACTGTAGGAGTTGATTTAGAACAAGAAACAAATTACTACTTCGTGAAATTGACTAGACTTAAGTTTGTGTCTCCACGTCTTGATTGAATTATACAATATTATAACTAACTAAATTGTCATTTGGGTGGGCTATCATAGTATTACATACTTCATAGGTATTTATAGATCTCTCACTGTGAATATCTCCCATATGCCATACTTTTTAGGTTGGAGACAGTGTCGTTGTATTTATTCTTAGTCACTGATCATAATGAGATTTTATCTGGGAGAGAAATTTCTTTCGGTGATTTCTTTTGTTGTTGTTGTTGCTATAGAAGGCTAATCACTCATTTTGGTTGTTCCCAGAGTTAGATTTGGCCTGTAAACCTTTGCTTTCTGACATCATCTTTTTTGAGACACTTATAATACTTTATTTCTAGGACAATCTTCAGTTCCTGTTGTTTAGAGTAACTGAATAATTTTCGAATTCCTAGAAATTAACTGTGTTAAGCAATTAAAACAATCTTCTAAACAAGTCAGTCTAAAGAAGTAAATCACACATTTTCTGTTCTACCCTATTATCAGATACAGATGCATACAGAAAAAAACTCATTAGTTGTGCTGAGTTTACTAGGTACTTTTCTGTAAGGTAACAGCCAATCTATATCTGTTTCAGTTTAAGTTCAGAAATTCAGTCCTGAAGAATGTGATTCTCTTGTCTACAGTTTTAGTTTTGGATGTTATTTCAAAGACTTCATGATTTTTCAAGAATCCAGTCTGACATGAAGTATCTTGAAGGATTATCAGTTTTAAATTTGCAATCATATTTGAAAAAAATACAAATACTTATTACTTAACAGATAGATATGAGCATGAAAAGTAGTATCTATACAATAAATGATACTAGCACGCAAACTTATGTGTTAAGTGAAAAATGCACATCATCCTATAACTTGATCCCTTTCTTATGCTAGTACAATTTTATGACACAGCACTTTTTTTCTTTAGGGATGATGACAGACTTTAATCTCTGAAATAATAATTGATTCTGGCAATTGGATTTATGCTTCAGTGTGACTGCTCCTGAAACAAATGTTAGTTATCACCCTGAGTTCTTTTTACTAAACCCCTGAAACTACTCTATTAGGAAAAGGATTCATTTGGTGGCAGTAGTGCCTCCTAGTCTTTTTGGAATTGGTGACCAAGTTGGTGACCAAGAAATGTTTTATGCCTCCCTCCCCCAAAATCTCCTTCCCTAACAAGTAGGGTGAACTTTTTCATACCAGAAATAACTGAGGTTTTGAAAAGTGATCTCAGTTATGGAGATAAATTACAAAAATATTTGTTAAATTGAATTGTATTGCTGACGAAAGATGTTCCATGAAGTTGAATTGCAGAAATAGTCTTAAATAATTTTGCTACGTAGTTGATGGCATCGCTTTTGGGGATTTTTTTTAAACCAAAGCTGAAAAGCAATCTGACTAAAACTCTAAAAATAGACAAAATCTGCTGAATTCCGGGTTAGAAAATGTCAAATGTAGGGTCCTTTTACAGGAGAATTATTAATTTGTCTTTCATTGTGAGTAATTAACAAGATAGCTCTACAAGCAGGTCTGAATTAAGATTGAATACTGAATTATAAGTTTTTGTTAGAGCGCCTCATTTTCCTTGAAGACTGAAACAGGATGAAGCACTTCAAGAAGACTTATTTCCAAGTATTTTGCTGAATGATTTTAATCTGTTTTGCATGGACAGAACATTTTTTATTTCAAGCCAGAAGAGAATAGTTCACTTCGCTAGGTGCCCAAAGAAGTCTGCAAGACAGGTTAAGCTTTGTCAAACAAGAGAAGTATTGACAATATCAGAAAGGAGAGAGACTCCATCTTGAAGAAAAAACTGCACTCCATTTCCACTTTAAATTTAAAGGTTAGCAGTCTGCCTTGTCAAAGTGCTGCATTATGAACAAGGTAATAAAAGAAACCCATGGCATCTGGGCAACTGCAGGAAAAAACAGCATTCAGTATGTAGCATTAGGTGCTTAGAGAATTTCATGAAGGTATTAGCCACAGGTTTTAAGGCAGTTTGTTAGTAGTTAAAGCTTGGAAATGTATGAAGTCCTGGAAGCAGAAGACATTAGATTCAGTTCATTGGATATATGTGACCAGTCCGTGAATTGTATTTGCCCTTGCCTTGGTATGAAGTCTCTGCAGATTACATTACACTGCTCCCGCTAAATGTAGAAATCTTTGTCTCCTGAGATGTTGGAGGGACCTTTCACAGCTTTACAAAACAGTCTTCAATAGAAGCATCAGCAATACACTCAGAAACTTCCAGTAGTTATGAAGCAACTGAGTCTTTATCTCAGGAGTTTGAATTGCTAAATAATCATTTTTCATGAGTTTTGAAAACAGTTGTTTTTGTGACATTCACAGCCATATCACTGACATGCCTGCAAAACAATATTTATCAAAAGCACCGTTTTTCAATTTGGTAATTGTCTCATCTCTCTCTCTGACAAGAATTTTCCTGCGGGACGATAGTGACATTATCATGTCACTCTGCATTGCACTGCCCTCCCAGCCTTGGCAGAGTCAGAAGGGGAAACACTGGCCATGTTGGGGGATGGCTGCAGGGCGCTCAGTGAGCTCTGTTGCTCCCCTATCCCCCACTTCCCATCCAGCTGCCTTTGGCCCTGCTTCTACTTCTGGGGAACTGCCTACTGCCGTGGGCCAGGAGCTCGGGCTACTGCCTGGTGATCCAGCCTCTCCCCCGCACCAAGATTAGCAGGCCAGCAAGTTGGATCCAGTGTGGAGCCTCCAGGCTTTCTCCTCTCCCTCCCCTCCCCCCCCAGAAGCTGGCACTGGTTTTCTAAACTTGTGGGGCGGGGGGCAGGGTGTCGGGGAAGGCTGGAGCATCAGGCAGTGGTGGTGGCTCCCTACTGGGTCGCGGAGCTTTGGGGCCCCGGACCCAGAAGTGGAAGTGGGGCCAGAGGTGGCTTCCCCATTGGAGCAGTGTGGCATGCCTCTGGTGCCTGGGAGTGGCACACTACATGAAAAGAAGTGCCCCCTCCCCCCAACACTCATGTTCAAACCCTGCACCTCCAGCACCTCACACATCTTCTCCCCTGCTGCACACCCCTGGCCAGACACCCTGCCCCCAGCTTGCTCATGCACTCTCCCTCTTTGTGCCTCCTGTCTCTCACTGTGCCCCCTACCTCTCACCCTGCCCAGTTGGGACCTAATCCCCATCTCGACTCAGCATCCTGTCTCTGGCCCCAGTCCTGGGGCAGGCCTTGCAGACCAGCCCCCATCTAGGTGCAGGAAGGGCTGGTGGCAGCCCCTCTCCTGCTACAGCACAGATAGGAGGGAAGGCCACAATCTGGCTGTAGCAGGGGTAGATGGGGGGGTTGGCGAGTGTAGCAAGCAGGGGGCGCAGCCCCCTAATGACCTATAACTTTGGAAACTATTTTTTTTATTGTGCATTTTATTTTTTCCTTGAGGCATGATTTGGAATTTCTAGACCTGGATTTCTTCACAAACCAATCCATGCTTCAAAATCACTCATTAATCAGACCCAGACTCCAATAAATATTGACAAATGGTACATGATCATATGAAACTCATATGTGCTCCTAAGCCTCAAAAATTACAGCCAACATGTATGATTTTCAGTCCAATGACACATTTTGTCAAGATTTGTGTGAATAGGTACTTGAAATAGATGCATATATAATTTTTTAATGGTTCATGTACTATGTCGGGGTGGCCAACCTGTTACAGGCAAAGAGTCAAAATAGTTGTGCATATAGCGCAAAGAGCCGGGGGCGGGGGCTGAACAAAAGAGAGTCCCCAACCACGTTTGCTCAAGCAACAACAAGGACTGCCCCTTTTAGAAACGCAGTTCAAGGCTTTTTGGCCACATCAGGCTCCCACTGACCGTCGCCATCTTGAAGACCCCCGATGAGCACAGGGAGCTGGGGGCCATTTTCAGGGGCACAAGGGTGGCTTCGCGAGCCTCACTTTCCCCTCATGCAGCTCACAAGCCGTGGCTGACCTCAGCTGTACTATGTTCTGGAAGGTAAAGCCACATACACAAAGAGACTGACTGTTTCATTATCAGAAGTACAAGTAATCTAGTGCTGATACTTTTGTCCTGTCTTAATTTGCAGTGACGTACCATTTGGGGTTCTTGCATTACAAAAATACTTTGGTATTAAAGGAGGTTGGCATTAGAGGTGTATAGTGTATTCATTTGTCATTTAAAATCTATTGACTTATGTTTTACAGAACTTTTTAGATTTTGGGGGAAAGGTCATCCCCACAAGTTGCAACCCACTATTGGGATAACTCCTGCTTTAAAAGAAGACACACCCAATTCTATTATCTATTAAATCAGAACTGGAGGCAATAACACCAAGTTTTTTAAGACTTCCCATTATTAAACACAGAATTTTACCTCGCAGTCATGATCTACTCTTCTTAATCTTCTAACTTCATGCATTCTTCTTCGGAGGCTGCTCACAATACCCAACATAGTAGCAAAAATTGTGCTAAGTTACAGCACTTGTATAATGTAATAAGCAAAAATGAAAAGCCCGTCATATAATTTCTGAACCCCTTTCTTCAGTGCTTGGTTTAGATTTCTGTTCTCCAGCTAGAGCTAGAGAGAGAGAGTGTACATTTTCTGATACATTGTGTTGTTTAATTCATTTGAAGGCTCTGTTTATTTTTAAAATAGCCAGTTTTGACTTCCCACTATTAACTGTGTTGTTCTGGGCCATCAAAACCCTAGTAATTATCAGAGGAGTATTTTCCCCATTCAGGAGTAAAAGATGTATAAACTAATAACTTCACCGTGGCAATTTCTCAGATGCAGAAAGAATTACTGGATACTGAGCTTGATTTGTACAAGAAAATGCAGGCTGGGGAAGAAGTGGCTGAACTAAGAAGAAAGTACACAGAACTGCAACTTGAAGTATGTTTGTTTTTATTTCCTTAGTTAATCATGTGTTAGAAAAGCTTTCATTAAGTGTATTTTGCTCAGTTTGAATGTTAGTTTACAGTGTAATCTGTTATGCAATTAAAAGTTTCAAGTGTAATCTTAGTTTAGTAAGTAGTATACAATCCTATTGTCTACAGTCAAGGTGGGTGAGGTAGCATCTTTCATGGGAATAGTTTCTATTGTTGGAAGAGACAAGCTTCCAAGCTACACCAGGTGGTTCTTCAAATCTGCAAAAAATAATCCGTGTGTTGCAGATAAATCCAAGGTAGGACAAAGTATTAAGCATGAGTAGTGGTTGACACCTAGTTGGAAACAAGTTAAAGGACAGTGGGCAGTTAACACCTGTGCAGTCATGGTGGAGGGCGGAATAGAATTTGTGGTATATAAATTGGTATAATGAGCCATAAAACAAGTGTCTCTAAGCCTCTGAATTTGGTCTCTAGCAAAGTTATGAATTTAAGTCCCCAGACTCATCTTTGGATGGTTTTTGGCAGGTTTTGTTTGAGGGTGAGGACTAAGGAGATCCACTGTGGAGGAATTGCTTTGTGAGGAATTGCTTTGTGGCTCAGAGATATGAGAGAGAGAGAGTGTGAGTGTGTATGTTTAAAGTCTAGACAGCTATATCCAAGACACCCAAGCATCACCATGCTTACTTCCCTATATCCAGGCACCATTCCACAGACCCCCCAAAATCTGTTTTTTTTGCAGCCAGGCAGTCACTTACCACAGCATATGCTGTGAGGAAAAAGTCCAGGATACACACTGTGACACACTTAAAATTGCTTTCACCAAACAAGGATACTCCACCAGACCAGCTGATCACATAATAGAACTAGTCATCCAAATACCTCAACAGAGATGGCTTCAATATGGAAAAAACGCAAACCACCAGTCAGACAAATTGAGTTTGTCACATACCGTCCCACAGTAGAACCCATACAAGAAATCACCAAACAATTATTTCACTCTAACTGGTCTCTTGAAACATTTTATCCCATATGTTTAGCAAATCTGACCCACCTTGTATTTATGTGTAACACTCTGATTACTTTTTCCAGCCCTGAAGACAAGCTCTTTGTCTCTTGAAAGCTTGTCTGTGCCATCAATAGAAGTTGGTCCAATAAAAGATACTACCTCACCCACCTTATATGTCTCATATCCTGGGAGCAGTGTGGTTACAACACTACTGTAAACATTTCATCTTAGGGCATTTAGCAGGGACACTTCACATCTTCAGTCTCTGGACTTGAGGTATGTCATTCTGGCTGTCATCAGTTTTGATAGCTCAGCTGCTGAATCACTTAAAGATTTTTAAAGGGTATTGTTACCTGATATTTATAGATTTGCTATAGGTAAATTTATTTAGTTTGCATTTTTTTTAAAAAATTTGTCTGTAGGTGGTGCTGTGGATGCATATAAAGAAAGGCCAAAGCTTTGAGTCCTTTTATTTTATACATATATAGGGTCACCTCCTTTAAAGGAATGCCAGCATGTTAAAAATAGCCTAATATTAACCAAAGTGTTAAGGGTGCTAGAGATAAACAATATTTTTCTCTAGTAGTTTTAAGAGGCTGTCAGTTCATTTCTGTCCTGAAATTAAATTTGTTACAAAAACTATATGTAAATAGAATTGGTTCAATAAATGTTCTGTGTACAAAAAATGTGCCTGCATACCTTTTAGAAAAAAACTTGTTTAAAAAAATCATACCAGCTTAAAAAAAACCTTTTTATTTTTCATATCACGCACTATGCAGCAATTTTGTGTACCATTCAGGATTTCTGACAAATATTAAAATGCTCAGGGACGTGAAACTTCTTTATATTGAATATATTATAAGGTACTGTAACCCTTTCTTTAACATAAGTTCAAGACTTAATGGTCTGCAATCAAAAATTAATGGAAAGTTTTGCTGATAGCGTATCGAAATAGAATATAGATTGCTCTTCATCTATAGTTGGTGTACAGCACTGACAATTGATAAAATGTGCCTCAGTAGTTAAACTGAGCAGACCACCTGGGAATGGAATCCATTTTCAAACAATACATTTTTAAGTGCTAAGGAAAATAAATATACTTTCATAAATTATTAAGAACATACATTAAAGCTGTCAAATTTCACATAACTGCTTACCACTATGCAAAATGCTAGATTTTCACCAAACTGAAGGGAAGGCGGCTATTATGATTCACTTGCATCTTGATCATTATTCCATTGCTGACTAACAGAGCTTTCCTCTCATTTGTACTATGTAAACTATTTCTGACAAGTTTTGCTCTCAGTTGTACTCTGTAAACTAGAATTCCCTTTTTATTAATATAGTTTCTATAACCAAAATGAAAATTAGCATTTGTGGGCTTCTTTTTAATGAATGCTGGGACAATACTGTTAATTCCCTACATTTTCCTTTTGGAAATGGTAGTGTAAAGCCTTGCTGATAATCTGTAAAACTTAAACTTCTGAAATACTCGCTGCGGCAAACATATTATCACTCTTATTTACATCTCATATGAGGGATATGAATGAAACTTGCATTGCAAGATTGAGAGCATTTTCATATTAATTTCCGCTGAGAGATAGTCTTAGGGAACAAAAATTATTTTCAATCTATAAAAAGAAGCTTCCCAAATAAATTAGCTTGAGAGCAGACATCTGACACGGAAAATAATATTTAAAAATTGGCAAAGTTAAAAGTTATTGAAAACAGATTCTCCTAATAGGAAGTAAGCAAGCCACTTTTACCATATGTTGTGCTGCTAAATTGCAGAGACAAAAAAGGTACACATTATGTCCAGTATGTACATATTTGCTTAATTACATAGCCATTTTAACTGTTGGATCTATTCCAGGTGTTTGGATTTATAAGCACGACGATTGGAATTTCTAGAAAGGGAAATTACACATTTTGTAGAGTAAATTGGTATGAATGGTTCTGAAGTCTTTGCTTACTCACAATACTATGACTAACAATACTATGACTGTATATGAGGAAACAAGGAACACATTGTCTCTTTTGCTCAGCAGTGATACTTTAGGATTGATGCATTAGAGTTAGATTGCAGGGGGTCAGACTAGATTGCAGGGGGTCAGACTAGATGATCATAATGGTCCCTTGTGACCTTAAAGTCTGTGAGTTCAGATTTATCTAACAGCCCTCAAGTTATCAGGGAAAGGCACTCTTTTATAGGCTGAGTCTCGAGCAGTATTGCAATCTCTAAACCAGTTGGTAGTATAGTCTTTACTAAGAAAGTGGGGTGATTGGTAAATAGACTGGGGCTTCAAGGACCACTCAATATGTATCCTGTTGCATAGTTTAAGTGAAGAGAGATCCAGATTTCCTGAAGGTTATCTTCCTGTATGATATGCATCAGCGCTTTCTATAAAGCTTATCTTCTATTTCCATTCCCTATATCCGCAAGGAGTACAACACCCTGGGGACCTGAGTGGTCACCAGTTATGTAGTTTGACCAACCAGGTAAGGTCAGAGCTCCCCACCCAGCTGTAGGCTTTGCTTTCAGCTGCAGCTGAGCTCCGTCACCAGACCAGCTGTCTCCAGCCCTTCATGGCATCTGCCCAATCCCGGGGAACGGCCCTACTGCCTCCAGGTCTGGCTGCACTCCCCACTTCCAGCTCCGGCTGGGTCTGCCTCCCCACTGCACTAGCCAGGTCTATGATCTTGGCTTTTTAGCCCTGCTGCCTCCAGCGTCGGCTAGGGCTGCACTCCCCACTGCCAGCTCAGCCCAGGCTGTGCTGCTGAACCTGGCCTGACAGGGCTTGGTACAGCAGGACCACCGATGTTACAAGACCAGAGAGTTCCAGATTTTAGAGGTTCAGCCTGTATTAACAAAGAGAGGGAGCAAGCTTATACTTGACTGAATTCTTTGGCTGTATCAATTCTGGTTATTCTGATTTTCTGGGCCTCTTATCAGTCTCTAAATCTCTCTGTGTTTCTGCATCTTCTATCTAAGAATAAGGTCAAATTCTCTGTTATCAGGTTGCTTGGATCATAGTGCCTTTTTAGAAATGAATGTGGTCTGAGGAAGTGTGTAATGGGTCCACCTGCTGGTGAGCGCCCCGCTGTGGTTAATCGGCACCGTGCAAGGTCCTTGCCTGGTTGTCCAGTCGCCTTCAAAGTCCTGAAACCAGGGCCTGACTAGCCCTGTCCACAGTGCTAGTGAGACTCTGTAGTGCTCTTGTGGCCAGTCTTCGACATCTGCATCTTAAAAGGCTTTGGATCAGGCCCTGAAATTGGAAGTTATGATTGCTGAGTTCTTTTTCATCAATTTAATTTTATCAGCTTAGTGGAGAAAAATCAATTAATCATTCAGGGCAGTGCTTCTCTGATTGATTGCAGGGGAGATTGTCAATTTTGGAACCTGATGACCCGAAGTAGATGGGCTGGAGTCAAGTTTCTGTTGCCTCTCTTTGCTCCAGCCCATCTGGAACACGGCGCAGTGAGGCTGTCCCTTCTGGGAGAGCCTCGGTGAGATGAATGCTGTGGCCAGCTGGCTGGGCCACGTGACAGTGGGTGGCTGCCTCTCTTTGCTCCAGCTGGAGCCAGGGTGTGGTGAAGCAGTCCCTGCTGGGTTCCAGCTCCAACAGACCTTACTGACTACCATGCACAAATAAATCACGAAAAATTTAAATTTTAAATCCAATCAGCTTTAAAAAGCTGTCTTCAGTCTGACCCTGACAATACTGTCACCACACTGTACCAAAACACAAATACCCCAAATTTGGTAGAAAGTGCTATCTTACTTTTTATTTTAGCTATACATCCCTGGCTGGCGATAATATGAGTGACGAACCTGGCACACCTAAGAAATCGAAAATGTACAACTTCCACATGGAATGGGAAAATTAATTTCTGTTTGCAAATGTGAAAGATAAGAGTGTAAGCCTTATATGTTGTCGGTTTATCACTAAGTAAAAGGGATAATTTGAAGTGATACCACACAACAATCCATAGTACATTCAAAGACCATTTTCCCTTGAACAGCATGCTTCGTACAAAGAAAATTAACAAATTGAAGGCCATTTTGAAAGCTCAACAGTCATTTTTTAAACTAGCAGCAAAAGGCAAGGCCTGCACAGAAGCATCATTTCACATTTGCCATATGCTGGCAAAACACAAGAAATCATTCACAGATGGCAAAGTAATTAAAGAAACAATGACTGTGGCCTCTGACTCTTTATTCAAAGATTTTAAAAACAAAGAAGAAATAATGACAGCAGTTCCAAGCATGTCATTTGGTACTTCCATAGTAGCATGACAAGTGAGATCTTTGTCTGAAGACGTCTGTCAACAACTACAGCAGGACCTGAAGGACTGCAAATGCTTCTCGCTGCTGTTCGATGAATCTGTCAACATGACCAACAAAACCCAGCTGATTGTTTTTGTGTGTGTGATTTTTAAGTATATGACAGCTAAAGAGGGTCTTCCCACCCTTTTGCCTCTTAAAGAGAACAAGAAGTGAGGATATGTATCACACTATAATCCACCAGCAAGTATTAGCAAGTAAAGTTATAGACTTCTGTCATGTAATGAAAGTTAAGATTTTAACCTCGATTTGAGCATGACCCTTTTAACATCACTTCTTTAAATCCTTACTCGACCAACTCGATGCTGCCTACGGTGAATAATCCTCCATGCTAATGTGAAGTGGTTAAGTCGAGGGAAAGTCCTGCAAAGATTTTTACATCTGATGCCTGAAATCAACACTTTTCTTAAATCAAGGAATGGAGTGTGCAGTGAGCTGTCAGACAGTGCATGGTTGCTAGACTTCAGGTTCCTAACACACACAACATCAAAACTGAACAAGCTGAGATGTGAACTGCAGGGAAAGGACAGACTTAGCACATATGGTCAGTGCTGTGAATGTGTTGAAATTGAATCTGGGCCTGCGGTTTTCCCAATTTAAGAATAAAATTCTGCATCACTTCCGGAGTCTGGAGAGAATACTGGAAGAAATCAGAGACACAAATGGTTCCACCCAGAAAACTTCTGTGCACATCTGAGGAAATTAGCAGAGGAATTCAGAGGTGATTTCAGGAATTAAATGTGCTGAAACAAATCGTCATTTTTGTCTTGAATCCATTCCTTCAAGTAGAAGACATTGGCAGGTTGGCTACCAAATTCCATCAGGTGTTAGATTCACAAAGCAGTGAGTTGATATTGAGATAATTACTATGTGAAATGATATTGAACTGAAAGTCAGAGCAAAGGACAGGGATTTTTGGAGACTTGTAAACAGAGAAAAATACCTGCTTCTGTCATCATATGCTTTCAAAGTGAAGGCTTATTTTGGCTCCACATGCCTCTGTGAGGCAACATTCTCCCATATGAAGGTAATCAAATCCAAGCATCACATCTATGTGCCAGATGCCCATCTGACGGACTATATATGACTAGCAATCTCAAACTACAACCCAGACTTCAAGGCACTGGCAGCTAATGTTCTGTTATAGGTGTCACACTGAGACTTGGTGAATAGAGAACAAAATGTATAATTATAAATACTTGATTTAAGATTTGCGTAGTATAAATTCAACATATTTTATTACTGTATATACATAGTTTTAGATGTAGCTAGCATAAATTAAAAAATAGACTGTTTATCTACAAGATTATCTTAAGGTGATCTTGGGCTGAGAAGTTGATGACCACTGATCTAGGAAAACTGAAGAAATGGTCTGAGATAGGATGAAGTTTATTATGGATAAATGCTAAGTACTCCACTTAGGAGGGAACAACCAGTTGCACACACACAGAATGGGAAGTGACTGTCTAGGAAGGAATACTGCTGAAAGGGATCTAAGGGAAATAGTGGATCAGATGCTAAATATGAGCCAACAGTGTGACACTGTTGCAAGAAAAGCAAATGTGGTTCTGGGATGCATTAACAGGAATGTTGTGAGCAAGACACAAGAAGTCATTCTTCCCTTCTTCCACAGCTGAAGTACTGTGTCCATGTCTGGGCACTACATTTCAAGAAAGATGTGGAGCAATTGGAGAAGGTCCAGAGAAGAGAAACAACAATGATTAAAGGTCTAGATGAGGGAATACTGAAAGCATTTGGCTTTTTTAGTTTGAAAAAGAGAAGACTGAGAGGGGACATGATCAGTGTTCCCTCTAAGCTGCTTGGCAGCACAGATTCACAGGATTTGTATCAGCCCTGCCTAGTCAGTCAGCTCCATGCAGGAGCCCTGAGCCTGACTAGGCAGGGCTGATTTATCACCTGTGAATCTGTGCTGCCATGCAGCTTAGAGGGAACACTGATCATGTCCCCTCTCAGTCTTCTCATTTTCAAACTAAACAAGCCAAATGCTTTCAGTCTTCCCTCATAGGTTATGTTTTCTAGACTGGGACAGGGCACTTGCCCTGCACTGGCCCTTTAAGGGCAAACCCCAGCCCTGAGCAAGGGCTGAGAGTAAAGCCCCAGCTGAGGCAGGTCTTGCCAATTAGGGCCCAGCTGGGTGCTGTATAATGAAGGACTCCTGGAGGGAGTGGGAGAACTGACTGTGGCTCTGGACAGAGAGTAGCAGGGACCTGACTGCTGGGGAAGCAGGAGGCTTCCTGGTGGGGCAGCAAGTCCACCCCACCCCTGGAAGGGGATGCAGAGAGACCGGAGAGGGCACTGCTGGAGGGCAGTGTCTGGAGGAGGACGCTGTGACCAAGGAGAAATGCAGGGAGACACCACCTAGAGAGAGGCGTCCAGCGAGGGAAGAGAGCTAATTCACAGGGCGGACGGCTGGGGGCACCAGGCTGGAGAGTCAGCCCGTGACATAGACCTTTAATCATTTTTGTTGCTCTTCTTTGGATCTTCTCTAAGCTGTCATACAGCTTAGAGGGAATGTTGGACATGGTAGCTGTTTTCAAGAACCGAAGAGGGTGTTAAAAGGAGGAGGGAGAGAAATTGCTCTTCTGACCTCAGATGATAGGACAAGAAGCGATGGGCTTAAATTGTAGCAAGAGACGTTTAGATTGGACACTAGGAAAAACTTCCCAACTGTCAGGATGGTTAAACACTGCAATAAATTGCCCAGGGAGATTGTGGAATCGCCATCTTTGGAGATATTTAAGAGCAGGTTAGATCAACATCGATCAGGGTTGGGCAAAGGGGCCTCGGAGGGCTGGATCTGGCCCGAGGCCACCCTGCCGCTCCCACATCCCCAGGCTAATTGAGAGACAAAGTCTCTTCTCCTTTCCAGGGGCGGGAGGAGACTTCACATGCTTCCCCCACCTGCAGGCCAGTTAGGGCTGGAGGGAGCACGGGAAATCTCCTCACACCGCCGGGGTGCACGGCACTTAGAAGGAACTGCCAGCTATTCTTTCTAGGTGCTGTGCACAAGACTTCACACACTTCCCCACCCCTGGCCAGTCAGGGTCTGTGATTGGGGGAGCACTCAAAGTCTCTGGCCTCGTCTCTTCTGGAGCTGCCCGTGACCACTTCTGAAATTCATGAAGTGGCCCCCCCCTCCTTGAAAAATCATTGCCCACTGCTGATCTAGATGGTGCTTGGTCCTGCCATAAGGGCAGGGGACTGGACTTGATGACCTCTCAAGATCCTTCCAGTTTTCATAGTGTCTGATTCTATCTTCCATTGGTGTGGAGGGGGCACCACTTGAGGCTGCAATGGCAGCAGTTGCTAATAAAAACAGACTGATGTCCCAGTAGATTTACTACCAAAAGGGAAGGGAAAAGATACATTAAAAAAATTACTTGCCTTACTCCCATAAAAACTGTTGGTAAAATATGCTTATTGATGCTTCAGCTTTGAAGCACCTCTGCACATATTAGCCTCCACACCCAGCCATAGTGACTGAGCTTATTAGGGCCGAGTGGTTTGGAGGGAATTTCAATTGTATGAAACATTACAATTTCAGTCTCTACTCTATGAACACAGGTATAGGGAAATTGCACTAAATATTGTGATAATCCAGAGATAAATGCCTGTTTTTATTAGAACAAAAGGAAAACTGTGTAGCACTTTAAAGACTAACAAGATGGTTTAATAGGTGATGAGCTTTCATGGGCCAGTGGGTCTGGCCCATGAAAGCTCATCACCTATTAAACCATCTTGTTAGTTTTTAAAGTGCTACACAGTTTTTCTTTTTGTTTTAGTAAGATCAGACTACCTCAGCTACCTCTCTTATTGTTTTTATTAGAAAAGCAGAGCAAATTGTGATATTTTGCTGGTGTCTAGAATATCCTGCCTGTTAATGAGGCGCTAATAAAAACTTGCCAAGACTCTTGAACTGATAGCGAAGAGGTCTGATGAATGTTTTTAGGTCCCTGTTTAGGCTTATGAGCAATTTTATTTACATTTCACCTTGTGCTTCCTGGTAATCACAACTCACATAAATGCTGGTTCCCAAGTCATTTGCTCACTGTACCAAAAGAAAAAACACTAATGAAACTAGCAGGAAAATATAGTCCTACTTGAATTTATAGTTGTACATATCTAACCACTAGCTCCGTCTATTTAAATATGAGTATATGTAGAGGGACTCCATGAGTAAACTAGTGGGCAGACTTCTGGATGCATTCAGGGCTCTTGTTCCTAAAAACTGTTTCACGATGGTATGAAGAGATTTGATTTGGCCTCAGAACCTGGGCATTTCTGCAGAAGTGCAAGAGATCATTGCATATTCCTCAATGGGCAAGTCCTCAGTCTTTTTGACAGATAAGAGTGGAAATTAGGTCTAACATAGCCTTAAGGACTCACTTGACAGACAGTTCAATAGGGATCTATATGGCAGACCCCTGAATGAAGCAATATAGACCACAGCAACAACTATGGCAACATTTCTACCAACCCAGATATTCTGCCAAAAAGCATCTCACATCATAAAGGAGGAGGTGACTTATGATAATATGCTTCTTAGTAATTGACTAAACAGCAGTTAGCAGGATTGAAGCAGTCCATTTAACTGCCAGCAAGATAGAAACATACCAGTAATATAAGGTCTGTCTTTTTCTTCCCTTTCCTTTTGGGGACAAATTGAGCAATTTTCTTGGTGCTTGGAAATCCATTACCTCACAACACTGACTCCTAAGTATTAGGGGGCAGGGAGTTTATCTACACAAATACTTACTTTACAGTAAACGGGGTTGTAACCCCACCCCTCGCTATCCTGCTAGGCTGTAAGTGTTGATGTGGTTCCTATTGCCATGCATTAAAAGTTTTACAGTACATGTTAATCTGTTTTGTATCAAAGCAAAATAGATTGGCTTGTTCAGGGGAGATTTATATGTCAGCACTATGAGCTACGTGTTCATGTAGACAAGTCCCAGTGACACAGTCCAGTTGAAGTCTCTCTTCAGGGACAAACTTGTTTCACATATCCTCCTTCGCAGTAATTGTCCTATTTCTACATCCTAATAGCTGTTGAGGTCCAAGATATTTTTTTCATGTGGCAAATGAACCAGACCACAGAAAGTCTCTGTGACTTTTGATTTTGGACCAACTTTTCTAATGTACTGTCCTTCCGTTTGCCCCAAGAAAAAACATGTGGCATGGCACCTCAGGAGGCTGGACATCAAGTTAGTCACCTATCTGGACAGTAAGTTGGTCTGCAGCAGTTCTAGGCATCAGATGGAAATCAGCATTTTGCAGATTCAATCTTTATTTGTTCAGCAGGACCTGTTAAAAAACCAAAACAAATTACTTTCCATTTCCATTCAAATAATCTAGTTTACTGTGTGGCGGAAGGAGGAAATGTTGATTTTATAATGGCAATGGCATGCCTGCCTCACAACACATTTCAAGTCATCCTGGGCCTGTGCAGGAGTCTACAATCTTACCCCAACACATCAATGACATCTTGTATGAGACTTGGAGTACACCACATCCTGTACTGACTTGGCATTGTAGACTTTCTCAGATGTTAACAGTGTTGGCTGTTGTTTGTTTAACCCCCAACCAATCATCTGTTGGACATGATAGCTGGCATAACTTCTAGGATGCTTACCTTACTGAAGAGGTGGAAGAATCCCACTAGTGATTATAGAGCAGTGCTGTTCTCTTCAATTCCTTTTCCATCCATGACTTGAGCTACTGATGCTTCCCTCTTAGAGTAAGGATCTCATTGGAAGCCTCAAACATAAAGGCTACATCTACACTGTCCAGATGAATATTGCCATGCCTCATTTGCATACTTAATGAGCCACCATTTTGCGCAAGAAGGAGCAGGGTAGTCTAGGTTTTTTTCTTGCACAAAAATGGTGGCTCATTAAGTATGCAAATGAGGAACGGCAAGATTCATTGCTGCATCTCATTTCCATATGTTCTTGCGCAAGACTGGCCAGTGTAGACGTAACCAAATTGTATGTCAAAGAAAGAAACATCACTTCTCATCTATATATTAGAGCTATGACCCGTACACAAAGCTTTTCAAGTCTTCCTATCTTGAATCAAAGCATACACTATCCAACTCCTCCAAGATGAGACGACATGGATGAGTATGTCAAGAGGCAAGGAAGTTACATATCCATACTGTTGTATGTTACTCCTGCATCCAGAATAAAATCACTCTGTCAGCATTTCTCCTGGAGCTCAGAATGTCCTAGCAGACCACCTCACTGGGACTTTTCAGGAGGATCACAACTGGCCATGAGAGGCGTAACATACTCAGATTTAATTTTTGCAAGTATTCGATTATCCATATGGACCAGTTCACAAAAATACAGAACAGAAAGAGCCTTCAGCTCTGTTTTAGAGGAAGTCTGAGTCCATATGCTTTCACGTGATTTCCTCCTTCATTGGAAATCAACTCTGAAGTATGCAGTTCCTCAAGTACCACTCCTACTCAAAATGAAACAGAATTGGGTAGAGGTAGCCCATATTTGATTGAGGCAATATATTTTTTCCCATATCTACACAGACTCTCTGTACAATCACTATTAACAACCAAATCCAGGCAGAGATCATATGACAGCTTATCTAGACAACAGGGAAAAGAGTTGGTCTAACGTAGTCCAAAATATTATTTTGACCAGCTGTAAACTGTCTATTGGGGGAGCTTACTTCTTTAAATTGAGTTTTCTCATGTTGAGCAGAGGCTCATAACCACTTTCCCTCAGAAATATACAGGAATTTTTGGATTACCTTCTTCATCTTAAAGAATCTGACCTGTCTGTTAGTTCATTAAGAGAACATTTAACTGCTGTCTTCACTGACCATCCTCCTATACATGTCTTTGGAATTCTCTGACTCTTGGTGGTTCAATATTTGAAGGAGGTAAACAGAATGTATTCCTCTTCCTCCCGCTCCCCATCTTCCAGTTAAACAATTGATTCCACCTTGATATTTGAGCCTTGTATTGACAGTTTTTAATGGGACCGCTGAGCCTTTAACAGCCTGCCTGTTAACCTACCGGTCAGCCAGTTTCTTTCTTGGTGGCTGTTACACGAACAAGAAGAGTAGATGAGCTGCAGGCTTTAATGGTGGGATCACTTGTATACGGTTTCCTTTTAAAGTCTTCATCAGGGTACACCCAGTATTTATTCCAAAAGTGATGTCTAACTTCTACCTTAATCAAGCTTTCCATTTACTGACATTTTTCCCCTAAGCCTCATACTCATAAGACAAGGGAAGGCTCCATATGTTAAACATCTGATGTGTGTTGTCCTTTTATATAGACAGGACTAAATCATTTAGCTAATCTCCATGTCTTTTTGTACAGATAGAATGAAAGGGCAGATGACATCAGCTCAGAGACTTTGTTACTGGATAACAGTTTATAACAAGAAGTTATGATTTAACAAATACTGTATCTCCTTCAAAGGTGTCAACTCATTCCACCACAGCTCAAGCAACTTCCTTTGCCTTCTTGAGAGTTGTAGAAGACATCTGTAAGACAACAACCTGGGCATCCGTGCATACTTTTACCAAGTATCATGTGATTATTGCTACCTGTATAGAGGAGGCCCCCGACTCGTGACGCGATTGGTTCCTGGAGAAGCGTCACAAGTCGGGGGCATTGTAACTTGAGCCCTCATTTACAATAGGCGCCATGCGCTGTCGTAAACACAGGTTGAGGATGTAAGAGGTTTTGGGCCCCTTCCGCACTTACAAAAATGGTTGTAAGTGCAGGGAGTGGGGAGAGTCAGAATTCAGGCTGTCGCAAGTAGGGGGCCTCTTGTAATTGACTCAAACTTTGGAAGAACAGTCCTGCAGTCTCTCTTCAGATTCCTTGTCCCAACATCACTTGGGAGCCACCTAAGAGGAATAGATGTACTAGCACTCAATGAAGAAAAAATTATTACTTATCTGCATTGTAAGTGTTGTTCTTCACGATGTGTTGAACATGTCTGTTTCACGACTTTCTCTCCTGCATGTCTGTATTAGATTGTATTCTTCATGATGCTGGTGTGAAGGAGCTCGAGTGTCAGGGCAGCTCCATACCTTTAGCATGAAGCAATAAAGGGTACATGGTGATAGCTGCTGCTACATGGGATTCTCTGTATGAAATACATGGAGTACATTCACATACTTAAGTGAAAGCCATTTGCAGCACATCTCATGTAACCGTTACAATGCAGAGAATGGTTTCTTTTTTTCAAAATCATAAAGGCATTCACAATGCTTTCTGAGGACAAATGTGATTTTAATTTGAAGAGGGTCATCTTAAAAAAAAAAAAAAAAAAAAAAACACACACACACCTTAGGTCAGTTACTCTTGCTAAGTATAATCTTCAGAATTTGACATTAAGCAAAGGTTGTGATTGGAACAGGATTATATTTTAATTGCATATTAATATGTACATAATACATGTTTAAACTTTTTAGGCTGCCAAACGAGGAATTCTTTCTTCAGGTCGTGGTCGAGGAATTAATGCACGAGGTCGAGGTGCATCACGTAGCAGAGGCAGAGGAATACGAGGTCGGGGTCGTGGAAGAGGGGTTTCAGTTCATGCAGTAGTGGATCATCGACCTAGGGCACTGGAAATTTCTGCATTCACAGAAAGTGACAGAGAAGATCTTCTTCCTCATTTTGCGGTATGTAATAACTTGAGTATTTATTCTCTTTGGATGTAGGTATTTTGAGTTAGTGTAGGGGAAAATTTCTTACGGCTGATTCTGATGAACTAGAATCCAATATTTAATTAACCCCAAGGAATATTAAAGTACAGGCAGTCCCCGACTTACGTGGATCCGACTTACGTCGGATCCCTAGATACGAACGGGGTGAGGCAACTCCCGCACATGCGCAGCAGCATTCCCGGGGCTCACTCACCTGGGTCCTAGGATCCTCCTCCTCCTCGGGCTGGCTCCAACTGGGGTCCTGCAGAGCTGCCGGGCAGAGGAAAAGTGCCTCCCCACGCCCGCTGCCCCCCCCACCCCCTGCCAGCAACAGGCTGCCCCCTCCCCTGAGCAACAGGCTGCCGAACAGACAAAAGCAGCCTCTCTGCCCCTCCTCCCCTCTATACATGCCCCGGGCTCCCGGAGCGCAGCAGCGTCCCCGGGGCTCACTCACCTGGGTCCTAGAATCCACCTCCTCCTCCTCTTCAGCTGGCTCCAACTGGCCTCTGCCTGCAGCAGCTGGCCACAGGGACAGGGATCCCACAGAGCTGCCGGGCAGAGGAAAAGTGCCTCCCCACGCCCGCTGCCCCCCACCCCGCGGCCTCGCATCCTGCACGCCTTCCCCCTCCCCCCCTGCCAGCAACAGGCTGCCCCCTCCCCTGAGCAACAGGCTGCCGAACAGCAGACAAAAGCAGCCTCTCCGCCCCTCCTCCCCCTATACATACTGGGCTCCCTGGGCAAACAAAGACTCCACCAAAACAAACAAAGTGCTGGCCTCATTGTGTTAACAAAAAAGGACCCTCCTCCTAGAACCCTGGGTGGTGTGTGGAAATAAAGCTATTAGCTAAAAGCATGGTGCAGAGCTGTTTGGTATTTGATGAGTTACTCCTTTAGTCCTGAGTTTGTCACAGGGACAGAAATAGATGTGAAATTTTCTGAACAGGGGAACAGACAGCAAAACAAACATTAGAGGGGAGTTAACCTTTCCCTATGCTATCCAAAACTAAAAAAAATGTTTGGCTAGAGTTTCCCCTACAATATGTACCAGTTCCGACTTACATACAAATTCAACTTAAGAACAAACCTACAGTCCCTATCTTGTACGTAACCCGGGGACTGCCTGTAGATTCTCTTTTAAAAGAGCATCCTGTTTCTAAACTATGGAAGGTCTTCAGACAAGGTGAGGAAAGGAAAAAAGTGAATTTATCTCAATCTGGTGATATCTTTAGAAACAGCTGAATAACATAATATGCCTGTGCACAAAAAAGCAGCATAGGAGAAAAAGGAAAGAATCAGAAGTGATTCTAACTTGTTTCCTGTTGTTTATGTGGATGCTGTGCACACCGGGGAGAGAATCTGGAGGGTATTTTTTTTTATCGATTGTCCATTCTTCAGTTCCCTAGCAAGCTACTACTAGAGAGGTAGTAATAGTAAGAAAAATAACTGATAATGTGCTTTTGCCAGAACTGAAGGAGAAAAGAATGAAAAAAATCTTGGACCAATTCTTGAGGTAGTCTAAACCACAGAACACTATAGCTACAAGGAATTCCATAGCTACAATGTCTTGGTTTCAACTGACATCTGTTTTGCAACAAAACAGAGCAAAAATATCCTTTTTTGAGATTCAGTTACTTCAACTTCATTTATGCCTGACAGTCCTGTTCCAGTGAGTTGTGCCCAATTTTTTGGAGTTTTGGAGTTTGACAGTACAGACCAGAACTGTACAACTATTTCAGGATCTTAGTACCTCTCCCAAAACTCTGTCACCAAAATGGCATGCAGGCCGAGCCAGAATTCCTTTAATACAGCCTTTTACTAGCTTCTTAATTTTAGGTCTGCAGTTCAAAATTTGATACTGGGTTTATATTTGTCAGTAGTATGTTACATATGCATACAATGTAGGTGGACTGTAAGTCAAACAAGAGGTAAAAAGCGTCCATGTCTCTTCTCTTCAAGCCTGCAATGAAGGAGAAACATGCTCATTTTGTGAAACGAATTATATATCAGTGTTACAGAACTCTCAAAGATGAGTCCAGACAATTATTTTGAATACAAGATGTATTGAAATTACTTTTTATTATTATTGGAACATTGGCTATTATGGGATCATTGGTAAGACTCTTTAGTCAATATTACATTTAGATTTTCAGTTAAAACAAAGTATTTTAAATCCCTCTCCTAAGCATTAAAACAAATATGAATCAGAATTAATAATGATTATACCACTTTTGGTATTAATATATTGGAAAATTAGCCTCATATTTAACCTGTGTGCATATGTTAAGGCTGAATATTTGCTGATATTACTGGAGTTGTGGTTATAGTTGGCCTCTAAAGTTTGTTTGATTTTTCTTTTTTAACTAATTCCAACTAATATCTATGAAGAGCTGTGTTTGCCTCTGTTTTTATCATACTTTAAAAAACTCTGCCCCTTTCCTCTGGAGAAACCAGTGAGAGAACTTGAGTGCCAACCCCTCTTACATCAGTGCTATATGTATTGCAAGCAGATGCAAATAATAATTTCACTTAATTTACACTCTGCTAGATTGTATTTTTAACACAGATAAATTGCTGCCTCTCTGTACAGATAGTTTGGGGCAGGAGGAGAGAACTCTGTAGTCTGTAATGAACATATCTTTAAACCGGGGTTTGTCATGTCATTGTTTTACAGAAAAAAGTTACACAAACTGCCAAAGTAAAGGCATGTATTTGAAAAGTACCAACTTCAAGGCAGAATAAAAGATGGAAGAAAAGACTTGTTTTGGGCGGTGGTGGGTAAAAATCTATTAGGACTTAAAAATATAAGTGGACATGAGTGCTATTAAAAAAAATAACAAAAAAAACCTTTGCCAGGTCACCTTTAAGATTTTGCCTTCTTCTACGGGGTAGATTAATGTACTGTGTTTAGTGTCTCCTCATCTGGGGACAAAAATAATCTCCTTGTAAAGAGGTGGAGTCTGCATCTGACCGTGGAAACATGCTGTGTGGGCATTGGTTTGTTCACATCTCCTATCACTTGGCTTTTCTCTGTTTTAAAAGATTTAATTGTTGATAGTGTCACCTATAACTAATTTAAATTTCTCTTAATAAAAGTATTTCAGGAATATAGAGAGTTGGAAGGAATTTTCTCCAGTATCAGATTGGCAATTGACTTTGGATGTTTTCTTGCTCCTTAGGCAGCATGGATGTGACTCACTTGTCAATTTCTTTTTGATGTATCTCAATCAGTTCCTTGCCATGGCAGAGATTTTGGGCTTTAGTGTACATTAGGACCCTACTGTGTTCTGCCTGTACACGTAGTAATTTAATCTCACATATATCATAATACTTTGGTCTAATTTTGGTTGTTGAGTGTAATTTGCTGGTGCTAGGCAGCACATGATAATACCTGATTGGAAGAATTAGATTTTTATATGTAAACATAGGTAAACATCAGTTTTACCATATACGTATGAGCCAGTGGAAATTAGGCTAAGGAAGAAAAATACTGATTGAGAATTTGTTTTATGTAAGGATATTGGTTTGTATATTTTTGACAAGCAATGTAGACATTTTGCATTTTAAGCATTATAACAGTTGAATTTTGAACTTCAACAGCCACTCAATAAATAATATTATGACCTCTGTCCCCCTTTTAGTTCCTGCAAACTGTAACAATTTAATTTGATAACAGTTGGAAGGGGAAAAACCCCTTAAAATCCATCCTTTTGTGCTGCTGAATATTTAAAGGCATATACACTATTTTTAAAAATCCTTACACACACACACACATCAATATTATGATATTTTTTAAAAAAATAGTGCATAATCCTTTGGAATTTGGTCATGTAGCCGATGGAGTTCTACATAAGTGTTTATTTTTTTTCGTATGTGTTTGAAACTTTGTTTCAGACCAGAATACTTCCACTTGAGGGAAAATATGGTGAGATCATATTTCACTTGCTCAGCAATTTTTTGTTTTAAGTTTGTCATGTAGTTTGTGTTAGTATGCATATTATCTGCTCTTCTATAAATCCTTGAGCAGGCCTGATATCCGTAATCTGAGACCATATCTAGATGCACACCATCTTCTCAGATTTGATCATTTGAGATGTTTGTGATGGAGCCCCAAGATACGCTTAATTAGGCACCAGCACAGAGCTTTCTTGGTAGATTACCTTCCATTCTAGAACTTGCTGTCACTGAAAATAAGGACGGAATTTGAGTCTTCTCACCTGGAAACATTGTGACTTGAGTCTTCATGCAGACATTTTTCTAAGAGATTGATTGAGTCTCCGGCTCTGATGAAGAAAGAGAGCTATGATTCATGTTTATACGTTACATTAGTATAAGGGAGTCCAAATACTATAGTGTTCAGTGTTTTAGAAGAGAATATAAAAATTATATAGTGTTTCTCACAAAGATAAGTTAACTATTAAGGTCTTTTAAGTGTGCATCATTTCAGGTTCTATATAATTTTCAAGTTAACGTGATCCTTTAATATAGCATTTTTGTAGAAGAGGGACAGTTCAATTAATTTACATTTTCTCTTGTTGAAAGCAATATGGTGAAATTGAAGATTGCCAGATAGATGATTCTTCTCTTCATGCAGTGATTACTTTTAAGACAAGAGCAGAAGCAGAAGCCGTAAGTATATTCTTCATACTTTCATACTTTAAAAAGATCTCATAGTAGCTATACTTAAATTTAATTCAGTTTAAGAATTAAGCGTAATTTCAAAGCAGTTGAAGTTCGTGGTGACTCCTTTTAAGTTATTTATCAAAGAGGCAGCTGACAAACACAGAGGCTTGATTTTAGATGAAATTGAGTAACATATTTTTCAAAAAATCTTCAAACCAGCATATTAGTTGAAATCTTTTAAGAAGAAGGAAATTCTGACCTACTTAAAAGTATAACATATATATTGCATGAGTCAAGACATCCCCCTCAGTGACAAATTCATGAGTTAGTCTTGATTTGACAGGACCCTATCTGTTCATTGTTTCCTATTTTTGCCCACAAGAGTTAGCTCAGATCCAAACAGCCTGATTGTTTTTCACTAGTTTATATCAGAAATGCAGAATCATGAAACAAGTTATAGAATGGATTTTCTTTATGTACTTTTTCCCATGACCCTTATTTTATAGAAATTTGATTTCTTGGGAATTTGTAGGGTAAATCCAGTCCCAGAAGTTTGTTTTGGATATATATAATTGATTTCTTAATTTGACAACATTTCTAAAAAATTATACATATTGTGATTATTGAAATTTAATGTGGGAACGAATGCATTATTCTTTGTTTACCATGCATTCACATTTAATACACTCAGAATATAAAGTTCACTTTAAAATGAAATTATAATGCTTGCTTATGGTACAGGTTGTCCCTCTCTTAACAGGGACTCTAGTGTGGCAACATCCTTGGTCCAATAGGTATAAGGAGGTTGGGCTGCAGAGCAGGAGTGGTAGGGGGAGAGAGAAGTAGCGACTCAACCAGGAGCCCCGTGTTGACAGAGGGAAAGGTGGCACAGCAGGGAGTTCTGGCCCCTGTGTCTGGGTGATAGCAGGAGGCTGGCAGCAGCCGCAGAGCTCTAGGAGCAACAGCTACAGAGCTCTGGCCTCGGCAGAAGGCACAGAGCTCCAACCTGAACAGCCACAGCCGGGTAGGCAGTGGCTGGGCTGGGCTGGACTGGAATCCTAGCTGGGGGCAACATGGGGCCACATTGGGAGGGACTTCCCCTCGTTCGGCGAATCGTCTTATTTGGGACCAATCAGGTCCCAAGGGTGCCAGATGAGGGAGTAACGCATCAGTATGAAAGTTGTTCATAAATATTACTGTTTTCTAAACATGTAATGAAATTACTAAATGTTAATTTAACTAAATGGGAGGAAGCATGCCAGGGTAGTGCTTTAGGAAACGAGAATCAGGAAAGTAAGGTTCTCCTCTTTGCCACAAATGTTCTGTTTGTACTTGGACTAAGGATGTTAAAATGTGGTTAATTGACTAGTCGATGGAATTTCCGTCGACTAGTCAATAAGCTGGGGCTCTTGTACATTTCAAGGAAGGAATGCGGAACTCACCTACATCCCAGGGCCAGAGGTAAAGCCCACTGACTCCCGTCTGCACACAGATGCCTGCTTTGATATGCACACTGGTCCCCAGCGGGGGCTCTTGTGTATTTCAAAGCCATGGAGCCCAGGATCAGCAGGGGAATCCCTCAGCTGATTCCAGGCTCCATGCAGCATTTCCCCAGAACCCAGGGTCAGTTGGGGAGTCCCCAACTGACCCTGGGCTCCACGGCAGCTGCCCCTTTAAAATGCTGCCCCTGGCGTTTCAAAAGGGAAGCTGCCATGGAACCCAGCTGATCCTGGGCTCCCCTCCGCACTGGAACCAGGGATCAACTGGGGACTCCCCAATTGACTCCGGGTTCTGGGGAAATGCTGCACGGAACCCAGGATCAGCTGGGGAGTCCCCAGCTGACCCTGGGCTCCTCTGCTGCTCCTTTGAAATGCGTGGAGGCGGCGTTTTAAAGGAGCAGCCACCGCACAGCTGATCGGCTGCCCCTTTGAAATGGTGGCTTGGGGTTTCAAAGTGGCAGTGCAGCACTACCACTTTGAAATACCCTCCCCCCCCTTTTTTGCCTCATAGAGGCAGCAAAGGCAGGGGGAATTGACTACTCGACTAGTAAAAAGACTATCCGATAATCAAATGCTTATTGGATAGTCAATTAATCTTCAACATCCCTAACTTGGACAAGTTCCCTCTGTGCTTCAGTTCCCCAACTGTAAGATGAGGATGATTGTACTTCCTTACCTAGCTGGTGTTGAAGATAAATACATTAAAGATAGAGGCGTTTAGATATTATAATAGAGCTATAGAAATGCATAGGACTGGTATGTATGTTAGAATGTATAGGAAGCGCACTTAGTGATGACCTATATATTGTAAATATGATTCTATGTAATGGGATCTAATGTTGTTGTTTCAAAAATTTAGGAAATGACCTGTAAAGTAAAAATCAAGTGTTCAAAAGTTAGGAAATGTTCACAATGAGATTGCCAAAGAGACAAATCTAGGGACATATGCATTTTTGAGGTTTTGGGGAATCGCTCAAACCAGTCCAGGTGTGTGCTTACCATCTGTCATATAACTTTCTGTGGTTTAAATACTCACCACGGCATGACTTCAGTAGCCCTTCCAGTTCTGAATCTCTCAAGATCCATCTTCCTCAGGCTCTTAAGTACCAGAGGCTGATTTTTCACATCTTGTTTGTCATTCCCACAGGAATGAAACCTGCACCCCAGTTGTTGTTTCTCTTTTGGAGACACCCTATGCACCATTTGCCCGACATGGGCCCGATTGGGGTAAAAATAAATGTTTATTTAATGGAAAAATCACAGGTTCAAAGATGAAGATAGAAAGGAAATAAACACTTTCAAGTTGTAGAGAAACTAAACATAGACACAGCCTCATATTTTACATTTACCTAGTAGATTAATATCCCTTTTCTAATACAAGTTATTTACTGCTTTTGCTCAGGTTCACAAATTACCCCATAACCCAGGGGTGGGCAAAAGGGCCTCCATGGGCTAGATTCAGGCCACCAAGTGGGTTGATCTGGCCCACGGAGGTCCTGCCACCCCCTTGCCAATCAGGGCCTAGGGATGGAGGAGTATGTGGTGCTTAGAGTCAGCCCTGGCAGTTGAATCTCAACTTCCTTGCAGGGTTAGGGCATGGCGAGAGGAGATTTTGCATGTTCCCCTCGCCCCCAAATCCTGGGGGAGAGGGAAGCATGCAGTTTCCTCCCGCCCTGCAAGGGCCTTGACACTTAGTCAACTGCCACCTGCTGCTCAGCTGGTGGATGACCGTAAGTGCAGTGCTCCCTTGCAGGGCGGGGGCAGACTTCACATGCTTCCCCTGCTCCCAGGCCCTGATTGACATGGGGGTGGTGGGGAGAGCGTACAAAGTCTCCTCCCATTGCCAGGGACATAGGTGCCTAGAGGGAACTGCCAGCTGTTCTGAACAACTGGTGGTTCTGTCTGAGAGATCAGGGGTAAAGACTTCATGTTCTTCCCCACCCGCAGACCAGTTAGGGTCTGTGGGCGGGGAAGCACGGGAAAGTCCTACCCCTACCCCTTCTGGAGTAGCCCAGGGCCACTTAAAATTTTCTGAAATGGCCCCCTGTCAAAAATTATTGCCCATCCCTGCCATAGGCCAAAGGAGAGATCAAGGGTTCAATAAGACATTTTTGAAATTATTCTTCAGCTCTGGAGGGGCTTTCACTTCAAACCTCTTTCCCTTTAGCAGTGTTCAACAGTGGTGTTTTGTTATGTTTTAAATTTCTCAGATTATGGTGAGTTGTAGTGAGGGAAATTCCATCCTTTCTTCATTTTCCCAGACTGGGGTTTTCTTTTCAGTATCAAATTGTTTCAGTGTTTTTGCATTAACTTAATGTCCTGTCACCTGTGCTTTCCTGGAGTGTAAAGTTGCTAGGTGCTTAGAGCTAGCCTTTCCCTGTGTAGCTGACCAACTGCCTGTTGCAAGGTGGAGCTGAATATTATAGTACAGATTATGAGCACAGCTTTATTTCTACACTATAATGTAAACATATACCATGATCTGTACACATAGTTCAAAATGACTATCCAGTTCAAGTTTAATCTTTAGACTAGGACCAATAAAAGATCTTGTTATACTTTTATATACAATAACAATATGTACAACCACCTGATTCAGTTGCTTCAGTCAATTGGAATTCAGACACTTTATCACCTTGATGATAAAAATAAATATTGAATAGTTCATTTATTTCATGTCATGCAGCTGTCCACTGAACACAGCAAGGATCCAGTGGGGAAAAAAGTATATCACCGTGTAACAAAAGTCTATATCATAAAGTATACTCACAAGGGAGCCAGATTGTTCACAGCCTTAATTTTGAATGCTTGATTTGGTACTGTTAATGTTCTTTTAACACCGTTTTTATATGTAAGCAATATAAAGTGCATATAATGTTAACTGAACATAAACTCCACCCGTACAGTAAACATTATGAGCCTTTTTCACTGTAAGCTCATATGGCAATATTCTTACATAATGATGGAAAGAAGACATTTGAACTTATTGAAATAGGAATTTGCTGTTGCATAGTTCCCTCCCACATTCACTAAATCTAGAACTTTCCAAGACAATCAGATTAATTTCATAATTCAAAAACATGTTGGATTTCAGATTGTTTGGTGCTTGTTAGTAAATCAGGTTTTAAGTGTAGTGATTAGTAATGAAGATTAGTTGCAAAACTAGTTGAATCAAAAAAGCTTTGCAGTTTATTCAGAAGAAAATGTAACTAATAATTTACATTTGACAGAAAAAAAGCTTAAGTTTTATGGTGGTGGACATTATAGTCTGGGAGCGAGTATAGGATTCCCTAGCTGTAAAATGTTGCATTTTTATGTAGCAGTAATTTCTTCAAAAGATTACAAGTTGTTTCTGAACCTAAATGTCATGTATAAGTACTTATAAAAATTCTAGTTGGGTGACATTGTGATGAGACCATGAACAAAAAACTCCTGAGCTGCATTTTAATAGGCATGGAATCTTTTAAATTTATCATAAATTTATATGTACAGATTTAAAATTTATACCTGGGGACTTCAATATCACACAATTCATGTTCAGATGTCATTGAACATGTAATTGTTTCTACATTTCACATTATGCTGTACTTTCAGATTGTACTATAAATCTTTTGTGACCATGACAGTTATTTTGGAATGTTGCTAACGCTGATTTATGCTAGTTCATGTTACTTTAATTTGAACATACTATTTCCAAAGCAGCCACTTAATGCATCTGGTACTTAGAAAGGCATGAATAAAGGCATGAATATCCCATAAGATAAAATTTTTACATTTCAATTACAAAGGTTTGGACAAAGTGGAACATTTTCCAGTAGAATAAGTTATAATCACAAAGTTTAATTTTTGTTACATTGAATCATTTGTGTTTGTGGAATGCTTGAGTTCTTGTAGTAAGTGAATTAAATGTTTTTTCAATTTGTACCAATCTTTAAAGGGTGTGAAACACAGATCACAATACAGTAGGGTGTTCATAACTGTGCTATCTACATTGTGAATTGATTAATTAGTTGCTAAGCTTATTTTGTTTACTTGCATTTTGATTAACACTACATCTGTACACTGTAATGGTGTATTTATTAAATTTATGTAATTTTAAACTCTTTAATTGCTCATAGATCAGTTTTATAAATGCATAAAAGTAACTTTTTTTCCAGTGAATGCTTAGTGTTTGTTTACTTTTGATCTCTGATCAACTGAAAGGGAAATAAAATAATGTGAAACTAACAACTTTCTAACTTGCTTCAGGCTGCTCTTCATGGATGTCGATTCAAAGGACAGGATTTGAAGTTAGCATGGAATAAGCCAGTTACCAATATGTCTGCTGTTGAAACAGAAGAAACTGAACCAGATGAAGAGGAAGTAAGTTAGCCTTTTCTTTTGATTTTTCTGACAAGATGAATAAATATATATTTCTTTCTAAATGTAGACATCATCTGTTGATTTCAAGTCTGTTCCTGTACCACAGAGGTTGGTAACAATCAGCTTGTAACCCATTAGAGTAATGTATTGGCAGATCATGAGAGAAGTTGCCTGGGCTGAAGGCCACCACTTTTTGCACTCCCATTGGCCAGGAACAGCAAACCGTGGCCACTGGGAACTATGAGGCCATTCCTGCAGGTGGTCAGCATAAACAAAATATCTCTCCGTTCGCCAGTGGATTTCACTGATGGGCCAAGTGCTGAAGGTTGCCAACTTCTGCTGTGCCGTCTATTTTCTGTCACTTGACATTGAGATGTAGCTTTTAGTTTGATCACCTAATACATATTTTCTTGTCTGTACTACTATTAAGCTAGCCTTCTCCATACTGCCATTGCTATTGTTCATTTAAGTCAGTCATGGGCAACCGTGAATAGTGAGTGGCCTTTCATCTCAGTGGGCCTGACACAGCTCCATCCCCCAACCTGACACTATGCGTAATTCCCAAAGACAATGTATTCAATCTCAGTCCTGAGATTAAAAAAAAAAAGACACAAAACCCAAGACTGGTTCTTTGCTGCCACCACCCAAGTGATTCCAAGAAAATCAGGGAAGAGATCACTTGGGAATCCCTTCCCTAAGGTAAAGCTCTTTCCCTGCCCCCAACCTCCGCTTTGCTTGGAGTTGGGAAAAACAGAGGGAATCCACAGACAACAATGGACTTTGTCCTTGTAACTAGTTACTTAGTCCTAAGGACACAACAATCAACCAATACCGGTTAATTAGAATAAAAAGAAAACTTTTATTATTAAAAGATACCTATTGCTGGAAGCATAGAAAATTGGCTAGGTGGAAAATAGCCACAATTTGAGATAGTCAGTCGCTTGCTCTCTGTCTGTGTGTCTCTGTCTCCGACTCTGTCTCAGGGAAATTCCCTGAGCTGTAAGCCTTAGTTATAATAGAGAAAAACAATTAGCTAGCTCAGATATGATTTCCAAACAAGGAAAAGAATAAACCCTGACTGTCTGAACTTTTCCCTATTTACACATTTCAATAAGTCAGTTCTTCGAGACGGAACACATCTCCTGTCTCCCTCAATACCTGGAGAAAACTGCTCTCAAACAAAGGAAAGAGAGAGAGAGAGAGAGAGGAAAAAACCATCTTTTCCTGTTTGAAATTCCTACCTGCATTGTTATTGGCTGATTGCCCTACTGATTACCCTAGCTGACACCTTTTCTAAGTACCTGAGTTAACCACTTAGTCACTGGGTGCTGGTCAGCACTCCTTCTGATCATAACAGGGCTTCAACAGCCCGGGGCCCATTGGGGCTCCATCTGAGGCCCATGGGACCCTCTGTGTGCTCCCCTTCCTCCACACACTTCTCGTGCACTGGGGCACTGGAACCCCACATGTCCTCCTCCTCCTCCTCCCTCCCAGCACTTTTGGAGCGCCATTGCACTTTCTACAGTGGAACAGCTAATTTATGAGTTTCTAACTTTGGGAGGGAGAAGGAGTGGGAACAGAAAGCATATCAGCGGAATCCTGGTGCTCCGAAAGTGCAGGGGGAGGGGGAGTAGGAAATGCAGGGGGGTCCAGTGCCCTAGTGCACAAGAGGGGCAGACAGGGGTGTCACAGGTTGCTAGTCACTGGTTTAAATCCTCCATCCTCTTCTATCAGGAGTAATGTCTTTCACAGCAAAGAACAAAATGTTGATGCTTTATTTAGGAATTTATCAAAACAGCACTGTTGCATACAAACATTCAGGGGAACTCATGGTTCATGCTCAAGACAATAATTGGAGATAATTATAAGCCACCTGAATTATGAAGTAATCTCTTTTTGCATTTCTTGGCTTTCTAGAATTTTGATTTTTTTTAAGCTTTACTTTATTTTTTTCCTTCAAATTAGGTCTGTTTCAACACTCCACCAACTCAGTTATTTTTGTCTTAGATCTTTCCCATTTCTGTTTTTAAATATTCTGATACATTATAACTAAAAAGTATAATGTGAGACTTGATTAATGTCTTTCCTCCAAAACTGATTTGTTGTGGAGAGCTACTAGAATTTTGCTTCCTGTAAAGGTGCAGTTTTTTTTTCTTATATATATTTTTTTTAACCTACTTTGTGACTGGTAGGGAAAAAAAGTTGAGACCAGCTAGCTACATGTTGGTGTTTTCCTGTGAACATAATTCACAAACTGTTGGAAAGCTTAGTGAATGGGTGAGATTTCTCTAACTTATCATCGTCAAAAGTAGAGAAGGTGTGATGCAGGATATTCATTTTCCTGGGTCTGAACTAACAACTTGGAAGTTAATTTTTGGTGATCCTTTGCATTGGTCAAGGTTGTTCCCCACTCTGGCACTTCAAGTACAAAAGGTGGGAGCCCGCAAAAGACCTTGAAATATTTTGCCACTAAAGGCTTCTGTTTAAAACTACCCAAGGCCACGGATTCCCTGACCTTGGATGGACGGTGGCACCATGCAAATGCAAAAAAACCCTTTAAGTCAGGAAGTTGCTCTTGAGAACTTCTCCCTGTGGGGTAACCCTGAGCACTTAACTCCCCTTTAGGAGAGTTTGAAAACAAACTGTAATATCTTAATAGGTGACCATCAGTTTAGCCATATGGACACAGGAATTAGATTGTAGACTTAAAAAGGTGATTTTATTAACAAAACAAAAAAGATATATTTGGTAAATCATACTTGCTTGCTAGGTGTTACAGAGCAACTAAAAAAAGTTAAAGTATAGAGAATTGCTTCTCTGGGATTCACTTTCAGTTACACTGTACAGAGACGTTAAGTAGATGAGTTTAACCAAACTAAATACAAAGAAAATAACCTGACCCACTTACATAACCTTTATTCCAGGGTTCAGTCTTTCCTTAGGCATAGATATCACTAAAAAAATGCATGCCTTTATTCTTGGTTCAGTCCATCTTTCTCTCCCCAGCTCCTGCTCTAAACTCACACACAAAGGGAAAATTGAAACAGGCAAAATCTATTTCATTTAAAAAATCTTTCCCTCTTTTCCCATTGGCTCTCCTGGCTCCCTGTCAGCACTTTCTGGCTACCCTCTATTCTGGGTTTAACCCTTTAGTTACTGAATGCCAGGATGTTTAGAAAAGGGTAGTACCCCTTAGGGATGTAATAGTGTAGCCAGCTAAACAGTTAACTGATAAGTGGATGCTTATTTGTTAATGCTACTGGCTTCACACAGCCTCCCAATTCCCCGGGCTTTGCCAGTAAATTTTTTAGTGGACTGGCCAGTACCGTGGTTCAGTCCTAGCTTGCACTAGCTCCTGGGAGTTACTCCGCTGTGGCTCTGCATGAGAAGTAATTTGATAGCCGGCAGGCAAGCAGCCTGGCTCAGTCCCAGCTGACGCCGGAGCCTGGGAGCTACGCCCACTGCGGCTCTGCATGAAAAGTAATTTAGGAGCCAATGGGCCAGCAGCCTGGCTCAGTCCTGGCTTGTGCTGTGTCCCGGGAGCTACCCCTGCTGCACTATTAATGAATTACTTACTTAACATCCATAGTATCCCTCCCATCCATTGCAGTGTTATTGTTTTAATCAAAGTTTTTTCCCCAATATTCCCTTTAAGTCTGACATTAAGTCCTGTTTTGGACATCAATCCAATGTCCAATATAGAAGGGAAGTTAGAGGCATGTCTTCTATCAAATCTGTTCTTACATAAGCTCTAGTTCATTGGTGCAAGCTTCATGCAGCCCACTGGGATTCTACCTGTAGCCTGCATACTCCGTCTGCTCTTCTTCCCCCATGCATCTCTTGGGCATTGAAGCCCCTCACTTACTACTACTCCTCCCTCTCTCTCTCTCTCGGCTGTTCAAGCTGTGGGAGAGGGGAGGAGGAGGACGAGCAGGAATGGAGCGCCATTCAGCAGATTGATGGTGCTCTGGAAGTGGGAGGGAAGAGCAGGCAGTGTGTGGCTTCAGTGCCCCAGTGCACAAAAGGCATGGGAGAAAAGAGCAAGAATGGGGTGTGTGGGCTGCAGGTGAAATCCCAATGGGCCACGGGCAGCAGGTTGCCCACCGCTGCAATCTACTGAGACAAAGGAAGGCCACTGATGTGGCCTACTCAATACTTTAGATTTCCCATTGCTGCTCTGATTCATTGCTTTTGTATGCTTCCTAAAATTTTTCTACTATCCATTGCTGGAATAGTTCGTGAAATCTTATATTCAGTGTCTTCTGTTCAGTTTTCCAACTGGGTAGTCTTTTACCCATATTATATCCATACCAGGATGATTTTGGTATATGTATGTTTTAAGCAATCTAACTTCTTATGCCATTCCCCCCGCCCCCCCATCCCTTCTTAACTTGCCCTTTTATCCTCTTTACTTAACCAGGTTGCATTAATTTACATTCTCTCCAGTGATTACTGAACTAGTCCCCTCTTTCCTTTAATAAATTCCCATAAATAATGGATTTTCAATCAAAAATCTTTAGAGCATTTTGTTTTCCTTAAATGTCAGCTTTTCCTTTGAGAGAACTTCTGTATTACTTCTAGCCTATGCACTTATGGGTATTTGAAATATAATGCTGTATTCCTAAGTAGACAAAATCTAGAATAACATTTCAGAAAATGCAGTGGTCATCAAATTGCATGAAAGATTCTACGTTACATTTTCCTTTCAATTTCGGAATTATCCCAACCAATAATAGAAATTGTTAGTTGTTTCTATAATAAATGGTTCTCACTTCCATGCACACATCTCATGTAAACTGAAAATACCTGACTGTCTCAGTTGTATGTATGAACACTCAGTTCACCAAATTATTCATGACTTTTTTTACAAGCTCCATTATCCATAACAGATATAGCGAACCTCCGGTTTTGCCTCATGACTGACTTCAGCTCATGTAAGACTTAAGAGGGCCAGGCAAGTTGAATGTTTGGAGGGCACAAATAATACCCTATCTGACAAAAAAGGTGGTTAGGTGATTCCATAGATAGTACTGAACCAGCACCCCAGAATGACATTAGGCAGTGGATTTTAATAGTTTTAGTCTGTTGGATGAGACTTAAATATAGATCCTGTCGACTTTGTCATGAGATTATTAATGTCCACTTTTTGTTGGAGTAGGTATAATGACACTAGTTTTCTAGTCATACCCCCCATTTGAATCATTACATTTTCTCTGAAATTCATCTCACTCTTTCATTTTAATTTTGGTATTCTATCTTTCTAGATCTAGATGGGCCAAATGTCGAAAAACCTCTTACAACAGAAGGATCAGAAAAAAGCGGCAGTGTAGCCATACCCTGAGAATGTGTAACCTCAAGGAAGGGGTGGGGTCTTGGGGAAGGGGTAAGGTAGATCTTGGCTTGTCCTGACATTTAAAAAGTGATCTTGGGTGCAAAAAGATTGGAGACCACTGCCCTATGGTCATGCTTTACTACATATCCTTCTGTAAGAAAAGCTTTAGCCAGTCTCCATTTGTTCTCTGCAGCTCTTGCACAAAGTCTTATTTCCTCTTCAGGTGGAAGTGATAGCAAGCTATCACTGCGTGGTAACTAGGTACTCTTGATTTCCAGAGAAAAGGAAGAGAATACTTTTCTCCCAAATGCAGATATCGTCCTTCCCTTTCTATCCGGTAGGGTAGAATGATCTTTTCGTGACATAAACCTGTTACTAGCAGCTGCCCCCATCCGTGATTTGTGTTTTTGCATATTGTAAATATGAATGTGGAAATAAGAGTGCATTGTGTGGCGTCTGGTAGACTACCTTTTTAGACACAGATTTGTCCTGCCATGAGTGCAGAAGACAGGACTTGATCTCTCGATGTTCCTTCCAGTTCTGTAATTCTATGATTCTGTGAAGCAGCAGTTGACCAAATGGCCTTAGCAGGCTACTGCCAGCCATCCAAAATATGAAGTGATCTCTTATTCATGAAGGTAACTCCTAAAATACAGTATGGAAGATCTATTCCACAGTCACCCAAGGCAAGTTCAGCATGTCCACCATACAGGCCTCAAAAGCATGGAGGCATCCTCAGAAGGGGAGGATACCAAAGCCACACACATGTGCTTGTCCGGTGATAAATATAATTGCTCTAGTTCAAAAGAGGAGCCCCTTTTTCTTGTTTTGAATTTCAATTTTTGTGGAATCAGGTACTCCTGTCTGCACTGATGAATGGAGGAACCAGATCAGAGGACTAACAGGCCACTGGATCCTTTTCAAAGGAATCTTCACTTCTCTGTTTGTGAAGAGAATAATTTGAAAATTATTTTGGCAGAGCTCAATAGGGATAGGAAGACGGTAGATGCTAGACTCTCCAGTAGCTTGAATCTGGGAACACATACATGGAAGGAGAAGCAAGAGGTTCTTGGGTATGGATATCATCAAATTGGTTAGGGAAAATGGAGTTTGAAGAGGGAACAAAGGATGAGAGATCTTCCCAGAGATCCTATTAGAGTCTTGAGAGAAGGCATACGTGGATCTGGAGAAAGAATTCTTCTTCCCCTTCACTCCTCTTTTCATTCAGGAGGCGAGGTCACTTGTAGAACTGATGAACTTCTGTTTTGATGCATCTGCAACCATCACAGCTTTAGGTTCCTCGACTGGCCTGACAGGCTCTCTCCAATGCCTTTTGAAGCTTGCGTTGCTTTCTTCAGAGGATCAGAGCCCTGCACAGGTTGAGGTCTCCTTTCTGGGAAATCTACCAAAGCCAAATCAGTCATTTTGCTGTTCTGATGAACTTCCAGAGCTGTACGGTTTAGTGGACAGAGCTTTGTTGAGCAACAGTAACTGACAGCATGGTCTGCCTATTCTTATAGGTTCTTGAAGTTAGTTTAGCAATGGTGGACAACAGAGAGCTAGTGTACCTTGCCCAGACATTTCAAAAGCCTTATGTGCTTTGTACAATATCCAGAAAACGGCAGAGTGCCAAACGAATCTAAAATCTTTCTTGTGTTTGTTCTGCAGTTCTTCCATAACACAAAGGAACTTACCTTGCTATGTGTATACTTTATCTATATTGTAACATATTTCCCACTAACTGTACTAGAGATAAACAACTATAAATCAAACAAGGAATTTAGAATGCCCTGCATCTGAAGGATCAGGGCAGCTCACTTCTCTTTCCCACTGTGATTGAAAAGAACTGAGGTGGTATAAGGACACAGCACTGCTTACATAGCTTCATTCTCAGAACATTCACAGATACGGAGAAATAGCATGGAACACAAGTGCAATTCAGCACATACTGTTTGAAGAAGGTTTTACATGAGGTGTCACGAGGTGGGATAGTATCCCTATATGGAAATATGAAGAGCCACTTGAGCAAAAGCTCTGAAATGTAATTTATTTTTTAAGAAGTTTAACTTTCTCTATAGCTGACAACATAAAAATAGAGATACTTTGAAGACCAGAAGATGTACGCCTTCCGCTGCATCTTGCCGCCTGTCTACACCGGCCACGACTATTTGCGCAAGTACACTGACATTGTAATGTACAAAATCAGTGGTTCTTGTGCAAATACTCTGACGCTCCCGCTCAGGGATAAGCCCTCTTGCGCAAGTATTCTTGCGCAAGAGGGCCAGTGTAGACAGCAACGTTAATTTCTTGCTCAAGAAAGCCCAATGGCTAAAATGGCCGTCGGAGCTTTCTTGCGCAAGAGAGCATCTACACTGGCATGGATGCTTTTGCACAAAAACAAATGTTTTGCACAAAGGCACATGCCAGTATAGACGCTCTCTTGCGCAAATACTTTTAACGGAAAAACTTTTCCATTAAAAATATTTGCCCAAAATCATGCCAGTCTAGACCAGTGGTCCCCAACCTTTTGGGGCTGCCGGGCACCTGGGGCGAGGCTTCTCACAGGCCGAACACCCGGGGGCGGGGCCGCGCACGTGCTTGGGCGCCGGGCCACCCAGGCGCCGCACTCCCGGGACTGGCGCCGCAACTGTGCTGCATGCCCGGGGTGGGGCCACTGGTCTAGACGCAGCCCTCATGTTTTAATAGCTCTAACGATTCTTCAATATGTCCATACTATTATGCTGCCATGAATCTTAAGACAATATACTGAAAAACTTTTATGTTCGTGGTCACTTTGCCTCTTTACAACCAGAGGAAGTGATGGAGGGGAAAGACCTTGGATGTATTGATTAATCACTGGATAAACTGAGTCATCAGTGTGATACAGCCATGAAAAAGGCTAATGCAGTCCTAGGATGTATCAAGGGAGAGACAGGGTTAGTACCATTATGCAAGGAATGGTGAGACCTCATGTGGAATACTGCGTGCACTTCCAGTCTCCTATGTTTGATAAATTAATTCAAACTGGAACAGGTGTGGACAAGGGCTACTTAGATTTTTCATTCTTGAGATTATCCTGCCTTATGTAACAAGACTGGCTTGTTTAGCCTAACCAAAAGAAGGCTGATGATGCTCTTTATAATATATTAGAGGGATAAATAGGAAGGAGGGAGGAGTTATTTAAGTTAAGCCCCATTGTGGATACAAAAACTAACTTCTATAAACTGTCTATAAACAAGTTTAGGCTTGAAATTAGATGATGGTTTCTCTGTCAGAGGTGTGAAGTCCTGAAACAGCCTTCCAAGGGGCGTAGTGGGGTAGCACCCTGTCTGAGCTTATAGTTTATTGAGGGAATGGTATGATGAGAGAGTCCCCAATGGATCACATGCCATCAATGACTGGCAGTAACAAAAATTGCCAACTGTTGGAGATGGGACACTAGGTGTGGAGGGCTTTGCGTTACTCCAGAGAATTCTTTCCCAGATATCTGTCTGATGAGTCTTGCCCATATGCTTAGAGTCTAACTGCCATTATTTGAGGTCGGGAAGGAATTTTTCCCCAGGCCAGATGGATTGCATCCCTGGGGAGCAAGGGGGGGGGGCAGGAGGGCAATATTTCACCCTTCTTCTGCAGCAGGGTCATGGGCCACTTTAAGGTTTAACAGGTATAAATGGTGAATTCTCTGTAACTTCCAATCTTTAAACCGTTATTTGTAGACTTCAGTAGCTCAGCCAGGTGTTAGGGGTCTATTTCAGGAGTTGATGAGCTTCTGTGGCCTGCAAATGTGCTGGAGGTCAGACTAGATGATCATGATGCTTTCTTCTGACCTTAGGAGTCTGAGTTATATAACACATGCTTTTCGAAAGGATCCTGTCCATTTTGGGATCTTAATTTGGACTCATCTGTGCTTATGAAGTCATCCTTTGAACCATGTTCTTTATTTTAATTGTATCACTGATAATCACATGCAGAAAGGCACGTGCCTTGATAGTTAACCTGACATTTACAAATGTTCTTGAACCCACTCTAAGAATGTAATGATAGTGACTGAGCAGTTTCTTTCTGAAAGCTCATGTTAATAAAGGGTAGTCTTTTTCATGCTTGAGATGCTAGGTGGGATCTTGCATACTATTTAGATAGAACTAAAAGTCTTAGGAATCCATCTAGAGTGTTTCTTAGGCAAATGATTATGAATCATAGCATGTCCATTCAAATGATTTTCCATGTGAGTTAAACGAGGAATTTTTCAGTGTTATGAGTTACCTGAAGTTCCTAAGCTGTTTGTAGTGTCTCATTCTGCTAGAGCTATAGTAGCATCTTTTGCTTTATTCAAACATATTCTTTTTTGGGAAATTTGCAAGGCTACTGCTTGCAAGCCAGTGCACATTTTCACTAAACACTTAATTTTTCTTGTGGAGCTTTGCCAAATTTGAGAGAGCAGTGTTTCAATTATTACTTGATTAAGACTCCATTCCTATGACTAGAATTTTTCAGCATTACTTTTCAAACTTCTGCTAAGTAGGAATATGCAGATCCCTCAAAGAGGAAATGAAGTTTACTTACTTGTTACCAGACTTCTATAATTCTTCACAGTCACAATTCAGCCCCACCTTTCTTCTTTCTCAGGTTATAGCTATACTGTAATGTAAGCTCACTGTTAGTAGAATTAGAGTTACCAGACTCTGGATTTCTTAAAATAGGGATAGGATGTCAACATTCGTTCGTAAACTGAAATTAGGAAATGTTGAACTCTGGGTCCCAAACTGGGACTCCTTCCTTTGTACTGCATTGTGGGTCACTATGTCAGCCACTCATATCCAAGGCTTCCTAGTACCGTCAAAAATGTGTCAGCTCTAGCCTTTTTTTGTTGGTTAGTGTGGGAACACTTGACTGTCTACCAAACTTGGCTGTTGAGAGACAAAGGCAGTCGCCCCTTGAGGCTGTGGGATGTTTTTGTTTAACTGTTAGAATGTGAGTCCAGTGGGACTGTCTCCAAACTGCAAAACAGTAGGACTTGAACCCTTGACACAGGTTCTACCTCTCCATCCTCATGTGAGCCTTGGATTAGTGCAATTTGTGTGTTAGATGTAAAGGGGGTTAGGCTTGAGCTTAAACTTTCAGCTTACATTGCAGTGTAGACATATCCTCAGAACTGAAGTAGTACAGGGCTCAGTGCAGCTTATGTAGCCTCATCCTCTGAAAGATTAGACCCATCAAAGAATGAGGGATTGGAAGAAAGAGGGGAGGGCACATGTACATCAGCAGGCACTGCTTAAAGAAGGTTCAACCTTTAGGTGCCACCTGGTGTGCAGTACCATGAGCGTGCTCATGAACTCATCTTGAAGGGAAAAAAAGGGTTAGAAGTAAATATTTGTTTTCTCTTTTTCACATTAAGAAAGGGAATGTCTGCATAAAATCTTTGTTCACATTAAACTCTGTGTAGCAGAAGTCGGTTTTCATTTCTCTGAAAAGAAGCCTAACAAATTTTTCTTTTAAAGTTTCAGGAAGAATCCTTGGTTGATGACTCATTGCTTCAAGATGATGATGAAGAGGAAGAGGATAATGAATCTCGTTCATGGAGAAGATGATTCAGCTGATCAGAGAAAGTGCTGGAACTGTACCTGCATTGCATTAGTATTACCTAATGTACTTTTGCGTGTTTGTACTAAAAGTTTTTTGGTAAATGTGATGAAGTTGGATTTCAGAAATAGATGAAAAGCAGCTGATCAATCCTGTATTTTGCGCGATTCATGTTTGAGTTGTTTCAGTAAATGATTGCTAAAGACATCTTATTAGGAACATATGCAATGTTTTTATTACATACTTCTACTGAGAGTTAGAGAATTCTTTGGATTCTTTGTAATTTAATGAATTGGTCAAAAAAAAAAAAAAAAAGACCAAGAGTTGTTATAACATAGGTAATTTTTGTTCCATTCCAGATATGGAATGAAAATTTGCATTTAAAATCTTTGTGAATGTTTTCAGAAATGAATAGATAACAGTACTAAACTGAAGTCTCTAAAGTTATGTATTCATAATATTGCATAGTAGTATGCTTAGGCTTTACTATGTACTAGCCTTTTGTTGGATTTGTGTACGTATTTTACGTATGGGTTTTAATGATACAGTGTATGACTGCTTTGCATATAAGTCCTTATGACTTTAAGATGTTTAAAAAAATAAAGAAATGGAATGGTCTTCAAAAAAGAAAAGAAAAAAAAAGAAAAAGAAAAGAAAAAAAAAAAGCAATAACCAAAAAAGCTAAGACAATGGTCCTTGATAATGGTTTAAAAAAAAAAAGGAAAGAAAGACCATTCCAAATGGTGTGACCCCACCCCCATATTCACAAAAGGAGCTATAATCACTGTCTTTTTTTACAACTATATTATATTGAATATATAAAAAACAATAACTTGAACTGCGAAGTCTCCTGTTTAGGTGATTATATAATTGTATTTTGCTGCGTAAAAACCTTGGAAACCTATTTTAAATTTTAAAACTGATAATGTAATTCAAATCAAAACTGCTTCAAATAGAATAACTTTTCACGAATAAGAAGACCATTTGTATGCATATACTATGGACCTGTACAAGAAAACTTGATCCCATGAAGATATATGCACTAAAGAAATGTAACATAGAACAATACATTAAGAAAAATGAATGGTAGGTATTATAGTGTTAAGAATTTTAAGCCTATACATTAATCTCCTTTGACCTTGTAAATAATTTTTGTATTTAAAACTACATTTGGCAAATGACCAGTCCATACTATGGTCTGTTCAATTAGCTTTTAAAACTTATAAATATGGGAAATGTTAATAGAACTTTGAGCTTATGTTCTGCATTGATTTCATAGGCTTGCAGCCCTTCTCTTCTCGAAAGGGGAAACACCCTAAGACTTAACCCTGTAGAAATAAGTAAACTCCTACACCCAAAAAGAAAGTATTTCACATCCCTTGAAGTAGATTTTTGTCTCCTCCTTAGGTCTTTTGTACGCATATCAGCTATTGGAATCCTTGTGTATCGATGAGCCTGCAAATAAGTGTAATATAAATACACCTCATCAGACAGGTGCAGAGGTGGTAGTTGGGATCTTATAATATTTTTCCACTGTATATTCTTCATTTAATTGGGAGCAAATTACCACTTTGTAAGACTTTTCTTGGAACATCATTATTCTTCCAGGAGCCTTTTTATTCATAAGATAAGAGTTGAAGGGAAGTAGAAGTAGTACCATTTCTGAGGTAAGAGGGTCTGGTCTCTGAGAGTAGCTGTCTAGTTCTGTGTTCTGAGGGTATTTTTTTGAAGGGAGAAATGGGTTAGTTCTGTAAGCCTGAATTCCGGTTCTTTTTCATACTGCATGCATGTGTGCTCTCTTACTCTGTATGCACACGTTGCAAAAATGTGTTCTATCATTTTTTATAGAACTTAAATTTATACAGAAATTTCATAATTGTCTGCTTTGATTTCTGATAACTTTTAATGTTTGTCATAACTTTTTTTTTACTGAGCCTCAAGCAAAATAAAGTAATTTAAGATCTCTCTCTCTCCAGCACACTGAATGAGCTATTCTACTTCATTGAGTATATACAAACTTTTTAATTTTTACTTTTTAAATTTAGTACTTCTGAAGAGTCCCAGTCTGAAGGATGCTGGACTGAAATGTTGGGAGACTCAAGTTTTGTGTTTTTCTACATATCAGGTACTACAGATTGAGGAGTGTGCATGTTCCTTAGATTGAGTAGTTTGTTCTATGATGGTATAATCTTCCTCTTTATTGACTTCCACCCATAATGCAAATTAGTGATGGTGATACGGTGTAGTTTTTTTTTATATTGATCCATTTTCAAAGAAGCTGAAACTGTTATTTCACCTAATTATCTGATGGTCAGGACTTTTGGTTATTGCTCAGTTGGAGTGACTTCATTTGAGTTACAAGTCTGTGTGAGATTCCATTTCCTATTAATCCCTTTAGACATATAGTCTTCCTGTGAATAACTTAGAATGTTGTGCCTCCAGAACTAGAATGCAGTTGAAAAAAATTGTTGCTGTAGTGTATTTGTACTCTGCCTTTCTGTCACATTCCTTCCAGTTCCTGAATTATACCAGGGTAACAGAGCTTCAGCCCACTTTCACACACATTAAAGAAACAAGCACCGCTATTTCATCCCCCAACTAGAGAATGCCACTGTTTGTGTTTAGTGCCCAGCAGCTCCCAATTATAATACAGGTTGGACCTCCCTCGTCGGGCATCCTTGGGACCTGACTGGTCCTAAACAAGGGAGTTTGCTGGACCAGGGGAGATCAATTTTGGCCCCTCTGCTACTAGTCTCCAGTCTCTTCAAGCGGGCTGCCAGCCTCCCAGTTGAGCATCCAGGTTTCCCTTTTTGTTGCTGACCTGGCTCCTGACCCTGGCTTACTGGTTTCTGCTCCTGGCCCGAGCAGATCCAGCTCTGATCCCAGCTCTGGCCCAGCTGTACTCCTGGCCCCAGGCTAGGCTCCTGGCTGCCACTCCTCTGCCACCAAACTCCCAGCTGGTCACTGTTTCCAGCTGCTGGGCTCTCTGGTCCAGCAACATCTGTGGTCCTAGTGGCCCATGGATGTTGTCAAACCAGAGAGGTACAACTTATAATAAGTATAGTTTAGCATAAAAGAAGATAGACCCTTCCACAATCTAAATTGGTTTCCTGTTTATTTCTGAATCCTTTTGAAGTGGTCCTTTTTAGTTTTAAGACACCTTATAGTTTGCTCCAACCTATATACCATGTATGTCTGCCATCTTCTTGGTTCCTGCCTATTGCCTACCACCAGAGTCCTCTTTGTCCCTTTACACAGTCTGATAACTGTTGAAAGTCATCACTAGAAGTCTCTCTCTTGTAGAGCAGCCTTGTGTTTTACATCAAACAACCCAGCAGTCTCACAATTTTCATTTCCGTACTGGGTTGATCCTCCTGAATATGATTCTGCTCATATATGCATGTGTGCTTAGCTAAATTGCCCTATTTTGTATCTAACAGTTCTACAGATGGATTTTGCTAATCTGAAACACCAAGAATGATTGCCTAGTTTTTTCCAGGAAACTTTTCCCAACTTCTAAAGGAAAAGGTAAACTTTTCTTTCTTGTAGATGTTAGACAACAAAGGACTTACGGCAGAAAAATACAAAGATGTAACTCAATGCAAATTTTGAGTTAAAAGAAAGAAAATGGGAAAACTATTGAAGTTGGGTAACAGGAAATGAATGTCAAAGAAATTGAAACTTTTCTGTGTCACAAGATTTTATCTTTAATATTTCTTTCTGCATCTATCATTTTATTCTTAACCATATTTTGAATCTATCCACCAAATATCATGGAATTTGCATTTATAAATTTCACTTCAACCATTTAAAACTAACTGAATCATTAGTGAATGAATTGTCAAACAAACGTTTTGCAAGTCGTTTAAGTTTATATTTTCTCCAATAGATAATTGCTTTGAAATTCACAGTGTGCAAGCTTTTTGGCACTATTATTATTACATAATCAGCACCTAAACTTGAAAGTTAATATTGCATTTTTTTTTCTTTTCTTTGTCCAGATGAGTCAGGATTTCATTTTTCTAGTGGGCTTGTAATGCCAAGAGCCTGGTGATGTCTTGGAAACTGCATATTACCTGAACCTGAATTACTTTGTGTTATTGACGTAACGTTGTGTTCCTGATTTCCATCACACTCCAATAGAGTAATTCACCTTTTTTCTTTTTTGTGACCACGATTGTGCAAGATTACATCCTACAATGTTAACTGCACAGGTGTATGAACAGTATATTACCCCTTTCCTATCAACAGATGGAAATGCACAAAATGGAGGAAGTAATTCTTCAGACTTGATTTCTTTTTAAAATGAAGTGTATATTGCAGCTATTTCCCTTCTACTTCAGCCTTTTTAGTACATATATTGGAAAAATGTTTATTGTGAAGTGACTAATAGTACTTACTTCATTTATTCAGTATTATTTACAAAGACTAATTCTCACAACACCTCTTTGTTGTAGATTGCTTACTCACATGTGATTTTTTGTGTGTGTGTTGGAAGCTTGACCACAATTTATTTTCTTCTAAAACGCAGATCTGTTCTCATAGACTCATAGACTTAGACTCATAGACTTTAAGGTCAGAAGGGACCATTATGATCATCTAGTCTGACCCCCTGCACAGTGCAGGCCACAGAATCTCAACCACCCCTCTTAGAGTAATCCTCTCACCTATATCAAAGATATTGAAGCATTCAAATACTTTGAAGGACCCAACATGCAGAGAGTCCTTCAGCTGTGATCTGTGCCCAATGCTACAGAGGAAGGGTGTTCATATCACCAAATCTCATAACGAAAAACAGGGAGACCATTGAATTAGAGGTGTGAGAGCCCTCTTAATAAGCAATGGTAGGACTTTCTTTAACAATTCACTGTGAAGTGCGTTTCATATCTAATATTTAGTCATTTGTGAAGCTAGTTCTTTTCAGACCTTGGAAGAGCATCAAAGCAATTTGTCTGTTTTATCAATAAATGGTGACTCATGGTTTTCATAGGCTTCTATAATGCCCCCTTCTAACTGTAAAGGAAGAAGAAAGTACTTCCAGATTAGGAAAAGAATTTGGATAAATCATCTTAAGATATATGGAAGGTCACCTCTCTTTGAGGCAAAGTAAACCTCTTTATACAATAATTTGCTCTCCAGTGATGTAAACCATGTTTCACATATTGTACAGACCACAGATTAGTCCTGAGTTTATACGGTATTTTATTTAATAAAAAAATGTTTGGACTAAATTTTCTCTTCTGTGTATGGAAATACAAGACATTTGACACACATTTGTCTTTATGTAATGCGTTCAGATTGCATCTAAAAGTCTATATTCTTATGGCAAGAATATGCATCTTGTTAGTTCAGATCTGCTATAGGTAGGGTATAGAAAAGTTCTGAAATGCCTTCAGGGAACAGCTCTGCAGGACAATTCTGTATAAAAGCTGGGAAAATGTTGTTTCCATTACAGCATCCTGTTCTTTCAAAACATTTTCAAGTTTCCTTCTGAGATTGTGAAACTTTTTTATATATTTATTTTTTGGATTGATGAGGTGCAGCACTTTTTCCTTTGAATGCTAGAGGGCACTATGTGTACACAAGTGAAACAGCCAAAAACTGAAAGCAATGTGCTGTCATTTCAAGCTTTTCTTGCTCGTGCTAATATTTGCATTTCTTGCAGAAGAGTGTGTCCATCGCTACCAGGGCAACAGAATTTTTTTTTGTGAATGAGCACTGGTTACTCGTGCTTGTAAAGCAAAGGATAGAGTGTAGTCCTACACACTTAAATCTGGATAAGATTGAGAAGCATTTCCATCTGTCAGGATGACCCACACTGCCTTCCCTCCACTCACCTTCTTCCTTTCTGTAAATTAATTTATTGTATTTTTCTTGAGACTTTGATGAAGACTGCAGTAAGATAATAGGTTAAGCTATTGCTTCCCATTTGTCCAGGCTTTTTGTAAACAGATTATTTCATCTGCTGTCAGACAGCTCTGGAATGGGTACATATTCAGGGAGTGCAGAACTAAAGTCACATCCCAGCCAGAAATATGATCTGTTTATATGTGCAGTTTGGTGTAGCCATGTTGGTCCCAGGAAATTAGAGAATCAAAGTGGATGAGGTAATATCTTTTATTTGACCAACTTCTATTGGTGAGACAGACAAGCTGTTAAGTTTACACAGATCTCTTCTTCGGCTTTGTGAAACGTACTCAGAACCAGACCTAAATACAAGGTGGAACAGATAGTTGAGCATAAATAATTCACACACATTTCAAGTAGGGACGTAATAGTATAGTTGATTAACCGTTAAGCAAAAGTTTATCGGTAAATGCTATACACTGTGCTCATTCACCCCCGCCCTTTGCCAGTACATTTTTAGCAAATTGGTCAGCAGCCTGGTTTAGTCCTGCTCTGGGACCTACCACTGGTGCAGTTCTGCATTTAAAGTGTGTTAGGAGCTGGGCAGGCAGGCAGCCTAGCTCAGTCCCGGCTTGCATAGGATCTGGGACCTACCCGCGCTGCAGCTCTGCATTTAAAGTGTATTAGGAGCCAGGTGGGTAGGCTCAGTTCCAGCTCACGCTAGGTCCGGGAACTCAGACTCCCCCTGGACAGGGGCTCCTGTCACCCCGCGCTGCTGCCTCTTTATCAAGAGGAAGCAGCACGGGGTGACAGGCAGCCAGTCTGCGAGGGGAGCTGGTTTTTAAACTATTTGCTGGGACTGGGGCAAAGCAATTTACAGGAACCAAATTTTCAGGTATGAAATACCAATTTTTTTAGTAGATGCTGTCTTGAATTCATTTAGGGGTGTGCATGCCCAGTGCACTGAAGCACTTCACCTAGCAGTACCTGTAAGAAGTGATGTCCAGGCATCATTCTCATATTCCATCCTCTGGCTCTATAGGTGGTCCCAGCCTTGACCTCCTTTAGTTCCTTGTGTATCCAGGGTTGGATTTGGAGCTCTATTTCCTAACCTCCCAATTTTTCTCTTTTCTCTGATGACTTTTTAAATTTTATACATTTCATTAGTGGAGTGTTGGAATTAGTTTATTCCCTGGTGATGCCCTCATCAGTTTTTAAAGATTGTCATTAGAAGATACTCAACAATGAGCCACATAACAAGGAGTAGAGTTTGATTTCATTCATAAAATGGATTCTGATGATGAGGAATCTTCATCTAAGTAGCACCTGTTTGAACAAACAATACAGTCTGCTTTGGCCTTTCCATTGGATTGGAGGCTAGTCTTGGGTTCTGGGAGTACTGCTGTTTTGTGCTCAGGATCCAGCATCTCTTCAAAGAAGTGGAGTCACTCTGTTGAGTGTGCCAAGGAAAAGGTTTCTCAGGACCAACTGAGGCTGCTTCAGTGTGTGTGAAGACTTGCCTGCCTCCTCCAGAAGAAGTGCAGAATGGAACTGTGTGAATGCTGACAGGATGGAACAGGTCCTGTTAACTGCTGCCCCAGTACTGTACAACGGGTGTGTGTCACCTTGTTTCATCAACTCTGGCTGCAGCCCTGACATGTCTGTGGAGTCCAGTACCTATGAGGGCGATGTCAGCGCTATCTGCTTCTGTGCTAATAATGTACCAGGAGGCGATGGACATCTGCTTTTCTGCCCTGGCCCCTTCCTGGGTCCAGGACTTTTCCAAGGCTGTGTTTGTAGTACCATTGTCTGGATGGACTGTTGAACCAGTGGATCTGTCAGCACTGCACACCAGTGTTTCCCTTCCGGTCAGTGAAAATGTGGCTGGTGTCAGGCCCATAGGACCACATTAGCACCATAAACTTGCTCACTATCCTACTGTTGGTATTGCTGATGTTACTGTGGAGAAATCACCACCCTTCACTTCATTGTCAACAGTCACCTCAGTACCACTGCTGATTTTGGGGTCAGCACTGCTTCTTGCCCCTGAAATAATGAAGTGTACTTGATGCCAAGCAGTACCAGTTCTGCCATCAGTGACAGTTCTCTTAGTTCTGGGCTATGGATTAGGCAGAGCAGTTGCTCGCAGCCTCAAGGCTGGCTCCAACCTTTATCTTCTGAAGCCTGGGACTCCTTGATGTCTAGGTTAGTATCTTCCTCCTCCTGCTGCTCTCCATCACCTGACCCACATTAAGGGCTATTAATGGAGCTCTGGGAATGCCTTGATTGGTAGTCATCTAGCAGTTCGTACAGGGGTCTCTGGCTCAGTGCCTAATGTTGCCATTCTCCAGTCTGAGAGCTGGTTCCTCTATACTGTGTTCCTGGTAACAGTAATCTGTAGGGCAGAGTGAGAGTTACAGACTGATGGCATAGCCTCCTTACATGTGATTCTCCAAGGACAAGGTGACTTTATGACTTCACCCAAAATTATCGTAAGTGGTTTGTCAGTTACATCTGAACCAGGTGTGATCGTTACCTGTGTTCTCTCCTAAGTTGCATTCATCTCCAGAGATATATCATGCTATGTCTATCCTTTTATCTCTACAGGACTAAACTGTTGCATGCTTTGCTTGGCCTGTTCGTGTGATGTGCGGCTCAAGTGGTCTCAGTACTTTACATGGATAATATTTTGTATCAAGACTTCATATGAAATAGTTTCAGCTCTGCCTCCTCAGCAGGTATAAGCTCATTCTATGAACGTGCAAGCAATGTCCATAATGTTCCTCAGTGATTTCTTAATATTGGACATTTGCAGGGCTGTTGAGTGGCTGTCCATACATATATTTTCGCACCACTGTGCCGTTATCACATCTGCCAGAGCAGATGAAAGTTTTGGTAAGACAGTCCTGCAGTTAGGTAGTCTCCAGGGATGGTACTGCTTGTGCATTATCTATATGGAATATATAGTTGCATTTACTTGAAAAAGGAAGAAAGATCAGTTACTGTTAGTGTGATTCTTTTTTCAGGTAGTGTTCCTAGGTATGTTCCACTGAAGGTGTATTCGTGCCCTACGTGTCAGAGATTTTGGGTAGCAGTGTCCATTTGGCCATGCATGAGTTCTCTTGGTCCCATGTCCTTAACCAGAGCTATATAATGTTGCATGGATGAACCAATCAGTTCTTTCTAAACTGTCAGTCTGAGACAGAACTTGAGCAGCATCCAATTTTATATTATATCAGCTGTATACTTTCCCCTGTTTGTATAGGGTTTAGTACCTAGAGTTTCCATAGTTGTAGTAATCCCTTCTCTCTTCTCTTTTAGTTTAACTCTAAACCTTTTCTCTCCCTCTTCCCCCATCTAAAAGCCATGTTTTTCTTTTTTGGATACCAGCTGTTGCCATCCATTTTTTTTATTTCTTCAGGGGAATTGAAATTGGGTTTATTTTCTTTCATATCAAGCGACTGTCCCAGTCAATGAAGGACATTCCCACTGTTTACTCTCTCAAGGAATCACATGTCCCTCAAAAGTGTCATTTCTGCCTCAAATTACAATTGAGGGTCAGAAAGAACCAGGAACTGAAACTTCTTCTAGTTCTGGATGGAGAGTTTTCTCTGAGTAGTTTCTGACTTCAGACCAGGAATCTCTCTCCTGCATAATGGCTCCTAGGTAGGTTGACCACATCAACTTCCTCAGCAGAACACTGCATTTGAGCTTCAAAGTTGAAATTGCTGGAATCCTTTCAAATAATCTCTAGGAATGAGTTTCAGATCCCTTAGGTAGAGAATCTACCATAGAGACATCATCCCAGGCCAGGTCTAGAGCCTCAGCATTCACTGAGTATTCGGCTCAGTACAAACAAGGCTGCAGGTTCCTCAAGAATCTCTCCCACCACTATACCTAAGAACCTTGAGTTCAGGCTCCAGAAAATCAGTACTGTCAGTTGAACAGAGGTGGTAAAGAGAGAACCAGCTCTTCTACATTGATTGCAATAGAGTCTAACAAAGCCTCTGCTCCTAGTACTTTATCTCTACAGAAGACCAAAGAACATGAGACCTCTAGTACCATTAGCCCTTTCTTCAGTTGCCTCTACACTTCTATGTGGAAATACACATCTGTATCACATCTTGAAGAACCAGTTACTAAATGACCATTAACTAGTGATTCTTCTACTGGAGTTGCACTATGCTGTAAGATTACATGAATTCATTCAGATGGTGCTGTTTTTATGTAACCTGGGTCTCTACTGATCTCTAACCTTTAAGTTCCAAATATGTACCATGCAACATGACCTCAGAACGTTTGAAAATCTGTCTAGAGTTACAGAATAGAGATTGTCTTTAAAGGAGTCATGAGTGATCTCATCTTTCAGTTACAGTTTTCTTACCTTTTGCTGTTGGGCATGAAATTGTAGATTCATCACCAGGGTGATATTTTTCTTGATCCAAATAAATCAGGTATGTAGATATTTATGTACACATTCATTAAGTGTTAGCGTCTTTTCAAGATCGCCTCTTCATTTGTGCAATACATGCCCCAGGGTTAAAGCAAAAATTGAATGTATAATACACCACCAAAGCAACAGCACCACTGATGGCAAGGGTTAGGTGTAATATAAACAGAACTAAGATATTTTTTCCACAATCTAACCTTGCTCAGAGATTCCATGAGGGAGTAGTTAATGCCTAAACTAGTCAGAGTTCTCTGGAACAGTGCTAGGTGATGTTGTAGAAGTACCCAGCTCCTGTCAGTCTCCTTTCCTGCCATATCCATCAGTAGTGAAGCAGAACGTATTTATTTAATTTACCAAACTATAGGGATAAAATAATCTGGTATTCTAGTTAATATTGTAAGGTGGCTTCAATATGTTTTATCTGTTTTATTTTATTTTACAACATCCAGCAAGTTGATTGGATGCCTCAGTAAGATGTACTGTTAGTAATAAAGTTTGTATGGCAAAAGGTGATCTCAGCTTGGGTGTCCAAGAATAACGAGCTTCCCTGGTAACGCTTATTTCTGCTTACAGAGCATTTCTGTTCACTGCACTGATTTGAGTTTTTGACTTTGCCTTATTTGCTCCCAAAGACCACCACAGATAACATTCATTATATGTAGTGCAGTTGGAGTTCTCAGAGGTCAGTTCACTAGCGAGTTTCCCACATTTCTGTGATCATATGGTATTTCCATTTTAATAAATATGCCTGGGAATCCTTATGGTAATGTTTGTTCCTACTTGAGAGCCTGTTTCATGTGACATAAATAATTTCCTGTATAATCTCCCACAAACAAATGTTTGACTTGCCATGGTTCAGTAATTGCAGTCCTGAAGATCTTGCGAATAACTTGCTCTTGGTAATAAATCGCTCATACACATACAGTTGAGGAGAATGTTGGATCATACTTTATATCTTGCAGCCCTAATATTTGCCAGAATAAAATCAAGATGGCCCAGTGTTCAGAATCTATGTTCAGCTGTATTGAGACTGTCTAGTGGCTTGATACCTTACTGTATGGCTCCAGTGCCCAGAGCACGCTGATTTCTTAACCAGGAGGTCATGACTATCTTTCTTTTCTGTGGCTAAATGGACAGAAGCGCATTTCTTCTCCTGACATAAGACTGCAAAATGGAAAAAGTTGACAATTGCTGACCAAAGGAATATTATATCATACTTTTATTGTGATTTTAAAAAACATAAATGAGATTCTTGTTGGAAGTTTCAGTAAATAAGTAAAGGATTCAATTACTGTAGATTCTGAGCCTAGTCTTTAGATCTACTGGTAGTCTTTCAAAGTTGGTAAGGAATGTTTATATGGAATGGAGAAAGGAGCTAACACTGCTTCTGTCTCTAGCGATGTTTCTGAAAAAAAAATTTTTTCACTAAGGTGCGAAGTAAATTCTTAGTATCTTTCTGATGTAAAGAAATCTGAGCACAGGTCTATAAACTACTGACATTTTTTCTTTTAACAAAATTTTGCTTTGTCAATTTATAAAACCCACCTGAATGGAATTTTTTAATCTGGTAACCTAAAAGATGTAATTTTTGGCCTGGAAATTTTGATTTCCCAGTTTTCATAATCTGGCCTCATATTGTGTATTTACACTTGTTTATTTTTTTATTGATACTAGAAGAAGTGAGTGGTTCCAGATTCTTTTTTCTGAAAATAAAAGTGTAGTGAAAGAGAGATCAGAGCAATAAGAATGGTGCTGATTTCTGTCTTCCGTGATGAGGGTAACAGAAAGCTAGCTACTGTTGCCAATTAGTGAACCTAGTGGTAGGAAGAGATGTTTCCTGCTATGAATTGCAGGAAAACAACTTGGGTGTAGGAGGCTGTCCTCACCAGAATCTTTAAAACATGATAAAATGAGGTAACATTTTTATAGTTGAATATTTTTAATCACAAAATGTAATTTACATGAGAAATCACCATTGCAATTTGTTACTACAATGTCATTCACTTATAAGTTAGCATTTGCAACCTTGTATTAACTTACTACTAAAGTGCTTGTATCACTTTATTTTGATATTGGGATATTTGTTATTTTTATATTAAATAAATATTTAAAAGCTATGTAAACATTTCTCTATTTTTGAAGTATGACTGTGTATCCCCTATGTCGTGTGTCCGCATATGACTTTGTTTTGTCACTACATCTTTCAGGACACTTTGTATTTTTAGTTTGCCTGCCTTTTTATCTCTTTCTTTTCTCCTTCCCTTCTTCTCCTCCCCTAAAACACTAAATTATATACAAAGTTTTATGAGATCTTGTTATTTTAGAGAGAGAAAGAGCTTTAGTTTTAATATGTTCAGATTTTAAATAGTATGGGCATAAGCAAGTAACACAGGAAAACAAAGTGGAATATTTTAAAATTGACAATGTATGGGATATCGGTGACAGCTTTATAAGATTGAATACTTAAGTGATAGCTGTAAGTAAGCTTTTTAAGGTAATTCTTAAAGATAATTGCGGGTGCTACAGTAGTCAGAAGCAGGATTGATGGCAGTTTGATTAGCTGTAACAGTTACTAAAGTTCACATTTTATGACCTTAAAAATATAAATGTAGAAACTTGTGAATTGCTCTCTGGAGTCATCCTGAATTAACAAATACTAGGTGATCATAGCTCCTTAAAAAATTCCACAAGATTATTTTTATCTACTACAAGTAAGCTTAATAGTTTTTGAAAGAGTTCGTGTGTAATTAGTGTAGACCCTTTCATAGCAGCACACAGATTTGTCTCAGATTATTCTCATCAAATTGCTAACTGCCATTCTAAAACCAGAGCTGGGTTTCCTGGCCTTTTTTGTTTCGGAAGGTTGATGAGGCAAATTTCAGTCTTCATGAATGTGTCTCAAAGGTATCTTGTTGCTTTCAGTCCCAGTCTTTCTGTCTCAAATAGCAAAACGTGCACATCTCGGGATTTTTTCCCCCCTCTGCCATGGCTTCTCTCCTTTCCCTCTAACCTACAAGATCCTGCTGTTTGAGAAACAAAGGTTTTGCTACCTCTGAAACAAATGTGACTCTCTACCGACCTCTCTTAGGACACCTCTGACACATTCACAGAAGGAAAATGTGAAATAAAACTTTAGAAATTCTATCTGTATGCAAGAAAAATTAGAGAATGAGGAGAAAGTGAGATTCATGTGAAAGGAAACCAGTACATCTTGGAAATATAAGGTGCAGTAGTTTTGGTGATGGTGCCAGACTTCCTGATCTGTTTCCCCTAGTTTCTTGTTGATCTCCCTGTGGTCTGGACCAAATGTAGAGCTCAGAGTTCACTGATAATGTGGATAAAAGTTCCCAAAGCCCCTGGGCAAATATTTTCCAGATACTTAAATGTCAAAGTTATCTCCATGACACTGGGTACTGTTCTCTGTGCAGTCTTAGAAGCAGACTAGACCTTTCAATCATAGAATCATAGACTACTAGCACTGGAAGGGACCTTGAGAGGTCATTAAGTCCAGTCCCCCGCACTCACAGCAGGACCAAGCAACATCTAGATTAAACAATCCCTGATGATCATCTTCAGTGATGGGGATTCCACAATCTCCCTGGGCAGTTTATTCCAGAATTTAACTATCCTGACAGTTTTTTCTAATGTCCAACCTAAACCTCCCTTCCTGCATCCTATCATCAGAGGTTACAGAAATCAATTTTTCTCCCTTCGCATTGTTACATCCTGTGATGGGCTGGACCAGACCTCAGAGCCCTGTAGTGGAGGCTTATGGCCTTGCCATACCCCATCCCAGCAAATACTCCTAGCTATAGAAAAGTCCTCCAAGGAGCCTACAGTGTCCGCTGGAAGAAGCAACCAATTGTGGCCAGGGAAGCCATATAGAAAGACTGCAGGAAAATCTCAGCTCGGGTGCCTCTGGAGATCTCAGAAGTCCATGGGTGACTGTCTGGCTGAGGGAGTGGCAGGACTATGGAGAGCTCTGATAAATAGAGTGCTCAATATATACTCAAACCCATAGATGACTAACAAAATAATTTCTTTGTTCTACAATTGAGTTTGACATGTCTGATTTAGTTGACAGGGAATTCAAGTTTGTTCAAAGTACACTGAATATGCCATGCCTTGCACCAGTTTAATTTCATTGACTTCAGTGGAATTGCTTCTAATTTATATGGCTATAGGTGAGGGCAAAATCGAATTACTCCACTTTTTATTAAAAAAAGTATTATGCACTTTTCATTTTGTGATTCACGAAGCTGATAATGTGCAATTTTGAAACTGTGAATATTCAGAAGCTATAGTAAAATTTAATGGTCATGGTTGAGATTTTCTAATGTGCAAAGAGCAATTAGCCATGTAAATTGCCCAGAAAGAGAGAAGTATAACCATTATTACACTTAATCAGGAGTGTGAAGTGGATTATGAACTTCTTGAAATTAGTTTGGAAGAAGACAAGTTAAATGCACAACTTAAATTTGAAGTGAAAACAACAAACCATTATATTTAAATTGTCCCATCCTTACTTATGTTCTTAACATTAATCTTGGGTGACTGTCAGAGTTGAATGGGAAATAGTTTCCCCATGGCATGACAATTTTCATGATTTGAGATATTTTTCATCAGGACCAGCCATCTTTTAGTTTTTTCACTAAAAGATGAAAAAGATCCCCATTCTCTCAGAAATTCCACCCTGGAACTGAGAACTTTTTTGATAAAATTTCAATGTAAACTAGTATGCTCCAGTGAAAAGTTTCTTCCAATGAATTTTTTTCCAACAAAACAGTTGGGAAATTCCTGACAATCTCTGCTCTCAGGCCACACTAGTGATCCACCCTCTTAGAGGAGATAACCAAAAAAAGTCATGAGCCGTCTTTAAAATTCACCCAGCATAAAGAAAACCACAGTGCACTCAGCAAGATTTTTTAATTATTCACTGCTGTGCAGTTTCCAATTTGCCAACAAGAGGGAGCCATACCTAGAAAATTCCTTCCTTTATGATTCTTTATCCCTTCATGTATAAGTATTCATTCTGATATTATGAGTCATATTAATTATTGTATCATCAGGAGCTCTGTAGAATTCACTGACCAATCTTTTATTTTGCTAAGCCACTTACACATACAGGGTGTGAATGTATTGTGTACTAATGCATGTGTTTCAATGGACATAATCCAGTAAATCAAAGTCGTTTAATGATTTAATTAAATAATTTGCTTTCTGGGCCTCTGCACATATGAGAAAATTCCACAGTGAACAATATACTCAGAAAGATGCATAAACAATTATTACAGGCAGTTGTCATAACTTTTTTTGTTTCTTAATGAGCAAATAAGCATGTGGGGTTTAACTAAAATATAAATGCTGGTATTCATTGGTAGCAGTTTATGGGTTTTTTCCTGTATTTTTTACAGTTTAGGATACAGTATATAAAGTGTAATTTATGTTCTGGGCATCCTCCTTTAGAAGTTTTAAATCAGTTCATGAGGCTTTCAGCAATGCTCATGTCATTTATCCATCAGCACTCAGTCCATTTAATCCAGGCCTCTCAGCTGTACAGACCTAGCCCCTGTTGTGAGTGATCGGCCTGCATGAGTGCTCCCAGCTTCTCCTGTCACATCACATTTGCATAAAAGAGGACAGATAACCAAATTTGAGCACACAAATGAAAATGCTAAGCGCTGAACCTGTCACAGTTGTTGTTCAACTAATTGTGAAAAATTTGATTTGCTGGCTTTTCACTGTTTATCATGTGGGACCCCCTTCTCAAATTTGCCTTGGCTTCTGGTTCTGTACATGTAGCTTTTAAACTCTGTGCACAAACAGCCCACCCTGGGGATTACTTACCTCTCCTACCAGCTTTTAATGTTGGCTCATCTACTTGACTAAATTAGGCCACCATGGCAAACAAACACATAATTAAAAACCTGGGAAAGACAACTGCAGTTGCACTCCTTAAATTGATTTTGCGGTCTTGTACTGGCATATGCCTTTGTATTTTGCTATCTTATCTTGTTTTCCCATAACCCTTGAAAATGTGTATGAGTTGGATTGCATACAATTGCAACATGCTTTGTAACAAAATGGAAAGTTCTTTTCAGATTTTCTGTTTACAATTGCACAGTGTCTTAAAATAATTCTCATGCTTGGATAATTTATCACAGGCTATTGCATATGTTCTGTATTCATCTTAAATAGCAATTTGTTGTTATATGATCCTTTTGAAGTATGACAGAGTTGTATCAAGTATTTATATGTATTATCTGGGTTTTTTTTAAATCATATTAGTTATGTGACTTCTCTTTTCAAACATGCTTGTAACTGCTATTGTCTCTTTCTGTTTTAATTCACTGTATTGTAATTTACCTATACAGTTTATATTTTGCTTCTCATAATTGTATGTTGCCGTGTCACCAATTAAAACTATAATTTCTAGTGCTGGTTAGATTTTTTTTTTAATTGAAATGGTGGCAAACATCAGTAAAAAGCTGTGATCTGAGATTTACTATGTGAAAATGCCATTAACATCCACGTTATCTATCATTGTGGTATCTACAGTGGATATACTTCAAATGTGCCTTTGTCTGGAAAACTGCATTGTAGCATACCAATAGTTAAGAATATCATTAAAAAATCTAACAAAGTAGGGAAATTCTCTATAAAGAATGTCACAATCACACACCCCATTTTGAATGTGAAGACTATTGTCCTTAATTAGGGCTTGTACAATCTGTGTGTATTTGGCAAAATAAGGATTTTTATTTTTCTGATTTGCCTTTGGAGTGTTTGCCTTCTATCGTTTCCTTGTTTTGCATTTTTAGCTTTCAACATTTTTCTGTTTTGTCTATATTTAAGTGTTTACACATATACTTAAAGTTAAAGGTATTGCAGGATAAAATGGGTTTTACTGATTTTGTAGATTTACATTTTAAATTGTCCGTTTTTGTTTCTTCAACTATGGGGTAACACAAGATTTTGTTTTATGTTTTCAGTAAAGCTGTTGATACATGCTGACCTTATAATTGTCTGTATATATAGTTAAAAACAAATTCCCTACAGATAAAAGTGGCAGTATTTTGGGTGGACAGAAAATATAACAGTTTTTTTATTATGTCTTTGTTTTCTTCAATTCAAAGCAAGGTTCAGAGGGACTAGTCCTGGGTCAAAGTTACCAAGTAGGACCGAAGAAGAACTTCACAATTTGGCCTAGACTGTGGAAGGAGCAGAAGAAAGCAGATCCATTTAGCAATGATATTGCTTGTAACGCTGGGGAACCAGAGCCCACAAGTCTTTTAACCCTCATAATTCAACTGTCTAAACTGGAAGAGTGGTCTCTAGTTGTGTCTTTCTAGACCTGCTGCAAGAGGCTAATGGCACCCCTCACTTAGTTCCTGTTAGTCATATAGTCCTTCTTGTGCCACATTGGTACTCCAGATTGTCTTTTCATACAGATGTGTCTCTCTCTTTTGTGATGTACCATCCCCTGTGCCCAAAACATTTTTCTTGCCTATGGTGAGTCATGCCATATTAATTGTCTCCTTCAAATCCCTCCTCAAAACGTAACATGTCTGAACAGCTTTCCATTGCTCAGCTCATGCTTGCCCTCTTTCTTGACTCCACCATTTGCTTACAATATATAAAATACACACATGATTTTTCCATGTAATTCCTGATCTGTAGATATTCTGTTATATTTAGGGGGTTTAAAAGGGATCAATCACCATAGTATGTCAATACCATAAGAGAAAATTGAAGGACATGAACAAATTCTAGACAAGAAATGCAGAATGGAGGAACTGGCGAGCCATTAATATATTCCAATCTCTATACCTTCATCTCCTGAGAAACTAGGAAGTGCCAGCTATTTTAAATCTCATAATTGTGGGAAAGCTGTTCACAAAAAGTTGGCTTGCATTATTCCTGAAGATTAGATTTTGGATCAGTCTGATATTCATTTAAAAGTTATTCCCTAGTCTAGCCTCTTTATAGTGAGCACCTTGCTTCCCTGGTCTTCCCAGCTTCAACCTGACTCCTGGTAGTTGCAATTTCCTGAATGAACAAATTTTTGTGGATCGTGGATTGGGTAGAGGTGGTCTCTGATCTAACATATTCCCAGTCCCAAAAGCTTTTTAGAGCAATGTTAGGCCTATTTAAATGGACCAAGAGAAGATTAGGAATCCAATTAAAATATCTGTAGCTGATCTGTCCTGCAGATCCCAAGCCTCATTGCCTTCCTGGGGAAGGAGAAGTCTGACAGTCTAAAACCTGCTGCCCATGGCTGACGGGCTGAAGTTCTGAACTCACAAAGGTCACAAAAAATCATGGAATTTGTCATTTCTGATAGTCTCGTAGCTTACAAAATGAGATCAGACTCCAGTTTTCAAGGTTGTAGTTGTATCAGTCCCAGGATATTAGAGACACAAGATGGGGGAAGGATCAGTCCCCCAGGACTACCATAGATTATAAGCATTTTTCTTTGAGTTTAGGGATAGTGACAAGTCTAAAGAATACATTGTGTTGATGGTGGGGGGAATGAATGCTGAGAAATAGGATAAGGTTCTTCTCCAAGTAACAGACTTGGAGGTTTTCTCACATTCTCACAAAGGAACAGCCGTTTATCTTCCCTGCAAGATTATAATATAAATCTGGAAAAGATTTTGACTAGTGACATCTTTGGGTCAGTGAAACCTAAGGCAAATATCCAGTTTGTAAAATAAAAAAATTGGAAGTTGGAATTTGGGGACAAAACCGAGAGCCAGGTGGGGGACAAAAGACATTCAGAGCTTGAGCTTCTTTCTGTTTGTTCCGTGGGTGGACCGACATTGTACTTAGTTTTTGAAAAAAAACAAACAAACAAACCTATTTTTCATTTTTAAACTATTTCCTTAAACATTCTTGCTTCTAATTTTGCTATATTGTTTTAAGAAATCTAACACAAAGATTTAGAACAAAGCCTAAAATAATTTGTTTAAAATTTTGGAAAAGTATTAGATGTTGTGCAGTTTTCCCTTAGCGCCAATAAAATGTACCACTTTCATTTATCCTGCTACTAGATAGCTATTGATGTTTGGTTAACAACAATTCTTTCCTCTGCGTCTGTTAGTACCTTTGTGTATTTCACAGGGATTTTCTCATTTTCCCAGGTCCACCTGGGAAAATAACCATTGTCCCTTTGCTCAGTCTCTGCGGCGGGCTAGCAGAATAAACAAACTTCCATTAACTGCACTTTTGTTTTGCTACAGATGGTAAATCCATTTGTGGAAATTAATTAGTATGTAAAAGAAAAACAATTCCCTGCCAAACACCACATGCTCACTGATATAAGGCCTTTTTTGTCCCTCCACTTTTATAAGTCTTGGTTACAGCTTAATCCAAGAATGCAAAGGGAAAAATCATATTATCAAATATTGAAAAAAGATTATTACAGTAGAGATTGGTCATATATGTTCTCTCTGGATCTGTGTGTAGCAAATAAATAGGTATGATGTAATTGTCTTCACTTTTTTAAATTAAAGAAATGGTTTAACAAAGACATCCTACAGATAAAATGTTGGTCAACTGATTGGGTTATATTGTGAGCGTGAATCTGCTTCCTTTTTTCCCTTTTTGTTAAGTAATAAGGCAATTCAAGCTGAAGGTATGCTAAACCATAACTTTAAGTCCCTGAAATTCATAGACTATAAGGTAGAAGGGGCTTATGATTATCTAGCCTGACTTCCTGCATAACACAAGCCATAGAATTTCACTATCACAATAGTTGTAGAGCATATTATATTTAATAACAGACTGTACATGTGAACAATGACTCAGTGTTGCACATAATTGTTCTTATAAATATCGTCGGGACCTGTGAAATGTTGTAAACTATGTCCAGATGTCTAAAAAAGTAATGATCAAATATGAACAGCAAATAATTTTGTTAAAATTGTGACTGCATCTAGTAAAGCTGATTCAGGACAATGGCTTTGAAATTAAGATCCCACTGGATATAATTGACAAAACAATCAAAATAACTTGTAGAAAGTGCTAGTGCAGAGTCTAAGCCTGGAGAATTATAAGTAGCATTACGTATGACCCCTGCTGGAGCAACGACAATGCCTTCTCAAACTGCCAGGTGTGGCCTTGCCCACACACCATCCCCAGAACACTTTCTGTGTCTGCAAAACTGCCCGGCTTCATCTATGCTGATGCTGGGACAGTGCAATTTCCCTATGGGCACTGGGGAGGCTGGGGCCACATGCCCTCTCTGGGCTGGGGAGGCTCCTGTGTGAGGGCTGGAGGATTGCCCCTGTGGTGGGAGTGGAGTTGTGGGCAGAAGGTCTGGGGTTAGGGGCTTACCTCTCCCAGTCCTACATTTAGCCAGTGCCCATGAATACAAAGCGAGTGGGTCAGACTAATTAAAAATTGGTGTATAGCTTTTATAGGCTTGAGCGTTCCCTGTGCTAAAACCTACTTCCACCAGATTAACAAAAAAACTAGTGTAACCCCTCCTGTTGGCTAGCCCAGTGTGAGGTTATTCAGCATAGGGGAAGCGTGTGACTTCTTACACCGTTGGGGTGGGGAGGGGTAGGCCTGAGGCTGCTTGGTGTGCTCTGCGTTGTGTATGTGTGAGTGCACCTCAGACCAGACCCACTCCAACAAATCACCAGGAACAGGCTTTATTCTGTAAAAAACATAAAAGAGGAAAACTGTTCAGCAGCCCCTTCTCTCAGCATGCAGCCTGTGTGCTGCTTCTAGCACAGACCTTGCTGAGACCCTGCTGGGGCAGAGGGCACATTCTGGTGGGAACCAGGAAGTTCTCCCAACATGCCGCAGTTTGTAGTCCACAACTTGTAGTTCCCAGGGCTGCTGCTGAAACACACTGGACCTTGGGCTACACTAGGATGCTTCCTCAAATGGGCAGCTGTGGAATATCCCTGCTATGAAAATCCCAGTGTGGTTTGAATCTGGCATAGCTGGCTCTACTAGCCTCTCTTATTGCAGAGGGCATGTTGAGGGTGTGGTCAAACCCATACTGCATTTGAGCAATCCCCACCAGCATTCTTACAAGGTGTCATTGTGAAGTGATATAATTTATAGTACCTTTATATGGGGTCCTGGATCAGTCTGTAGCATCCTAAGGACAAGACAAGTGCAAAGATGGCATAGATATAGGGTTGCTAGGTGTCCGATATTGACCCGGACTGTCTGGTATTTTTGCCTCCTGTCCATTTGTCAGCCGACGGTCAGGGCAGTGTGTGTGTGTATGTTTCCGAGAAAAGGTTTAACGTCCGTGCCTTTACTGCTAGGACCGGGGTCCCATCGCAGAGGGTGGCCAGCAGGCCAACAGACGCCCCGTTATATAGGAAGAGCTTATTACATCTTAGATTTCAGCTGCTAGAATTTCATAATTCCTTCGCAGCGGGCAGCCTTGAGGAAAGACTGAAAGATGCCCCAGTGGGTCCTGTCACCTGGGAGTGACACAGATCCAAACGCCCAAGCTCTTCCTATAACTGTCCCTTTAGACCGGCTGAAGTTCTTTTAAATTGTGCTTGGTTCTGTTACAGCAACTGAAGGAGTCAGGTTAAAGCTTAAACAGTTACAGGTTTATTAAAGAAGCTTATAAATCATATGGTTACAATGGCTATTGCTCTATTTCTTAACTATTAGCAAAATATAGGTCTTAAAAATGGTTACAAAGAAGATAAAGATAGAAAAATAGAAATAATGGTACCAAGTAACAGCTTACTCTTTCTATGTGTACACTTAAGACAGAGGACCACATCCAGGTACCATTTTTACCCCCTTCTGTGCCTCTCGACTCCAGCATGTCAGGCCAGGGCCGGTCCCTCAATTCCTAGGAAAGACGAAAATACGAGGTGGGCGTCTGTAGCCAGACAAAACCCCATCTTGTTTTTCCACGAGCCCCATCTTGTTTTCCCCCCCCAGAGAGCAAGAGAAAGGCAGTCAGCCTTTGATGCCCTGGGAACGCAGGTGTGGTGCCTGTCCCTTATTCTACCATAAACAGAAACCAGACAGTAGATGGGCTAGCTGACGACTGGGAGGCCTCCCGTCGCCGTGATGGCTAGTATCAGTAATTGACACGCCTGCACTGTCTCGGGAGAGGAATCTTCGCCCATCACATACCAGAGGTGCCCATTGTCTGCATCTTCCCAGGTGTGAATTATGCTTTGCACCCTTCGTGGGAAACTTGGCATTCAAAGCCATTTTTCCTGATTGGCCACTTAAGACCAGGAAGAAGCCCATGTGACCCAAGGGGTATAAAGAGGGTTGAGTTGCCCACCCAATTTGAGCTCCAATCACCTACACCTGCTGGCAGGTATTGATTGTCTCCCGAGGTCCGTGGGACGCCCAACCTCGCCCTACTTCTTCCCGAGGGATTGAGAGAAAGACGCTGGCCACGCCAAGTCTGGAACGCAGGGGTGAGAATTGTACCTGCAATGTGTTTTTCTTTATGTGTACACTCTAATTGTCTCTCTGTTGTAAGTTAGTTACTTTATTATAGTTTCTTAAAGTCAAACTGCTTCATTTCTATTGTAAATCACCTTTGGTAAGGTGATTTTGCTATAAACTTTGGGAACAAGTGGGGTGCCCTCATTCACTTATAAAATATATATATCTATATACACTGAACCAAGTTTCTTTATTTCTTTTCTCTTTCTTTCTCCTATAAATAAGCCAGTGCGTGTCAAGCTTCTGACTTGAACCCGTGCTGCTGTACCCGAACCGAACACAAACAAAAGAACTTCAGCCGGTCATAAAGGGACAGATATAGGGAGAGCTTGGGCGTTTGAATTTGTGTCACACCCAGGTGGCAAAATTCAGTTGGGGCGCTTCTCAGTCTCCCCGAGGCTGCCCGCTGCGAAGGAATTATGAAATTCTAGCAGCTGAAATCTGAAGCGTAATAAGCTCTTCCTGTACACACTGGGGCGTCTGTTAGCCTGTTTGGCTACCCTCTGCGACGGGACCTCGGTCCTAGCAGTAAAGTCACGGACGTTAAACTACTTTTCAGGGTGCCCTCCAGCCTCCTAGGCTGCCCGCTGCAACGAGACTCTGTCTCAGCAGTTGAAGACTTGGGTATAACACACACGCACACACTGCCCTGACCGTCGGCTGACAGAATTGGCGTAGTCGGCAGGATTTGTGATATCGGTTCAAAATACAGCAGCATGAAGCCTGTCACTGATTTTAGCAAGGTAGAAAAGAGCTTCGCCCAGGAAGGTTGGGCTGACCCTAAATGGGATAAAGAAATGTTAGAAGAGGAGTGGGGAAACCCTGAGGAACTGTGGTTGCAGTTCTGTAACTGGAGAACTGCTTGTAAAATGAAAAGGGGAAAGGGGAAAGGAGCATGCATTTGGCTATTTAAAGGTGCCCTGCAGACAGCATGTAAAAGCCATTTAAAATTGGAAATGGAGCTTGAAAGGGTACAGAAGGAGAGGGATGAGCTAGAGCGGCGCTGCCAGAACCTAGACACCCGGGCGCGCTTGCTGAGCAATGATGTGCACCAATTAGAACAACGTCTTGCTCCAATAATAAAAAGGGAGGGAGCAGAAAGGAGAGCGAGATTAGAGAGCAAGCCCCGAAAAATTAATCAAGCCAAAGTAGAGGCTGCTCTCTGGGTAGATCCGGAGGATTGGGATGGAGACATCTGGGACTCCTCCGATGATGAGTGTCCCACCTCCCCTGAGTTAGGGAATCCCCCTGTCCACATGAGACCCATCATCACATACCAAAAGGACCTAACTGAGAAAGATGAGAGTGAGGTTGATGAAGATAACCCCTCCACTAGCAAAAGGACAGAATCCCGACCCACCCGAATTACTACTCGCAGTTATGAGCCTGCAGAGTTGAGAAAGATCCAGGACGAATTTGCCAAGAGACCTGGGGAAGGGGTGATAGAGTGGCTAGCTAGGATATGGGACACAGGAGCTGGCCATACCCAACTGTCCTCCCGGGAGTGTGGCAGGGTAAATCTGGGTGCAGGAGTATTCCTTAGCCCCAGGAATCAGGAGGGTCCAAAGTCTATCTGGACCTTTGCCTGTAGATGGGCTCGGGGAATTCACCACGCTGACAGAGGTGAACCCACTAGAATCCCATGGATTAATGGGGATGAACTTAGAGGAGCCCTACAAACTGTTGCTATAATAGCTATGCTCCGTCAAGGGGGTCCCCAAAATGGGAGGCAGGAAGAGAGCCCATGGGAACAACAGGTAGTGACAGGAGATTTAAGACCAGTGCTAAAAGGGGCTCCCGGATCCTATAAGGCTATAGCACTAGCCACAAGAAATCATGCTCAGGACCACCGCATGACCTATCAAGACTTATTTGATTTTATGCTGCGGGATCTCCGAGAATTTGGGGAAACTGAGGCACCGCAGGTTAAAGTTAAGGTGCGGAATTTAAAAGGAGATTATAGAAGCAAGCAGGAAGGCTTTAGGCCTAGACGCGAAGTAACACCACAGGAGAGGGAATTTAGGACTAAATTGTGGAAACGGTGCTTGGATCTAGGGTTCACCCGAGATCTATTACATGGGCTGGCAACCGATAAGCTAAAGCTTCTGGCTGCCTCAAAGGGAGTTGAGCAGGAGAAAGCAGCAGTAACTCCTAGTGCTCCCCACATCAGCTCTGACCCTCCTCATGCACAGCTAAGGCAGCAACTACATGAGCTGCTGCCGCTTGTTGAAATTGACCAGGGAAACTAACAAGCGGGGGTCCAATCTCTCTCTGTATAAGTAAACTTGAGCAGGCAGAGAGAGAAAATCCTAACAACGACCCCCGGATTTTAGTAACAGTTAATGATAAGACTGCTGTCTCTTTCCTGGTAGACACTGGAGCCCAATTATCCATGATTAAAAGAGAAAACTTTCTTGGACCTCCACCTTCTGGCCGAAAGCAGGTTTTGGTTACAGGAGTAAACGGCACTATTGTGTCTTACCCGCTGGTCAAAGTAAAACTGGATATCCCTTTAAACCCCTACCAGCAGCCCAGGAAACATGAGTTAATACTTGGGAATGCCAATATACTGGGCATGGACATCCTAAAGGGCAAGGAAGGAATCATTGGTGGGGAAAGGTGGGCATTCGGAGCTGGCTGCAAACCCAGCACAACAATCCTGGAGGAGGGGAAAGTTCCTCTTTATAGTGTCAGGTTACTAGCCCAAGCTCCTGCTCTCCCACCATCAGCTGTGACTCATGTAAAACAATACAATGTCCCAGCTGAAGCTGTAGTGCCTGTCACTGAGCTAATTAAAGATCTGGAAACAAGGGGAGTCTTAATTCGCACTCACTCCCCTTACAACTCCCCGGTATGGCCAGTAAAGAAACCTAATGGTAAATGGAGGCTCACAATTGATTACAGAAAATTAAACAGTAACACAGGACCCCTAACAGCAGCAGTCCCCAACATAGCAAGCATTGTAAATACCATACAAACTTGGAACAAGCAATGGCTAGCTGTGCTAGATATAAAGGACATGTTTTTCATGGTCCCTTTACAGCCTGCAGACCAGAACAGATTTGCTTTTACATGGAAGGGTGTCCAATACACTTTCACACGTATGCCCCAAGGGTTCAAACATTCCCCCACTATTTGCCATGGGGCACTGTCAAAGGTCCTAGATGGTTTAACCATGCCACCTAGTATCCAAATGCTGCAATATATAGATGATATCCTAATAGGAGGGGACACTACTGAAGAAGTGCAGCAAGCTGTGGACTTAGTAAAGACTGCCTTAGAAAATCTTGGGTTAGCTTTACCCCCAGATAAGTGCCAGGGTCCCTCTCATGAGGTGAAGTTCCTGGGTGCTGTCTGGATGGGAGGGCGGAGGTCTGTGCCTGATGACACTGTACAGGAACTGAGCCAGGCACCTTCACCTGGGGACAAGTCCCAACTAAGGCAAACTCTGGGAGTTTTAGGGTTTTGGCGAAAACATGTGCCCGGTTTTGCTGTAATTGCCCGACCACTGTATAATCTGCTAAAGAAAAGTTCTGTTTGGGAATGGACCCCTGTACATGAGGAAGCGCTGCGGCAGCTAATAAACGAAATACACACATACCAAGCTCTGGGTCCAATCCATCCCGATGCTCCATTCCACGTGTATCTCACCATAGGAGCTACGGGAATGTCTTATGCCCTATGGCAAGAGAGTGAAACTGCACCCCGCCGCCCCATACAATTCGGCTCAAAGTCATGGCAGGGATCGCAAGCCAATTACACTCCCTATGAGAAAGTGCTCCTGGCAGCCTATACTGCTCTAAGGGAGACTGAGGAGCTAACACAAAATCGCGCTATAACCATACACACTCCCCTTCCAATTATTAAGCCCATATTGGAAGGAAAGGAGCTGCCGCCAGGAGTAGCACAGAAAATGACCACCCAGAAATGGGCACTGTACATACACTACAGGGTGGGTGGTGCAGACTCCGCACAGAACCCCACTATGATTAAGGAGTCTCTGTGGAGGGTAGGAATGCCCAATGAATATCACCTGCCCCCACAGCCCTCTCCCATTCAAAACGCCGCTGCATTTGACCCATCTCACCCTGAGGGAGTGTGGTTCACAGACGGTAGTGCTAAATTGATTAAAGGGAGATGGAAAGGAAAGGCTGCAGCCGTTCCAGCAGACAATTCCACCACACCCTTAACCACCGATGTGGACGGATCAGCTCAGCTTGCAGAACTAGCAGCAATCAAGCTGGCTTGTGAAGCAGGTGCTAGTACTATCTATACGGACTCCTATGCTGTATGGGCAGGAGCCACCCAGTGGATAACTAACTGGAAAAATAACCACTGGGAAATAGGAGGGAAATCCGTATGGGGATTAGAGTACTGGAAGTGGATATACCACCATGCCACCCAGCAACCCCTAAGTATTGGACATGTGTCAGCACACCAAAAGAATAACACCCCGACTGCACAATTGAATAACCTAGCTGATGAAGCAGCACAGATCTCTGTTACCCAGGTGGACTGGGAACGCCTATACATCTGGCTGCATGAAAATCTGGGACACACGGGGAGTGAGGAGCTGGTGAGGCAGGCACATATCAGGGGGTGGCCCATCACCCACCAACAGGCTAGGGATTTAGTGCAAGCCTGCACTACATGTGCTGAGACCAGGAGGCATATCACGGAAGGACAACGGTTTGCCAAACTAAAGGATGGGAAAACGCTATGGGGGACCTGGCAGATCGATTATGTGGGTCCATTGTCCACCACCAGGCAAGGGTGGAAATACATTCTCACAGGAGTGGAAGTCATCTCAGGTATAGGGTTCGCTTACCCTACTCGTTTAGCAACAGGACTATCCACAATTATGGGACTGAATCGCCTAATTGCACTTGTCCCAACACCTCAGGAAATTCAATCTGACAATGGCTCACATTTTAAAAACAAGCCTGTCCAGGAGTGGGCTCTCCAGAATGGAGTCCAATGGACCTTTCACCTCCCATACCGACCTCAGTCCAATGGCATAATTGAGAGATGGAATGGACTGCTAAAATACCACCTTAAGCCTACAGAGGGAACCTGGGGAGGCAGACTGGATGCCGTGGTTCAACGGCTAAACAATCGGCAAACCCCTACGGGTAGCCCAATTAGCAAAGGATTTTTCCCAACAAGGAAAGCCTCTCTGACTCCAGGGACACCACTAACGGACTCCAAATATGCCCCTGGGGATACTGTTGTGGTCAAACACCCCAGCCTGGGCACACATACCTGTGTACTTCAGTCTTATAAAAACAAGGGCGTTTGGATTATTGCAAACCCCAACAAACTGCCACTAACCATTTCTGAGGCTTGGATTGTATCCAAGACCGGCTGACTTTTTGTTTTGTTGCAGGGAAGGAGTTAACAAGAGAACAATACCTCATTACCCAACTCAAGACGCAGCATGACTCCGGATCGAGCTTTGCTGTTTCTCCTAATCACTGCGATCTCCGCTGTACCAGAGCACCCTCTCAGGAATGCTATCCAGACTATTGCCTCTGCAGCCGATGCTACAAACTGCTGGATATGTACCCTGCTAGGTTCCCCCACAGGACTGGGAGTTGAATTTGTCCCTTTAAACTTAAATGACTGGTGGAACAAGAGCAACGTTTTCAAGTGGGGACCAGCCTGGTTTGATGACAGCAGCTCCAGCGACTACAAACTTTTAAATGACTCTGGGAAGGGAACTTGGGGGTGGCATGGACAATGGCAACCTACACTATGGGGTCAACCTCTGGAGTATATAACAGGAACCTCTAGGGAAGTATACCCCATCTGCTTTGAGAACAAAAATGGTACAGGACCTCACCTCGGGTGGTTAGGGGATCAGCAGTGCACCCACATAGTAAGTTTTAATAAGAAATTAAAGGTCTGGGATGTCTATCCCAGTGCAACCCACCAAAAACCCTTAAGGTGCGGGGGATATAATATCTCCCACAGTGGCACACCACTATCTAGCAATGTCACCATTATTCCCCTAAACTTCAGCCAATACCTGGAGGGAAAAGCCTGGTACAATCAGTCATTATTCATAATTCCTAACACCGGTCAAATATACAACCCCACACTGGTAACCAGTAATACCCTACTCCCAAACCAGTGCGCTAGGACAGAGCTTTTTGCAGCGGACCAGGTCCTACAGGATTTGCTGCTTGCCTTACATTGCACAGCTGCTAATGATAGTTACTGTGCTACCCACCATACCCCAAAGAAAGGACCCACTGGAACAGGGTGGTATAAGGGACCCTACTCCCCCATTCTGAAGGAGGAGCCAGGACTCTTTTTCATTTGCGGGCAGAAAGCCTACAAGTATCTGCCACTGAATTGGATGGGGCGCTGCTCAATGGGGCACGCTGCCCCTGGGGGACTCACTGTACACCCTCACATTATGGCTCCTGGTATTACTAATCTTGGGAGCTTCTTACACCGGTCACCACGAAGGTTTTCCACTAATCCCCTTATAATACGTCCCACAGGCTTCCACCAGTTCGTCCGTGCGCTCCTGCCCTGGCTTGGAGTAGCTGAGCTAGAGAAGGCAATAGTAAATGTATCTGGGCAAATAGAACAGGCACTCAACCACACTGCAGATGCTCTGGGCTTGCTTAACGAGCAAATTCAATCAGTAGCCCGTTTTGCCCTGCAGAACAGAATAGCCTTGGATGCAGTTTTGGCCCAACAGGGGGGAGTATGTGCGGTAATCAACCAATCTTGCTGCTTCTATGTAAATAAATCAGGACAAATTGAACAAGATGTACTCGCTATAAAGGGCGCTGTTAAGGTACTACATGCTGTAACTGAGGATGGAAAAGCCTCATGGCTAGATTGGCTAGCCCAACACCTAGGATTTTCGTTAACTCCATTCCTTCACTCTATTGTAAATACTATATTAACCGTTTTACTTGTTGTAATTGCTTGCTGCATGCTTCTATGTATTGTTAAGCGTTTGGTGTACACTGCTACCTCCTCTGTACAGGTCCGATATATGGCGTTGGGAAGCGATCCTAATCAATCCCTTGATCCAAAATTATCTGATCAGACCCTGCCGATAGGGCGATTTTAGCTTCCTCCAAGAAGGGCAAAAGGTGCTGGCATCACCGCCATCTTGCGTTCTGAGACATAGTGAGGCGTGTCAAGGGGGTGGAATGTAGCCAGACAAAACCCCATCTTGTTTTTCCACGAGCCCCATCTTGTTTTCCCCCCCCAGAGAGCAAGAGAAAGGCAGTCAGCCTTTGATGCCCTGGGAACGCAGGTGTGGTGCCTGTCCCTTATTCTACCATAAACAGAAACCAGACAGTAGATGGGCTAGCTGACGACTGGGAGGCCTCCCGTCGCCGTGATGGCTAGTATCAGTAATTGACACGCCTGCACTGTCTCGGGAGAGGAATCTTCGCCCATCACATACCAGAGGTGCCCATTGTCTGCATTTTCCCAGGTGTAAATTATGCTTTGCACCCTTCGTGGGAAACTTGGCGTTCAAAGCCATTTTTCCTTAATGGCCACTTGAGCCCAGGAAGAAGCCTACATGACCCAAGGGGTATAAAAGAGGTTCAGCAGCCCACCCTATTTGAGCTCCAATCATCTATACCTGCTGGCAGGTATTGATTGTCTCCCGAGGTCTGTGGGACGCCCAACCTCGCCCTACTTCTTCCCGAGGGATTGAGAGAAAGACGCTGGCCACGCCAAGTCTGGAACGCAGGGGTGAGAATATATACCTGCTATGTGTCTATTTTGCATGCATTTAATAAGAGCTCAGAGAACCAAAGGGTTTCATGGTACCTGTAAGTGACTTATTAGTGTAATTTCTGTCCTGTCCTTTGTAGTGTCTGTGTTATCTGTAACACAGTAGTAGCATTTAACAACTAAGTTTACCCTGTAACAATAAATAGTAACTGTTTAAGCTTTAACCTGACTCCTTCAGTTGCTGTAACAGAACCAAGCACAATTTAAAAGAACTTCAGCCGGTCATAAGGGACTCACTGCCCTGACTGTCGGCTGACAGCGTCCCCATAGAACCTCGGGAGGTCAAACACCTAACCCGACCAGCAGGTAGAGGGTAGAATGACACTCAAAGTGAGTGTGTGCTGGGCCCATCTTTTATAATCATGGGGTCACGTATTTCTCTTTCTTATCTTAATTGCCAATTGATGCTGGTCTGTCTGCTGTGAGACCAGTTCTTACAAGGGAGTTGTGAACTTAATTTACACTTGTAAGAGAGATTTGAGATGATTAAATTTTGAAGTACAGGACATTGTTTTCTTAGTGGGAAATTCCTCTTCCTGGGACTGTGTGTGTTCGAATCAACATAGGTGCCAGCCGCAGCCTCGAGGCCAGCTTATTGACTTAGCTACTCTCTATCCACATATCTGTGTTTCAGCTTCTCAGGATCAGATGAGCCAGCATAGACTATGCTGATATTATTGCTCCTTCTCTGCCCTGTGCTTCAGAGAGGCAAATAAGATGGATAATATGGAGGCAGGCTGTCTGGCCACACCATTAAAAAAATTCAGAAAATACTGGACACATAAAATGTCTGGTATTTTCTGATTTCCCCCTCTCCCCCGCCCCCAACACTCCCAGCCCTCCGCACCCGGACCCCATGCTTATCTGGTTCTGCAGGGAAGCTAAGTTCTGGCTTGAACAAGAACACAAAATGGCTGCCAGCAAAAAACCTAAAGACCAAGGGGAAGCAATGCCTTCCCTGGGTCTTAGTGCTCAACTTCTCCCCTATTCCTATTCTAACTCTGCACTCACTCTGAAAGGGGCCATGCTGTTTTAATGCTATTTTATTTTTTACTTTTCCCCCCCCTTAAGTCTTGGAGTCCCCCCCCTTTTTTTTGGCTCAATAACTTTGATCTCCCCCTCCCCCTTTTTTTTCCTCAACAGAATTTTATCCCCGGTGTTTTTTGGTTTTGTTTTTGTTTTTTTGCGAGGGGGAGGGGATGGGTGTTTGGTATTTTTGGTTCAACCATCTGGCAAACCTAGATATGTAAAGCACCCAGGGAGCCAGAGGGTCTAAGTATGTGTGTCTGGCTTTTCTGAACCAATATTGTTTCAGCTCTGTTATGTTTTCTTGTTTGTAAAACTGACATTCTCTCTTTCCCACTTATATAAGCAAGTACATGTAATATTAATTCTGGGTATAAAAAATAAAATATATAACTCTTAAGATTGCATTTCCCATACATGTGAGATCTGGAAATGGTTCTCTTTATTTTCAGTGGGATTCAGGAGCAGACGATAGAGCACACCCTTTGGAATATTTTTGTGCTCGCAAAAATCCTGGTTGAGCTGAGTCTGCTGTCTCCCACTGTTCACATCTTGGCATCATTTCATATACTTGATATTTAAAGATGGGAATCTAGATCTCACCCATGTTTGTATTTGCTGCTGGGAAGGGAGCAATAAAAAGGCAATTAGCATTTCTACTGATCATTGGTTAAAATGATTTAACCTGCTTCTTAACAAAGTAATAAAGGATTCTAAAGTAATTACATCATTTTGCTAAACATTAAGAATAATGAGGTAAAACAGCAGAAATATCATTGGTCAAGGCTGTGGAGAAACATGTAGCAGAAAGATTAAGCAAGACTTTGTAGTGAAGTCTACACAAATCAGGTTTGTTCTTTTGGAGTCTCTAAAAACAAACACAAAAAGACACTTAGATTAATACCTGCTTCTAAAAGCGGATGAAGGGCTGAATTTTTCATTTAGCAAAAGTGTTTAGGAACCAGTTATAATTAATGGGGGGGGGGGAGTTGTGCGAAATGTGGAGTAGTGTATTTAAAGTCCTCTGTTAAATAGAAGTTTTGATAACCTTTGGTGATGGATGCAAAAAGACAGACATTGTAAGAGGAGTGTATTTTCCCTGAGTTATCCAATTGCTACTAAATTCTCCTACGGCCTGGGTTATTACAGCGTTTAGTTCAAAAAGTCTAGTTTTAAAGCAATCCTTAAAGATATTTCAATGAAGGGGAACTGAATAGGGATGAAGAGACCAATTAACCAATTTTTCTTGGCTTTCCTTTACACACAGACATGTTCTGTACAAACCCCAGTTTTGATGTATTATTTTAATTAATCCCAGCCTTTTGATTTCTGCAAAAAGAAGGTTAGCAAATGTAACAATGCTCGAGAGTTTCTTTATCGTAAAAGACACATAATTTCAAGCATTTAATAAGGTAGATTTATTCTGGGTAGTTTAGTTTGCACATTCACTCAAACAGCCCTCCCCAAAGACAACATTAAAAATGTGATTAGTTAGCTGCCATCAATAACACAAAATAGGAAAACACTCTCTGAAGGGACAGCTTTGTGGAGGGCACTGCACAGTGTGTAGTAAAAATATATGGCCTAATAAGTTTATATTTGCAGGCTCATTTGTTAAAACTCTTGAATTTCTAATTTGTGTCGGAAAGATAAATGGATGGGGCCTCAGTAAAGTGTGAGATTAATACTGATGGATGGGGATTCAGTTTTTTGCTAGCCTCTTACTTCCATACAACCCAGTAGGCAGTTTATGGGGAAAACCAAATGTAAATAAAAAGGAGCACCTTATTTACTTTGGTCAAGACCAATTACCAGTTATATTGTTCTTTTCAACTTTATTGTCTAGATGTAAATTAACCTTATCTCATTATTGTTTAATGCATTTTGGTAATCAAGCCCTTACAAAGTGTAATTAGATGCTAAAAAGGACAGGCATCCATCAGGTATTCTGAAAAGGTTGTGTAGCCAAGCAGTTGAGACAGAGGCCTTTGGAAACTTTTTTGTGTATCAGGTGGCATAGGAAAGATAAAACACGTAAACACACTTAATTGCCTTGCATCTCAGGATCAAACTTTGCAGTTGCAAGGGAATGTAAGTTGTTTAACACCATTTTTAAAATTAATTCTGTACATACCATGCATATAGTGTGGCTTTTTCAACAGCTGTACATGATCAATATCAGGTCAGTACCTTGTGTGGGGAAATTGAAATATAATATAGGGTATAATACATATTGGGTTACATAATTATAATTAAACTCTGTACATTCCTGTTTTGATGGTGGTGTAGCTTTAAAAAGTTCTGTTTTTCAGATAGCTACGCTAATATTCGATGGACATTGGTTGCTATGTCTGTCTTAAAATGACTTTATTTGTGCATGGAGCTATGGCTGACACATTAATGAGGGGAAGAACGTGAATATTTTCTAGTGGAAAGGAACCCAAATGTTCACAAAAGGAAAATTTTTTGAAGCAACTTAAGAGTCTGACTAAGGTAAATATGGACCCTGCATAGTTCTCATCTTATTCAAACTTATTATTGAAAAATCTAAAAAAAAAGTACTATCTGGTCAAATACAAAAACCTTATTTTGACATAGCAGGTGATCCAATGTTCCACAAAAATCCAACCTACCTTGTATACCACTTACCTAACCAACTGTTCACCTCCACTGTCTTTTGCCCTCTGTCTTCTCTTGCTCCAGATGAGAAGGATTCCTAAAATAATCATCTAGGTCTTCCTCTCCTTCAATTCCATTCTCAGACCTCTGAAGTTTTCCAGGGTCAGTGAAATGGTACCTGATTATGGTGTCACTAGTGCTACTGTAGATTACTGCCAACGGAGTGTCACCTGCTTTGGTGTCAGAATTTTGTTTATTCTTGTGATGTCCTTTGTCTTTGTTCCCGAAAGGCAGTAAACTCTGCTGCTATCCTTCTGACCCTTTTGAAGAATATCCTATCCACTCTTCTTATTTTTGAGTGCCCAAAGAGGATGGTGTGGATTTTGGGGTTTGGTTGGGGTTTTTGTTCATTTGGGCCAGTTGAGGATGCTCTTGTGGGTTTGTCAGTTGTTTGGTTTGAGTAGAGAAGCAATTCTCCATTCCCCCCCCCCTCCGGTCTTGTCTATATGGGTATGTCTACACTACCCCACTAGTTCGAACTAGCGGGGTAATGTAGGCATACCGCACTTGCAAATGAAGCCCGGGATTTGAATTTCCCGGGCTTCATTTGCATAAGCCGGGCGCCGCCATTTTTAAATCCCGGCTGGTTCGAACCCCGTGCCACGCGGCTACATGCGGCACGAACTAGGTAGTTCGAACTAGGCTTCCTAGTTCGAACTACCGTTACTCCTCATTCCTCGAGGAGTAACGGTAGTTCGAACTAGGAAGCCTAATTCGAACTACCTAGTTCGTGCCGCGTGTAGCCGCGCGGCACGGGGTTCGAACCAGCCGGGATTTAAAAACGGCGGCGCCCGTCTTATGCAAATGAAGCCCGGGAAATTCAAATCCCGGGCTTCATTTGCAAGTGCGGTATGCCTACATTACCCTCCTAGTTCAAATTAGGACGGTAGTGTAGACATACCCTAAGTTCTTTCATCTGGTTGGTTCTTGCAGGTTGTTCTCTTCAGATACCTTACTTGACATCCACTTGATACTTCCTGCTGTGAAGACATACTTTGGGTTCTACTTCTGGTGGTGAAAAATTTCTGGGTCATCATCTTTGTTCCTTGACCTCCTCTTATCACTCATCTCCATTAGTTTTCCTGTGGAATCTGCTGTGATATTGATCCGATCTGTGTATTCAGGAAACTCTCCATAATCCCATGTAAATTCTGCTGTTTGCTGTTTGCTTTATGCTGTAACCAGCCATTTTAATGTGAATAGTTATTTCTGTCCTAGTTTTAAGTGATCTTTATCCTGCATTCTGACTACATAAATCGATCTATATGCTTTATGCAGCATAGCATATGTCTAATTTGTGTGTTATTTCTATAAATTGTAAGCATAATTATTATATCAGCTCTGTCTCTCCCGTTAATCCCTCATTTAGTAATTTAATTTAAAAAATGTTAATGCCACCTGAGAGAGACTATGGATGGTGCATTTGGGTAGTGGTCACAGGAATGACTTTCCTTTAATAGGAATAAACTGCTTCCCCTCTCAATTCAGTTTTTCTTTTTAAAAAAGAAGTTAAAAGTTCTGGAACCTATTGAAATAATGTACTTAAGGACAAAATGGCAAAGAACAGGCAGAATTTAATGGAGAAAGATTCAGAACAGAAGCATCGAGGAATGTTAATGTCATGGCTGTTCAGATATTTAGAAATCTTCAAGAAGAACAGGAGAAGTAGAAGTAGGGTTGGTTCAGAGATGAATACAGGAAGGAAGAGCTGCTGAGAAGGGGAAAGCTAAGGAGCTGAGGAACCAGGAATTTGCTATATTTGCTTCAGGGTTGCATGGTGCAAAAAACAAGATATGAATTATTTATGACCTGGGCTGTGCAAAGTTTTAAATCTGAGGCTGATAAGAGGGACAAAGTAAGTGTGCCAGAGAAATTCAAAGTTAAAGCAAAGAGTAAAAGTTAAGGTGCTGTAAAAAATAAATGATAAATTGTTAAATAAAAGTTTCCATATATTTTTTCCTACTCTTTCTCTGCTAAACTTTTACTCCTTTCTATGTTGGGAAGAATAGGGGAAGTTTCAATGATTGCAAACAATGGAAAATCAAGGAATTTTATTCTAATAGGACTTAAACTGTGCAAGATATACTTTAATAACACAGTACTATATGCTGCACATACAGCTTCATACTTCCTGATGCGCTAGAGAGAGAGATCGTCATAAAATGTGCTTTACTTACAAAACATTAGTGTCTTCATTTCATATGCAACTTTTAAAAATGTATTAATGCTGGTGTTTGGATTTAACACAAGTAACCTAAATATTTATGTAAATTGAGGAATTGGCAGTAGTTCCCTCCTAAAGGCTAAAATGGACGATGGCCTGATTCAGTTCTCCTGAATTAATATTAGAAGGGAAGTTTATTTCAAATGTGACACTGCACCCCCATATTTTTATGGAAATATGTTTTGAATATGACTATGTAATTCAAATATGCTTTATGCAAAATAGGCATGTAACTTATCAATCAAGAGCTTGTAAATCCCTGATTGTGTATATTTATGTTCATGTATCATTCTTGACTGTGAATTTAGAAGTACAAAGTGTAAACCTGTTTATTAATCTAGGTCTTCTAGTGAAAACCGTTAGTGTTACTTGAGGAACTTAATGGCCCAAGGCTCAATGCGATGATCTGTAAGTAATCTTGTTTTTCCTGTAAGCCGGTATTATGGTGGGTCCTATCAATAGACATGGCCAGGACACCTGATACTGGAACCCATTTTGAATAGTACTTTTCCATGGGGACGTGAAAGGATTGAAACTGAATACAAAGGACTCCCACCTTGGGCAAATCTATTTATAGGCAAGGAACTAAATAAAGGGGGAGTTGGAAGAAAACACCCAATTTACCACCAAAATGATGGCTGGGAACATCTGGGACTGAATAGGGGGAAGGATTTGAGCCCAAGCTAGGAGACTGCCTAGCTTGTAGAAAAGATTATGAAAATTACTGTTTGGGTAATCTCATGGGGATTGCATGTAACAATTTTCTTAACATATTAAGCTTAGCTAGTGTATTTGATTTTAGCTAAGTAAATTCCTTTGATCTGTCATCACTTGCAAATATTTAAATCCTACTTTTTATACTTAATTAAATAATTTTTGTTCATTATCAAACCCAGTTACCTGGGAGTGTGGACAACACCCATGCATATCTCTTTCATTGATAAAGGGAGCAAACTTATGAGCTTTCCCAGTGTACAACTTTTATACGGAGTAAGACTGATTTATCTGGGATTCTGATCCCATTGGAGCTGTGCATCAAGGTGCCATGTCAAGCCCCAGAGCTGAGCTCTGCCAGGGGAGGAGAGGCTGTTACTCCAACTCTTGTTGGGGGAGACCATAACTTCGGTCTCAGCAGGATGGGGTGATGGGGCACCTCTGAGGGCAGGTAGTTGGGGTCAGCGGTGTGATCAGCCTATCAGGTGACAGTCTCAAGGAGCTCTCTGTGACTCAACCTGTCACAAATACCAGGGCTTGGATTTAACACAAGTAACCTAAGTATTTACGTAAACTGAAGAATTGGCAGTACTGTAGTTCTCTCCTAATGGCTTAAATGACCAGTGGTCTGATTCAGTTCTCATGAGTTCATGTTAGGCGGGGAATTGATTTCAAAAGAAATACTGCAAGTGTACTTGTGCTTTCATAGCTTGTCACATATCTGGACATGAGGTTTATTTAATGCCATTGGCTTTTCTGAAGCTTCTCAATTTAACTCTATGTTGAAGTTATCTGCGTGGTTAAAACAGCAGTCAACCAATTTACTATTTAAAATAGCTTTAAGAGAAAATAATGTATGTACACCAGAGGTGAAAGTAAGGGGATGCGCCCAGGTGTGCAGCTCCAACAAGAACTAGCTGAGCTGCGACAAAAGCCAGCAGGGAGCTATTAAAAAAGCTGGCAGGAACCAGAGTTGTGATAGGATAGTACCTGTAAGGAATTAAGTTCCTTTCACCCCTGATGTAAACTATTATGAAGGCAAGGCTGACTTCTTAAATAATGTCCTAATATTTTTGTTGCTTCAATTTCTGACCATTTGTTTGAAGGATGCTGTTTGTTCTTCATTTTGAACATAAAAGGCAGTGTGTAAAGAACAGTGGGGGGGGAAAGCAAATATTATGGCAATGCGTTAAAAAATATAAATGAAGCAAACCTGGTTAACTCTAGGCCAGTTAATGTGGTCTAAATCCCAGGCAAAATCAGAGAAGTGCTGATAAAGTGGGAACACAAACGGCGAAGAATTAAAGGATGGGAGCATAATTAATAGCAATCAATATGGTATGATTGAATTCGAGTTGCTCTATAATTTATAAATACTGTGTGTTGGCCAGGTAATTGACAAGTTTACTGCATGAATATATTGGTTTAGTTCAATAGTAGACTGTATAGACATAAACAGGAAGGAAATAATGGCTCAAGATAAGCCACTCTGTGGTAAACACTTGAGGCTTCTTGCAGGGCCTGGGAGGGCCATTGATTGTGAGGAGTAAGACTTGACAACCTGCTGAGCTTACCAGACTAGTGTGGGCTAAAAAGATAAAAACCCTGGCACTGTCAAGAAGAAAGGGAATCTGGCTGGGTTAAAAAGCAGCACCCTCTTTCCAGAGAAGGTGAAATTGTGATGGAACTATTCAGGGAAAGGGGACTGATCTCCAGGACTCTCTGAAGAAGCTGGCTACCATCAGGGAACAGTAAGCTGCTAGACAACCTGGGCATACATGTTGACTGTTTAAAATTCATTTTTCATTAAACAGTTTGCTCCTGTTAGTACAGCTAATAAATTGGTTTTGAGACAGCTGTTACATTATTCACTGATGGTCATGGGCATGGTCTCTCGGTGAGAGCGAACAGGAAGGTGATGGTCATCTCCTGACGCCCATGATTTTGGGGAAACCAATCCTTATAAAAAAAGCGTCATATTGTTTGTAATTAAATTGAAAGTGGCTAGTGAACTGGGCTGACAGCTGGATTTCTGTAAGGCACTTGGCATAGCCCTATATGTCATTCTAATCTTTAAAATTAGCACTATACAACATTAATGTAGCACACATTAAATGGATTTAAAATAGGCTCAAAAACTAATTGCAAAAATTAAGAGGGAAGTAAATTTAACAATGAATATTGATTGATCTAGGTTGCTTGGTACACCAAGCTCAATTGAAAAGCATGCATTTTAATGCAGCCAAATAGGAGGTCAGACATCTAGTGAAAAATAATGTTGGTCACACTTTAGAACATGGGAGAATGTATCCTGGAAAAGAAGTGGGTTGTGCCCATGAAAGCTCGTGATACCATCTTGTTTTGGTAGCCCTTTAAGATGCTACTTCACTATTTGTTGTTTTTTTAAGTTTTTCTTGGAAAACAGTGATTTTGAAAAGTGTAAGAGTCAAGGTGGGTAGCCACCTCAAAATGAGCACCCGCTGTAATGCTTTGTATTAGGAAGCAAATGTAATCTTTGCATTTTCCAGGAGAGGAAATAAAATTGAAGTACAGAGGTGTCACCAGTGTATGTAAGCGTGACTCCATTCCTGGAATATTATTTCCAGTTCTGGTGTCCATACTTCAAACGGGATGTTGAAAATTCAAAAAGGTTCAGGAAAGAAATCTGAATGTTTGTATGTGCACACACATGGTATATCTGCTACATCATTACTAAAAACCAAACATCTGAGTTCTGAAAAGGAAATTATATATATAAAAAAAATCAAAAGTAGCCAGAACAGAAAGATGTGAATATTTATTATCTGAAAAGAGCAGACTAGTGTTAGATTAGGGCAACAATAAATTGCAGCATGCTGTGACTGAATAAAATAGCTCAATTCTCATTAAAAATGGTACATTTGGAGACCCCGTAGGCGCTAAGATGCATTCTTTAGTTTGATCTAAAATATAGTACATTATTCTAGTACTTTAAGTCTAGAATCTTTTATTCTGGACAGATGAGAACCTGGCAGGCCCACTGATGGGTAGGAGGGAAAGGGCTCGCTGCTCCAGAGCTATGGCGGTTGGAGCCCTGCACAGCTGGGCCCTTGTAATTGCTGCCAGTGTGGCATAGAGTGCTCTTGGGGGCACAGAGAGCTGTCGGGGTGGGGGGCACAGTGCTCCGGGCAGCAGGAAGGGCTGTCTGCCCCCAGCCCTACCCCTTCTGCCCAAGACCTGCCCCTTTGGGGAGCATGGAGTTGCCCCCACACACATACTTTGTCCAATGGCCGGGCAAGTCTATCAGCCCCTCAGGGCTGGTTGGGGGTGTGTGTGTGTGTGTGTGTGTGTGTGTGTGTGTATTTAACTTTAGAGTCTCTTAAGACAATTGAATCTGGCCAACTTTTTTGATGGTAGCATTTTGGGGTCAAAAACCATGTATGAACTACTTTAGTTCCTTTCTAATGTAACGTTAACGCCTGAAAAATTACATTTAACGGAAGCTAATATTTTGGGCCTCATTCATTAAAGTATGCAAGCACATGCTTATTGTTAAGCATGCGGTTAAGCTCCACTGACTTCAATGGGATCTAAGCAAATATTAAAGTGATTGGTTATAGTGGGGTCTTACTATGAAAATATAAATTGTGTGTCTGAATAGAAATAAAAAGTCCGCAATTTGTGCATGTTTAACTTGTTAAATTAGTTTTATTTAACAACCAATTTTCATAGTGATGCATGCTTTCAGACCTAATGAGGGAGAATCCCATGCGTTGACTCATTGCAATACATCCTTCTAATCCTGTTCATATCATTTTCAGAAATAATTGGTGAAAATGACTTGTTTGCTTGCTTCCTGTGTGGTGGTTTAATCAGACTTCTAGTGCTTGAGATTATTTTGCAGAAACAAATGACACATTTTACCTCATCATTCTAAGATTCTCTAAACAATCTGACACCATGATCTGTTTAAATAGGATACTTAGTGCAAAGAAGTCCTAGTTTTCATATATATGTAATTCATAAATATGTCTGGCTGAAAACAGTCACCTGCTTTATGGCTCGTAGATGAGAATGCTTTTATTCAGTAATACCATGGTGTTCATTAGGAATTAAACTCTGGGGGAAATTTCAACCCAACCTCTTAACCAGCAGTTTTATGCATCCAAAACTTTTTTCATTCCCATGAACTTGAACATGTATGTTACAGGCAAGTCTAAGAGCTTTTTGTTACAATGCGGCTGTTAGTGTGAAGGTCCTTTGAATTTTGGAATCTAGCCCTTGGCTGTCTGGCAAGGTCAATTCCAAGCTTGGTTCCTTGATTTCTGCTGCACTGTCAAGCATGGTCTCCCCTTAGCAGCTCCTATTTATGACAAAAGTAATTCAATTTTTTTGGATGTCTCGAAATCCTCATTTCATGCTGCCTTTTGAGCTTATGAAGACTGTTGCTTTGATTAACATTCAGTTTATACTAGTTGGAAGAAAATGGTTCCTAGGAATAGAATTGTTAGAGACTTATTGTAAAATAAATAGAAGCTGGAGTCATGATTTTAAAAAAAATGAAGAGTAGATCCTCACCTGATATTAATTGTCATCACTCCATTGATTTCAAGGTGAGATTCTGCCCTGGAATGTTGGAAGCTAGTTTTGTAGATTCCTATTTGAGTACCTAAAAGAGCTAAGTGTCCAGGAGCACCTAACAGAGTCAGTGGAAGCTACTGGGTATTAAGTGCTTTATTTGCAGTGCATAATATGTGTAGTTTTGTAATCTTACAAAACACATGTTCCTAAGTACTTTCTACTGGCATCTTTATCAACTCGCTATTTACAGATGTAGGTGCTCAGGATGTTTGAAAATAAGGCCATTTTATTTAGATGCCTGAATATATACTTAACCCAACTTTAAGCTTTTATTTATTTTGCCTTAATTTCTGCAGCACACATCTGTACAGAGTTAGATTCAGAATGATTCATGAGGGAAGAATGGACGTGAGTACAAGGCCCTGACTCCATTCTGTGTTGAAGAGCATAGTAAGTTACAAGATGGAGATTCTTTTCCAAATTTAAACCAATTATGGCTTGTTGGTTATATTGTCTTCATGAATTTTATACACAGTAGTGATACGTTTAGTAATGAATCCTTGTAAAGTTGCTTTCAACTCTTATATTGATGACACTCTTGCATATGTACATCCACATTTGTAGCTCAGACAGATCCATGCATTTGACATTTCAAAGACTAAAAAATGATGTAAAAAATAAACTTGGCTACAATAATTTTGAAGGCTGATCAGCCATTTAATGTGATGCCAGTTGACTGTTCATTTGTAAATTAGGCAGCAATTTGATTCTTTATCAACTTTTAGTAGTGTTTAACATTATCTAACTCCCAAAGAAGGTGGTATTGGTAGCCTGAAATGCAATGAAGCTTTTATGTACTTGAGAAACAATGTCAACTCTTTGGGGAAAAAAATTGAGATAATTTTAGTACTCATGAAACAGCTGTGATGGCATTCGCAATGCAGACAGCACAGGCTCCATGTATGAGCTTCCATGCACAGCTCTGACAAGTCCCCTCTGTTTTGACAGGCAGCATTTTGGCTGTTTCAGTAATGGGCATCTGCTGTCTTATTCAGAACCACGTGCCCAGTTCTGCCACCCTCGTTCATCTTGGGGTACTACCTTACTCAGTGAGTGCTATTTGTGTGTGTGTCTATACTGGAATTCCCAAAGGCTCCTGTGAATTGGTACCCTATTTCTTAAGCAAACACATAGACAAGGGTTGCTTCCCCAAAGAGCTTACAATCTAATAAGACAAAGAAACAAAGGGCACATTGGAACACTGTATACAGGGCCTCTAGACAAACATGAACATGGTTATAAAAGTGGTTTGTGTTTAGTTAGGTGTCACCAGTTAACTGATAGCTATGCCCCACCCCCTTCTGGCTGCATTGACTGTACATGGTGTAGTTTCTATAACTAGTTATACACTATTATTTTGCTATGAGGGTAGCAGCCCTCACCATGCCATTTTATCTGCTAAATCTAGTTCTTCCTCCTCTAATAAGTGCCCTGGAAGAGGTCCCACAGTGTGCTTTTTCCCATGTTTGTGGTCTTCACTGACTCATTCTCCCCATAATAGGTATCTCAAGGGCTTTCTCCAGCAGTTGTCTGCAAGCAACCGGCCAGTTTAAACTTTTGCTTGACATGGTGTTCACAGCCTTCGTCATATATTACTTTGGGGAAGCTGGCACAATGTGCATTGTCCAAAGGGAAGAGCAAGATCTCTTCTTCATTTCTGAAATGGGGAGATTATCCAGGCCAAACAGAATTTGGCCAAATGCTATCCAAAGTATCAGCATATGTCAGGTTGCTTTGTGTAGAGCAGTTCCAGTAGAAAAACTTCCTAATTGTCAGAGTGGTTAAACACTGGAATAAATTGCCAAAGGAGCTTGTGGAATCTCCATCACTGGAGATATTTAAGAGCAGATTAGACAGACATCCATCAGGGATGATCTTAGACAGTGCTTGGTCTTGCCATGAGGGCAGGGGACTGGACTCGATGACATCTCAAAGTCCCTTCCAGTTCTAATATTTTATGACTATGAAGAGCTGGGGGAGAGGAATGGCTTAAGAAGCTATAATATGGTCAAGTGAAGGTTTCTAACATAATCCTTGGGAACCAGGAGCAGCAACCTGTTTTATTTAAAAGAGCTTGAATGTTTGCAGCCTAGCCAACTAAAAAACCGGTGACTCTTCTAAACAGTGGAGACCCTAACTCAAAAGAGAATTATTGACAGAACATTTCCTTGGTTTTGGAACTTGTTCCCTTCCTTACATCCAGAATAGCCAAACCTGAGCTTTAGGGCACACTGACAGGCTAATTATTTTAATGGGACTTTTGTCAAGAGGGTTTTTTTGAAGGCATTTTATTGAAGAGCAAATATAATTTTTATTAGGCTAAATCCACTACTGTTGAATGCGGTGGGGACTGTTGCAAGCCTTTGTTTGGTTTTCTGTGGTTTTAAATAATGTATTTTTGTAGTTTTATAAGTGTACTTTATAAGCAGCAGTCAAAAAGGCAAATGGGATGTTAGGAATTATTAAGAAAGGGATAGAAAATAAGACCCAGAATATCTTACTGCCCCTGTATAAAACTATGGCATGCCCACATCTTGAATACTGTGTACAGATGAGGTCTCCTCACCTCAAAAAAGATATTTTGGCCTTGGAAACGGTTCAGAAAAGGGCAACTAAAATGATTAGGGGTTTGGAACGGGTCCCATATGAGGAGAGGTTAAAGCGACTGGGACTTTTCAGTTTAGAAAAGAGGAGACTGAGGGGGGATATGATAGAGGTATATAAAATCATGAGTGGTGAGGAAAGGGCGGATAAAGAAAAGTTATTTATTAGTTTCCATAATAGAAGAACTAGAGGACACCAAATGAAATTAATGGGTAGCAGGTTTAAAACTAATAAAAGAACTTCTTGACACAGCGTGTAGTTAACCTGTAGAACTCCTTGCTAGAGGAGACTGTGAAGGCTAGGACTATACTAGAGTTTAAAGAGAAGCTAGATAATTTCATGGAGGTTAGGTCCATAAAAGGCTATTAGCTGGGGGATAGAAATGGTCTCCCTGGCCTCTGTTTATCAGAGGCTGAAGAAGGATGGCAGAGATTAATCGCTTGATCATTGTCTTCGGTCCATCCCCTCTGGGGCACTGGTGCTGGCCACTGTCGGCAGACAGGCTACTGGGCTAGAAGGACCTTGGTCTGATCCATACGGCCATTCTTATGTTCTTATGTACTCTCTCTGCCATTATCTAAACCATTTATGAAGATACCTAGTAGACCCAGACCCAGAACTGGTCATTGTAGATCCCATTCCATATATCCATCTAACTTGGCTGTGTACCACTATCAATGTTTTGCGCACACCTTTATATCAGCTCTGTTTAGGCTATATTTCCCTAGTTATATACTTTTGAAGATTGCTGTGGATATTGTCAATGATTTGTGGACCTTTTGGAATAAAATGTCTATGAAATATTCTCATAGCACATCTTGTGAAAGCGAAGATATGCTTTGATGCCATTGACCAGAAGGGTGAACCTGGTGCTTCTGCAGTGCTGTGCCATTTGCTGCATGCCAGAAATGGTTGTATTTCAGTGCTGATATATGTGTGTGGTTTGTGAAATATTTGGAAGTATTTCAGGATGTCAGGAGCTATTTACCTGTTGTAATGTTAATTACATAAGCTACTACTGATCTCCATTGCAGACTTTAATTGTTTTTTATTTTTGAAGTAATGAGACATATTCTATTAGGATTGCATCAGCTGTTGTCATACTATGCCAAATAATGTAATAGCTGCTACTGTTTGATCAGTACCACTCACATCAACATATTAATGGAGACAGTAGATGTATGCCATATGCATCATAGTGTACAGTTGTGATTTCCAGGAACTAGTCTTACATTGCTCTTCATAAGGCCTTTTAGCAGCAAAAGAGCTTGACTACCAGATCCATCTGCTCCCATTCTGCTAGTAATTCTACTGAGACAGATTCTGTTTCTCCAGTGTAAATCCAGAGTGATGCCACTGAGATTTGGGAGGAACAAATGGAGTAACTCCATTAAGGTCAAATAAATTACTTTTGATTTACACTGGTGAAACTGACATGAGGATTGGCTCTATTGTATGTAATGATAAGTCGACTTAGATTATAAATATGCTGTGCCTGGGACAATGGACTGGTCATTGTGGGTACAGTTTTAAAATTGCTAGTTAACATCTGAATATGCTATCTCTTAAAATGTTGAATAATTACCTGCAGGAAGTGAATGTTAGATGCTATATGAGCAGCAAAAAATTTACTACTGGCATTAACTAATAATTAGCTCTAGATGAAAATGTAAGACAAAAGTACTTTTAAGGCTCATTTGGGGCCCCTAAAATATGGGTAAGAAACTCACATTTTCCCACACTCTTCTGTAATTCTTACAGTACGTGGTGGGAAGGTGCAGAGCAATCACCAGGAGAGGAATTCTCTTGCTACTGAAAAGAACTAACATTTCTAAAACTAATCAAAGAGAAAGGAAAAAACTTGCCCAAAAGCTTGATACTCATTTCTCTGTATTCTCCAGTGTGCTAAGGTAAATGTAACTCCCATCACTAGAAGCAATTTCTACTTCTAAGTGAATTTCATTTTGACTAACTGACAGGGAAATGATTCTTCTGGTAATATAGGAAAGAGCAGGATTTACAATTCACTTTCCAACTATTTTGAGTCTATTTTTTCTAAGAAGCCAGTCTCCACTGTTAGCTCTGATCATGTTTCTTGTGACTCAGGACTAAATTGGTCCAAGTGGATCATTATTTTTCTTATCTCACTAAAGTGAGATTCAGGAAGTGGCTTTTCGACAAACTTCCTGTGTACACTTGAGCATGCCACTCAATCTCTCTGGAACAGATGCACAGAGATAGTCTCAACTCCAGATTTAGGTGCCTAAGCTCTCGAAATTCCTACATTTTTAACGTGAAAATTCCCTAGGTGCTTAGATTTCTGCCTCTGAGCATGTGCACAATGCCTCACTTGAGGTGTCTGGACACCTGTCTCTTGCCGAAACCCCAGTGTGAAACTGGGGAAGACCGAGGAATTCTTATCCCGCTTATGGGGCCAGAGCTTAATTTTTGCCAGGACTGAGCCCTGTCACCTCTAGGCTTTCATTTCACAGCCGTGGCACCTCTCGACTTGCCACATGAGTTATGAAAGTGAGAAAAAAAATGGCTTGAGCCTGCACCTTTTCATTGAAACCCATGCAGTGCTTAATTTTCAGTCTATAGGCTGCCTGATTGATGAGGTCACATTTGGAATTCAGCAGGAAGAGGAAGTGGGAAGAGGTTGTGCTTACCCCCACCTAGCTGAGTGATTAGAGCTCCCATCTGGGCAATTCCCCTCTCTGTCTTAAGGAGAGAGAGACTCTGAACATGGGTCTCCCTGGGCAGAGCTCTTATCCCTGAGCTTTGGGATAGTGTCATGTGGAATAGCCTCCCCCATTCACTATGTAGGGAGCTAAGTAGTCTGACTTGGGCTTTGGGGATGACAGTGTTGTTCCTGTGATTTTTCTGGGTGCCTAGATGTGAGGCGTGGCAAGAAGGAGTTGCAGTACATGTGTGAATTTCAGTTTCTGTGCCTCCATTCTGCATCTTTATAGTACAGGTAGTGTTACTACTAATTTATGTGTTGTCTCCGTGGGTGCTTCATGATAGGTGTGCTTGTGTCCCTGCATTGCTGATTGGAGAATTTCAGTAGCAGTGTCTGGTAGGTCTGCACAAGAATCATAGAATACTGGAATTGGAAGGAACCTTGAGAGGTCATCAAGTCCAGTCCTCTGCCCTCACAGCTGGATCAAGCATCATCTAGATCATAAATATCGCCAGTGATGGAGATTCCACATAATAACACAAGAACTGCCATATTGGGTCAGATCAAAGGTCCATCTAACCCGGTATCCTGTCTGCCAACAGTAACCGATACCAGATGCCCCAGAGGGAGGGAACATAACAGGTAATCATCACATGATCCCTCTCTTGTCATCCATATCCATACAAACAGAAGGTTAGGGACACCATTCCCACCCATCCTGGCTAATAGCCATTGATGGACCTAACCTCCATGAATCTATCTAGCTCTTTTTTGAACCCCGTTAAAGTCCTAGCCTTCACAACATCTTCTGGCAAGGAGTTCCATAGGTTGACTGTGCGCTGAGTGAAGAAAAACTTCCTTTTCTTTGTTTTAAACCTTCTGCCTATTAATTTCATGGGGTGACCCCTAGTTCTTATATTGTGGAAATAAGTAAATAACTTTTCCTTATTCACTTTTTCCACACCAGTCATGATTTTATAGACCTCTATCGTATTCCCCCTTAGTCTCCTCCTCTAAGCTGAAAAGTCCAAGTCTTTTAGTTTTCTCTTCACATGGGACCTGTTCTAAACCCCTAATCATTTGTTTCCCTTTTCTGAACCTTTTCCAATGCCAATGTACCTTTTTTGAGATAAGGTGATCACATCTGTATGCAGTATTCAAGATGTGGCTGTACTATGGTTTTATAGAGGGTAATAAGATATCCTCTGTTTTATTCTCTATTCATTTTTTAATGATTCCTAACATATTTGCTTTTTTGACCCCTAAGCAATTTATTCCAGTATTTAACCACCCTGACAGGACATTTTTCCTAATGTTCAACCTAAACTTCCCTTGCTGCAATTTAAGCCCATTACTTCTTGTCCTATCATCAGAGGCCAAGGATAACAATTTTTCTCCTTCCTGCTTGTCAACACCCTTTTAGATACTTGAAAACTGCTATCATGTCCCCTCTCAGTCTTCTCTTTCCTAAACTAAACAAGCATATTCTTGCAGTTTTCCTTCATAGCTCATGAAGAGCCTAGACCTTTAATCATTTTTGTTGCTCTTCTTTGGACCTTCTCCAGTTTCTCCTCATCTTTCTTGAAATGTGGTGCCCAGAACTGGACACAATACTCCAATTGAGGCCTAATTAGTACAGAGTAGAACAGAAGAATAACTTCTCATGTCTTCCTCATAACAGTCCTGGTAATTCATCCCAGAATCACGTTTGCTTTTTTTGCAGCAGTGTCACACTGTTGACTCATATTTAGGTTTTGGTCCACTATGACTCCAAGATCCCTTTCTGCAGTACTGCTGCCTAGACAGTCACTTTCCATTCTGTAGGTGTGAAATGAATTGTTTCTTCCTAAGTAGAGTACTTTGCATTTGTCCATATTAAACTTCATCCTGTTTACCTCAGACCAAATGTCTAGTTTGTTCAGATCATTCTGAATTATGATCATATCCTACAAAGCAGTTGCAATCCCTTCCAGCTTGGTTTCATTTGCAAACTTAACGGGGACCCTTCCAAACTCTTAATTTCTTCCTCTAAGTAGTGATGGTGACTTCCTTACTAGAATCCCTTCTCCCTTTGTCAACCTCAAAGCTATCTCTCAATTGCATGGCCCCTGAACTGAGCACTGGAAAGTAAAGGTCAGCCACACCTGTGCTATGCATAGAGGCAGCATTTGGGTAGGATTAAATAAGGCACTCATGTTGCAGCATGTTTTTTATGATAGTGTTAATGAAAAAAAAAAGAATACTTTATACATGATTAAAACCCATAGAAACAGAGTAGCATGTTGTGGGAGAGGGCAAAAGAGGGAACCCTTATCCTTAACATCAATGTGATACAAATGCCATAAAAGTAGGACTTCATTGGCCTCACTGTTGTTTTTCAGAAGTGACTTTGTATCGGTCGTTGGTTTGAATATCCTTTGCCAGCAGCAATTTGCCAGTGGCTTTTAACTTTTCCTTTTGCTACTCATGGTTCATCAGGAGCTGTAAAAACTCCCAATTAAGCTTTCTGAATAAAATATAAACATTTAAAAGCAGCTCTGCTCAAGCACTGCTGAAACCTGAAAGAGTGCACACAGGAGAAAACTGCTGCTGTCTGTTGGTAAGTCGAGAGTGCCTGTTTGGCTCTGCATGTGTGTGTTTGCGGGGAGGGAGGTGGGCAAAGGGAGGATTTAGCCGGATAGTAAGAGCATCTCCAGCTAGAGTTGTTAGCTGCCACTTCCTTCACTGCCTCTTTGCTTTTTCACTCCTTAACATGCCTGATATGTTCTTAATCTTTCACAGGAATGGCTCAGTGTTGGCCCCCTACAAATCTGTTTTAGTGGGCTAGCTATAGAGCCCAAACTTTTCCATCTTCCCAAATCCCTATTCTTGGCCAGGGGGACAGGATTGCAGGAGCAAGGAAGAGGAATAGAGCAGGTGATATCTCTAGAACTGATGGTATGGATTTGTCCAGTTAGGGTAGTGTGGGAGGAAGTTAGACTGGTAAGCATGAGGAATGGGAAACTTGCAACATGCAAGCAAGCAGAAACAATACGAAGGCATCCTGATTGCCCAGAGACTGTTCTCACAGAGTTCTTGTGCTCAGTGAGGAAGGAAGGAAGGAATATGCTTGGGGAAGCTGCATGGAAATTCACTGCTCTAACAGTAAAAACAGTAAAAGAATGTTTCATCTCTTGGTGGCTCCTCATCTTTCCTGAGCAAGGCTTGCTGTTCCATCAAGTGCTTTTCTAGACTTAGATTTGCCCCAAACTTACTATGGACTGAGCTGCTCTCACTGTCTAATCATTTCCCTCTGACATAGAAAAGTCTCCCAGGCATGATGAAAACCCAACTCCTTTGACTTACCTCGCATTCCTTTTTAATTCCTGGGTCAGCTTTTCTTGCTCCCACCCTCTCTTGCTTCCTGGGTGGTTCTGATGGCCAGCTTCCTGGCTCTCCCAGTGAACAGCAACCCCCTCTCCCTCCCTGAAGTCCTCTTTGGCACTCTGACCTCCTGTTTTCCCATGGAATAAAACATCCCATTTGCCATTGTTTTAAATCTGCCTTGGGATAGAAATATCACTGCATTCTGCATCTACAGCAACTCTCAGACCAAAAGGATGGTTACACACTTGCGCGAAGAAGCTGATCTTTAACACCATGACATTCTTGAACATCAGCATTACACCTCATGATAGCCTATTTACCTGCTTAGTGGAGTGAGAGGGGAGAAGAGCATCTGCCCCTAAAACTCTAGCTGCGAGTGTTAACCTATTGTTTTAACTATCCCTGTTCCTTTCCCTAGCAAAAGACACTTCTAGTCTCCCCGAATTCTGATTTCGGAGGTCCCTTGACTTTATATTCTGTTCCTGTCTATTGTCCTACCCTCCTCCCAAACAAATCCCTCCTCTGCCTCTCCTAACTGTTCTGCCAGCTGGCTGGCTATCTGCCCCCACTCCGTAGTGCAGTCAGGCACGGATCGGAATGAAGTCTGTTCAGCATTCTTCAGATCTACAGCTGGCTCGCTGTGCTGCGTGGGGCTGGCAGAGACGTGTTCCCTCCCTTTCCTCTTCACTTTATGTGCCCATTAAAAGTATCCATGACCAAATCAAAAATTGTGCAGCTGTTTCAATAGCTGCAAAACTGCTTAGAACTGGGAGCCCGAGTGCAGAAAAAGAGACCTTTGTGAATTGAACGCTTTCTGAACTAAGTTGTTTGTGCAAACCCATGTATAATTAAAGCCTCTCTTGTTAGTGAATGGAGCCATAGTTACATTCTCACAACGTGTATCTTTGCTTCCAGCTCAAATCTTTTTGGGGACATTGCCCACAGTGGGTATTATCTGGCACTAGCTATTTTTGTGCATCATCATCATTCAAAGAGTGGGATACTCTGCTGCATCCTGGGAAATATTTGCTCTAAAAGGTTTCTTTGGCTACATTGCATCCTATAATCTAGACTTGATCCGCTAACATGGATGTCATGCTTCCTCTAGGCAAGTTCCTCTCTGCCACTGTAAGTGGAATGCCATGTAATTCAGATCACCCTCTTACTTGTGAGGTGCCAAGATACAAAGTAAATAGCAACTTTCATTCCAAACTCTTCCCTTTCCCAATGCAAAAAGTCAAGGTCCAAAGAAAATGTTTGCCCACAAGATTTCCCTGAACAATCTGAATAATATTTTAATGGACCATTTACTTAGTATCTAATTAAATTTTGCATCATGAATAACATTCAAATTGCTGTAGCATTATGAATAAGGATTCAATAAAAACATACAGGATAAAAGAAATCTGCAAAATAACCACCATTAAACTAATGAGTAAAATTCAGCAGCTATAGGAAAATCCACTGGAGAACAAACAAAATGCAAACAACCATATTATCAAACAATATCAGTCAGTTTTTAGCGTGTTCCCTTATGTGTCTTACACAAAAAGGGGGGAAAATACTCAGAGGAAAATGCTTTGATGAAAGTAAGGCCAAACATGCACACACAGAGATCTGCAGTAAACACTCGCAGCTGTGTGGCTAATGGTATTAAATAATATCAAGTCTCTTAATCTTGAAACAATTAACTTTTTTCTTTCTCTTGGCTGAGAAAATTTGCAGTTGTGCAGATTGTACCTTTTAGCACATTTTAAAACTCTGAAGGCTATACTGAAAAATGTAAATAATTTTTTGAAAAAAACCCACCCAATTTAAATTAAACTTGTTTTCGTCAAGCTTCACCTGCATTATATAAATACTTGACTGAAGGCTGCTTGTTCTTTATAAGCCTCTGATGCAGATCCTGCAATGCACAGGCATAACTTGAAGCTTACATTGCTCCATTGAAATCAATAAGCCTACTCATGCTTAAATGTTTTGCTATGCAAGCGTTTAGAGAGTTACAAGAACATTACTCTATCACATAGTATAAAGTATTGCTCTGCCGTATATTATAGTACCATAAATATAATCTGTTCTGTAAAATATCCCTGTTGGAGTAGCCTGCGTAGGGGATATTCATGAAACTTTTGCACATTATTTCCAGAAATTAAACATAAACACAGCCAAACAGAGAAGCCCTTTTTATTACTTGCCGCCTTCTGCTCTTACATGACTATTTGGTATTGGCTTAACTCGTAAGTGAAATAAGTAAATGTGTCTGAGCTCATAAAGGAGAACCAGTGCTTAACCGAGACCCATGAGTAGGCTCATTGACTTTATTGGTACAGTAAAATTCCAATAGTCCGGCATCCAATAGTCCGGCACTCCTGATAGTCCGGCATCAAAATGGCAAGAGCCTAGTGAGTGAGCTTCGGCAAAAAATGAGTCACAAGGTAGCAGCAGCAGCAGCAGCTGAACTGAGCAAAAAGGGTAAAAAAAGGCTTAAAAAAACTAAAACATTACAGTATACTGTATACAGTATGTACAATAAAAAGGGTTACGAACACTTTATATACAGTATATAATGTATACAGTATATATATATAACCAGTTTATAGTACCTCCCGATAGTCCGGCATATCTGATAATCTGGCACCACCTAAATCCCATAGGTTCCGGATTATCGGCAGTCTACTGTACTAGTATTGCAGTAGATGCAGGATCTCTTCAGGAACAGGACCTTCTTCTAGAACTTGCATTTCTAATTCTATTAGGCTACCCAGCCTACTTCTTCATGACCTGTGTTAGCGTGAAATATAGACACCCCTGTGGTATTTGAGACCTTTCTTACTGATGGTTTTTACTCCAAATGAAGTTGTTCTCATTGAATTCTACTTACATTGACATTTGTTAGATACTTCTATCATTTCATCTTTAAACAGGGCTTAAGAGATGGGGGCATAGGTAGTCTGTCCTAGTGTTTACTTCTGGGCTGATGTTGCAGAGTCAAAAATTTGCCACAAGATGGTGATTGGTGACCAGGAGTCAGAATAGTGGTGAGAGCTGAAATCATTAGGTAAAAGAGTCAGAGTTGGGGTCAGCATCAGGCTAGATTAGAGGTAGTTACCAAGCTGGAGGCAGGAGGCAAGAGTCATGATTGAAGTAAGGCTGGTGTCAAAGATCAAAGAACTGATAAGCAAGGTGAGATCAGGAGCCATCACCAGCCAGAAGTCTGCTGTCTACACAACTACTTAGAGCACCTTCAAGAGTAAATACTAAGCAAAGGCCAGACAGAAGGCACCAGGGTGCTGTTGCTCTGAACCCTTTGTGCAGTGCTTCCTGTGGTGCCTAATTTCCACAGTGCTCCTGAGATGTGGCTCTACATGATCTATCGGTCACGATATGGGAGTGTCAGTTGCCCCAGAGTCTGCAAGACCTTGGTTCTGGTCCTGCAGGTCTTTATACAGAGTTTTGAATATCCACCTGTAAGTGGGCTCCTGGCATAAACTTCTGCACTTTATGCTCTGTTGTGAATGTTGTGTTGTTTCAGATAAGGGACACGAGAAGGGAGGATGTGGAGCATGCAGGAGATACTGGATCTAATTGCTCTGTAGGGTCTGTGCAGAAAGAGCTCTGTACCAGCAGAAGAAACATTGATATTTATGCCAACATCACACAGGGCACAGCAGTGCTGCGTGAAAATAAAGGAGTTCGGATGAGCATGCCAAAAGACAAGGGAGGCAAACAGTCGCTGTTGCTTTCAGGAATTGAGGAAGGGAGGGGAAAGTGCATTCTGGGAAGCTGATGACATGTACCCATAACAACCTGCAAAAATATTATTGTCCCATTTAGCATTGGTCAAAACCCCAGAATTCCCATCACTGCCAGGAATGTGGGAGAACTGCCTTCAGTACATTGCTCTGTGAATTGATGTGAGCTCTGGTAATGGGGATGTGTTCTGCCCATCGAATGTGCGTAATGGGGACATGCAGCATTGACTTGGTGAAAACAGAGGCTAACTGTCATTTTAAATAGATTTAACCTAATTTTGTAGTGTAGACATATCCTGAGTGGAAATAGAACCTTCTTAAGGGGCAAGGTGTCACGTTACTGGATTTTGAGGGGAGCAGCCAGGTCACTGCTGCACCCATAGGTGGGGGTGTTGGCCCCAGAAATGGTATAAAAGGGGGCCATGTGGGGTGTTGAATAGAAGCTTACTGTCTGCTAATCCTATGTATGCTGTTCATGTGTTTGTATAATGTCTGTGTGTGTAGTTAGGAGTCTGTAATCTGTGTAGATACTGAATATTTCTCTGCATGTGGTTGAGCAGTGGGCAGAGCCCGGCCTATGGACATGCTAATCCAGCAAGGTCCTGTGGGACAATGGCACTCAATGGGCCAAGGACACACCTAAAGAATGAGTGGTGACTCATACCTAAGGGCTACCAGCAGTGGACACAAGAATAAGCCGTGGGCCAGGTGACCTGCTGTAGCCAAGAAGAGACCAGGAAGGAGGGATAAATAGGCCATGTGGTGGACTCCATCTTGGTCTTCAGCTCAGCACTTCATCCCAAAGGCAGCAATGCAGGGATCGAAGAGCCAGAAAGATCTATGGACCCATCCTGATCATAGGATGCGCAACAAAGACTTTTAAACCAGCAGCTGTAACATCTCTGCTAGAGCCTGCATCAAGAACTGGGAGATTCGATGCATGTAATGTACTATTCTTTAACAACCTTACTCTCATGCTTTTCTTTATTATAATAATAAACCTTTAGTTGTTAGATGCCAAAGGATTGGCCCAGCGTGATTTGTGGGTAAGGTCCAAAGGGTAAATTGACCAGGGATCTGTGGCTGGTTTCTTGGGACCGGACAGAACTTGTTCGGGGTAGGTGGGATTGGGTGCTAGGACCCTCCACCTGTGTTTGAGGCCCGGGGCCATCTGGGGCACGGATATTGCTAGAGTGTCGGAGGGGTTTTGCTCATGAGGCTTCAGGCAGGCAGCTGAAGTGCTCTGTAGGACTGGTTTGTGGCCTGTTTGGAGAGGTCACCAGTCTGGGGGCTGTAAGGAGCCCCTAGTTTGAGCAATTCACCCTGAGTGGACACCCTCAGCTGTGCCCAGACATGGCCCGGTCCGTCACACAAGGAAATGCCACTCTGTGGGCTGTAAGTGTGGGGGATGTCTGCATGGGAGAAGAAGTAAGTAGGGGGAAAGGCTAGAAATCAGTTAGTCAGGTTACCCGATGGAAGAAATATGTTGGGTTGAAAAATGGTCAGCCTATTTATTCTATTCGGTTATAGGGAAAACTTGAAGACAGAGGTAGGGAGATGCCGTACCCCAGTAGAAAATGTGACCAGCTCCTGAAAGCAATTCTGTTTTATTTAGGCAGTTCAGGATTGTAACTGTCTTGAAGGAGAGGAAAATTGATGATATTTTAGCCTCCTACCCATGGTACCTTCTGCTACTTTCCCATGGTAGCTCCTTAAAACAATGTCTCAATGGCTTTTTTAAAAGGCCATCCGATAATTTATGTTCCTGTTGTAAATAAATGTTTCTTCTGCTGGCCATTGGAGAGAGGTGGTAGCACTTGGCAGGCAAACATGTATTATTTTCTCTTGTGGAGAATATTTGTATTTTGTTTCTGAAAAATACTCTTTTTTATTGATGGTATAGCCAGGTCTTTTTCGGTAATATAAAGTATGTGTCTGTGGACCACACATTGCCCATCTGGTATTTTTTTGTAACCTGCATAACATATTCAGAGTACAATGTAGCCCCTAAAAATTATGACACTGGCTCTTTGGAACGAGGGTATTCTGAGAATTTACTAATAAACCTGTGAATTGTTTGAAAATTTAAGTGTCTCAACATATATTTTTTGCCCCAAGTGATTTTAATACTGGAATAAAACCAAGAATTTCAAATTTTCTATGTAGTTAAAACTCATGGAAGTCTTGGACATGGACTACATTTGCAAATTTATTAGAACTAAATCTGTAGAGCTGCAACTTGATCTTCAGTATTTATCTTCCCATCACAGTATGCCATCCTACAACAATCATGGCAGGACATGGCTTTTGGGAACCACGATTCTTGAATCAGCTAGACTATGACTCTGGCCCCTTCTCCAGGGTACACACTTGTGAATCACCTAATTGGAATAAATATGAGCAAGCTCTCGAAGAAGAAAAAATTTGTAACTGTTGGTGCTTCTGGATATGTTGCTCATATATATTCTATACCCCTCCTCCTTCCCCATGGTTGGAGTAGCCAGCAAGTGGTCATGTTGGCAGGGTCATATATAGGGTGTTGTACTATAGGCCACCTGATGGGTAGCAGCGAGGGAAATCCTTTTGGACCATCATGCATGCGACACACACACACACTCTACTTAGAATTGACATGAGCAACACATTTTGAAGAACAACACTGTTAAACCGTTTTTCATCATTTCCTTGGAAGATTGAAGGATGATTGTTTGCACTATAAAATCACAAGGGAACTGCAAAAGTAGCATAGTGTCAGCTCCCCAGTGGACACACAAAGCTGAATTTCCAGCAGTGCTTTAAACACACAGGTACATTTTGGGAAAATCAAGAATGACTGAAAGATTTGGAGGTCTCTTTCACCTGAGAAAACAAAGATGCCAGCACTTTATACCATGAATGGTGGTGCCTCTTACTAAACAAGTTGAAGAATGCTGACACCTTGGTGTGAGTGAGGGCTTGTTTACACTTGAAATGCTACAGCATTGACACTACTTACATGCAGAGCCGGCCCGAGCCCTTTCGGCGCCCTGGGCCCGGGTGCATGTCGCCGCCCCGGGCGCACGGTGCATGTGCAGGCCCACCCGTGGGGTGTGGGCCCGTCCCCCCTCCCCTCCCCAGGGTGTGCAGGCCTGCCCCCAGGGCGCACGGCGCATGCGCGGGCCGGCCACGGCCGCTGGCATGCAGCCTGGGGCCCACCCATGGGGCGCACAGCACATGGGCTGCCCAGCCCGGCCTGGCCAGCGCTGCTGACGTGTGTGCCAGACCTTACAGCTGCCATCAGGTGTCCCCCATCAGTTGGCGCTCTGGGCAGCTGCCCGGCTCGCCCATGCTCAGTCCACCCCTGCTTACATGAGTGGGAGAGAGTGTCCCATCTGCACAGGCAATCCACCTTCCTGAGAGGCGGTAGCTAGGTTGACAGAGGAATTCTTCCATTGATCTGGTACTGTCTCTACTGGAGAGTAGGTAAGCTTACCTATGCCACTTGGGTGACAATTTTGCATCTGAGCCATGTAGTTGGGTTAATTTAACTTTTTTGAAGGTAGACCTGGCCTAAGAAACAGGCAAAACTATATTGCTAGAAATAAGTTTTAGATGTTAGAAGACATTTTTGTTTTGTTTGTAACCCTTTCATCTGTCTCTCACCTTTGCTTGAAAACGCACCTATCTTCTTTGTTAATAAACTTTATTCTTAGTTTTACTACAAACACTCTCAGTTTGGTGTATTAAGGTGAAGTATATAATCCACCTGAGCTAACAAACTGTTGTGTGTACTGGCTGTTTGGAGGCAGTGAACTTGGTAATAATATCTATGAGTGTCTAGTGAGAGGGACTGGATGTTGCAGAAAGAAGTCTCTGGGGAATTCAAGAATTGAGGTCACCTGCAAGATAAGGTTTGGACTGGCAGAGCTCTCAAGAGTTTGGTAACAAGTGTAACCCTGGTGTGTGGGTTACACAAGGAAGATGAACTAGTATGTCAGGGTAGGTCTAGACTTACTTTCACTTTTGAAAGAAGATATGCAAATTTGGTGGTAATTTGCATATCTTCCAATCGCTTTTTCAAGAGTTTTTTTTTTTCAAAAAGCAAGTTTAGATGCAGTTCTTAAAAAAAAAAAACCATCTTTTCTAAAAAATCTTCTTCCTCAAAAATTGAGATTTACAGATTCTTTAAAAAAAAGGGGGGGAGGGTTCAAAAAAACGTATCTAAAAGCTTGCTTTTAAAAAAAAAACTTTCAAAAAAGCGATCGGAAGAAGATATGCAAATTACTGTTGAATTTGCCTATCTTCTTTCGAAAGCAAAAGTAAGTCTAGACGTACCTTCAGGGAGCTGACACACAGTAGCAAAGCTCTTCACTTGGTTAGGTAAGACAGTAGCTCACAGGTAACCCAAGCAGGGAGCACCTGTTCCTTTTGTGGGTATATGATACCAGCTACTTACTAATGAAATATCATGTGATAGAGCTCATGGCAGAGAAGATTTAAGGGTTAAAGATGCCCCTAGAGACCATGGAATTGAGGCCCGGTTTTGAAGGTCTAATGCCATAGAGGAGAGAGTAAGTAGTAACAAAACTCAAGGTTTGAGGACAGTTCATGAATGAAAGGACCTCGAGGCAGACTTGCAGAAGAGGTGGTGATCTGTGGAAGAATGTGACCATGAGAGCAAGGCAGAGGAAAAAGACCTGCTCGTGGTGGTGAAATCAACTTGAGCAACTGGTTTGCAGAGGAGGAGAAACAGGTGGAAAATGGGTTAGTGAGGAAGAAAAAGGAAGTCAATCTCTACAAGAGAGAGGACGAGTTTATGGAGATGGCCAGGGACTGGAGCCAAAGGAAAAATAAGGATGGTGTTAGAGGATACTGTAAGAGAAAAAATAAAACCCATCAGTGTTTTCTCCAGGAATTGAAAGGGGTGGGCTGTTGGGATATACCAGGAGGAGAAGGTGAATGTAATCTGTTTGATACCATAGTAAAAACTAAAAAAAGTTACATGACAAGTTTATTAGGCTGAACTCATGTTTTAAAGCTATCACAGAAATTAAAATTTGCTACTCAAGCCTACAATGAAGCACACGGAATCCTTCTTGGTTTCTTGTTTGTAATTTTACACAACTCTATTAATTAACTTCTTGAATGCAGTGAATTATTTTGGGTGATTTCTTGTGTGTTTAGTACTTCCAGTCCTTCCTCATGATCACACAGCTTTCAGAACACAACGTTCTATTCAGGGTGGAAAAAGAATGCTCAAGGGTAGCTATTTTGACTGGAAGTAGCAAGAAATGAATTTCTTCTTCTTTCAGATCAGGAAACAGCACACAGATTGGGTTGAACCTCTGGAGATTCTGAAGTAAAATCTTCATTCATTCTTTGTATATTCCCTCTAGCAGCCCCATTGCTGCCAAAGCTTCTCTCCACTCAACGGTGTCAGTGTTTTATCACAGAGGCATCTGCAAAAGCTATGTAGAAATTGAGTAGAATCTAGAAATTGCTATTGTAGATTTGTAAGAATCAAATCTATGTACTACTTCAGCTGGCTTAACAAACACTTCTTGTCCTCCTCACTTAAGGATTCAATATAATTGCCTTCATTAGTCAACTTCTATACTGAAATCTTTGCTTCTTCCAGTATGTTTTCAATAGATATCTCTGATAGCTTATATTGTTGGATCTAGTACTGTTGCAGTAGATTCCCAGATAGTATTGTTTAATGACCCAAGTAATTTCGAGAGTGGATTGACAAGAGTGAGAATGGCAATAGTCTTCTCTGAACTTAGTAGCAAAAGTAACCTACTAACTGTACTGTTTGCATCTTGGCAGATACTTTCCAAAGCCAGTAATAATGGTTGCAGTAATTTTAAGACGACAGCCAAGCACCACTCATGAGCAAGCCAGTAGATTCTAGTTTGAACTTCAGTTAAATCTTCTATTTTTTCCATGATATTCAATCCTTTTGGACTCTTGCAGAAAAAGAGTATAACAAAGACAGAACATTTATGGCTTTTTAAAGATTCTGCAGCTCTCATTAGTGCTAGTTGGAGTAGATGGCCTCTGCAGTGTGTAGGAGGGATTAGGGTTACACGTTTCTCTGAGGAGATCTTGTACTCATGATGTCTTCCACAGAAGTTTGCAGCCCCAACAAATGCACAAGCAGCCATCTGCTTGGGGCTTAATTTACTTTCCCATTGCCCCACTTTCTGGGACTTCCTATCTCCAATTCCCTAAGGAGCAAGACCAGCAGTCCTCCTCACTCCCAACATTATATGCCCTTCTCATATCACACCCACTGGCTTTCCAAAAGTTGTAGTGTTTTTTGTGGCCCTTCAGTACTGTACCAGTCCATACGCCACAGAGCCTTTGGATCAATTGCCGTTAGTCAGCTGGTACAAGGGTTGTAGAAGTTCTAATGCCATCAGCTATAGCTTGGGCAGCTCTAGTTCCTATAACATATTTGAGCATCTTCCTGAAAACTAAGAGACCTTTATTTTTTCCATATAACCTAGAGGCCAGTACTGAGGCCTGGAGGGAAAATGGCAACTAATCTGTGATCTGTAAAACAAGTCTGAGATCAGCTTTCAACCCTCTTACATTTTCAAAAGGAACAGATGACATAGTGTTTGTTTAGAAACTGAAAGTTGAGATTGCTGTTTACATTTGTAGGACTCTGAAATTAGGGGGTGGGCACATGGCTGTAAGTTTTGCAGACTTGCAAAAGCTGGCTCTGCATTGAAGGCCCTTGCAGAGAAGACAATAGTACCCGAGGAAAGAGAACCTACACATCTGTCTCCCCTCCAGTTGCTACTGCAGCCAAGCATGCACTGATCAATTCAAATTACAGTAGACGATCAGCAGTGAGCCACTAACGGGATAACTTACATCTCCCTTCATGCACCTTATGCAGCTGACGTGGAGAGCAGAAGCAAGTGATGAGATGGTGCAGCCAATAAATACATGGAAAAAAATAACCCCAAAACAAACCCCTGATACCACAGACCCTGGAAAAACAGGGTAGAAAGGGCTAAATTAAGTAAGAGCTAAATTAAGACTGAGAAAAAGACATAATATTTCTATTGCATATACTGAAAACTCCTGTACATTGTCTGGATTTTTGAAAGCACTAGAATGGCACGTTGACTATAATGCAACATTGTTTCAACACGGTACATTTTCATAGTTAGTCACATCACAGAAAAGCTAAGGGGGTGCCAATCACACATGGTGCCTGGAAAAGAGTTCCCTTCACAGTTACATCTGTCAGCACACACTCTTTATTTATTATATTTTTAGTAAGGCATGCTATCTTGTTCATGTGTGCGAAACTGTAATGCATCTTTCACATTTAAAGTGCCCTCTGAAGCTTTCTGCTTCACAACCTCCTGCCTACTTTCACTGTTACCACTAAATTTTTTATACTGTCTTGAGCATCTCTGAAAGAATTGCAAATTCCAGATAGAACATGATTAATTTAACACTGTCGTCTCCTACAATATACTATACAGCCGTCCATCCTTCCTCAGCAGCGCTACATCTTCTCTCAGCTCTTAGTGAAAAAGTAAATTAAGGCAAAGGCTCAAGTCGGTCATGTGTGCTCCTTTTAAAATTAATTTTTAGTGACAGTGCCACAGAGTCAAAAGCAAGTAGTTGCATTATGAAAGGCAGAACAGAGATTAAAATGTGTATATTTGTGTTATTACAGGAAAGAGACTGTTACTCCTTTTGCATTAGTTTCCCCAAGGAATCCACGTTCTTCATTATTTGGGTGAATAAAAGTCAAAACACAGGTCTCTCTTTCCACTTGCTAAAGAATTCTGCTTCTTACTTTGTTTAGCTCTTTACACATCTCCCCTGTTTTCTCTTATGGGGAAGAAAGAGGAGGAAGGGAAGTGGCACGTTCTCCATATCATGAGCCTGATTTGCCAGTCTATTATATTGTAGTTGCTAGTGCAACTTGGTTAAAAACCTGGTGCAAATCAGGGTAGACTCAGTTTTCGTAAGTCCTTGATTGCCATTCTACTAAACAGAACTGCCTATATTGGCCATATTCTAATCTGGCAAATTTCAGCTGAGGCTATTGAAACAGGCCAACAAATTGAATTCAGAGACTGATTCATTAGCAGGGTGCTCATCTGTGGTGTGGGATGTTTTGCGTGGTGTGTGTATGTTTTTTGTAACTAAGACCAATAGTAAACCGTAGTCTGATTTTCTTTATGATAACAGTAAGGGTAACCCTTTGCAAAATATTTGGAGAGTAAGTATTTCATCTCTTTTCAGTTGTCACAATAAAAGCAAATTTCTTTCAGTGGAATGCATGTTTAATCTGATGCGCTATTACACACGTTCCTAATGTACAAACTTCAAATCCAAGTGAGTGGTGAAATGAGCAGACTGGCCATTTTGGTATGCATCTGTCCCAGATTCAGGGTAACTGCATCTTTGATCCTCTTCATGGTCAGCTCCAAGACTTCTCAGGCCTGCCTGTGAGCAAGAATCTATGTCCCTTCTCTCAAGACTGAGGTTTTAGTCTGCAGTCCCCTCTCATTCACTTTGATATCCCCAGCAAGCCAGTCTGTGCAAAGGCCAGCCCCTGTGCTTTGCTTTCTCTCTCAGGACAGTCACAAGTGACCACCCAGCTCTTTTTTCTACAGACTACTTCTATTCAGGATAAAAAGCATACAGCATACAGCAAAAATGCATAAAAGGCAATAAAAAGATCTATGCTTACACTAAACAAACCCATCAGTCTTATGGAGTCTTGGCAAACCAACCTAAAACCAAAGTTTATATAATTTTTCTGGATTAGAAGGAAGGCCCTGAATCTGTTAAACTCAGCATTTTATGCCCAAAGCTTCTTTATTGTGTCTCTTCTCTGGGCCGCTTTAACCCAGTGTATGCCAACTGCTAGAGGGGCTGGTACCTTTCTGGTGCTGTTAGGATTGCCAGATCTCTAGTCACAGAAAACCAAACACCCTGCTCCCTTCCCTGAGGACAAACTCCTGTCATGTCTCTTCTCCAAGGCCCTTACTCCACCCATCTTCCTCCACCACTTGCAGTTTCCCTCCCTCCCTCATGTTCACCTGTGTGGGGCAGGAGGCTGGGATGTGGGAGGATGTGAGGGCTCTAGCTGGGGGTATGGGTTCTGGGATGGGGATAGAGATATTGGCTTTGGGGTATTGGAGGGGGCTCTGGCCAAAGAATTAGTTATATGGGAAAGGTCTCTGGGATGGGGCAGTGGTTGGGGTACAGGAGAGGGTGAGGGCTCTGGCTAAGGATGTGGGCTCTGGGCTGAAGCTGTAGATGAGGGGGTTGGGATATAGAAGAGGATCCAGGATGGCGTACGGGGGTCAGAATGTGGAAGGGGGCTGCAGGCTGGAGAACGGGGTTGGGGTCAAAGAAGGAGCTCTGGGCGGAGCTGAGGGTTCAGAGTGTAGGAGGGAGCTCAAGTCTGGGGCAGGGGGCTGGGGTGCAGGGAGTAGTGAGGGCTCCAGCTGAGGGTGTGGGCTCTGAGGTGGGGCTGGGGATGAAGTGTTTGGGGAATAAGAGAGGGTGCTGGGCTGGGGTCAAGGTTTTTGGTGTGTGGGAGGGGGCTCAGAACTAGGGCAGTGGGTTGGGGGCACATACAAAGGTGCAGGCTCCCAGGAGGGAGTTTGGGCATGCAAAGTGGCTTAGTGCTGGGGCAGGGGATTGGGGCATGTGAGGGGGTGTGGGCTTTTGGGTGGCATTTACCTCAGACAGCTCCTGAGACGCTGCCAGCATCTCCCTCTGGTTCCTGTGCACAGAGCTGGCCAGTCAAGTGGCTTCTTGTGCTGCTCCTGCCTTAAGAAGCCACCCCGCAGCTCCCATTTCCATGACTCCCAGGCTATGGGAGCTATGGAGCTGACACTTGGAGCAGGGGCATGCGCAGAGCCCCGTGGCCACCCCTGTGCCTGAGCCAGATGGAGATGCTGGAATCTTTCTGGGAGCCATGTGGGGCTCACTGTAGACAGTCAGCAGTGCTAACCAGAGCTATCAGGATCCCTTTTTGGCTGGATGCCTGGCAACTCTTGCTATTAGCAATCACGGGGACTGTAAGTTACTCTCCCGGGTTGTTTGTTCTTGGAGGGGCTGTGATAGCCTTTTCCCCATGGAGTTGTATACAATGTCTGGCCCCCAATGATACATAAAACACTATGAACGTAAACAGTGAGCTCTCCAAAGGTATTGCATGTGGGTCACAATATCTGTCACATAATTTATCCAGCATCACACACTCCCTACAACTACATAGTGTCATTAATGCCAATGGTGACGAGAGGCAATGGGCTTACACTGAAGCAAGGTGGATTCACATCAGACATTAGAAATAACTTAACTGTCAGGGTAGTTACGCACTGGAACAAATCACCTAGGGAAGCTGAAGAATCTCTGTGACTGAAGGCTTTTAAGAACATAGGAGATGAATACCTGTTGGATAGTTTAGATTGGATAATACTTAGTCCTGTCTTAGTGAAGGGGCCTGGACTAGCTGACATCTTGAGGTCCCTTCCGGTCCTATATTTCTGTGATTTATACATGAAGGAAATGTATAAACATAAGAACGGCCATACTAGGTCCATCTAGCTCAGTATCCTGTCTGCTGACAGTGGCCAGTGACCAGGTGCCCCAGAGGGAGTGAACAAAACAGGGAATCATCAAGTGATCCCTCCCCTACTACCCATTTCCAGCCTCTGGCAAACAGAGGCCAGGGACACCACCCCTACCTGTCAGGGCTAATAGCTATTGATGGAGCTAACCTCCATGAATTCATCTAGTTCTTTTTTGAACCCTGTTAATGTCCTGGTGTTCACAACATCCTCTCATGAGGCGTTCCACAAGCTGACTGTGCACTGTGTGAAGAAAAACTTCCGTTGGTTTGGTTTAAACCTGCTATCTATTAATTTCATTTGGGGACCCCCTAGTTTTTATGTTATGGGAACAAGTAAATAATCTTTCCTTATTCACTTTCTCCATACCTGTCATGATTTTATAGACCTCTATCATATTCCCCTTATGATATGATAGTCCAAGTCTTTTAAATTTCTTTTCACATGGGACCTGTTCCAAACTCCTAATCATTTTTGTTTCCCTTTTATGAACCTTTTCCAATGCATCTTTTTTGAGATGAGGTGACCACATCTGCATGCAGTATTCAAGATGTGGATGTACTATGGTTTTATATAGAGGCAATAAGATATCCTCTGTCTTATTCTCTATCCCTTTTTTTAATGATTCCTAACATTATATTTGCTTTTTTGACTGCTGCTGCACATTGAGTAGATGTTTTCAGAGAACTATCCACAATGATTTCAAGATCTCTCTCTTGAGTGGTGATAGCTAAATTAGTCCCCACCATTCTGTATGTATACTTGGGATTATGTTTTCCAATGTTCATTACTTCGCATTTATGAACATTAAAATCCATTAGCCATTTTGTTGTCTAGTCATCTAGTTTTGTGGGATCTCTTTGAAGCTCTTCACAGTCTTCTTTGTTCTTAACTATCTAGAGCAATTTAGTATTGTCTGCAAATGTTGCTATCTCATTGTTTGCCCCTTTCTCCATATCATTTATAAAACTGTTAAATAGAATTGGCCCCAGCATGGACCCTTGTGGGACACAATTATTTACCTCTCTCCACACTAAAAACTGACCATTTATTCCTACCCTTTGTTTCCTGTCTTTTCTTCAGTTATCAGTCCATGAGAGGACCTTCCCTCTTATCCCATGTCAACTTACTTTACTTAAGAAACTTTGGTAAGGGATGTTGTCAAACACTTTCTGGAAATCTAAGTATTCTGTATCCACCGGATCCCCGTTGTCCACATGTTTGTTGACCCTCTCAAAGAGCTCTAGTAGATTGGTAAGGCATGATTTCCCTTTACAGAAACCATGTTGACTTGTCCTCAACAAATTGTGTCTGACAATTCTATTATTTACTATAGTTTCAACTAATTTGCCTGATACTGATGTTAGACTTCCTGGTCTGTAATTGCTAGGATTAGCTCTGGAGCCCTTTCTAAGTATTGGAATCACATCTGCTATCTTCCAGTCATTAGGTACAGAAGATGATTTAAAGCAGGGCTACTCATCTGTAGAAGCTCCGGGGACCACAATGATATTCACAGCACATGCTGAGAGCTGCAACTTAAGTGTGGTTGCATATGCATGCAAAAATATATGCAAATAGCTTCTTTCACACTGATGGGCATGAATACAAAGATTAAAGCAAGACTATACAACACACAGGCCCCGTTTAAGTCAGTTCTGCTGATATTCATAAAATGTAATTTACCCAATTTCCACCCATATGACAGCACTTTTAATGAGCAATGACAGTCCAGGAATTTAACCACTAAAACGCATATCAATAGAAGACCATTATATTGACTATTTTTTTTGTTTTGGCTCCCACCCATGGGCTACATGTTGAGTAGCCCTGATGTAAAGGATAAGCTACAAACCACCATTAATAGTTCCACAATTTCTAATTTGAGTTCTGTTAAGTTTATCAATTTGTTATAAAACTTCCTCTAATGACATCTTAATCCAGGGCAATTCCTCAGATTTGTCACCTAAAAAGAATGGCTAAGTTTTGGGAACCTCCCTAACATCCTCAGCTGTGCAGACCTAAGCAAAAAAATTAATTTAGTTTCTCTGCAATGACCTTATCATCTTTGAGTGCTCCTTTAGCATCTTGAATGTTCAGTGGCCCCACTGGTTGTTTAGGAGGCATGACTGTGCCCCATTGATTGTTTTCATTCCACCAAGCTTCTGTGATGCCTATTATATCAAATCCTCCTTTAATAGGAGGCACTCTAGTTCACCCTTCTTATTATTTAGACTTCTAGTGTTTGTGTATACACACTTTAAAAATTTGTCACTACAGTATACTTCCGATAATCTAGCACCTTTGGACCTAGGTGGTGCCGGATTATCGGATATGCTGGAGTATCGGGAGGTACTTCAGTGGGTGGCTGTGATGGGTCTGCTGGAACCTGCACTGTGTCCAGGGGGTGGGCGGGGAACGGGGCAGCAAGGGGTGAGCCCTCTGCTGTTTTTCAGGAAGGCGGGGGAAGCCCTGTGCCACCGCTGAGAGTTTCTGGGAGGGGAGTGGGCTTCCCACCCCCCAGACCACTTGTCCGCCTCTAGTCAGTTTCAGCAGCAGCAACGGCGGACTTGGGGAAGTGGCGGGGTGGAGCAGAGCAGCTGGGGTGCTGCCAGGCACTGAGCAGGGGGGTGAGGGGCAGCGCTGCGGGACCAACCCGGCAGCACCCCAGGTGCTCTGCTCTGCTGCTTGTCTGCTGCTCGTCAGTTTCAGCAGCGGCAGTGGCAGACGTGGGGAAGTGGCTGAAACTGATGAGTGGTGGACAGGCAGTGGAGCAGAGCAGCTGGGGTGCTGCCGGGTTGGTCCCGCAGCGCTGTCCCTCACACCCCCTGCTCGGCGATAACTACTGCAGTCTGAGGGGTGGGGAGCCCGCTCTCCTTCCAGAAACTCTGTGGCAGCGCAGGGCTTCCCCTGCCTTCCTGCAAAACAGTGGAGGGTTTGCCCCTCACTGTGCCGTTCCCCACCAACAGCTCCAATTGTCTGGCTGGCCGGAGCACTTCTGGGTTCCAGCTGGTGTTGGATTATTGGGAGTGCCGGACCACTGGATGCTGGACAATTGGAGTTTTACTGTATTTAGCTGTCTGCCATTTCCTGATGTGTTTGAATGACACTGTTTTTATTTGACTGTTTCTCATCTGATTTTACCCATACTATATCATCTTCCATCCTCTCCTCCTTACTAGAATATAGAGAATTTCTATTAATAGACCCTCCCCTTAGGGATGTCTCTGTCCGATCCAGGTACTCCTCAACACCTGTTGGCTTTCCCCCATCCCTTAGTTTAAAAACTGTTTTACAACCTTTTAATGTTAAGTGCCAGCAATTGAGTCCAATCTCCCACCCAAAGCAGGACCAACCCCAATTAGATCATCCCAGCCAGGGGTTTGTCAAGCTGGGACTTAAAAACCTCAAGGAATGGAGATTCCACCACCTCCCTAAGTAGCCACCCTCCTAGTGAAATAGTTTTTCCTAATATCCAACCTAGACCTCCCCCACTGCAATTTGAGACCATTGCTCCTCATTCTGCCATCTGTCACCTCTCAGAAAGGATTCTCTCCATCCTCTTAAAAACCTCCCTTCAGGAAGTTAAAGGCTGCTATCAAATCCACCCTCCCTCTTCTCTTCTGCAGACTAAACAAGCCCAAATCCCTCAGCCTCTCCTTGTAGGTCATGTGCTATAGCCCCCTACTCATTTTTATTGCCCTACACTGGACCCTCTCCAATGCGTCCACATCCTTTCTGTAATGGGGGGCCCAGACCTGGACCTAGTACTCCATATGTGTTCTCAGCAGTACCAAATTATAGGTTGCTCCACATGAAGAAGTTTGAAGAAAAAAATATTAGGCTTTACAATAAACTTTCCAAAAAGCAATGTTATGCCTGTTATTCAAATAAGTGCACACACAAACCAAATATAGCTGAAAACAGGGAGTTGAACTCTTCATGCACTTTTTTCTTGGCATTAGAATAACACTATAATCATGCATGGTGCTTTAAAAATATACAAGAGAAAAGGTCTAATGGATTGCAAGTGTTACTCTCACACCTACTGGGTGTGGGGTACCATCTCATCTAGTGCAACTGATACCACTTACAGAGAGAATAATGTGTCTGCTCTCCAGCTGGCTTTTAGCTCATTTGATAGAAGCTCATGCACTAAGTTCTAGAAGTCCCCGGTTTGATTCTGCCTGTGGGGATTACACAAGGTATCCAAGAAGATTGGTCTTGAAGAAGTTTCTTGAAGAAAGAAGGGTTTTGGTGTCATGGAGGCTATTTCAGGTACCTAAGGCTGCTAAATAAGGCACAAAGATGAGAGGAAGAAAAGAAGGCAAATGACCACTAAGAAAACAGAGCCTAGACTTTGAGCTCCAAACCTTCTGTGGGTTGGATGGGAACCTCACACACAAAAGCTTTTCAGGACTGAGCTCCAAATAAATAAATAAATAAATTAAATTAAATAAAGGAAATAATGGATACCTAATACAAATATATTGCAAAGATTTTAATATGTAGATATGGGTGTTGCCAAACTCAAATAGGAATTCATACACAAGTAGAAAGCAGTAAGTTGCAGAAAATGAAAAACACTGCAAAGAACTCTGCAAAGGAAGTGCTTATTAGCCAGTATGGGTCAGAATGGTGTCCCTTGCCTCTGTTTGTCAGAGGCTGGGAATGGGTGACAGGGGAGGGATTGCTCGATGATTACCTGTTCTGTTCACTCCCTCTGGTGCACCTAGTATCAGCCACTGTCGGCAGACAAGATACTGGACTGGATGGACCTTTGGTCTGACCTAGTATGGTCATTCTTATGACACTTTAATCAATGATGCTTGGGAATTTTCCAAATGACAGTTCCTATAATAAGCTCTTGTGGCAAGATGCTTTGGAGGTAAAGATAACTTGCTGAAAGAAACATCTAGAATTTTAATACCTTCATGTCACATTTTTTACACAAAAGCCTGAAATTAAATTTGACTGGAAAATGTTGATTGTTCATTTTACAAAAAATGTTTTTATGGGGTTTTTTCTTTTCTTCAAAATTTACTGAAAAAGTACTTTTGCCTTTTCTATAAAAAAACAAATCTGAAAACTGAAGAGAAAATAAACCCTCATAGGAAAAAGTAGCATCAATTTTTATTCTCTAGATCAGAAGTACTTGAGAAACAAGTTTTTGAAGTGCAGTGATATTAATCCGTATTATAATCTGTCGTGTTGTACCATGTATGATGTTGTTAGTCCTTTGAAAAGATTAGTCCAAATTCTTAGCTCTGTGGAATTTCATAGAACAACTTTGATTTATATCCAGTAAGAATTTAGTTCATTAATTGTTACCATCCCTTTGAGGTAGGTGTTCTTACCCTTAGTTTTCTCATCTTCAAAATTAGATTAAGAGGTTAGTGACTTGCCCAAAGCCACAGAGTATTGGTATTACAGATAGAATTTAGGACAGCTGGTTTTCAGTCTTCTAGTTTGACCACTAGACACTAAGGTAAGATTTTCAAAAGTCCCTAAGTCTCATTTTCAAAAGGCAATCTAAAGACTTGTCTACATGGGGGAAATACATAAAAAACTATGTATTGGAATAAATATATTCACATAGCTATGCTAGTATAACACCACATGTGGATGCTATCCCAGAATAAAAATGACTTTATTCCAGTACTAATAATAGTGGAATAATGTTACTTTTATTCTTCATAACTAGGTCCACCTGAGGAGTTATATCCAACCTGAATGTCACTGAAAGTCAATCAGTGTTAGAATCCTAAATTGTTTAGGCACTTGTAAAAATTTTACCCTAGACTTCTTTTACTACACCAGGGATTAAGTAAGATAAGCTTTCAGAAGAGTGAAATATATAAATTGCTTCCACAATCAAACATGATATAAACTTCGGAGAGTGTGCCCAATTAATCTTTAACTGGTTTTCTACGCCCTCCCCCCTATTATTTTTCATTGTAAACATTCTGAGATAAAATATTGTTCGTTTATCTACTGAGTTTGGTTTCTGTATCTTATAAAGAAAATACTATAAATGACAAATAGCTTAGTATGAATTAAGAGTCGCATATGCACATTTTTCTGCTTGGTGGAGCTCATATTGTTTCTTTGGGAATAAGATATCAGTTTTTAACATCCCCTTTCCCTGTTTCCCCAAGCACTACATCACTTGCTTTTCGCATTTTCTCCAGTTTTATCTACAAGAGAGAGGGGTAAGTTAATTTTGCTCCGGGGATATAGATGTGAAGGAAGCAACATTTTCAAACTTCTACTTAGTGGCTAGGGAAACTAAGGGATCCTCTTGGTCATAGGATTAAAGGACCGAATACTGTAGGTTTCTGGATTACTCCGTCTAATCAACTTATTCATAAATGATCTAGAGAAAGGGGTGAGCAGTGAGGTGGCAAAGTTTGCGGACGATACTAAACTGTTCAAGATAGTCAAAACCAAAGCAGACTCTAGAATCATAGGACTGGAAGGGACCTCGAGAGGTCATTGAGTCCAGCCCCCCGCCCTCAAGGCAGGACCAAGCTCCGTCTACACCATCCCTGACAGATGTCTATCTAACCTGTTCTTAAATATCTCCAGAGAGGGAGATTCCACCACCTCCCTTGGCAATTTATTCCAATATTTGACCACCCTGACAGTTAGGAATTTTTTCCTAATGTCCAATCTAAACCTCCCTTGCTGCACTTCAAGCCCATTACTCCTTGTCCTGTCCTCAGAAACCAAGAGGAACAAATTTTCTCCTTCCTCCTTGTGACACCCTTTTAGATATTTGAAAACCGCTATCATGTCCCCCCTTAATCTTCTTTTTTCCAAACTAAACAAGCCCAGTTCATGAAGCCTGGCTTCATAGGTCATGTTCTCTAGACCTTTAATCATTCTTGTCGCTCTTCTCTGTACCCTTTCCAATTTCTCCACATCTTTCTTGAAATGTGGCGCCCAGAACTGGACACAGTACTCCAGCTGAGGCCTAACTAGTGCAGAGTAGAGCGGCAGAATGACTTCATGAGTTTTGCTTACAACACACCTGTTGATACAACCTAGAATCATATTTGCTTTTTTTGCAACAGCATCACACTGTTGACTCATATTCAACTTGTGGTCCACTATGACCCCTAGATCCCTTTCCGCCATGCTCCTTCCTAGACAGTCGCTTCCCATCTTGTATGTATGGAACTGATTGTTCCTTCCTAAGTGGAGCACTTTGCATTTCTCTTTATTAAACTTCATCCTGTTTACCTCTGACCATTTCTCTAACTTGCTAAGGTCATTTTGAATTATGTCCCTATCCTCCAAAGAAGTCGCAACCCCACCCAGTTTGGTATCATTTGCAAACTTAATAAGCGTACTCTCTATCCCAATATCTACATCATTGATGAAGATATTGAACAGTACAGGTCCCAAAACAGACCCTTGCGGAACTCCACTTGTTATCCCTTTCCAGCAGGATTTAGCACCGTTAACAACAACTCTCTGACTGCGGTTATTCAGCCAATTATGCACCCACCTTATTGTGGCCCTATCTAAGTTATATTTACCTAGTTTATCAATAAGAATATCATGCGAGACCGTATCAAATGCCTTACTAAAGTCTAGGTATATGACATCCACCGCTTCTTCCTTATCCACAAGGCTCATTATCTTATCAAAGAAAGCTATCAGATTAGTTTGGCATGACTTGTTCTTCACAAACCCATGCTGGCTATTCCCTATCACTTTATTACCTTCCAAGTGTTTGCATATGATTTTCTTAAATACCTGCTCCATTATCTTCCCTGGGACAGACGTTAAACTGACCGGTCTGTATTTTCCTGGGTTGTTCTTATTCCCCTTTTCCAGTCTTCTGGAATCTCTCCTGTCTTCCATGATTTTTCAAAGATCATAGCTATAGGCTCAGATACCTCCTCTATCAGCTCCTTGAGTATCCTGGGATGCATTTCATCAGGACCTGGTGACTTGCTGACATCTAACTTTCCTAAGTGATTTTTAACTTGTTCTTTGTGTATCCTATCTTCTAAACTTACCCTCTCTCTGCTTGTATTCACTATGTTAGGCACACCTCCAGACTTCTCGGTGAAGACCAAAACAAAGAAGTCATTGAGCATCTCCGCCATTTCCAAGTTTCCTGTTACTGCTTCTCCCTCCTCACTGAGCAGTGGGCCTACCCTGTCCTTGGTCTTCCTCTTGCTTTTAATGTATTTATAAAAGGTCTTCTTGTTTCCCTTTATGCCTGTAGCTAGTTTGATCTCATTTTGTGCCTTTGCCTTTCTAATCTTGCCCCTGCATTCCCGTGTTGCTTGCCTATATTAATCCTTTGTTATTTGTCCCAGTTTCCATTTTTTATAGGACTCCTTTTTTATTTTGAGATCATGCAAGATCTCGTAGTTAAGCCAAGCTGGTCTTTTGCCATATTTTCTATCTTTCCCACACAGTGGAATTGTTTGCTTTTGTGCCCTTAACAACGTCCCTTTGAAATACTTCCAACTCTCCTCAGTTGTTTTTCCCTGCAGTCTTGCTTCCCATGGGACCTTACCTACAAGTTCTCTGAGCTTATTAAAATCTGCCTTCCTGAAATCCATTACCTCAATTGTGCTGGTCTCCCTTCTACCTTTCCTTAAGATCATGAACTCTAGTATTTCATGATCGCTGTCCCCCATACTGTCTTCCACTTTCAAGTTCTCAACTAGTTCCTCCCTATTTGTTAAAATCAAATCCAGAACAGCTTCTCCTCTGGTAGCTTTTTCAACCTTCTGAAACAGAAAGTTGTCTCCAATGCAGTCCAGAAACTTATTGGATAGCCTGTGCCCCGCTGTGTTAGTTTCCCAACATATGTCTGGATAGTTGAAGTCCCCCATCTCCACCAAATCTTGGGCTTTGGATAGTTTTTTTAATTGTTTAAAAAAGGCCTCATCCACCTCTTCCACCTGGCTAGGTGGTCTGTAGTAGACTCCTAGCATGACATCACCCTCATTTTTTACTCCTTTTAGCTTAACCCAGAGACTCTCTACACAGCTATCTCCTACGTTCATCTCCACTTCAGTCCAAGGGTGTACATTTTTAATATACAAGGCAACCCCTTCTCCCTTTTTTCCCCTGTCTGTCCTTCCTGAGCAAGCTGTACCCTTCCATACCAACATTCCAATCATGCGTCCCATCCCACCAGGTTTCTGTAATACCAATGATATCATAGTTGTATTTATTTGTTAGCAATTCCAGTTCTTCCTGCTTATTACCCATACTTCTCGCATTTGTATATAGGCATCTAAGATACTGATTTGATCTTGCCTCCCTGTTGTGCCCTGACCCTCCTTTCTCCTTGCCATTATAGGCCGTAGTCCCCCCCATTTCCAACCCATCTCCCAGTCCTGCACATTCAGCACTTACCTGTGGGCTTTGCTCACCTGTCCCCGTCGAACCTAGTTTAAAGCCCTCCTCACAAGGTTAGCCAGTCTGTGTCCAAACAAGGCCTTCCCACTCCTGGAAAGGTGAACTCCATCTCTGCCAAGCAGTCCTTCCTGGAAGAGCACCCCGTGGTCAAGGAAGCCGAAGTCCTCCTGGTGACACCATCTTCGCAGCCAGGCATTCACCTCCAGGTGAAGAACATCAAAAAGATCTCACCAAACTGACTGATTGGGCAACAAAATGGCAAATGAATTTTAATGTGGATAAGTGTAAAGTAATGGAGATTGGAAAAAATAACCCCAACTATACATACAATATGATGGGGGCTAATTTGGCTACAACTAATCAGGAAAGAGATCCTGGAGTTATCATGGACAGCTCTCTGAAGATGTCCACGCAGTGTGCAGCGGCAGTCAAAAAAGCAAATAGGATGCTAGGAATTATTTAAAAAGGGATAGAAAATAAGACCCAGAATATCTTACTGCCCCTATATAAAACTACAGTACTCCCACATCTTGAATACTGCGTACAGATGTGGTCTCCTCACCTCAAAAAAGATATTTTGGCATTAGAAAAGGTTCAGAAAAGGGCAACTAAATGATTAGTGGTTTGGTATGGGTCCCATATGAGGAGAGGCTAAAGAGACTGGGATTTTTTAGTTTAGAAAAGAGGAGACTGAGGAGGGATATGATAGAGGTCTATAAAATCATGAGTGGTGTGGAGAGGGTGAATAAAGAAAAGTTATTTATTAGTTCCCATAATAGAAGAACTAGAGGACACTATATGAAATTGGTGCGTAGGAGGATTAAAACTAATAAAAGAAAGTTCTTCTTCACACAGTTCACAGTCAACTGTGGAACTCCTTGCCAGAGGAGGCTGTGAAGACTAGGACTATATCAGAGTTTAAAAAAGAGCTAGATAAATACATGGAGGTTAAGTACATAAAAGGCTATTAGCCAGGGGGTAAGGAATAGTACCTCTGGCCTCTGTTTGTTAAAGGCTGGAGAAGGATGGCAGGAGACAAATTGCTTGATCATTGTTGTCGGTCCACTCCCTCTGGGGCACCTGGTCACTGGCCACTGTCGGCAGACAGGATATTGGGCTCGATGGACCTTTGGTATGATCCAGTACGGCTGTTCTTATGTTCTCATGTAGCAGTGCTTGGGATTCTTCCATCCTAAGTGCAGAACTCTACACTTGTCCTTGTTGGGCCAAAAGAAATCTGAGGAGGTTCAATCCTCCAATTTGTCTAGGTCACTCTGGACCCTACACCTAACCTCCAACATCTCTACCTCTCCCCCTAACTTAGTGTTATCTCTGAACTTTCAGAGAATACAATCCATCCCCTCATGCATGTCATTAATAAAGATTTTGAACAAAACCGGCCCTAGAACCCATCTTTGGGGCACTGTGCTAGAAATCGACTCCAACCTGCCATCGAGCTATTGATCACTACCCTTTGGGACTGACAGTCTAGCCAGCTTTCTATCCAGCTTACAGTCCATTTATCGCATTCATACTTCCTTAACTTGCTGGAAAGAATACTGTGGCAGACTGTATCAAAAGCCTTGCTAAAGTCAAGGTATATCACATCCACTGACTTTCCCATGTTCACAGCGCCAGTTACTTCTTCATAGAAGGCAGTCAGGTTGGTCAGGCATGACTTGCCTTGGTGAATCTATGTTAACTATTCCAGATCACTTTCCTCTCTTTCAAGTACTTCAAAACTGATTCCTTGAGGATCCCCTCCATGATTTTTACAGGGACTGAGGTGAGGCTGATTGTATAAGAACAAATTCAAACCATAAAAGTAGCAACTGTGCCATGATATGGTGCCCTTTCTGGAAAAGATTCCATTATTGCTGAAGCAGCCTCTGAAAGCCCTTCTCTCACTACAACTAACAAAATGGTAAGTAAAGTGTCAGCCAATTGTAATGATTGTAATGACATTTTCAGTCTGCCCAGTGGTTCAGGGATAGTGTGTCAAGCTGCAGCCTTAGACCCCAGGACAAAAAGAGGCTGACATCACTAGAGTTCCTCTTAGGCAAGATGCACTAGCATGGCAGTGATGCCACCTTTTGAAAGAACTTAAAATACTCCCTGCTGCATGAGCTCAGCTGGTGGGTAATTACTCTTACTTTTGTTACTAATCGTGTCTAACAGTCTCACCGCCATAGGTGGCGAGGTATATGGACCCCTGGTGCCTGTGCTCCACCAATATTTAGAAACGTGGCATCAATGTTTGGGCTTATAGTCATCCTGTCCATAGGAAAGACCCGGGCAACTGCCCTGGACCTTGTGCTTTGGGGGGCCCTGTGCTTCAGGGAAAAGTAGGGTTCAGGGTGGCCTGGGATGAATAGCAGGGGCCTGGCACCATTAGCAATGAGTGACCTGGCCTCAGTTTGGTTTTTTCCTCCCCTGCTCCACTCCACCCCTCCTCTTCCTCTCCTGCTCTGCTCCCATTCCATCTCTTCCCCCAACCTCCCCACCCCACCTCTTTCTAGCTTCTCCCTTCTCCCACAAGTGATGCCAGGAGCCAGCAGGGTGGAACAGAGCGGGGCAGTGTCTGGTTGGGTCCTTTGCTGCTGCCAGCACCATAGCCCCGCCTCTACCCATGATTCCTCTGAAGCTAGGGCTCCCCCTAAAGCACAAGGCCTCAGGGGTTTCCCTTAAATGTTCTCTGGGTGCCATCAACAATTACAACCAACCTGGGACCCTTGCTCATTGCACTAGCTCTATATAGGTGTCATGCAAATCAGTCTCTGTCTTAACGAGCTTACTATGTCTAAGCTAATAAGGACATGATTTCTGGGTGAACCAAATGGGTGGGGTTGGACAGGGTGAGGTACCAGCGTATTCACACTATTCACAATGTATCTGGACACCTGCCTTAACTATAATAAACTGGCATTGTTCTGCAGGCATCACAGAGTTTCTAAGGGGAGTCGAAGGATGATAAAATGGAGAGTTTTCCATTTACGTGGGGTTGGTACGTGAGAGCATAAAGGACTATGCTGGGAGTAGTGGATTAATGGGAATTCAGTGGCATCACTGATGGATTGAAGGCAGTGGTCAATGAAGTGAAGGGCTGGATTGGATTAAACTAAAAGACCTTAACAACCAGAAGATTAAGAAAACCTTGGAAAAGATACTTCAGTCAATGAAAATTCAGATTTGGACTGCAGGTACTTTCTGCAAGGATGTGTTTCGTTATACATTGGCTAATATCCTGTGCCCTCTTTGTGGTTGACCCACAGAAAGTATAGAGAGCCTACCTCTGCTACAACTGAGAAGGCACTTTTTAAACTCAAGTGGTAGAACCAATGTTTTTTTTATACTGCAGGTCCTGCATTTAAACCTGCTGAGGAGCCATGTTGGGGGCCATTGTCATTGTATTTAGTAACTTGTGCTTATACTAGTACTTTAAACACTTGGATTGCGACATTGTGTTTGATGGTGCAGAGGTCATTACTTTCTGTTGTAATTGTACCATAAAAGTAATGAAAAAAATCCAGGGTGGGGATTGTTTCTTTTCTGTGTTAGTCCAGCACAATGGGCTCCCAAACGCTTTGGGGTCTTTGAGTGCTCCCATAATATGTATTTTTCCTACTCCTACAGCCTATTCATATACCTTTTAAATATATGGAGATATACCTATCTCATAGAAGTGGAAGGGACCTTGAGTTGAGAGGTCATCAAGTCCAGTCCCCTGCCCTCACCACAGCAGCAAGTACTATCCCTGACAGATTTGCCCCAGAGCCCTCAGTGCTCCCTTCAAGGATTGAGCTCACAATCCTGGGTTTAGCAGGCCAATGCTCAAACCACTGAGCTATTCCTCCTCCTTTGAAAGAAGGGGGATTTAAAATCAGAGGAATCTATGAGCTGTAAAGCCTGTGCTTGTGAGTTCAGTTCTGCCCCTTTTTCTGAAGGGTCCACTAACCAAAGATTCCTTGTGTCATTGATCACCAAGAAGTGCCTGGTGCTGTTAGAATAGGAGAGTTCCTGGCATCAAACTTGCTGCTGGTATAAATGGGTTCAACTCCATTGACTTCAGTGGAATTGTATTCATTTAGGAAAGCAGTAAATTAGGCCTCCTGTGTCCTATCTGAAGAATCTTCCAGCAGGTAATTACACTATGATCACTTGGTAATTGCTTGTTGGTAAATGCATTTCTTCATAGGCACTCAAAACATGGAAATGGGATAACGTTTCTGTGGTTACAGTGCAATTTGATATCTAAATCCCTACATTTTTAAATGATTCATGAAAGATTGCAGGGCTTTTTTTTAACCTTAGAGACCGAATTGGTAGTTCTTCAGATGGCTGTAGATTTTCAGGATGAGAAAGGTTTAGCTGTTTAAAACATAAAATACGCACTACTCTTCCACAAGGACATTTTCTGCATTTGAAAGAGAACTCAGTGACTTGGACTGTTTGCTTTAGTTCTTCCTTTGGGAAGGCTGACTTTGAAAATTCCCCTCGGTGCTGGTCATGTCTAGTGTTTGAGGGGAGCAGTACTGTGTTTAAAAGATCCTTTTTTGTGGAGGTAGGCCTCAGGTGGCATTAATATAGTATTTTAGTAGCTGAATCTACCGGGAATTGTTACAAGCTAATTTGTATTGCTCAGATTAGAAGTTAGGAGACACAGGTGTATACTTAAAACCAATATGGGTGAGAGCTGATCCAGTTGTGAGAGAAGTTAGAAAAGAGCTACTGTATGAGACTGATCTTATCACTTAGGTTATGTCTAGACTAAGTAGAATTTTCAAAAGAGGATACACAAATTCCGTAGGAATTTGCATATCTTCCGATCTCACTTTCGAAAGAGGATCTTTCGAAAGTGAAAGTAGTCTGGATGTGTTTTTTTTTAAACCTCTTTTTCGAAAAAACTGCTCTTCCTTATAAAAGGAGGTTTACGTGGTTTTTTTCGAAAAAGGGTTTTTTCTGGAAAAAAACGCATCCAGACTACTTTCACTTTTGAAAAATCCTCTTTCAAAGTGAGATCAGAAGAAGATATGCACACCCTTTTTCGAATCCCCCCTCTCTGACATGTAGTTTATATGTGCCCTCATGAGGTGAACAAGGATAGTTTCACAAAGAGATTTAGGTGCCTGACTGCCTCCCTAGAGTCCTAATTCCAAAATTTGAATCTTCCGAACTCCCCTACTCAGCTGCTTTAGCAGATTCCTAAAGATCCGAGGTGCCAGAATTTCTGCCAGCGGGCATATGCACAGCTGCATACATCCGAATCCCTTGCATCTAACTCTCACTGCAGCAGGATCTTTAAGTTAGGTGTCCTCTTGCCTGTGGGCCCCAGCCTGGCAGGCACGCTCACAGCACAGCTATAGGATCATGCCTCATGTGTAATACAACTGTAGGTGATGGTGTTGCTGATGCCTCCTTTGTAGCCTTTTGCCCTGTAGTTAGAAGGCCTGCTCAGGATGTGAGTGCCACACTGGCAGACCAGATGCCAGCTCACACCAAGTCCCATTAGTCTTATTGATTTCCAGCTATGAGTTTGTTCAAAGTGGCTCACCTTTTCTGTTAGAATTTTTAATCTAGGTATTAGATTTTAATCCATACATTATTGTGGTTGGGACTGCAGTGGAGCCAACTGAGGTCACTGAGTTAGGGTGCATTGCAAAGAATGGGGGAGTCATCCCCCAAAGCTGGTAGATATTCCAATACTTAGCTTTGCCAACCCAGCACAAAACAGCTTCTGAAATACCTTACTGGTTGCCTGGAAGCCAGCAACAGAGTTCCCTTAAAGCAACCCAGCCTTAGTTCTCTCCACCCAGACACTCAAGTCAAATATGAGAATCACTGAAGATCTTATTCGTCATATAAGAAAGTTCGACCAACTCCAAAGGATCACACACACATTACCTCCCAGGTTAATGAATATTTCAGATCTTACCCCAATCACAGGTGCTGGGACTATAGTCTGTGGGTGTCAGGGGCGGCCCATGTGTATAGGCGGACTCGGCCATCACCTAGGGCTCCACATTAAACAGGGTGCCCAATGATGAAGTCACCATTGAGAGCAGTGGAGGTGGGGATACTGATCGCGCATTCCACGTAGGGCATGGGGGTGCCGATCGCGCATTCCGCCTGGGGTGCCAGCTACCGGCAGCCCACCTCGGGCCACGTCTGGTGGTTGTAGTGGCTTGAAGTGGTTTCCTTCATATATGCGGTTTACTCTTTGCTTCAATTACTTTTAGCACTACCACTATATAAATTGTTCCCAAGTCCTTGCCCCAAATACACACTTATTGCCAAACTAAAATTTATTAAAAAAAGGAAAGAGAGAAAGTGAGTATTGGTTAAAAGAGATCAGCACACATACGTGGATACAGCTCTGAGGTCACATTCATAGAACAGATGTTGAGCTTTGTAGTTGCAAAGAATTCTTACATAATTAGTCCATAGGTTATATAATGCAATGTCCATATTCAGGGTGAATCCAATGAGGTTTTGAGATCCCATTCTTCTGACTCAAACTTCTTCTGATGAAGCGTAAGTAGATCTGAGAGAAAAAGCATCAGATTTCAATGGTCTTTATATAGTTCCAGGCTTCTCTTCATAGTTCAGAGCCATTGGGTGAACAAAAGACAATCATAGAGACTTCCAAATAGACTTATTTCCCAAGCATCACTGGTGATTAGCTATACTGATTAACATAAGATAATTGCTTTCTATTAGTCACAGGTGATTTGCAATACACTTCTGTGAGAGATGAATACATTATAAACAGGAATCATTTGGTTACATTGTTGTTTTCTAACAATATATATGTAAATACACAAAACCACAAACATTATCTACTTGTATGTTCCTAAAGATTGAATTTGGGTCATTTATTTCTGTAAACTGTGTAATCCTTTTGGGCTATGTGCCTCAAAAATATTTTAGGTTATTATTTTTAAAATAGGTATTCGATTTTAATCCATTGGTCTATTCAGCACATTTCTTCATAATCCCTATGTGTTAGTTGGATTAGGTCCTAAAACATAAAGACTTCTATAACCATAAGAACATAAATGCCATATTGAGTCACACTAATTGATCTTCTAGCATAGTATCCTGTCTGACAGTAGTCTGTCTCATTGCTTCAGTGGCAGTGAACAGAACAGTAGCAATGAAAGTAATTTAAAATTTATTACCGGTACTGTCGTATTGCAACTCGGGTCCCTGCCAGCTCTTTAAATAGCTCCCTGTTGGCTGAACTGTGGCAAAAGCCAGCTCTGTGCACCAGGGTGTGCACCCACTTGCTTTCACCTCTGCAAAACAGGAACTTGGAGTGATCAATCCATGTCTTCCCTGCTCAGTTATTGATAATCAGAGATCCTGGCTAAGAGCCATTTATGGACCTATTTTCTGTAACTTATCTAGTTCTTTTTTATCCTGTTTGTATTTTTGTCCATCAGATCCCATATCAGTACGTTCAACATGTAAATTGTGCATTATATGGAAAAAGTACTTTTTGTTTATATCAAACCTGTTTCCAGGTGATCAGTCATTTTGTGAGAGAGAGTAAACACTTCTCTGTTTACTTTTCCCATGCCTTGATTTTGTAGGCCTCTCTTGTAACCCCCCCCCCCTTAATTATCTCTGTGCCAAGATAAATAGCTGAAATCTTTTTAGCCCTTCCATGTATGGAAGCTATTCCATACTCTTAATCACCTTTGCTGATTTTCTCTGAACCTTTTCCAGTTCCTCCAAGTCCTTTTTGAGACTGGATGACCAGAATTGGATACAGAATAGTGACTCCTGCCTGTCATTGAGCGTTTTCAGAGAATTAATATCTCTTTCTTTAGTGACAGATGAAAAACAGTGGAGAAATGGTTGGGCTAATTTGATCAGCCATAATACTTGTGTGGCAAGACAAGTATTAATAAAAAGCCCAAAGAAAGGGAAATCTTTTTTTTTAAATTCTTGTTATCTACACTGCAAGCTTATTTTGAAAAAGGCTGTTCTGGAAGATATCTTCTGGAATTGCTTATTTCGAAATAGAGCATCCACACTACATTTCATATGTATGGTTATGATTTCTATTGTAATTGTGGCTGTTTTTTTGTCTATTTACACATTTAATCCTTTTTTGGATTAATAAGGTCCTAGCCTCATTTGTTATCTAGTGACATTGAGTTCTACAGTTTACTTGTAGTAAGTTTTTTTTTTTAAGTTTATCTTAAATGTGTTTCCATTTATGAGGCAGTCTAGTGTCATTGAACTTATTGACAGTAGAGAGATGGGAAGGGATTATTATTAAAGGTTACAAATATTCCAGTGTGGCAGCCACTTTCATATTGGTTTACTGATTCATAGGTAAGAGCTCCATAACTAAAGATTCCTAGGGAGCCACAGAAAGTCAGTAGCTGTATACTCTAAATTAAAGTAACACTCTTTCCTTAACTGTATTCAAATATTATAAGATACAGATATGTGTTTTCCTGTGAAAGTATAATATTTCTGTGCGTGCAGTAATTCACACTGATCAGGTGTGCTCATCTATCTCATAGTTTCAGTAATGTTTCCAGCTCTCTGTAGGTAATCCAGTTTGACTTAACACTCACTCCCATAAATGTATAATCACTTCAGGTGCTAACGGAGTTTCTCCCTGGATGGTATTCAGTATCACAGTGTCCTGAAAAATTACTTACTTCTCTAAGATTATTTCTGGATCAGTGTGTTCTTGCTTACATAAGTCCCCTGAAATGTAGCTGGGGGAAGAGGCAGGGGAATGCCACACAGCTACTTTCACATAAAAAGTAACCAAAAACAAACAAACAAACCCATCTTGACTAAGTAATTACCCAAGAAGCACTGTTTTCTAAAGACTGCACAACACTAATTCATGTTGTGTTCTCATCCATGGATTAGGTGGTCAAAGCACAAGCAAAAATAGTCATGAGTCTGTTTATATCTAGGCTACAATGATCATAATAATATATAGCCTTTTGCACTGAGATGCTCAGATAAAAGTGACTATACATGGGAATTTTGTTCATAACTTTCATTACCATATTACCTGAGCTCTGAACAATCTGTAATGTATTTATACTCCCAACCACACCTGTTTGGGTAGGTAAGTGCTCTTACCACCACATCTTACAGGTTAGGAGCTTAGGTAGAGATAGCTGACAGTGATTTACTCAGGTCACATAGGAAGTTGGCGGAGAGGGGGCAGAGGAATTGCATCAAGGCTTCTCATATCCTAGGCTACCAGCCTAACCCTTCCTCTGCACACTTTTCAAATAACTCAAATAGCTTTACAAACACTAAGCATCGCAGTATGCTTACAAAGCAGGTAAAAGTATTGTAGTACCCATTGTATAAATGGGTAAACTGAGGTACAGCAAGGTGAAGTAATGTGTTCAAAATGTCTCACTGAAGCAGTGGTAAAAGTATGTATAGGAGCAATGCTAATTCCCATTTTCATATTCTTAACACACTATCACTTGAATGAAGTGATAGTCACCCTCTAGTACTGAATAGCCTGTAAGAAGCTAAATTCTTTGCTTGGTGAAGGGTTTAATCGGTGTAACTCCATTAACTTTAATGGGAGTTATGTGCATAAATCCATGTTCACAGAGGAGAGAACCTAGCCCTCAAAGTGTCTGTTGCAAGTATATTAAATCACTGAATATTTAAAAATGTGCTTGCTGATTTCATGCAGAGTAGGGTTATTAAGTGTGTCTTTAATTGCCTAAACTCCTCAGCTGTGATTTAAATACATTAGCAATTATTTGAATGAGTGATATGTTTGCATTACATGCGGTTGATGTGCCTACTCATCAACATCTGGAAGCGCCCACAAATGATGGTATAAATGAGAGGGAGAGACTTCAGGTTTAGATTGAAACAGCAGATGAGTGTTCAAGCACACGGGACCAGGGAAAGCTTAATAACCAAATAATCAAGAGAGAAAAATGAAACATACCCACAGCCCCAGAAACTACATTAAATGTCCACGCACTGCATTTGTTAACTTAGAAATAAGTTTGCTAGACAGCATCTCACTACAACAAACTGGAAAAACCAGAAAATATGAACAGTTAAGTCAATTAATGCTTGTTTAAGCACCACTAATTAGTTCCTATTTTCAGTCTTAGGTTTGGTCTACGCTTAAGTTCTGTTGGCATAATTACATCAATTAGGGTGTGAAAAAACATACTCTTGACTGACATAGTTATGCCAACAAAGCCCCTCAGGGTCAATACAGCTATTTTGATGAAAAGGGGCTTCTGTCCCTGTAGCTAAGTTTGTTCGGGAAGATGGTGTGCCTATAACAATAGGGGGTGTTTCCATAGTATAAAATTTGGTCACCATAAGTTCCGTTGGCTTAAACTGCTGACTTTTGTATATCACGAGGAGCACATGCACACATAGCTTCCTGCACTGGCACTGAACGTATACTCTATTGCATAGAAAATGTGGTATATCCTAGCTGGCTATGTCAATGTGCTCTGTGCTGCCACCTGGCACAATGCCTTGTGGAACATTTTTTGCAGTGCTTTGTGGAAACCCAGCTATTGATCCATCCATTTCTGGGAACTAGACATCAGGTTTCCACAATCCCACTTGGTCCCCCCAATAATGCTTATTGCATCCCATAATTTTCATGCCATTTAAAAAAAGTCCACAGTGGTGCACACCATTTTCCAGTCTCCACTCTCTGACAGAAATATGGACCCTGCATAGCTCAGGACAATTTTCATGACCATTGCTAATACAGGATGCACAACTACTCCTGTTGCTGCAGCACTTCAATGATTAGGACCACTGTGCCCAGTGGCATGGTGAGAAAGATGATGGCTTGAGGATGATGAATGGATGATTGACTCGGTAAATACAAATGCTGACTTGTTGCTGGCATTTACAGAGCAACTGCCCACAGCGCTTCTGGGCCTGAGAAACAGGCATTGAGTGGTGGGACCACTGTAATGAAGGCTTGAGATGATAAACATGGACTGCAATACTTTCAAATGTGAAAATGCTGAGCTCGCCCCAGTCCTCCAGTGCAGGGGCAGCAGAAGGAGAATGGCAATGGCAGTGGAAAAGCTAGTAGTGATCATAATTTGTCTTTTGCAACACTTGATTGCTGATGGTCAGTGAGAAATCAGTTCAGAGCAGGTGAACTCACAGTGGGACACACTTGGATGACAACTTCCAAGGTGGTTAAGAGTATCCTGCTGTACAGGCCTGTGATTCTCAGCAATTTGCAGGAAATAGTGGATGGTCTGCAGAAATGAGGTTCCCCTGCTGTGTGGGGGGGAGGGGGAGGGAGAAAGAGACAATACTTGCATATTCCCATTTTGGCACCATCTCTGCTAGAACCTGTGGGATTATAACCTGAGACTATTGGGGTTTTGGGTGATTGATACTCCCCATAGCCATTGGAAACTTAGGCTGGATTTCTTCTGAATGACACTGTGAAGCGGGTGCCGCAGTGGTAGTCCCCCTCAGCCCACTGTGTGGCTCATGCTAGTATATAAAGTAGGAAGCCATCATGAGGGACTAGCTGAGCCATGGCTCACATGTCCTGCTGGCTTCCGCTCCAGATCTTGTCTAGATGGGACCCTAAACTTTGGCTTCTGATTCTGGTCTGTGTCTCCCTCTGCGAAGTGCCAGCTGGTAACCTGGTGCCTTGATCCTGACTCCCCGATATCCTGACCCACTTTGATCCCAACCCTTCTTTCTGCAACTTGCTGCCTCACCCTGACTAGCCTAACCTAGCTTGACCCTGACCCTGACCCTGCTGCTCATTCCCTGACTGCAACTTGGTAGCTGATCAGGGTGCCCATGGCTCAGCCCTGACAATTTGCCCAGATCAACTTAACTCCCCCTGCCAGGTCCTTCATAGATGACAAGAAGGGAAGGCTGCCCTCTGATCAGCAGTTCCTAAATGTCTGTGACCAGTGTGACCATGCCCATCTATAGGCAGAAAACCTCATGATACAGACTCAAGTGGTGCAGCGCATTGTTGAAAGCACAGATCCTCTGTGAGCAGTTAGCACACTCCCAGAGAGAAGTAACCATGCCACGTGTCTGGACAGACCACCCATCGTCTAAACTGACTCCCTCTGCCTGAATGGCTTGTCAGGGATTGTCAGAAATTCTGGGGGTTCCTGTAGCCATTAACACCTATGTAAATTTTGTTTGATATGTAATCAATCAAATATCCCAGCACACACACACCCCATGCGGCCTGCTTTCCCCTGCCCTCCAACCCAGAGGGACAGAGAGGACTGCAATTTGGACTGCAGCAAGTGAATCATGAGGACACCCCAAACAAGCTCCCCCTCACCTCCACCTCAGTGCACAGATACAAGCACCCACCTATCTCCTTTCCCCCACCTACCCTATGCAATCTCCTCCCCCCAGCCTAGCTGGGGGCTGGAATAAAATCCTGCGTCTCAGACTTGCAGGCACCAAAAGCCCAGCTGGGAATGACAGGACGTAGCAGAAACTCTCCACCCCCTCCTCTACCTCACCCCAGAAGATGCAGCACAAAGTCTCAATTTCCACCTCACCCCAATGTCAACACCCACTTATCCTCTCTTTCCCCCACATATTCCATGCAGTCAGCTTCTCCCCTCCCCCTTTCCCAGCCTGGGAAGCTCAAGGACAGTGCTGGGTTTCTGCCTCTGCCTCCTCTCCTCATGCAGATGGGACTCTCTAAACTCCCCTCTCTTCTTTTTCAAGCAGGCAGCTCTGTTTGAAGCTGCTCAGAGCTGCCACTCAACTGAGCTCCTTGCTTGTGCGGGAGCTCTGAGCCTTTATGAGGGGCTTGTTAAAAGCTGTGTGGCTGTGTAGTCATGCAGCTTACAGGGAATGTAGGTCCCAAGGCCTCTCTCTCTACCTGGCCCAGCCCAGGGCCCTGATAATAGCAAGAGCACATGCCACTGAGTCATCAGGGGGTTGGGAATGGGGGGAGTCCAACCAAAACACACTGTCTCAAAGTTCTGGTTCACTAACTGGGCTACTCTCTCATTTCCCTGGGGTATTTCTTACCACAGTTCCTATTGCTGAGGTCTAGGCATCTCTACTGTTTCTGGGTTCCCTGGTCTGAACTGTTCCCAGCAACTCTGGGCTCTGCAGAGCCTCTGTGAGAACCCTGGCATCTGCCTTGGTTGCAGCATCTCCAACTCCCACGGCGCTCGTTGATCCCCAACTGGAACCTTCAGCGTGTGTCCTTCCTCTCCAGTCAATCCCGACTGAACTGAGCTACTCTCTTTTAGGTTAGTGCACTTGGAGCATTCCCAGTGGAATTGAGAGAGTATGGCTTCCTCAGCCCACAATATTGAGTTAACCCTTCTCAGTCTAATGTGGGACAAATGTACCCCATCACAGAGAGTGTAAGAAAAAAACAGCCCAAATTAAATGGACAAATAGCAGTTATAGTTAAACAGCATCCATGACACTGTTCTGAGACAGGTAGGTAGAACACTCTTTGGCCACTTTTATCATTAGGGGTTGAGTCTGATCCTACTAATCAGATCTGATATATAGAAATTATAACAGTGTTGCCATCTCTTACAACTTTTTGCCATTGTTGATGTTTTTCTTAAAGCCTCAGCTGCTGGGATCATGAGATCACATAATGTGAATTTACATTTTTTAAATATTAATTTTGTAAAGTTTCTAGTTCTCAGATTTGTAGAGAAAACTTTGAAACCCTGATGTGAGTGCCCACTGAAGGCTCAAACTCCAGAAAGTAAATAAAAAGTATGCCAAACTTTATGGCTGTGTCTAGACTGGCTGTCTATACTTACTTACTTACTTACTGCCCGTTACGCCAATGGCGCATAGGGCAGCAATAAAATCCTTCCACTTCTGTCGGTCGCAGGCCAAAGCGCCTATTGTTCCCCAAGTGTGATGATGGTCTTTTAATTCTTGTTCTACCGTTTGGCGCCAGGTTGTTTTTTGTCTTCCTCTCTTTCTCTTCCCATCTGGTTTCCAGTGGAGTGCAATTTTCGTAATAGATCCGTCCTCTCTTCGTAACACATGACCTATCCATCGCCAGCGTCTTTTCATAATTATAGTGGCCATGTCTTCTTGTTTACACTGAGACAGTAGATCTTCGTTGGAAATTTTATTTGGCCAAAATATTCTGATTATTCTTCCCTGGTCCTCCAGGTTGGGGGTTTGGCACAGGGCTAACCACCCTGTCCTACGAAACATTTGGGGTTACGGAAACAGCAACAAAGAAAACTTTCACGAACAGGTGTGATGGACCTTTAGGGTCTCCTCAAGGGGTGAATGTCAGTGGTGAAGCCACTTTGTGGAAGCCACTGACAGGATGATAGAGGTTTTGAACACCAAAACAAAGACAAAGTTAGGATTTTGGAAAGTTCGTACGATGTACCAGATAAGCAAGCTGGCGCAAGTAACGGCTGTCTACAATGGCCAGTTGAATTTCCGGAAAAGCACTGACGATCTCATGTAAAATCATCAGTGCTTTTCCGGAAAAACTATGCTGCTCCTGTTCAGGCAAAAGTCTTTTTCCGAAAGACTTTTGCCCAAAAGGGCCAGTGTAGACAGCATAGTACTGTTTTCCGCAAAAAAGCGAAAATGGCGATCGGGGCTTTTTTGCGGAAACCATATCTAGCTTGGCCACAGACGCTTTTCCGCAAAAAGTGCTTTTGCGGAAAAGCATCCTGCCAATCTAGATGCGCTTTTCCGAAAATGCTTTTAATGGAAAACTTTTCCGTTAAAAGCATTTTTGGAAATTCATGCCAGTGTAGACGTTGTAGCCTACATGTTTTAAAATGTGATAAGCCAGTGTCATGATTTTTTTTAGCTTGTCTCTTTAACTTGGAACTCATGAGGATGTCAGTGCTGTGTTCACCTACACTGACTCCTGATTAACACAGAGAGTGAGTGCATATTTTTGCACTGTGGGGAAAGTATACATTATGACAATGTTTAAAAACGGAGGTGGCAAGAGCCTCCTGGAAGATGCTGAGTGTGACAGGTTAAGTCCATAACAGTTCCCTAGGGTTATCTCCTGGTGTGCTGATCATGCCACTGATTCCCACCTTCCTGCTCTTTGGGGTTCCCCACCACCCTGTTCTGCTAGGCCAGATCCTCTGGTCTCCCCCAAACAACACACAGAGGTGGGGGGGGGGGGGTTACCTCCCTTCAGAGCAATGCAGGATCAATTTAATAAAAATATAAGACCCATTGGTGAACAGGATTAATCCATTGTGGTTTCTTCTTTCCAAAGAAGCCTTGATAATCTCTTTTGCTTGGTCTTTCTTGGCTTTAGTACTTTTCATGTTTTCAATAGAATTGAGCATAAATATGTTCTCCTCCTTTGTTCACTAGCTGGATATTATACTGAAAAAAGGCCAACATTTTGTCTTCACATATCATGTCTCTTAAAAGCAAGTATGGTAGTGTAATCTGGGTATGTGTCATCATTACTGTGGCTCTGGGAATTCATCCTGTCTTACCAATCCAGCAGCTCTTTGTCACCATGTCTCACTGGGGCACAGCTGAGAATACCAGATTCAAACTTCTGAAACATAGATAGGATTACTCCAAACTGGTGATTATTCTATTATTAGATACTAGCCAATTAGCCCGTCATAAAATGGGATTTTCAGGTCTCTCATCCACATCGGTCTTCTCTCCTGAGCCTCCAGTCTCTCGCTCCATCTCTCTCTCTCTCTCTCTCCCCCCTCTTCTTACTGCCTCCCCCCCTCTCAGCTCTCCTCCGCCTTCTGCCTCTCTCTCCGTCTCTTTCTTTCTCTTCTCCCCCTCCTGCCGCTCTCTCTCTCTCTGCTCTCCTCTGTCGAGGATGCACGCTCATCCAGGCCCCACCCCCTGGACATGTACATCACTGCCCCACCACCCTTCGCCTTGTGCCGTGGTGCTCGGCTGAATTCTGCGCCACTCAGCTGGGCCGCCGCGGGGAAGCAAGCGGGGCAAGCAGCCATTTGGGTTCCCTCGCAGCGGCCCAGCTGAGCGGCGCAGAACTCAGCCAAGCACCATGGTGGGAGGGAAAGAGGGCAGGGCAGTGATGTATAGGGTTGCCAGGTGTCCAGTTTTCTACCGGACAGTCCGGTTTTCAGGCCCTCTGTCCGGTAAAAAAAATCAGAAAATACCGGACATGTACAATGTCCGGTATTTTCTGGTTGGGCACCAGACGGGGGAGTGGCTGGAAGGCAGGGCGTGATCAGCACTGGGAGCCTCTAGTTGCCTCTGGGAAGCAGGGGAAGCTCTGACCCTGCTCCTGAGCGCTGTTCCAGCATGTGCTGGAGCCGCAACTGGATTTGCTTCGCTGGGAACATTAGCAGGGCAGGCAGCACCCTGGGATCTGCATGTTCCCGAGTGAGTCCGGCTCCCCGCCCCCCACCAGCCAGTTCCTCCTCCCGGTTTACCACAGCCAGCCTCGCTGACCCCGACTCCCACCCCTGACCAGCTTAGCTTCCCGCCGGCTGCCCCTCACCCATTCTCCCCTGGCCAGCTACACTGCCTCTGACCTCCCCCTCAGCTCTGCTTCCCACCTCCACCCACCTCCTGTCAGCCAGCCCCACTCTTCTCTCGGCCAGTCCCTCCCCCGTCCCGCTCCGGATCAAGTGTGTCCGTTTTTTTTTTACCCTACCCCAGTGACGTACATGGCCAGGAGACAGGGCCTTGTACATCACCACCCTGTCCCCTTCCCCTCCCGCTGTGGCACTCGGCTGAGTTCTGCACTGTTCAGCTGGGCTGCCACGGGGGAGCAAGCAGAGCAAGTGGCCGTTTGGACTCCCCAGTGGTGGCCCGGGTAAGTGGTGCAGAACTCAGCCGAGCGCCATGGCGGGAGACGAAGGGGGGCGGGGGGGTGATGTACACGGCCAAGCCCTGCCCCCTGGCTGTGTAAGTCACCGCCCCACCCCCTTCCCCTTCCCTTCCCACTGTGGCACTCTGCTGAGTTCTGTGCCACTCAGCTGGGCCGCTGAGAGGGAGCAAGCGGTGCAAGCAGCTGCATGGGGACCGTGGGGCCCAAACGACGCTTGTGCCGCTTGCTCCTCCGCGGTGGCCCAGCTGAGCGGTGCAGAACTCAGCCGAGCGCCATGGCGTGAGGCAACAGCACCCCCCAGAGGTGACTCGTAACGCTACAGCATTACAGAGTCACAGACATTGGGCTACTATATATATGATACCATGCCAGAAAGAAAAGTAAATATCTGTGTCACCACCCTCATTGATGGGAAGTCCACACTGCAGTCTCCCTAAACATCCCAGCCTTGTTTCACCACCCAGACACAGAACTTAATGACGAGTGGTTATCTGAAAACATTTTTGTCAAACAAAGGATCCTTCTAATCCCAAGAGATCAGCCACACAGCCTGGTCAATATATAACTCAGATCTTATCCAATAATCATATTGTTGCCAGTCCTTTAGTATCTAACATCTAAAGGTCTATTTATAAGAAAAAAAGAGAGAGCGAGATAAAATGGTAAAATAAATCATATACGTACAATCATTGCAAAGTTCTGGTTTGTATCAATAATGGAATAAACTGCTGGTTTATAAAGTGTCTCTGGTAATCCCCAAAAGACTGGAAGGTCCTTAATGCATTGGTTGGAAAGCTCCTTTTAGTGTCAGTCCAGAGATCAGAACAGGAAGGAGACAATGGAAAATGTGGAGGGGCTGCTCTCAGTTTTAGTTTGTGGGAAATTATAGGCACATGGTGGAGTCCAGGGTCACATGAACTAGTCACATGCCCTTGATTATTCGTAGAAGTAGCCATTACCCATATTCTGGTGAAGGTGTCCAAGAAGCGGCTCACCAGGTGGACACAGACTTCTGTGTCTTGCTGTGAGATTTCTTTGATGGGCTATCAACTTGAATGGTTTGTTTGCCATTTGCTGGTCAAATTGGATGTAAATTACCTTGTGGATATTACCACAGGAGCAAACACGTTTAAAATACAACTATATAGTCAATATTTGTAATTTTTAATATGCAGATGATACATGATACCTTCCATGACATACTTTGTATAAGACTTGTTGCAGTTATCTGAGGGTATGTCTGTACTGCATACTTATTTCAAAATAAGCTATTCCGGAAGAAATACTCCAAAATAGCTATTTTTTAAATATCACATCTACACTGCAGGGAAGCATCAAAATTAGTCCGAGACAGGCTTCCCTAATGTAAACGTGCTATCTCAATTTAGAGCCCCAGGAGGCATTGGGGAGGAATAACTTAGAGTGAATCTACACTGCAGGGCTTAACTCAAAATAATCTATGCAAATTGAGCTGTGTTAATTGCGTAGCTTATTTAGAATTAGCTTATTTTGACATAGGGAGCATCTACACAGCACTTATTTTGAAACAGAGCACTCTTCCTCTGACTTCCCTTATTCTTTGTGCAATGAGGATTACAGGAGTCAGAGAGTGCATCTACACAGCAGGGCCTACCTCAAAATAAGCTATGCAAATTGAACTATGTCAATTGTGTAGCTTATTTTGAAATTTAGAGCATCTACACGGCACTTTTTTCAAAATAGAGCACTCTTCCTCCAACTTCCCTTACTCCTCGTACAAGGAGGGTTACAGGAGTTGGAGTAAGTAGTCTTCCAGCTTGACAGTATTTCGACATTATTTCGAAATAACTGCTGGCTGTGTAGACATGCACTAAGTTATTTCAGAATAATGCTAGTTATTTCAAAATAATGTTGGTGTGTAGATGTACCCAGAGTAAGAAGCTCTCCAGCTTGACAGCATTTTGACACTATTTTGAAATAACTGCCTGCTGTGTAGACACAGACTAGGTTATTTCGGAATAGCACTAGTTATTTTGAAATTGTGTTACAGTATAGATGTATCCTTAGCATGGTGCTGGTGAGGGGCTATTTCAAAATAGCAGCAGTGGAGCATCTACACACACCTTACTTAGAAATAGCTATTTCAGAATAAGCTGTCCATTATTTCAAAATTATTTCAAAATAATGGAATGACCGTGTAGACACTCACATTGTTATTTTGAAATAATGCTAGTTATATTGAAATAATGGTGCAGTGTAGACACACCTTAACAGTGGCAATACGAATTATATAAATGGTCATGTTTCAGTCATACATCATCACACTTTTAAAAGAGTATTTTATAGGGAAATAAAACATCAAGTTCCTCAGACTGTTTTCAGGAATGAAGAAGCAGTAACCTTTCCCAAAGGTCTCTCTCTTGTTATTTCTGGATATATTTCAGAAAGCTCCCCCCACCAAGGCCTAATATTGTATATCGGAAATCAGATTTACAAAAAATATAATTAAACCTACAAATTTAAATGTTCTGAGATCCTAGCAATGTGGATTAATTCCTCTTGTGTTTTCATAGAAGCCATTTTATTTTTCTTTAAATGCCTTCATCCTGATCTTGTAACTTGTTTGAATTCAGTTGTCTTTTACTCTGTGTGGCTCCTGAATGCCTGTTGTGAGTGAGACCTGCAGAACTTTTTCTCTCTTATTTGTAGCGTCCTGCTTTGTTGTTCCAGATTTTAATTCTTGCCCACTTCTGATGGAAGAACAGAAAATCCCATTCCCACATCTTTCTCTATCTCATGATGCCTTTAAATCTCGACTGGATATTTTTTCAAAAGAGGAGGTATAGTTAAAACAGAAATCATGGTCTTGACACAGAGATTAATGGGTGAGATTCTTTGGCTTGTATTAAGGAGAAGGTCAGACTAAATGGTCATGTTGATCCCTTTTAGCCTTAAAAATCTCTGAATATAAATCTTACTTCCCGTTAGCACATCCTGTTAATCTTTCATCTCATTTTGCTGTGTGCCATAAGTTTTAGTTTTCTCCACACCCTGGGTTAGCTCAATAAAACTCAAGCAGGCAATTCTATATGTACCAGTGGATTTTGTTGTGAATAATGCTTATACAGGTGAACCCCAGACTTACAACCTAATTGATTCCTGGAGAACCATCTTAAGTCAAGCCGTCGTAAGTCGAACCCTTATTTCCCATAGGCGCAATATTATAAATGGCAGTTCCATTTGTGGAGACCCATTTCATACCCTAAAAATACCAAAATTGACTACAGAAATAGAGGAAAACTAAACTAAATAGTTCAAATATTGCACAAAAATAACTAAAAAGTGAAGACAGATGTGGCAGAGACCTGCGCAATTCAAGCAGCAGTTGCAGGCTGGCAGGTGTGACTGACTTTGTGCATTTCCTGTTTTGGGATGACACATGGAGTCTGCGTCGTACGTCGTCGTAAAGGTGAGCTGCAGATGTAGGATAGTTTTAGGAGTTATCTCATGAAAAAAATGGTCATAAATGTGGGGCGTCGTAAGTTGGGCAGTTGTAAGTTGGGGATCACCTGTAGTGAATTTGTCCATTATTCAACCAGTTCTATTTCCAAGTATTGTGCTGCAGAGACTGATAGTCACAAATAGTTTATAAAGAGTGGTATGGTCTTTCAGTCCAAAGACATAAGCATTGTCACTGAAAAAGTAAGAATATACAAGACTCTGGAATCCCATCTTGATTGTTAACAAGAAGTCAGTAGATAAGAGACCATTCACCTGGAGTCCATCTAATCTTGCAGGCTTGCTATCACATGAGACCAACCTCATTTAGCAAACAGGTGTTTAATTAAATAGATTTTCCCCATCCATTCAATTTATTTTAAAATACCTCATGCTAATTAGTTCACATTTACTCTCAAGTTGACTTACAATCAATTCAAGTTTATGAAAAATGTTATTGGCATGTTTAGATGAATACTATACAATAACTAATCAGTGTCAACAAGGCTTATTCAGTCAGGGTAGGATGTGACTCACTCCCAGCTGTTGATGGGAAGGCATGAATATGCCATCATGTGCCAGCTATGTTATGTATATTGGCCAAATGGACTATCTTTGTGCTAAAGGTTAAATGGCCACAAATCAGATAGCAAAAAAGGTCACATATAAAAACGAGTAGGAAAACACTTTAGCCTTCCTAGACACTTAGAAACAGATTTAAAAGTAGCTATCCTTTTACAAAAACCTTCAAAATCAGGCTACAAAGAGAAACAGCAGAGCTGCAATTAATCTGAAAATTTAACAAATTAGGACTGAATAAGGACATAGAATTGTTATTGCGCTACAACTGCAATTTTCTTCCTTCTCTCGATATGCTAGTATATATAATATCCATCCCAACCTCGGTGATTTCCATACATCTGACAAAGTGGTTTTTACCCATGAAAACCTGTGCCCTACAAAATATTAGTCTTTAAGGTGGCACAGGACTCCTTGTTTTTGCAGATACAGACTAACAAGGATCAGAGAGGTAGCCGTGTTAGTCTGAATCTGTAAAAGCGGCGAGGAGTCCTGTGGCACCTTATAGACTAACTGAAGTGTTGGAGCATAAGCTTTCATGGGCAAAGACCCACTTCGTCAGATGCATGTAGTGGAAATTTCTGGAGGCAGGTATAAATATGCAGGCCAGAATCAGGCTGGAGATGATGAGGTGGATCCAATCAGGGAGGATGAGGCCCACTTCTAGTAGCTGATCTGGAGGTGTGAATTCCAAGAGAGAAGAAGCTGCTTTTGTAGATAGCGAGCCATTCACAGTCTTTGTTTAGTCCAGAGCTGAGTATGTCAAACTTGAAGATGAACTGTAGCTCAGCAGTTTCTCTTTGAAGTCTGGTCCTGAAGTTTTTTTGCTGCAGGATGGCTACCTTTAGATCTGCAATTGTGTGTCCAGGGAGTTTGAAGTGTTCCCCTACAGGTTTTTGTATGTTGCTATTAGGACTAACAAGAGTAGCTCTCTAAGAATTGTTCTCTAAGAATTGCTCTCTCCTCCCAGGTTTCCTCCTCCCCTCTTCCACCCTCTCTTCTCCCCTCTCCCACCTCCTTTCCCCAGTCTCACCAGAGTTTCATCCCCCTCCCCCCAGTTTTGTTAAATAAAGAGAGTTTGTGTTCATGAAAATACGTGTATTTTATTTGACATCAGGAAGGAGGTTAGGGAGGGGTAAGTGGAAGGTCGTGAGGGAGGAATGAGGCACAAGCCTCCAGGGGGAGACACCAGGGAGGCTCTTAGTGCTCCTCAGAGTGGAAGCTCTCCCACAGGGCCTCCTGAATACTGACAGCCCCCAATGGGCCTCCCGGATAGCAGCCTGCAGAAAGTGCAGCCAGGCTCGCAGCAACGCATCCAAGAGAAGCACTGGAGTGCCCAGGGGCAGCTCTGGCTCCATGTTGCTGTGGTGTCCCGAGTGAGGGCAACCAGAGTACTCAGAGACAAAATGCTTTGCTGTCCCTCATCAAGGTAGGCAAGCAAGCAGGGAAACCTGAGAACTGGCTTTCGGGGGGGGGGGGTCCCTTTAAGCACAGATCTCAGATAGCCTCAGGCAACAGCAACAGTTAGTCTTGACCTGGTGCCCTGCTGGAACTGGTTCCAGCCAGCCTTAAATGCAATTCAGAGTCCACTCAGTGTGGACACACTATTTCAAAATAGCAAAATGCTATTTCGAAATGCATTTTGTGTGTAGATGCGTTATTTTGAAATAACGCTGTAGTGTAGACATACCCCAAATGATCTAAACGTGCTCACAAGCAAAGGAGATTTGAAACTAGTGTTTATAAAATTAAACATGAGAAGATGATTCTTACAATTGCAGTGTTTACATTGTTTGATACAATAGCTTTGTACTCCATACACCATGATTTTATTCTGGAGCTTCATTGAAGGGCATATGCTAGCCAGGTTTCACAGGCTAAGTGCAAGAGGAGAGTGTTGCAATGATGCCAAAATCTCAGATTAGGACATGTTCACAATTTGTAAAAATGCTGAGTTGGAAGCTTTGGGGTGAGAAGAGGGGGAAGTCAGAATTTTTAATGCTGAAACACTTGATTAAGGGAAAGTTATTAACTCCCAACTTTGTTTTGATATTAAAATTCAGCATCAACAGTTATCTATGAGGCAGCTGCCTGAGGAGGAAAATTAGTGGAGGAGAGGAGGAAGGTTGCTAGGAAGGAAAGTTTTCAATATGCCTGCTTTAAATTGAGCTACCTGGAGCCCTAATCCTCTAGCATCTAAGAATGAGCATTCATAGTAAAATCTGCTAAAGTTTAAAATTGAATATCAATCTAAGAAACCAGGAATACCCAGGTGAGTATACATTTCTGGTGCTACTTAAAAGACATTAGTTACTTGATACTTTCATAATACAATAACATTGTATGCAATCAGTTGAGACAGTTATTTATCATTTGAAGTTCAGAGGCTTATAATCAGTTGATGGCTTTTTAAAATTATATAAATGTGCCTTAATTATCTCTGTCTGACAAACACATTACCTAAGGTACTTATGCATTCTTGACATTATACAAAATACGTCTGGCTCATATTCATAATTTTGTACACCTGCCATACTTTCATCATGCAAGCATATTAATGATCAATGAGTTTCTGATAGTTTTCCAATGATATCTTCAGGACACGTTTCAGATACAGATTTGACAACAATGTATTAGGTGTAGTGTGCATGTCATGCTTGATGAATTGTGCACACTAATTAGTGAACCACTAATGAGCCTGATCTGTACATTAAAAGGTGGTAAATGCCATGGTAGTATCCTTCTTTTCAAAGGAGCAGATGGCTGCAGCTTCAAAGGCACCGTACAGCAATCTTCTTCTGTGCAAATAAATATATTTTAGAGTGTTGAACCTCATTTGAAGTTTATTTAAATAATTGATGTGAGTGGTGTGCACGTGGAGTCTAGGAATTCCCTTCACTTCTGGGCAATGCCCACAGAGAAATCTCAGAACAGAAGAATACTGTGCTTTTCAAACAGTCACAATTTTTTCATTCAGAATCCCTTCATTTGTCTACCGGTGAGCTTGTGGAGATGTCAGAAAACAAGGAAACCACTTCAAAAACATTCTATATCAGTGAACTCTTATTATTTTGAAACCTGAGAATCTCCCCCTGCCCCTGCCCAAGTCTTGATTAGGCTTTTCTGCTAGCCCAGCTACTCTCCGGACTTTCTTCTTCTCAGAAAATAACTATATTTTAAAATGCTGCTAAACCCAATGGAGCTGAACTAGTTTAAGCAGCAATGAGATGGGACAAATGGGAGGAAACTGAGGACTGCAGCAGTTCAGGCAGATCTGAGCCAAATTCAGACCTGGAATTAATGAGTGCAGCTCTCATTGGCTTCAATGGAATAACATGCCCTTGCTTGCAATAATGCTGAATTTAGCTTATCCTAAATTACTTTTGGGTTGGCAAGTTTAGAAAAAACAACCAATTATTTTTTCCTCAACTTTTTTCCTAGTGTATTCAGGATCTCAATGACTATCTTCTAAAGAAGCCTTTAGAGTGCAAGATGGATTTTCCACTGCTTTGCACTGTGTGAAATCATATACATTGGTGAAGAATGGGTGTAAAACACAATCATTCTGATTTGTGGATCTGTTGTGGTATCAGCCCTAGTGTGTCCTATTAGTTGCAATCTCAGAGTATGAAATGGATCTGAGTATCTCTTGAAGGCATAGAAAATTAGAGACAGAGACAGAACGCAGGAGAGAATCTTTACTAACGGATGAGTTCAAGGAAAAGCTGAGGCTGTATATTATCTTTAAGGTTTATGTTGTGGTGGCATTTAACAATAGAGGGAAACCTCAGGAAGAGAATAACTTTGGAATGGAGCCTTGGTGAGCATTTACTGGGACAGGAACAACCTAGAAACACCCGCTGCTTAGACATTTCTCTCCCCTCAATGTTTATATTTCAGTAAATTTTCCCATTTCCCATCAGTAGGTCTTTGCATGTCCATGGCTTGTTCACAGGCCAAAATACGAGTCCCTGCTGCCATAGCTGTCTCGTCTCTCTCCTTGTAAAGGAACACGAACTAGCTCAAATCAAGTTGTATTTAGTGAGACGGGATATCACAATGTAGTAAACCTGAAGATTTTGGATATAAAAACCAGATAAAAAGGGGACTAAATGTCTTAGAGGACTGGCAAAAGAATTCAGAACATTTTGCTGCCATCGAATTGGCTGTTCAATGGTCCATGAGAAATGAGTTGGTGGTCTCTCATTTCTCACTGTAATTAACAGTGGGTGTGCATAAACACCTAAGGTGTGTCTAAACCACAGGGTTTTGTCGACAAAAGTGGCCTTTTGTCGACAAAACTGTACCTGCATCTACACTACAGTTTTGTTGACGGTGGTAAACCTCATTCTACGAGGAAAAACGCCTTTTGTCGACAGAGTTCTGTCGACAGAAAGTGTTATTGCAGCTACACTGTCCTTTGTGCCTACACTCTCATGTCGACAAAGCTGCCTGCTTTGTCGACGGAACTGGATGTAGTCTAGATGCTCTTTGTCGACAGACGCTTTGTCGACAGTATCTGTCGACAAAGCGTCTGTCGACAAAAGCCTGTAGTCTAGACGTACCCCTATAGAGAGGTGGTAGACTGTAAGCTCTATGGGGAGAGGGGTTCGTTCCCTCGAATGTGCTCAGCACTACTATGTCATTGTATGTAAAAGAAATAATCCTTAAAGCTGTCAGAAAAATGGGAGGGAGACCTTTTTCAATTGCTCATTAACATTTTAAACTTTTGACCCTTCTACTATTGAACTTAGCAAAGAGGCCAGTGGCTGAATAGACTGAGACCTTGCACAACCCTCCAGATGGTTGAATAACTCTCCAAGTCACGGTGGTGGAACTTTCACACCTTCCCACACAGGCTTGCAAATCTAGCTCCTTTCATGGGCCATATCATCCATTTAATCAATATCTGCTATAAAAATAACAACCCAGATGGCTGGTAAAACCCTCATCAACTGTAATAAGAGAAAAATAATAAGGCCTGATCCAAATATTGCTGTAATCAGCAAGAATCTTTTTTGTTGAATTCAATAGGTTTTTCACCAAGCATATAAACTGGGTTTCAGAGGGGTAGTTGAGTTAGGGTATGTCTACAATAGCCCCCTAGTTCGAACTAGGGAGGCTAATGTAGGCATTCGAAGTTGCAAATGAAGCCCTGGATTTAAATATTCCCGGGCTTTATTTGCATGTTCCCATTCAGTCGCCATTTTTAAATTCCATTAGTCCGGACTAACTGCCCACGGCTACACGCAGCAGTGAAACAGCAATTCGAACTAAGTCCTTAGTTTGAATTAACTGTTACTCCATGTTCGAACTAGGGGGCTAGTATAGACATACCCTTAGTCTGTAACTGGAAAAACCTAAAAAACAACAAATTGTCTAGCAGCACCTTAAAGACTAACAAAACATGTAGATGGTATCATGAGCTTTCATGCGTACAACACACTTCCTCAGAAGACTGGAGTATTAGAAGTCCAGATCCAAGAATACAATACAATACAATACAATACAATACAATACAATACAATACAATACAATACAATGCAGCTCATGATACCATCATATAAACTAGGGTAAATAAAAGACTGACCACAGAACTTAAATACAGCATTTTATTCACTAAGAGGCAAATCTTACACCTTCCTTCACACTGCCGCAGAGGGTTCAGTGCTAGTGGGACCAGTACTTTGGGACGGAGGGAGGGGCACTGCAGCTGCCTCAAAAGTCCTATGGATCAGTTCCAGGGTGGCTTGCAGATTACCAAGGAACCTGGCACGGGGTGGTAGCAGGGGCCCAGCCCACCCGCACTCATTATGGTGGCAGGAGCTTGAGCAACCAGGCAGCCTGCTCCGCCCTGCCATGTCCAGCCGCCCTCTCCCAGCCCACTGCACTCAGCTTCATAGCAGCAGCAGCAGGAAGCAGAGCACCCCGGCTCCACCTGCTGCAGAGAAGTGGAGAAGTGCAGTGCAGCGGCTGGAAAAAGGTGTCGGGGGAAGCATAGCAAGCTGCTTGGGTGCGCTGGCTTTTGCTGCTGTGTGTGTGGGAGGGGTAGGGGTAGTGTGAACCCTTGCTGCTGCTCCACGCCAGGCCCACTGGTAATGCCCCAGCTTGCTCTGCTCCTGGGAGGGGGGCTTTGGCAAGGGGGCAAGGCAGGAGTGGGAGTTGAGGGAAAGGGTGGAGCGGAGCAGGGTCTGTGGCATGGGAGGTGCCCGGGTCCTGTACCTCATCCACTGGATGGTAGTCCCAGGCTCCGAACCCACCTAGGATGGCACTGGCTGTACCACACATGAAGGGGGCAGGTTTGCTGGGCCATGAATGTGGGACACACACCTGAGTTCAATTGTGGTCCACAGCAGTGCACTCTTTCTTTCACTCTCTCTCTTGCTCTCTCTAATTTTCAGTTTTCTCTTCTTTGTAAGTCCTTTCACAAATTTCTAGTTAAAAAAAAAAACTTTAAAAATAGTTTTCTGCAAAGCAATTTGCATACACCAAGCCTTTGGATAGAGTTACTTGGAAGACATCTGTAAATGCATACTAGAGGAAAACTGAAATGGCATGCAAATTATTGTTTATGGCCATTTTCTGCTATAGGTTATTTTGGGAATACAGCTGGTCCCCAACTTATGGCCACCTCGACTTACAACCATCCACACTTACGACCAAAGCAGTCGTAAATGCGGGCTCCTAGTTATGAACGCGACCCGCGCTTACAAACAGTGCAGTCCAATGTAACTCAATGGGCTCCGAGTTACAACCATTTTGAGTTATGGCTAAGCATTTGGTCTGTAACGCGTTCATAACTCGTACATTATTTTTACCAAATCTCTGTGTGGTACTCTGCAGCAAGGTGCTAGGGAGTGCTCATAATTGTTTAAACAAGACAGAACATTTTATGATGCAGGAGAAATGCGAGCAAAATATTTGACAGTTTTCCTTTTGACATTTATTGTTTAGATTTGTCTGAAAGGTTAAACAGTCTTTTCTGCTTGTTGTAATATGCTTTCCAGTACATTCTCTCTGCAGCTTGAACAGATACATAGAAGTTTATGTATGTGAATAATCTTGGTTGATGTTGCAATATATTTTCTTTATTTCTCCATTACATATACAGCACAAATCCTAATAAAACTAGACAGGAATGTATTACAAATTCATTTTGTTGGAGTTCACTTACTCAGTGAGTAAATAAATATATGTATTTTAAATTAAGAATTTAAGCTCCATTACTTACACACAAGCTTTTTTTACTTACTTTACCGTATGTCTCTACTGTTATACTTAACGTGCTTTGCTAACAGTCTGATGGCTGAGAAGTGATGTTAGATACATTGCAGCAGTGTTAGCCGAAAAGTAGTAGAATACAGTTAAAAATTAACACATTCAGCCAAACTTTGAACCCTGAAAAAGAACTAGCAACATTTTTATACCTATGTTTTTACTTATTTATCACAGTTAATACTGTATATTAACTCTGATCTGTGGGAGGTATGTACTTCTTGCAACATCTCACTCATCTGTGAGTGGTGTGAGTAGGTTGGCTGCCGATGTGGCCCTGGAAAATATGCTCTTCCCCAAAACATGATGCCTATCTAGTGCTACTACTTCAGGAAAAGTTTGCAGCTATCAACATACAGGATCGGGTCAGAATTCATGAAGGGCTCCACAGGATGCTGCGTTAAGCTTCCGTATGACTTAGCCTGTCATGGCTGCATGCAGACATCAAGAACTCCACAGCGCTCAGCACATTTCTTGACAAAATTGCAAACCAGAATCATATTGGGGAGAAATTAATTTGTCACCTCAAGGCTGCCCAGACTATTCTAACTGAAATGGACTGTACATTTGAATGCTTCTGTTGCATTCTGTTTCCCATCAGTAGTTTGGAATAACATCTTCCTTTGCTAGTAAGGCACCAGAAGAACTGTTACATCCTCCAAAATGTGGAAGGCCTGAAATCATAGAAAAAGCTTTTGTAGCACAGCAATGAATAGCAGCACTTCCTTCCCATGCCTATTGAGATGGTCTCAATAGTTTGATTTTTTTTCAAAAATCTAAAAAGAAGCTTTGCATTTTTAATTTACCACTCTGCCCACATCCCTTTTGTAGTGATTCAGCAAGATGTGCCCAGGGAGCTCCATTGTCTGAAGCAGCCTTCTCACATTATACTGGAATTTAGTGTGTAAACGTGTCATTTTATGTTCCTGAAATTCCACATGGATTGCTTTATGCTCCTGCAGTGAGTTCTTTGAGATAATGACTCACTGTGTCAGGAGTGGGGTACCTAAGGCCCGAGATCAGATGCAGCCCACACTGGTGAGGGGTGGGTTTTTGTTTGTTTCTCACTTATGTGCAGCCCCCGACTGATTTTTCTATGGGTCAGTGGCCCCCAACACAAGAAAGGTTCTCCACCCCTGCTCCATGTCTTGTCCTGTTCCAGGCCTCTTGACCTCTACTGGCTGCTGAGCAGCCGCAGCTTGCTCACAACTGCAGCAGAAGCCTGGTTCAGCGCACCTGCATGGACTGTTCCAAGAGGAAGTGTTTCCGTGATGAACATACGTTCATACTGGACAGGGCCAACAAGAATGTCCAGTGCCAAAGACTGAGGAACTCCAGACTTGAGGAAAGACCTGATGAAGGGAAAGGCTTAGGCTGGCTGCACAGCTTGAAGACAGGGTTTCAGTGTAGTAGGAGGAGTTTTGCAGTTGTTTTGCAGTTCCCGGAAAAGGAATTGTGGCTACAGGAGAAGGAAAGAGCTGTGCAGAGAGCTGTTGGAGTGACTCATATTACTGAAGGCTTTGGTGGGTCAGAAAACACTCCCAGCATGTCCACCACCACCGCTTGGAAACTCTGCCTTTTACCTGACACAGATGAAAGCACAAGAAAAAGAGCTTCCTCTATACCGCTGGCCCAGGTAGCTGGGTGCTCACTGACCTAACCATTGCATTGGCAAGCTGTGCTATCTTTCTGTAATGTAAGGGTGGGCAATAGAGTTTTCCCATAGAGGCTCTTGGTAACAGGCTCAAGTGGCCACATTTTTGGGTGGGCGCTAAGAAGTCTGGGATATAGTTGATATGATTCCAGTCTGTGTGCTGCAGCATGGATGCCAGTACCTCAAGACTGAGCCTGGGTTAGAAGATTCTTAACCTATGGTTAACAACAGTGTAGCTGCTCTAGTCCTGGGTTCTCTAGCCCAAGTTTAGCTGACATGAATCCTACTAATCTCGGGATTACATTTCTGTGTAGACACACACATTGAATTCACTTGAAAAACAATATTTTTTACTTTCATTTTTGGTTTTTCATTAAAAATATATTTTTGATAAAAATAATTTTAAAAGTCACGTGGGAAAACCTGTTGTTTTTTAAATAATCTCCACTGCTTAAGTATGGTCTATGACCCTCTACCATCTTCTTATTCCCTTAGTAGGTATAGATTGTGCAGGTTGAGAAGGGTGATGTGTGGGGTTCTCTTGATATGCAGGTTACGCTTCCATGTAGAGTGGAGAGGGGGAAGTAATACACCAGTTTCCAGGTAACTTATGTGTTGGGTCCCTTCTCATGCAGTTTATTTCTGATGCTTAAAGGGTTTTCCAGGCTGCACATTTTAGATTGTTTCCATTTAGAAGACTTCTGCAATGTTCTTGTAAAAGGCTGTGATGGTCTGTTGTGCATAGACTAATTAATACACATTTGCAAATGACGATATAGCTATTTTGGGGTGACCAATATTCAGTTTGCTTAGTAGAGCCCATTTACAGTTGATGTATATTTCAGTAGTTAATGTCATTATTTTGATAGGTAATATAGTGTGAGGACTCCAAGAAAAGTGCCCCAAATAAAGCCAGAATTTGCTTAAGGAACAGCAGGGGGACCAGATTTGTCTATTTCAAAACGTGGTATAGTTTGGATTAAGTTAGCATGTTGAGCTCCTGATGGTGTTTCCACAATATATGGAATCTATTTTCTCATTAGCCATTTCTCCAAATTGTGCAATACAATCTAGAAAACAAGAAGTAACCCCCAGTTTCTGGTGGCAGAATCTTATAACCTCCATAGTCTGGAAGACATTTGAACTGAAGGGCACCCTGTAAAAGGGACAGAATGAGATGACTCTAAAGTAACATTGATCAGTACAGGCAGAATTTTATTACAAGTGTCAATTAGATTGAAAAGTGTTATAAAAAAGATCATTTGCATAGCTGTAGGGGACAAGGAGAAACATTATTTGGAAATCTTCTTTGCTGATTGTTTAATGGTCCTTTAAGGGGGTTAGAGAGGTAATATTCCTTCCTTCAAGCGCATGGGAGAAGGTAGACACTTTCTGACTAGTTTTGAATTAAAGCTCAAGAATGAGATGTGTGCGGTTAGTTAAGAAAAGGAAGAGCTTTGTTATGCACCAAAGTGTTCAGTGAAGCATCAAATTTACCATAGCAGAGAAGACTATTGACTTTATGTATCCTGCTGTTACCTGATCCTGATACCTCAGAGAAAGTTAAAAACTAGCAATGAGAGCTGGTTGAAATTTTCTTTGACACAATTTTTCTTAGAAAAACAGTTTTGACAACAGCCACTTTTTTCAATGAAAACCTTCATGGTCATTGAAATAACAAAAGAAAAACTTCATTCAAAAAGGTGAAGAGGGGGCAGGATTCCACCTCATTCCTTGCAAAATGGAGGATACCTCATATTCTAAAATAATGGTTTCAGATAAAAAAAAAGTCACTGAGAAATTTAATTTAGAATTTTGTCTTTAGAAAAAGTGTGAGACCACACCTTATAGGGTATTTTGAAATTTTTTGGGGTAGGTGGTGGTATAAGAGAATCAATCGAATCTATACCTCCAATTTTTTATCTGGAATCCTATGGTGCACGCATAGATCTGTTTTCTGATGAGTGTATGAAGGCATTCTTGGCCATTACAGTCATTTGTTTATGGCCATAAGCATTTTTGTTTTAAATTTCCTTCTGGAAAAATCCTACAAAATTGAATAGGGATGAAACCAGTAGGATTTATCCCAAAGAACTATGAAATATAGTAGGGAAAGTTATTCTGCTTACAGGTAGATTTTAAGCTTTCTATAGAATTTAGCATAGGATGCAGGGGTAGTAGGAAAATCCCTGCAGACATTGAGTGATTTATCATCTAGAAACTTTCTAAAAGGGTGGACAATTACAAATGGTAGAGAAGTATGAAGTCTGACATAGCAGAATGGAAATGATGGAAAAGGCGGAGTTACTGGAACAGTTATTAATAAAGTCGTCTTTTTCCATTTTGGACCAATTTTAGATCTTTTTCTACATACGTTAAGCTGTGGGCCTCGGTAAGCCATTGGCAGAGAGAGTGGAACCTGTGTCAGCATGAAAGGGGGGTCAACGTATACATTTGCTACTAGGTGTCAGCTTTAAAATCTAACAAACTACGATTGTCAGTATATAATAGACTCCATTACGATTCTTTTCAGGTCAACTTTTAATTTGAACAACATTTCTTCCATCAGGACACTTGCTTATTCTTCACCAACCAACAATTTATTAATTTGCTCAGAACTACATTAATATATAGTCAGCATTTCACCACTCAAATGTAGGCACAATGAATAGTATCTACTATACATACACTATAGCCTTGCATGCAGTTATCATTGACCTAGAGTTGAAGCTCAGTACTTATATCAAGAACAATGAAAATTACTACACGTTTTTATTGCATTTACTCATGATCAGTGATTCCCATGCTTTAGTATCTAGCACATTTATGGAACTTCCCAGGATGAACTAGTTGGTAAGGCCTTCTGAAGAGTGTGGTTACGTGTCTTTCACTAGATTGGTCCGAAAGTGTCAGGTTTGGAATATTGAAAGCAATTGCTTAAAACAATTGTTTCCAATCTCTGAAGCCAATTGATTGGAAGTATAAAGGAATTAAAATTGAAATGATGGCTGTGTGAGGTATCACTGGAGAAGGCATAGTCAGGAAGATAACTGACCATTGTTTGTTAATGAATAGAAAGAGAAATACGGTCTCTGAAATGAAATCTCACCCCTACTACTTACTCTCTGATCCCTGGGATGGTGAAGAGACCTTTTCCACACTGCTGGTCTGGGGGTCCGTTGCACTCACAGTTCTGCAGCATCTTGTTTCAGGTTCAGTCATCTCTGCAGGGAGCATGGTGACCTCAGTTTCCAGCTGCCCTAATTGCAGAGCTCGTTGGAGGGGGCCACCCTCTGGTTCATTCATTCTGTAAACATGCCAGGCCAGTGCTCAGATTTCAACGTTTAGTTTCTCTGATGCTTCCATTGGTATCCAGTAGATGGCAAGGGCGCATAATGAAGGTCTTTAATGCTTCCCTTATCGGAGGCATTTTAAGTTTGGCTATGTCTATACTACAAAGAAAAGTCGGAAAAAGATATGCAAATTGTGAACCACAATTTGTGTATCTTTTTTCTGCTTTTCTTCCGAAAGAGGCTTTTCTGTCATTTGGCCCATCTACTTGGGGCCAAATTGTCGGGGAAAAAACCCTTCTTTTGGAACATCCCTTCTTCCTCGTAGTCTGAGGTTTACAGGGATGCTGGAAAATGCATCTGCTTTTCTGAATTTTTTTTTTTTTTGGAAAAGCAGACATATTCCTTGGACATAGCAGAGCTTCTCTGGGGTACCTCTTGTATCCTAGAAAAACTCTGCAGTGTAGACATAACCCTTCTTTCATCAAAAGGATTGTACTTCATTATTAGCCCCAACTATCAGTTAATATCCTCCTTTTAAAGTAATTTCTCTTAATATCCCAAAGTTTTACCTTGGTTTATGTGTTAATATTTCTTCTTCTTTGTGCTAGACAATTCCTATTACTTCTAGAGTGCATTGGTGGTTAGAGGGGGAGGGGGAGCTGCTGGGAGGCTTGAAAGGAGAGGTGGGCATGAGAAAGGCGGGGATAGAGCAAGGCATGTGTGAGGGCACGGGCATGCGGGGAATGGGGGCAGAGGGTGGTGAGGGGATGGGCATCAGGGAAAAAGGGGGCAAGGGCAGTGAGGGAAGGGGGAGGCAGCAGGAGGGTGCAGGGGTAAGGGAAGGTTCAGGTGCCAGAGGATTCTGGGGTGAAGCAGAAAGGCAGACACCTGCAGGGGAGGGGTCAGGGCAGGTGTGTAGAGGGAGGTGTTAGGAGAGGGGATGATGAGGAGGGGTAGCTCACATGATCAGAGTGGGGCTACTGGAAGAGTAGGTACAGGGGGAGTGAAGGACTAGTGGAGGGGGCAGGTCTCAGGAAGGCTGAGGGCAGTGAGAAGGGCAGGAGTCAAGACAGCAGAGGAGGGTGAGAAGTTGGGGGGCAGGGGGCACCAGGGGAGCTGATCGAGCAAGGGGAGGAGACATGGCAGCAGAGGGAAAAGGTAGAGGTTTATGAGATATTTATTAATAACTTGGGTGCCACAGTGGCACATGCAAACAAGCCACATGAACTCAGTACTGGTGTACAACACAAAATTCATTCTGCTCATGGGAGGAAACTCTTAGGCTACGTCTACACTGGCATGAATTTCCGGAAATGCTTAAAACGGAATACATTCCGTTTTCAGCTTTTCCGGAAAAGGAGCGTCTACATTGGCCACGGAGTTTCCGCGATAACGATGCGCTTTTCCGGAAAAGCGCGTCTACATTGGCGGCGCGCTTTTCCGGAAAAGCAGAAATCCCGGAGCCATTTTGAAGAGGGCAAAGGCCACCAGCCCTTTCCGGGGGTGGGGCCAGAGCGCCGTTCAGACACGTGCTTAAAGGGGTCTCGCCGGGCAGCCGTTGGTCTCCTGCTCCCGTGCCTTGGGGCCTCTTCCAGGGACTGACACCCTTCGCAGGTCTGTGGGTGCCCTTTGACTTTTGGGGACACCCCCCCCTTTGGCCCCCAACTGCTTTTCTCTGCGGTTTATTTTTTTGCCCAGCTCTGTGTACTATGGAGCCACGGGTGGCCATGTGCCTGGTCGGGCCCCTCTTGGTGCTGTTCCGCTGGCTGCAGCTCGTGCTGCAGGCCGGTGCCATGCTGTTCATGGACCAGGAGGCAGAGATCGCCTTGGACGCCCTCACCAGGGAGGCCCTGGCAACTCTGTCTCATCAGCACCCCACTGTATACCGGCCACTCTGGAGTTTGGACATCAGCACCGACTGGTGGGACCGTGTGGTCCTCGGACTATGGGACGACCAGCAGTGGGTCCGGAATTTCCGGATGAGAAAACAGACCTTCTTGACCCTGTGCACCTGGCTCACCCCCGCGCTACAGAGAACCGCCACCCGGCTGCGGGCACCCATCCCCGTCAACAAGAGGGTTGCCATCGCGCTGTGGAAGCTGGCCACACCGGACAGCTACCGCTCGGTGGCACACCAGTTCGGGGTGGGAAGATCCACCGTTGGCGTGATCGTCATCCAGGTAAGTCCCAGGGGGAGTGGGATGGGGGGAGGGTGCTCCACTCCAGGCCCAGGGACAGCCAAGACTCCAGGCTGGGTCGCCCAGGGGTTTTGGCCATCCCTCCCTTGCACAGGCCCACTGGTGGGGGGGGACATGGGGGGCCCTGGTGTGTGTGTGTGTGTGTGTGTGTGTGTGTGGACAGAGGGAATCAAGGGGGGGGGACCCAAGGGAGCGCACACTCACCCCTGGCTGTATGTAATGTGTTCCCTTGTGTTTCTCTGCACCCTTCTGCAGGTTGTCCACGCCATCAATGACGTCCTGCTGCCAAGAATCATCCGCCTGCGCGACGTCGATGAGACCATGGCCGGCTTCGCTGCCCTCGGGTTCCCCAACTGCGGGGGAGCCCTGGACGCCACCCACATCGCCATCCGGGCCCCAGAGCATCGAGCAGCCCACTTTATGAACAGAAAGGGGTACTGCTCCATCGTCCTGCAGGCCCTCGTGGATCACCGGGGCCGCTTCCTGGACATCTACGGCGGCTGGTCCGGCCGGGCACACGACGCCTGCATCCTCCGGAACTCTGGACTGTTTCAGAGGTTGGAGGCGGGCACCTACTTCCCCCGGCGGGACTTGACTGTTGGGGATGTACCGATGCCCATCTGCATCATCGGGGACGCGGCCTACCCCCTGATGCCCTGGCTCATGCGGCCCTACACGGGGCAGCCGGACCAGAACCGGGCCCGGTTCAACGACCGCCTCAACCGGGCCCGAAACCCAGTGGAGCTGGCATTTGGTCGCTTAAAAGGCCGCTTCCGTTGTTTGCTCACCCGTCTCGACATGGGTGAGCAGAATGCAACGGAGGTGCTGGCCGCGTGCTGCGTGCTCCACAATATTGTGGAGCGCAGTGGGGAGGCCTTCCTCCCTGCATGGGTGGCAGCTGAGGCACAGACCTTGGACCAGCCCGCCACAGCTGCCATCCGCCAGGCGCGCCAGGAGGCGGTGCGCATTAGAGAGGCCCTGGTGGAGATGTTTGCCCAAGCCCCCTAGCAGGGTCGCTTGGGTCACCCCAGAGTACTCTGTCCCAGCTCCTACCCTTCCCCACCTCCTCCCCTTACCTCCCCCCCCCCAATAGTATAGTAAAGCGTCGGGTCACAGCATATCGCGGCCGTCATCGAGTCTGTTCGTCGGGTGCGTCGGGCGTAGTTAGGGTTTGTCTTTTAAGTTAGGCTAGGGTTTAGGCCACCATCGCCGTCCTGAGGAACAGCCAACAGGATTTGGGACTTGTGTGGAAGGCTTACATCAGTGCCATCTTCAATGGATCTCCTGGCTGTTCCTCTCCTGAGGCCCGGAAGGCCCAAAGGACTGACATGGCCAGCAACAGCACGATCATCCGTCGAGGGATCTCCTGGCTGTTCCTCTCCTGAGGCCCGGAAGGACCAAAGGATCGAGGTGGCCAGCAACAGCACGATCATCCGTCGAGGGATCTCCTGGCTGTTCCTCTCCTGAGGCCCGGAAGGACCAAAGGATCGAGGTGGCCAGCAACACCACAATCGTCCTCCCTGTGCCTAGAGTTTGTTTAATAATCTCTGTTGTGTGCATCTTGTAACTGTTCTTGCTAGTTTGTAATCTGTGTTAATAATATTTTGTGGTTTACCTGTTACTGAAAAGTGTCATCATTTATTTCTGCGCCACAAACTACTGACCACTTACGAAGGCCCCCCCCCCCCCAGTGAATAGAGTACAGATTTCGTTCTCCACAGTTTGCCACCATGTTACATTTAAGTGGCTACTTGGCATCTCACATCATTTTGTACACTACCCAAGAGTTACACAATACCCAACACACGAATGAACAGCAAAGTAGAGATCTGTTTATTTACAAGGGGGGGGGGAGACCTTCAACTGGGACAGGAGAGGGGGAGACCTTCAACTGGGACAGGAGAGGGGGGAGACCTTCAACTGGGACAGGAGAGGGGGAGACCTTCAACTGGGACGGGGGGAGGCAGTTACTGGGATGGGCGGCCCCTGCAAACGCTCCTCCGGGGGCCAGCCTGCCCACGCTGGGCAGACCGCGTCGGGGCAGGCTGCACGCGGAGGTGGCCAGGAGCATGGACACGGCCAGGAACAGGGGCACGGCCAGGAACAGGGGCACGGCCAGGAACAGGGTCAGGAACAGGGGCAGGAACAGGGTCAGGAACAGGGGCAGGAACAGGGTCAGGAGGAGGGGCAGGAACAGGGCCAGGAGCTGGGATAGGAGGAGGGGCAGGAACAGGGCCAGGAGCTGGGATAGGAGGAGGGGCAGGAACAGGGCCAGGAGCTGGGATGGGAGGGGGCATGACCTGTGCTACGGGAGGGATGGCGGGGGCCTGGGCTCCGCCCATGCCATAGTGAATGGCATGCACAATATGTGCCGTGAGAGTGTCCATGGTGGTGCGCATCCCTCTGCATTCGGCCAGGAAGGCAGCCCAGGCATCCTGCCGCCACTGCAGGTCCCCCTGCACCCGCTCCTCGATGGAGGCCTGGATTGCCTCCACAGCATGGACGTGGCGCCGAAGCAGCTGGTCCCTCTGGCGGAGCCTGTGCCTCCGGGGTTGGCCTGCTGGGGGTGGCGCTGCTGCCGCAATGGAGGGTCTGGTGCTGGGTCCCGCTGCAAGGAAGAGAAGAAAGGATGGGTCAGTCAGGCAGGCCGTCCACTGTCCCCACACCGCATGCCCTCCACCCCGAACCCAGGTGACCCCACAGTTGTGTGGCTTGGGCCCACTCGGTTCCCCTCCTGCCTGCCCCTGGAGTAGGGTCCTCCCTCCAGGGTATTGTAAGCACCGCTCTGTATCCTGGCCCCATGCAGGGCGGGAGGGTGCTAGTGCAGCGTTCACCTGTGGAACTCCCTGCCGGTGGAGACTGTGAAAAGCTTTTGGGTTAATCACTGCTGTTTGACAGGGAGCGAGATGCATCCCCACGCAGTGCCTGGGAGCACATCTGGCAGAGGCGGTCTGGGCTCTCAGATCCCCTCGTGTGGGATATCTCCTGGACGGAACCAGAAGGGTGACTGGGGGGTGGGGGGATGTCCCATCCTTGCAGCACAACTCAGGGGCCCTTCTCCCTCCCACGATCCCTCCCGCAAGCCCGGTAGCCCAGGAACATGTGTGGCCCCAGTGGGGACTTCCCTTGGGGAACCAGCCAAGGCACCGGGAGCAGGTGAGGGGCTCGGTGGGGGCCACGGTCACAGGACCGTGACGCTGCGGTCTACCCAATTAGAAGCTGGCTGTGCCTCACAGCCAGGCATGGGACAGTGTGCCGTTCTCTAGTCTGCACCCTTGCTGGAGCTGCGGGCTCTGGGCTGAGTCCCTGGGGCCCTGGCCAGTTCCGTCCGGCATCCACCCTTCCCCCTGGTCCCGCCAAATGTGTGTGAGCAGCAGGGTCCCAGGCGTGGCCTGCAGCTGCCTGCCGTGGTCACGTGCCGCTCGGTCACCAGGTTGCACGTGGTTGCACCTGCTGCTTGCTGTCCTCATGCTATGCAGCGTGCAGCTCACGTGGCCTGAGTGACATGCTCTCCCCCTCCCCCCTCCGGGCACCTGGCTCCCCACCGCCCGCCCTCCGCAAACTGCACAGACTCACCAGTGGGTTCCTCCCCGTCCTCGGAGGAGTTGCTGGAGGGGGCCTGCTGGGTGGCAACGCTGGCCTCCTCACCAGATGCACTGCCGGGGCTGTCGTCTGCCTCCTCCGGCTCGGTGGGACGGTTAATAGGTGGCCGCTGGCAGGTGTCCACGGGGACCGGTGGGGCTTGAGGGGCGGGCTCTCCCAGAAAGGAGTGGAGCTCCGCAAAATATGGGCAGGCGTCGGGTCCTGCCCCCCTGCCCTCAGTGGCCCTGACATACCCCAGCCGCAGCTCCTTGACTTTGGAGCGGACCTGCTCACAGTTGCGGCTGGGGTGTCCCTGCTGGGCCAGGTTCTGCGCAAGCCGAGTGTACAGATCAGCGTTCCGGCGCCGGGAATGGAGGTCGTGGAGACCCTCCTCCTCCTTCCATAATTCGATGAGGGCCTCCAGCTCCCTGGGGCTCCAGGATGGGGCCCGCCTTTTGCGGCCCCTGGGGGCCTCCTCCGCTGGGGGTCCAGGGGGCTCTCCAGCAGGAGCTGCCATGGTGCGGTGAGCCGAAAGGAAAAAAGTGTTGGGCAGCACAGCAGGCGGCAGAGCTGACCCAGACAGGCTCCTGGCACGTGCGCCCAGCAGCCTGAGAGCCCTTTAACAGCCTCGGGCTTACCAGGAAGTCCGCGGCTCCTACGGGGTCTCCCAGCGTCCAAACCGCTTTTTTCCGTTTTTTCTGCTTTTCCGGAAAAGCTGTCTACACTGGCCCTTTTCCGGAAAAGCTTTTCCGGAAAATGGACTTATGCCCGAGCGGGAGCATCGTACGGTTTCCGGAATAGCGGCTGATTTTGTACAGTACAGCATCGTTGCTTTTCCGGAAATTCAAGGGCCAGTGTAGACAGCTCGCGGGTTATTCCGGAAAAGCGGCTGATTTTCCGGAATAAGTGGCCCAGTGTAGACGCACCCCTAGAGGGAACACTTCTCCCAGCCCCTCCGCCCCTAAGTTAATGTCACACACATTGGGGTAATGCAACTGCAGGATAGTTGCATGATGGGAGTTTGGGGGGGGGGCAAACTAATCCCTATTGGTAAGAGGATGTTGGGAAAAGTCCTTAGAGGAAGGGTCACATGACACCTTTTACTTCTGGTAATGTGTCCATCTTTCCAGGAGAGTATTACCTCCAGAGGTGTGGCCAATGGGGGGCAGGAGGCATGGTTAACATGGTCAGGGGTGTGGCTAATGGGGGGGTCAAAGTACGTTTAAAAAAATTATTTGGGTGCACACCCTAATGAAATGACCTGCACATGCCTATGAGGCATACATAAGCAAAGTGACTCTGTGGGTGCTCCAGCCCAGAGCACACATGGAAAACAATTAGTGGGTGCTTGGTACCCACTGACAGCTAGCTCCCCCTCTCCTTCCCAGTGCCTCCCACTCACCAGCAGCCTAGAAAATCAGCTCCTCTTGCCCTTCCTTCCAGTGCCTCCCACCTGCTGCCCACAAGGATTAGCTGTTCCACGGCATACAGGAGGTGCACAGAGGGACAAGGAAGAGTGACGAGAGGAGGTGCTCTGGGAGGAAGGCAGAATTGGGTGAGAAACAGGAATGCCATTGGGGAGGGAGCTAGGACTGGTAGGACCACATTGTCCTGGAGCGCTGGGGAGACCAACAATGGACCCAGAACTTCAGGATGAAGAAGGACACCTTCCTTTAGCTCTGTGAGTGGCTCGCCCCTGCTCTGCGACGACGGAACACGCACATAAGGCCCGCCATTCCCTTCCACAAGTGTGTGGCCTTCGCCCTATGGAAGCTCTCCATGCCGGAAAGCAACCGATCCGTGGGGAACCAATTTGGCATAAGGAGATCCGCCATCAGAGCAGTGCTCATGCAGGTATGGCAGTCTCTAGACACTGTGCCTGGGGGGCGTGGGGCAAGGAGGGGATGAGCTGCCCCAGGGAAAAGGGGGGAGGTGGTGCAAGTCCCCTCCCCAAGAGGGTTTGTTCTGTCCCAGCCACACTACAGACTGCCTGCGGTGGCCAGGATTGCAAGGGGGGTTGCTCCTGGGGAGAGGGTGCAGGGCAGTGGTGGGGAAGGAGCACTGTCAGCCACCCTGGCACCCCAGTGACTCTTGATTTTGAGCGTCTCTCTGCAAGTGGTCAAGGCCATCAACAGAGAGCTGCTCTGCAGAGTCATCTGCCTCACTGATGTGGACGTGGTCATCAAAAGCTTTGGTGTCCTGGGCTTCCCCAACTGCGGGGGGCAATTGACAGGACACACATCCCCATGCATGCCCCGGACCACCAGGTCTCCCTCTACATAAACCAGAAGGGATACTTCTCAGTTACCCTGCAGGCTGTGTCTGACCACTGGGGCCGCTTCCTGGACATTAATGTGGTCTGGTCCAGCAAAGCACATGACGCGTGGGTGTACCGCAACTCCTCCGTGTGCCAGAGGCTGCACGCCGGGACTTTCTTCCTTGACCACCACATCAGGGTCAGGGACGTGGACATGCCTGTGTGCCTGGTCGGGGATGTGGGGGATGTGGCCTACAACCCTGGCTCATGAAGCCCTACACGGAATACCTCTACCACTCCCAGCAGGCCTTTAATGCCAGGCTCAGCAGGGCCTGCTTTGTGGTGGAAGGTGCCTTCGGCCGGCTGAAGGCCCAATTTAGATGCCTCTTTGCCCGCCTGGACGTCTCTGAGAGGAATATTCCTCATGTGGTGGCAGCGTGCTGTGTGCTGCACAATTTGCGTGAAAGGAAGGGGGAGGCTTTTCTGCCAGGCTGGATGGCAGAGGCTGACCACTTGGCTGGCCTGTACGTGCAGCCCCGCATGGCTGCCAGCTGGGAGGCCCATCAGGGGGCTGTCGGTATCCGGGAGGCCCTGCGGGAAAGCTTCCAGACGGAGGAGTGAAGTCTCCCTGGTGTGTCCCACTGGGGCCTTGTGCCTTATTCCACTCTCACGTCCTTCCATTTTCCCCTCCCTAATTCTCTTTCCTGATGTAAAATAAAAACACATGTGTTGCCAAAAACAAACTCTCTCTATTGAACATAACTGGGGTGGGGAGGGAATGAGGGCGGGAGAGGGGAGGCAAGCGGGTGGGAAAGGGGAGGGGTAAACCTGGGAGGAGGGAGCTGGAAGGGAGAGGCAAGGGGAGGAAGGGGGAGGGGAAGCTCAGGATTGGGGGTCTTGCTGGTCCACCTGTCTCCCAGCACTGCGGGTGCAGGGGCCTCAGCATCCCCAGGGAGGAGCAGGTATGGAAGGTGGGGTGTGTGGGGAGGAAGAGGCGGGACGGGGAGCAGGAGTGGGAGGAGGAACGATAGCTGGGGCGGCAACAGGGGCTGGAGCAGCAAGAGGCACCAATCTCTGCACCAGGGTCTGCAGGTGGTCGCAGATGGCACGGCCCTGGGCAAGGAGCTCCCACCAGCTCTCCCGCTGCAGCTTCAGGTCTTCATGCACCCAGTGCTCCAGGATGCAGACCTGCCTTCACGGGATCCCCAGGTGCTGCCGCTGGTACTCCTCCTGGTTCCGGGTCACCCTGCTGGCCCGGATGCGGGAGGATGTCCTGGGCGGGGTGGTGAGCCCTGCACTCGCAGCTGCTGCAGCTGTGGAGAAGCAAGAGAAGTGGTCAGCAATGCCCACATGTGTGGTCCCTGGTCTCCTTCTCCCCCCACCCCCACATAAGGGGACAGTGATGGCACTCACATATCACGGAGGCCTCGGACGACACTGGTGATATGGCTGCTGTGATGCCTCAGGGGTCCTGGGTGAGTGCCACGCTCCCTCCAGTCTCCTGTGACTCCTGGCCATCATCGTCGTCCTCCTCCTCCTCCTCCTCTATGCCCTAGTCAGGACCCTCTGCCCCAAGGTCAATGACCACCTAGGGGGCACGGACTGTCTGCCCCCCCAGGATACGGTCCAGGGAATCATAATAGGGACACAGGTCTGGGTCAGCCCCTGTTTGGGAGCTGGCCCCTGTGTCCCTGGCATAGGCCTGCCGCAGCTCCTTTATTTTCATGCGCACCTGCTCCTGGGTGCACATGTGGTCTTTGGTGGCCAGGCTGGCAGCCATCTGCCCATAGATGGCCACGTTCCTCTGTCTAGTGTGGAGATCATGGACATTGGAGGCCTCCCTCCAAATCTGAATGAGTTCCATGATCTCCGCCCTGGACCAGGAAAGTGCCCGCCTTTTGCAGACACTGGCAGGCTCCTGGGAGCTGCCAGACTGCTCCTGGGGAGTGGTGGAGGTCTAGGTGCCAGTGGGTTGCTGGGCTCATGCTGGGCCAGGAGCAGCGACTGCTGGATCTGTGCTGGCAGGCTTGCAGCTGGCACAGGCACTGTGGCAAGAGTCTACCCCTTTAAGGGCTCCAGGGCTGGGGGGGGGGGGAGGAGAGCAGGTTTTCTGGTTTGGCCCAGAGTGGCCAGCAGGGCACCTAGGAAGGACTGGAAGCCCCCTATTTCGAAATAAGTGTCTAAACAGCGCTTATTTTGAATTTGCGATTTCAAATTTGGCATTATTCCTTGTGGAATGAGGTTTACCAAATTCTAAATAAGTGCTCTGCTATTTCAAATTAATTTTGAAATAGCGGTTTGGCTGTGTAGATGCTAGTAAAGTTATTTAGAAATAACTTTGCTGTGTAGACATACCCCATGTGTCCTTTTCTGTCTCAACCTTATTTCTTTTGATTCCATGTTTCCTTTTGCCTTCTGTTTCATAATGGTCTGGCTGAGCCAGTGACCCTGTATGTGTTATGACACTCTTACAGGCCTGTGGCTAGAAAGGCAGCTAAATGCAACACCCTAAACAGCCCAATGGGTACAAGTGTGCTACGTCCCTAAGTGGCTTGTTAAAACCTGTATGCTGGGCATGTATTTTTCCAGCAGTGAGGTTGTGAGTAAAGGTCAGTACTGGACACAGAAGCTACATTTTCTATCTTTGTCTTTTTTTGTCCTCCTAGCAAAGGGCTTCGATTTTAACAGGAATAATGACAACTCCAACCCATGTCAACTAATTTCTTTGTTCTCCAAAAAAAGAGTGATTAAGAGCATGTCTAAACTGCCCATCAGTTTTGTCATGATCATGAGGGTTAGCCAGCAGCCTGGGAACTAAGGGGTCAACCTTACCTAAGTCATGTAGATTCAGACAATAGGAAGGTAGATAGGAATTTCAAACTAGGAAAAAGGAATTTTTGGGTTTCCCTCCTTTGTCCTGAGAGTTTTCTCTCCAGCTACTGAGGGAGTCAGACAGAATATCTCCCTCCAAGAATAGACTCTTCACTCTTCTGTAAGTAGGGTAAAGTTTAGATAAATTCGTTAGGTTTTATTGTTTTATGGTTTGGGAAATGGGTTCTGACGTCTGTGTATTTAAAATGGGTATGGATCTCCTTTACAGCTAAGTTTGGGCCCATGGTGGAATTCCCCGTGAGTATATTACTTTGTGACATTACCGTCCAGTCATTATGCTTGCAACAGGAATATTGTGGTGGTGATAAAAGTTCTTTCTCTTTTCTTTTTCTTAACCTGGTATTGGTTAATTTTTGTGTCCTGGTTTGTACTTTAGAGGTGAGATTTCCCAAGTGATGTCTCCCCTCATTTTCTTATCATTACTTGGGTGGTGGCAACGGAGTTTTTATCCCCAAAATCTAGGTTAAGATTTTGAGGGAAAGGTTTTACCAAAGCCTGGAAGATAAGGTTTTGGGGTACTTTTGTGGGCCCCCACTTCTGCATTTATCGTGCCAGAGTGGGGAAGGAGCCTTGACAAGTTCAGAATCTGGAGTGTGAATAGCAGTGCATACCCAAGTGTGGTTCTGTTACTTTCCCATAGGGACATTATGGGCACAAACTTATACAGGCAGTCCCCGACGTACGCGGATCCGACTTATGTCAGATCCACAGTTACGAATGGGGCTTTTCTCGCCCCAGAGGACATGGACTGCGGGACCTCATGGTCCCGCCGCCCGTGTACTCCGGGGCGAGAAAAGCTGCTCCGTATATCCCTGGTCTGCAGACCAGGAAGACGCGGAGCAAAGCCACGGAGGGGCTCGGGCAGCCGGGCAGCCCAGGCGCACCTGGGCTGTCCTGCTGCCGGCTTCCCCCGAGGCTTTGCAAAGCCGCAGAGGGGCTGGGGCTGCTGGGCAGCCCAGGCACGCCTGGGCTGTCCCGCTGCCGGCTTCCCCCGAGTGCCTGGGCTGCCCGGCTTTGCAAAGCCTCGGGGGAAGCCGGCAGCAGGACAGCCCAGGCATGCCTGGGCTGCACCGCAGCCCCAGCCCCTCCGCGGCTTTGCAAAGCCTCGGGGGAAGCCGGCAGCGGGACAGCTCAGGCGCACCTGGGCTGCCCGGCTACCCGAGCCCCTCCGCGGCTTTGCTCCTCGTCTTCCTGGAGACCCCCCAGCAGACTAGGGAGACACGGAGCAAAGCTGGGGAGGATGCGGGTGGGACTGCGACGCATCTCCGCGGTCCCGCCGTCCGGGTTTCCCTGGTCTGCTGGGGGGCGCAGCTAGTGCGCCCCCCAGCAGACCAGGCTTTTCTTGCCTGGGGTAGAGCAGCTGGGGCTGCTGGGTTGGTCCTGCAGCGCCGCTCCTCGGCGCTACTGGACCAACCAGGCAGCACCCCAGCTGCTCTTCCCCAGGTGTCCCCAAGTCAGCCGCTGCTTAAACTGACCAGCGGCTGACTACAGGAAGCCCGAGGCAGAGTTGCTCTGCCCCGGGCTTCCTGGAATCAGCTGCTGATCAGTTTCAGCAGCGGCTGACTTGGGGACACCTGGGGCAGAGCAGCTGGGGTGCTGCCCGGTTGGTCCCCGCAGCGCCGCCCCTGCGGGGACCTACCCGGCAGCGCCCCAGCTGCTCTGTCCTAGGCGTCCAGATTCAGCTGCTGTTGAAACTGATCAGCGGCTGATTCCAGGCAGCCCAGGGCAGAGCAACTCTGCCTCGGGCTTCCTGTAGTCAGCCACTGGTCAGTTTCAGCAGCGGCTGAATCTGGAGGCCAGTTCCGACTTACATACAAATTCAACTTAAGAACAAACCTACAGTCCCTATCTTGTACGTAAGCCGGGATGTATCTAGTAAGACATAGTGCAAGCTAGGGATCTTAAAGTCCTCACCCACAACAACCACATGAGAGAGTTGCAACAGAACACTTTGGGTTCCTCTTGCAATTCAAACCCCCATAGTCTAAATATGGGGCAGGTTAGACATGCCCTTAGAGACTGTTAAAAAGGCTTTTTTTCCCTTTTGAAAGCTCTCTACTACTAGAAAGAAAGGTAACAAGGATTATTATTGAAATAAAAACCTTATTTAATATTTTACATGTCAAATGCTTTAACTGTTTTTCCTTCTTTTCTGTATCTTCAATAAAAGATTAAAAGGATTTTTGGTGTGTTTACCATGATATTGAGCAGGCTGAGGTCTCTGTATATCAACCCCTGAATGTTGTTTAAAACTGCTTTATTTTGAACAGTGTCTGGGTTATCTTAGCAGTTTTAACTATATTCCATCAAAACTAATATAACAATTTTGTATTTCTTGCACTGGAGTAAACAAACATACATATCTTTTCTACAGCTAGCTAGTCCTATTTTACTAATTGTGGCCCCTAAAATCAGTTGAGTAGTCCTCATGAAGCCTTGAAGGAAGAGGTGGGTTTTATATCAGAAGTTTCCTAAAGTACAAGAATGTTCTGATATGGGGTTTTAGTTCAGGTCCATTCCTATAACTATGGCAGTAGGGGCTGAATGAGCTCTCCCTGATACCTAGTGATGAGCTGAGGCTGAGGAAGAGGACTTCAGGTGCTAACCTTGTTTGCATGGATGCAGCCTTCCTGGTGCTCAGCATAATGAGGCTGCTTTGACCAAATGATCACTTTTGGCTGGGGTTATCCCTAGTCTGTTTGTTATTGGAGAAGGGTTATCAAAGGGTTGTTACCCATGTTGTGTGCAGGCAGAACTGCGGTTGGCAAATGATTCTGATTGAAGGATTCGCCCTCAACTAAATTACACTCACTAGGCAGGGGACAGGGGTGCCAAAGCTCACTGGTGTTGAGAAAGGGCGGGGAAAGGTAGTTGTACCTGGTGGTGTGGGCCCTGTCCAAGATACCATTTGACCTTCCCTCTCTCCAATGTTTAATAAAAAAGGCAACTGAGGCTACATCTACACTGCACAGTTATTTCAGAATAAGCTATTCTGGAATAGTTATTCTGAAATAGCTTATTTTGAAATAGAATGTCTACACTGCAGGGAATCCTCAAAATTAGTCCGAGGCAGGCTTCCCTAATGTAGATGTGCTATTTCGATGTAAAGCCCCAGGAGGCACCAGGGAGGAATAACTCAGAATGGCTATTTTGAAATAGCAGAAATGGAGCATCTACACATGCCTTATTTCGAAATAGCTATTTTGGAATAGGCATTATTTTTTGTAGAATGAGATTTACAGAAGTTGGAATAAGCTGTCCGTTATTTCAAAATAATGGAATGGCTATGTAGACGTTCGCATACTTATTTCGGAATAACGGCCATTATTCGGAAATAACTTTTCTGTGTAGACACACCCTCTGAGACTCAACTGAGAGCCTAGTTGCCCATGGAGCTGAAATCCCTGATAAACAAGCCTAGGCATTAGCCCTGCTTCGGGATAGTGTCTCATGGAAGAAAGTGCTCAATTTGCATTAGTAGTGAGCCTCCCACTGACATCTGAAATCTCTAAGGACAGTGATATGTGGTAGGACCTCAAGACATTCCACAAACTGCAGAGTGGTGCAGCCAGCAGAGAGAGGGGTGAGTGGCTAGCAGGGCAGTGGGTAGAGTGGAGCAGAGAGCAGTGGTATAGAGAGAAAGGCAGCTGATGCTAAAAACAGGGCATGGACACAGAGCCTGGTGCTTACACAGATTCACAGATTCTGAACTCTGGGTTTTCACCAACCAAGGACAACTGTGAGCAGGGTTTGGTGGAGGGAGAAAGGAAGGGCATATTAAATAAACTTTGGTTGCTTGGACTTAAGGACCGGAAGCAAAAGTACATTGACTAGATGTCATGTTTATGAATCCTGCTAGTGACATTTTCCCCATAATGTGCTGTGTAATTTCCCAGGTTACTGGGTTGAGGCTCAATCCAGTTTTGTGTTGTATTGCTGAAAATGAGCTTCTAGATATTGAACCTAGCCCTGGCTGCTGCTAACTTCAACTCTCAGAAAGGCAGCAATTAAAATGAATTATCTCATGAATTTCTCTTTTTACTTTTTCATGACTCTTCAATGAACAGATCACAGATTTCTTGAGTTAATAATTTAATCTATAGAGATTGTTTTTGGCAGTTCATTGTGATTATTTGCAATTCCAAAATTCCCACTGTTGTCTAATTAGCTATATCTGATACTATTGTTTCTGTTCTCTTATTTAATGACTAAAGTAGCTAGCCAACACAGCAGCAATTACAAATGTTACACGTGAATATCCCCTTCAAAATTCATGATGTATTTTAATTACAGTGGTAATTAAATATTTTTTTCTGGTCACTGATTGGATGATCATGTAAATAACCAATACAATGCATATTGTGTAATCTTATATTCATGTAAAAATTTGCTTTTGATGAATATTTGTGTAATTGGGAATATGTATTTCATGAATCTTTGCTTGAGTGTTTTAATGCTCAAGGAAATCAAATACAAATGGGTCATGAATAAGGTTGATTTAAAATTCTCATTTGCATTTGAATGAATATTTGTAGATTTTTTTCCATTATAAGGCCTGATGATTGAGAAATCTGACTTCTGTAACTGCTTGATATGAGTTCTATTTGTCATGTAAATTTATAGTGTTTGATGTTGTATCTGTATAAATATAATACTGATTGACAAATCTGCCAAGACACAGACATCTCTGAGGAAGTCATTAACATGTGAAAAAGCAATTCTAAAGGGAGGATGTTTGTTCAGACACCACAATGGAAGGTGGTATTCTGCAATGTACTAAGTTGTGAACAGTAAATATTAAAGATGTCTTCATTTTTATGAACAAGTTTCAAGGAGTTCTCTGAAATGAGACAAATACTTGATATGCAAACTAAGAATTTAAAAGGGAGTAAGGAATAATTACTTTGATGAAATATGCTGAAATGCAAAAATAGAATTGACATTTAGATGAAAGAAATGAGAAAATGTGCAACAATACATTGAAGAAGACTTAGCACAAGGTCTTCCAAAGCCACAGAGGACTACGCACAGAAATACACTGTGTATGGATTAGTTGAAACAATAGAAAAGAATAAAATTGTCAGACACGTAGAAGAACATAATTTGTTGGGCAAAAGTCAACATGGTTTCAGTAAAGGGAAATCATGTCTTACTAATCTATTAGAGTTCTTTGAAGGGGTCAACAAACATGGACAAGGGGGATCCAGTAGATATAGTGTACTTAGATTTCCAGAAAGCTTTTGACAAGGTCCTTCACCAAAGGTTCTTACGTAAATTAAGTTGTCATGGGATAAGAGGGAAGATCCTTTCATGGATGAGAATTGGTTAAAAGACAGGAAACAAAGGATAGGAATAAATAGTAAATTTTCAGAATGGAGAGGGGTAACTAGTGGTGTTCCCCAAGGGTTAGTCCTAGGATCAATCCTATTCAACGTATTCATAAATGATCTGGAGAAAGGGGTAAACAGTGAGGTGGCAAAGTTTGCAGACGATACTAAACTGTTCAAAGTAGTTAAGACCACAGGAGACTGTGAAGAACTTCAAAAAGATCTCACCAAACTAAGTGACTGGGCAACAAAATGGCAAATGAAATTTAATATGAATAAATGTAAAGTAATGTACATTGGGAAAAATAACCCCAACTATACATATAATATGATGGGGCCTAATTTAGCTATAACTAATCAGGAAAGAGATCTTGGAGTCATCATGGATAGTTCTCAGAAGACATCCACACAGTGTGTAGAGGCAGTTAAAAAAAGCAAATAGGATGTTAGGAATCATTAAAAGAGGGATAGAGAATAAGATGGAGAATATCGTATTGCCCTTATATAAATCCATGGTATGCCCACATCTGGAATACTGCATACATATGTGGGCTCATCTCAAAAAACATATACTGGCATTAAGAAAGGTTCATAGAAGGGCAACTAAAATGATTAGGGGTTTGGAACAGATCCCATATGAAGAGAGATTAAAGAGACTGGGACTTTTCAGATTGGAAAAGAGGAGATTAAGGGGGAATATGATAGAGCAGGGGTTCCCAAACTTTTTGACACGGGGACCAGTAAATCCATTCATGAGCGTTTGGAGGACCAGTACATTCATTTGCATATTTGCATATTCATTAAACAAAATGAATATTCAAATAAGTTGTTTCTGGGCTTCCCAAAGCCCCAGTGCCAGTGTTAGCAAAGCTTTTGATACAGTCACCCACAATATTCTTGCCAGCAAGTTAAGGGAATATGGATTGGATAAATGGACTGTAAGATGAATAGAAAGCTGGCTAGATCAGGGTTTCCCAAACTTTTTACTTTAGTTGGAACCTGGTTTTTTTAGTACTGTTTTTTGCAGCCCAAAAATATTAACACACACAAAAAAAGAATGAAAAATGAATAAATTTTCAGTTTTCACTCAGATGCATCCTCCACGAAGCCTGAGCCAGGGCTTGGGGGACCCAGCGCTGCATGGGCACTCCAGGAGGTGGGAGCAGGAGCAGACTGGGGGTAGGGTAGCTCTCTAGGAGGGAGGGTGCAAGGAGGGATAGGGTTGCCAGGTGTCCGGTTTTGTACCGGACAATCTGATATTTGAGGGTTTTGTCTGAGAAACAAATTGAGAAATTACCAGACATATAAAATGTCTAGTATTTTCTAATTAGGTAAGTTTTATTATAATTAGGTGTATCCGTCCTTAGCTGCGAACTGTCTGGCTGGTAGATGTGCTCAGGCTGCCTGAGTGTGCCTACCTGCCAGGCAGTTCGCAACTACTCGAGTGAGGGTATGGGGGGGGGCAAAATGGAATCCCCAGGCAGACTCACTCCTCTGCCAGGGTCTGCATGTGCCCAGGTCAGTCCCATTCCCCCCCCCCCCCACACACACACTTCTCCCGATCTCCCAGTCAAGCCCTGCTGCCCCCGTCCAGCCCTGCTTCCGGCGGCCAGTTCCCCCCACCTCCCACCAATCTCCCCTGGTCAGCTCCACTCCCCCGATGACCCCCCCTCACCAACCCAGCTGCACCCATCCAGCCCTGCTTCCTGCAGATGGGTCTATCGTCCTCTTCCTCCTGTTCTCCCCTGGCCAGCACCCCCGACCCCCTGTCCCACCCTGGTTCCGCCGCCTGCCCTCCCCGATTTCTGCTGGACAGCCCCACTGCCTCCAACCCTCCTTCCACCACCTGCCAGCCTGCCCCCCTCATCTCCGCGGGACAGTCCCATTGCCGCCAACCCTGCTTCTGCCGCCCACCAGCCTGGATCTCCACGGGACAGCGCCGCTGCCTCCAACCCTGCTTCCACTGCCCGCCCGCCCGTCCACCTGGATCTCCATGGGACAGCCCTGCAACCCCTAATCCTGCTTCCGCCGGCCACCCAACCGCCTGCCCTGATCTTCGCGGGACAGCCCCGCTGCCCCTAACCCTTCTTCCCGGCAGCCGGTTCTCCCTTCCCCCCGCCGCCACCTCCTTCCAGCCCTCCCTGCTCTGCTCCCCTACCGGCAGCCACGCTGAAGCCTGTTATTTTTTCCCCATGGCCCGGTACCGGACTGCAACCCATAGTTTGCAAAACGCTGTGATAGAGGTATATAAAATCATGAGTGGTGTGGAGAAAGTTAATAAGGAAAAGTTATTAAAGAACTAGGGGCCACCAAATGAAACTAACTAGTGTTATAAAGCAATCCTATAGGACAATGTTCATTAAAGCACCACAAGGAAAAGAGGTAAATACACTTTTCAATGTACTGAGGTGTTAACAATAAATACTATGGACTTTGTTTTTCTGAAGAAGGTTTGCTGCACCGTTGTAGTCTCCTCCTGCCCTCTCTTGTTTACTCATGGCTTCTACATTCTCTGTATTCCTTCAATCTGGCATTATTAATATCCTCATACACCAGTTAGCTCCTTCCTGCCTCCTTGTTTTCTTGCACGGCTTCACCTTCAGTCCTCCTCACATGTTCCTGTTTCTCCATAGTTTCTTGTCCAGGTCCCTGCTCTAGCGTGATGACCATATTCTTTGGATGTGAGAATGTGGGGGGCACTGATATAATTATCACAGTGCAAACCCCTAATGCAGACCTGCTGCGTTAGTGTAGGCAATGTAGTTGTAGCCAGGGATGTCAGAGAGACAAGGTGAGTGTTTTCCAGAGCCAAAGAAGAGCTCTGGGTGGTTCAAAAGCTTGTTTCTCTCATCAACAGAAATTGGTCCAATCAACGATATTGCCTCACATCCTTTGTCTCTCTGCTATATTAATTTAGAGCAGTGCTATGGAATGTGACTTAATGCAATAAATTACCAGAGCAAGAAGTTTTGGTATAGACCCTATATTAAATGATGCAGCAGTTAGTAGTAGGGAGGGTAAACTGGAATTAAGGAGGGACTGAAGCAGAGGAATATGAAGGTGGCAGGTCTGAAAAGGGGAAGAACTAGGGAGAGGCAGCTGGAGAGTTAGAGAAAGAAACAAGGCCACTCCCGTTATCTTGTTACCTCTCCTTCCCTCGCCCTGGTGGGAAATGTCTGCCCCCAGCCTGTCCATGTCCCCACCCTGATCAGGCCTGAGGAATGCTGGCAAGGCAGTGCACATGGAAGATTGTCCTGCTGCTGCTCTGTAGCTAATGCAGGATTTCATTCCCAGGGGCTGTCTGACATGTTGTTGCAGCACTGGAAGTTAGGAGTCATAGGGAAGGCTGCCTAAGTTTGTAAAAACAATCTTTATTTTGGGGCCAAAAAGGATTCTACTGCAGGTTTTTAGGTCTGTCTTGATTTTTGAACTTGCCATGCCCACCTCTGTGTGTGTGTGTGTGGCGGGGGGATGTGACAATTACAGTGTTGCTCGCTCTCCTAGATATATGTGTGCATTTCAAAGGGGCAGTCCTGGAGCTCAGGGTCAGCTGGGGACTCCCCAGCTAATCCTGGGCTCCATGCAGCTGATTCTGGGTTCTGGGGAAATGCTGTGAAGAGCCCAAGATCAGCTGCAGAGTCCCCAGCTGACCTCAGGGTCCACTGCCTCTTTGAAACACATGGAGGCAGCATTTCTAAGGGGCAGCTGCTGCAGAGCTGATCCCCAGCTCAGCTGTGAGGTGGCTGCTCCTTTGAAATGCCACCTCTGCGCATTTCAAAGGGGCAGTGGAGCATGGGGTCAACTAGGGAGTCCCCAACTGATCCTGGGCTCTGCGTTGCACTGCCCCTTTGAAGCACTACAGTGGTACTTCAAAGGGGCAGTGCAACATTAACACCTGCGATTAATGCATTAAAAAATTTAACATGTTAATCCTGGGCTGCATTAATTGCAGGCAGTAATGCATGTCAATTGACAGCGTAATGGTTTGTATTGTAAAGTAAGTTATTATTTGTAGAAAGAAGATTCCTTAGAAGCTCTTTATTCAATATGCTTTCTTGTTCGTACTGGAGATTGAAAACCCTGGGAGTATGAGGTAAGTAGAGATATTAGTCTCTAAATACTGACCATACCTGTTGTTGAACTGTGAATCCACTACACCTCTATTACAATTTACTTACATAACAAAAACTGTGAGATTGATAATTGTAAAAAGTTAATATATTGTGCTTGTCTCCTTAATAAGAATGTTGGGGTTATTATTGTAGATAACTACAAAATCTTATTCTTACACTAGGACATTGATTTCTGGAGGAAAACTGCAGTCCTTACTTTATCTCAGTTAATGCTCAGAGAATGCTACCTATTCTGGACAGAATTTGCATTTGTTTGTGTTACTGGGTATCACAATTTTATGAAGGCTAAGGTACACAATAACGTATATACATGTGTTTCCCTATTTTGGGGACAGGTTGGATTTCTATTTTTGCTTCCTGCATTATGATATTTATTGTGATCATTTATATTATGCTGATATTCAGAAGACTCTTCTTAACAGGGCCTACACAGTAAATGATAACATTTATGGAAATCATAGATTTAAAATTTTATAATTAAGTACTTGATTTGAGCTCTCTTACAAAAGCTAGAAGTAATGATTCTTTGAAGTTTATCGTTCATGTTAATCCTTTTTGTACTACAAAAAGGCAAGTAACACTGTGACCAAACAAAATTAGAATCATAAATCAGATTAGCCCTTTGCTTATTTTTTTCACCAACCAACCAGTTCAATAAATCACTCTGCATGGCCTATACATTATGCTTAGTGCTTTTCTACTATCTACATCAGCACAACAGTGTGCTGTAAAATGTTATTTGATGTATGCAAAGTGAATCAATGGAAATAAAAAAAACGGTTTTTTATTACTTCAAATGCAGCACCGTCTACAGAGTGTTTTGTTTGGAAAGAGGAAACAACATTTTAGAGAGGCCTGTACAGTAACTTTTTGAGTTTCCATCCTTCCACAAACATAATCTGTTTCTGTCTGTCCACCATTATAAGTGGGTGAGCCAACCATAGGGTGTGGAGGAGGGAGGAATAGAGATGTGATTCTTTTGGAACTAAACTAAACCCTGAGGTTTTTCTTTAAAAGTTTGCATGCTTGTTAGGGATTCTCCCATTCTGCTGATGAAGTGGAGCCCAGCTGCTTGCTGTTTTCAATCTCAGTCATTTCCCCCTTACCTTTCTATAGGAATTCTTTCTTATATGAGTTAATAATTCTTCAAGATCTTCCTGTGCTTTCCAACCCACTCCTTTACAGAATCCCATACTTCAATGCCCATGACTCATTCACACACTTGCCAAAGTACAGTAAAAAGTATGCAGTGTGGTCTAATGGTTATATCAGAGTTCCTCAACTTGTACATCAGTATCCTTCATATATTCTTTGTCAACCTTTCAAAGCACACACAAATACATGATATTAGCTTATCATTGCTACTGTAGGAACAATGCATTTTTTAAATTGTTACTTTTATAGTAAATGTAAAGGGGAGGAGGTTGTGAAAATTTGTGATTTTGAATAAGAGGTAGCCAACCTGGAAAGGCTGAGAAACATTGGGTTATAGTATAGGAAAAGGAACCAGGGAGAGATGAGTTTTATTCCTCATTCTGCCACTCATGGTGGGATCATGAGCAAATAAATTAAGCTCTGTGCTTTTGTTTTCCAAGTTGTAAAGAAGACGATTCTGCATTGCCTTATGCAGTATGGTAGATATACAGAATCTTTGCAAGTAAGGCAGGGACATGTAGAGCCTAAAGCATAGGTACACAGAATCCTAGTATATGGCTAACCCAAAGTTTGCATCTTTGCTGAAAGAGCTCCTGTCACACTTTCCCCTCCTTTTGCACCCATAGGGTATGTCTACACTACCACCCTAGTTCGAACTAGGGTGGCTAATGTAGGCATTCAAAGTTGCAAATGAAGCCCGGGATTTAAATATCCTGGGCTTCATTTGCATCTTGTTGGGTGCCGCCATTTTTAAATCCCCGTTAGTGCGGACTCTGTTCCCGCGGCTACACGTGGCACGGAGTAGGTAGTTCGAATTAGGCTCTCTAATTTGAACTACCGGTACACCTTGTTCCACGAGGAGTAACAGTAGTTCGAATTAGAGAGCCTAATTCGAACTACCTACTCCGTGCCGCGTGTAGCCACGGGCACAGAGTCCGCACTAACGGGGATTTAAAAATGGCGGCACCCAGCAAGATGCAAATGAAGCCCGGGATATTTAAATCCCGGGCTTCATTTGCAACTTTGAATGCCTACCTTAGCCACCCTAGTTCGAACTAGGGTGGCAGTGTAGACATACCCATATAGCCTTACATAATCGTCCCATAGCTGCACTACATGTCAGTGGCAGAGCTGGAACTACATCTATATCACCCGATTCCCATTCCCATGCTTCATTACTAGACCCACTGCCTACTTGAATCTGTTTCCTATGTGTTACTTTTGGGAAACCGTATTTGCCAGAGTATACACAAAAATGTCAAGTGTAAAGCCAATATGCAGCTCTGCTGAATGTCATACTCTCATGTAACACTCTTGTATTTGGTAGCCCTGCCATGGCTCCCTTTCTCTCAGAGGTAAGCAGGACGTTTGTGGCCATCCAACCACTCTTTCCCTGTTAAATACCATTTGACCTAGAAAAAGGCCATGGAGATAGACAATATGAGTTCTTGATCTCCCATTCTACAAAGAGGTTTGTTAATATTTTTGTGAAACAAGAGTCCAGTACATCCCAAAACAAGAATACCAAATTCACATAACTTTTTAAAAATATGCACGAGGATAATAAATATGAAAAAAAAGTGAGGATGTCTTTTTAGTACTTTGATATCATCTAGATTCTCAGCTACTTGACTTCTTATCTGTAGTTAGGCCAACATCAGCCTAAAAATGGCCCAAAGGCTTAGATAGTCCAATGGTTACTCCAGCACAATTTAATCTGTGACCGCTATCCCTTTGGCTTTTATAATGTCCTTATGAAAACGTAGTACATTTAAGTATGCTTAAAGTGCCACTGGCTATAATTAAAGTTCTGTCAGCCTTTCTGTTATAAATCCCTCTTTTTGAGGTTTAATATCTCAGCGGTTTCAAATCCCATTGGACTAAATTTGATTCAAAAGTTGTCAGCACAAATGCAAATCTCCCCTTCTGTCCCTTCCCCCAAAATATTTTCAATTCATAAAGTTATCAAGTTATATATTCTATACAAAAATATCCTTGATTGGCTAAAAACCCTAACTCCCTTGCACTCTCACGCCCCTGTCTCTCTTAAAATATAAGTGGTTTGAACTACATTTTAAATGCAGAAGCACACCTATTGAGCCTGCCTTTTCTTCTTCCAGGCTACAGATGAGCTGCAACTTCTGCAAGGAATAAAACAACTAACCCTATGTTTTATTGTCAGAAAATGGATGTACCTGGAACACAACAGAAAGCTGGCCAAACTTGAGAGTCTATCTGAAAGCTAGTGTGTTCCTCTTTTTTGTCTACACACAATAATTGTACTGCTTGAACTATTTCAGCAGAGTTAAAGCAACACAACAAATTCTCTCTCACACATCCCTCTAGTCTTGATGCAGTCATATCAGTATAAAGGTGACTTTATAGATTACTCACTTTCAGGAAGGGGAATAAAATATTCCAGTATAATATACCATTAAGTCAGTGGAACTGCATCCACACTAGAATTTACATGAATATAGATGATAAAATTACAGTCCTAACCAATACAGATTATACTAGTTTGTAAATTACCTGGGGTTTCAACTGGGATGATTACTGATTGCAAGAAGGTGGCACTATCGGGAGATAGTAGCACGACAGCTTTGCCCCCTTTCAAAGGCATTTGTACTCCTGAAATGAAGATAGGCCATAGTCTTGGGATTATAGATAGACCTTGTCTAGGGCTTTATACTCTTACCCATCACCTTAGTATCAGAGCACCTACTATTCAAATGGTGCCAGTAATAAGAAGTGCCATCTTTCATCTCCAGGTAGGAAGAAGATTGTCCCTTCTCTTGGACTGTAACTTGTCCCCATTGGTTCAAGTTGTTGCTGCATCCAGACTGAGGTTTTGCAATGAATTCTCGTTGGCTCTGGATGAGGTGATCACAAGAACTGAAGTTGGATCATTGCAGGCTGGCCAGCTAATAGGTAAGATGAAACTAAGGGGAAATGTTATTATTATGCATACCAAACTGCAATTTAATGGCCTCCTTATCATTCCAAGTTGATACAGATTCTGGCAAAGGGAAACGTCAGTGGTTTTCCTTCTTTACAAAGTGATTGTGACCATTGTTGTATGATCTGTTTCCCGGCCATTGATGAGTTGCCTCATAAAGCCCGACAGGATCCATCTTCAATCCCAAGACTATGTCCTATCTTGATTTCAGAAGTACAAATGCCCTTGAAAGAGGGGAAGGCTGCGGTGCCTACTCTATCCTCATAGTGCCACCTTATTTGCAGTCAGTAATCATCCCAGATGAAGAGGCATATAGACCTACATTCAAAAAGAGGCTGAGCACTTGCAGTCCCCCTTGCTATCATTTGTGAAGGAAGCCATAATGGCACTTTGCTGTCGTGATTTTGAGTCCATGTTTACTATTGCCCGATTTTAGGTGTTAGGGTGTGTGAAGACATGAATCAAATACTTCAGGTTTTCTTGAGAAATGTCAGCAATCTAGTAAATGTGTGCAGCATCAGCTTGAGGCATTTTCCTAGGTGTGCAATTCTAAACGTGAATCAAAATCAATGTGAAGTAGGAAAGTAATGAAAATGACATCGCAGCTCCCTTTTGTGCAGTTGAACATGGAGACACCTGGGTATTTTACAGTCAAATTTCTTATGAGAATTGATTTGCTGTGAAGTTTTAAAAATCACCAATTGATTTTAATCTGTATAACGTGGTTAGTTTTATGAATATGTATGTCTGCAAGGAGAGAAAATTCCAATGGAAAGTAGTGCCATCAATAGTAATTTAGTTTTTCATTTTTTACAACAAAGGAGATGACAAGAGAGAAATTTCTCAGTATCACTGAGAAATATTATTCAGTGTCACAAATTACATCTTTTAGATACAGAAGACCACAGAATGTCGGTTACTCTATCATAATACTAAGGAAGTGAAAGAGGACAGAAGAACAGCACTTAGCACTCACACTAAACCTTTAGAACATAAGGTAACACTGTCAAAACTTTCAGTAAAATAATTATATCTTTTGTTGATGAGTAGACATTTTAATGCTATAAACAATGATGTTCTGATAATTTGGTGGTAGGTAGGAAATCTAAATACCTGCTCATAGAGTGTCTTCTGCAGAGATAAGGGAATTTTCAGAAGCTCACATAGCTAGTGAATTGCTGGTGGTAGTAAATCACTCCACCACAAATTTTAGTCCCTCACACTGTGATTTCATACGTGTTTTGAGTAGTGTAAGCTACCATTCTGGAATGTGGTGGTGTATGATTGTAAGGGTTATTGGTGAGTGGGAACTGGTTTAAATGAGCAGAACTGAAGTTGGAATGTGGAATAGTGGTGCAGTGAGAAGAGGAAATGGGCTAAATTCGTGGCAAGGAACAGAGAGGTGAGAATTTGGTTCTCTTAGATCCCTAGAAGGCAGTTAGTACTAATATTTGTGATTACAATCTCAAATAAAAAATGCAAGCAGCACCCCCATTTGTGAAAGAAAAGTGGAAGTTCAAAGTTTTTATTTCAGTGGAAAGCCACCAGTTCAGCACGGGGCTTCATAGACACTTTGCCTATTGAGCAGTTTACTGCTGCAATACTGTTCAGTTCTGAAATCTTTTTATCATTCAGGCGTATTGCTTTACTGAATTAAATCTCCGAGTGGCTGGAGTTACAGAAAATAGGCTACATATTGTAGGCAGCCCATCTCACTCTTCCTGTTTGTGACTTGAAGTGTGTTTGTCACATAATGGAATAAAATATTTATGCAAATGCGCAGAATGTGTTAAAGCAACCATTTCTGAAATATATGAAAAGACAGGGGTTTTATTGCTGTTTTTCAGTTGAAGCGAAGGAAGCACTTCAGTTTCAGTTTTTAAATATATAATTTAAAAAGTGATAAAAATGCAGAGACCATGTAAATCCAGTTCAAATCATATAAACGAGTAACACCATGTACTAGTTTATTTGCTGTCCTGATTAATTTTCTGAATGGGCAATAATTTAATAATGCTGCTGATGTGTGTGAGAAATATACTGTACCAAACACTTGAATTTAATAAATCTTTTTAATATTGGCAAGCTCTAAGAAAGATGCATGCTGCTATTAAAGGATTTACACAATGCTAAATATTTTTAGATTGATTTCAGCAGAAGAGCTTGGAGACAACTCCTGCGAGAGTCTCAAGAGGACTATGTGTTAGCATTAGTTTTATAAAAATAAAAAAATACAACAAATGTAATATAATTTGAACATTTAATCTTGTTACCTTTTAACCTCCCTGAAATGTAAGACCTTGAATTTCCATCTTAATAAATGATGTGCAGGAGTTCTTATATAATCTAGAGCTAAGATTTTTTTCCCCTCACAATTGATTCTGTTTTAGTCACTGTGGATCTTTCTCAAAGAAATTGGTAAGAAGAAGGATTAACCTCAAACAAGGGGTCACTCATGAATGACTGTTGAAAGTACATGAAAACTACACTGAAAATAATAATCCAAATGGAAATTATATACATCCAAGTTCTAGCCTCCTCTTTGATTCACAGAGCTATGCATTTAGCTCCCATTAGGGAAGATGAAGTATATATATGAAAATGAAATCATACTACATAATGTGAATGCTGGTAGGAGAGAAGCACTGGTGATGGTGGCAGATAATTTGTGACAGTGATATGACATGAATTGCTCTCAATTAACTGTAGCCTTTCTACTTTGTCATCATTTTCCTTATATCATATTTTCATACTAGTATGTTTGTATTTAATGGTCAAGAATATACTTCATCATTATCTCTGGTGGACAAATAATGAAGGAGGAGTTCCATGAGGAGTAACGGTAGTTCGGATTAGAGAGCCTAATCCGAACTACCTACTCCGTGCCGCATATAGCCGCGGGCACGGAGTCCGAACTACCGGGGCTTTAAAAATGGCGGCGCCCGGCAAGATGCAAATAAAACCCAGGATATTTAAATCCCGGGCTTCATTTGCAACTTCGGTTGCCTACATTAACCACCCTAGTTCAAACTAGGGTGGTAGTGTAGACATACCCTAAGTGATGGAAAAGGATACAATTTCCAAACACTCCCTTGTCAATGAATCCCACTTTGGTTCTGAGGAGCCAAGTCACTTTGAAAGTCAATGGGACTTAGCTAAGTTCCTATTCATTTTAAAATTTTACTCAAAGTGTCTCCTGCTTGAGACTGAGATTCATCAAAGCAGTGAAACATGTGCTTAAGGACACACAGAGCTACTGAAGCCTATGGGATGTATGCATGGATTGGTTTTGAGTTCATGAGTCTGTGTTTTCTGAACGTGAAATTATCCCCATAGAGCATTATAGCAAGTGATGCTTGTGATAGAAGCTACTGCAGCAAAAACGTGGAATCTGGGATTTGGATCTTGGCAAGTAGGAGAATTGGAGTATCAGATATTTTGTTGTAAAATGTAAATGGATTTGGAAATGAATACATCTGAATGTATTCTCTGTCATAGGGTAAAATTGGAGCTTACGTGGGCCTTATGTGACACATAAGGCTCAGGTTTCAGTTTTGTTGCTGAGGGTATTCATCTTGGCCCTAATTCAGCCGTATACAGGAACCTGCACATCACCTGTGTGCTATGCATAAGAACTTAAGAATAGCCATTCTGTGTCAGACCAAAGGTCTCTCTAGCCCAGTATCCTGTCTGCTGACAGTGGCCAATGCCAGATGCCCCAGAGGGAGGGAACACAACAGGTAATCCTCACAGATCCCTTCCCTGTCACTCACCTCCAGAGAAACAGAGGCTAGGGATACCATTCCTACCCATCCTGGCTAATAGCCATTGATGGACATAACCACCATGAATCTATCTAGTTCTTTTTTGAACCCTGTTAAAGTTCTAGCCTTCACCACAACCTCTGGCAAGGAGTTCCACAGGTTGACTGTGCACAGTTGGTTTCCTTATTAACCCATATGCATACATGCTGGAATTAGCAGTTCAGGATGTGCTGCCACATCCTCTGGCTTGAAGTGATTTCTATTATGCACCAGATGTACAGTTTGGTCCAATGACTCCCATCACCCTACTATAAAAATTGTTCCAGCGCCCCTGCCCAGATGGGTCAGATGCGGAATATCAAGCTGAAGGCAGGTTGTGGAAGAGGCCATTGATCTGCCCACAATGGCCTATACCAGGGGTCTCCAAACTACGGCCCGGGGGCCGGATGCGGCCCGCGAGGCCCTCTCATCCGGCCCGTGGAGACCTTTTTGGATTCAAAGGCAGAAGAAGTGAGATTGTTTCAAAACCCATTTGAAGCAGATGTGGCCAGTTGCCCAGATGAACTGCAGCTGGAAGTCATTGAGTTGCAAGCAAATGACCTCCTTAGGGACAAGTTCAAAATAGGACTGGTGGGTTTTTACCAGTTTTTGCCCAAGGAAGACTTTCCTAATGTCAAAACTTTTGCATCAAGGTACCTTTCAATCTTTGGAACAACATACCTGTGTGAACAAACATTTTCAAGAATGAAATACGTGAAGAACAATTTGAGAACAAACTTGTCCGATGATAATCTCAGGTCACTGTTGATGTTAGGGACAACAAATCTAAAGCCAGAAATGTCTGCTATTTTGGCATCCAGGAAACAATTTCACCATTCACACTAATACAGGTGTTCATGTGTAGTGTATGAATGTGTTATTAAATAATAACTGAATAAAATAATATTAAATACATAATTAAAAACAACATCCATGTTTTGATTGTTTTTTATTTGGACCTCAAGTGTGTAGTCGGCCCCCGAACTGCTGTTTGATAGTTAATGCGGCCCTCGGGCTGAAAAGTTTGGAGACCCCTGGCCTATACAACTGGCACAAAGGGTTTTCAGAGGGGAGTGGAACATCCCCAGCTGCGCCAGATTCAGCTGCATGTTGTCCAAATTCTTCATCATTATGTGGTTTGAGTAAATTTTCCCCACCCAATCATGCTTTGAAATGTCACTGTGCTGCCCTGAGGAGAATAGGCACTTTCTATTAAGATAGCATGAAAGAAATTCTGAGTTATGGCATGCTCTTGACCCATTCACTCAAAATGAATTAATTAAACTCAAGAGATGAGCAAAACTTTTGATGAAAACATAAAGTTGTAAAGTAAATCCAATTTACTTAGCTAATTTTGAATGAATTACTCTAGGGTGCACGGCAACTTAAATTTTCTTCCCTGTGCAACTTAGCAGTTTTGTAAGATTTCTGTAGCCTTTCATTTAAGTGAGCTATTTTTGTGTGCCAATTTTTTTGTTAGAATTTTCAATATTTGCATTACATAAAAGACATGAACATGATGAAAACAGATTATAAATCATCTGTCTGATACTGTCTGTGTTGAGGTGCCAGTGTTTTATTTAATTATATGTATATTTTCAGAAGATAGCACTGAAAAAAGGGCATAGATTATAGTATCACCATCTCTCATGATTTTATCAGGCATTGACAATATTTAAAAAAAAAAAAGGTTTCAGTCATGGGAATCATGTTGTTATTTGCGAACATTAGCTTTTTTTTTTTCTTAAGTACGTGTCTAGCCCTTCTGATTGCAGACACAGACTTATTGGCTCAAAATCCAGAAGGCAAATAAAAAGAATCTAATATTTATTATTTTAAAACTTTCACGATTGTTAAACAAATCTTGTGATTTTGGGGGCCTCTCATGATTTTTGCAGCTGTAATTTGTCCCAATCAGTGAAAAAAAGAAGAGATCCAGAGTTTGGATGTAACATTTAGTTCCCACAAAATATGAACAGCACATACTATTACATCATTCCATCCAGCATAGAAAAATTTATTAAGCTAGTCTTAAAAAAAATGACACATTATTTGTCTGTGTGCACACCATCACAGAGAAAAGGAATACAGCTTTGGGAACCATAGCACCAGCCAATTGAAAGGTGCTTTAGAAATACTTGAGATAGAGAGCCATTTATTGATTAAGATAGGATTTGTCTGGAGTTGTAACTGCATTTTTATGTAATATTTATATTCTGGTCATCTTATTGGCAGGTTTGCTGGAGAAACCAAGGATTGACTTGGAAATGGAGCATGAATTGCTGTCTTACCAATGGAGACAGTCCTTCCAGTGGTTATTCTAGAACCGTGGTCACCAACCAGTAGATCGCGAGCTACCGGTAGATCTCAGGGGCTCTAAGAGTAGCTCTTGAGCCCTCTCTGAACTGCGTACCTGCACAGTACATTTACATTAGATTTCCTCATGTAATGTAGGCAGGGCTTCAAGGAAGGGGCGGGGCAGTAGATCTTCACCTGTTCTGAGACTTAAAAAGTGATCTTGGGTGTAAAAAGGTTGGAGACCACTGTCTAGAATATATTACTGGGGAAGTCTTGGCATGTTGGTTCTAGAACGGTCACTTTGTTATCTTTCAAACATAAGTACAGCCTGGTCTACACTGCAAATTTTTGTGGGCACAGCTGTGTCAGTCTGGAGTGTGATCAGGTTGATCCATGACCAAAGCAGCTGTGCTGACAAAGCTCCTGTGTAGACACAGTTATGTCAGCAAAACTGCATTTTTGTCATAATTGCTTGTGTCACTGGATTGTGCTAGAATAAATCATAAGAGTACATGATTAATTTTGCCTTTATAAGCTGTGTCCACAATAAGAATGCTTTGTTGAAATAACTACAGTAACAAAGCGCTCTTAGAGTAGACCTAGCCTTAATGTACCAAAAATGAATACTTCCATTACGTTGCATATCTAAAATTCAGGACACAGATCTAATGGAAGTCATTGGCTCCTAATCTGGCTATGTATACTTAAAAAAATGTGGGTGTATCTTTTTGCTAGTCTATTTTAAGGTGTCAGGTAAGGGTACATGTGTTTATTATTCATAATGTCCTCCTCCCAAAATAAAAAAAAAAGCAAAGAAATGGCCTAAGGAAGAGCAAAGAGAGACGAGGGAATCACTTCTCATTTTTATAGATGGAGATTTCAAAAATATTACCTGCTTTATAATGTACCATATCATGAACCATCAATTACAATAGGCAGGAAAGTGGTATCACAGCTTAATGACTTAGCACATTATTATCTGACCTAAAGAGCTATGAAACGTGACCTCCATCAAACCCTCTCTTATTATCACTTTGTACTTCCTGATAATGTCGGATAGATTCTCTGTCTCCTTGTACAACTCACAAGGATTATTTCGTAATTTGCCAGTATAATTTGCTGCAAATCATCATTGGGCTGATGAAAGAAAACAGAATACCAGGTTCATTAAACAGTAAATAAAACCAAGTAAAAAGCCATCACAGCTAATATGAAGTGTCGTTATTAGTTTATTGTTAGGAACAAAGATTTTGAAGGGTTAGAAATGATTGTATGGTTGAAGATTTTTTTGGGTTTTTTTGCCCTTCAATATATTTTCTTACACAGACAGAGGGAGTTTGAAATGATAATTTAGCTTAGATGTCTGGCCTTTTGGCCAATAGCTGTAAATAATATTATAACTTGTTCTAGGTTATCATATCAAATAAATTAGATTGTAAGTTGTTTTGAGAAAGGGATCGTGATTTCTTGTGTGTTTGTATAGCTCCTAGTGCCCTGATTTGGACTGAAGTCTTTGGGCCACATCTTCATTAGCAATATGGTTATTAAGTGTATTTAATCCCTTTCTCAAGCGAGACACTTAAGGACCCCACCCTGAAGGACACCTCTACACTGCAATTAGACCCCCCAAGGCAGAATTACCCAGATGTCTGCACCATAATTAAACAGACTCTTATCCCCAACCTGTGTCAGTTAGCATGGGCCAGCCATGAGTTTTTACTGCAGTGTGGATGTACTTGAAATCCTTTCACATGCAAAGCTCCAAGGGTACGTCTACACTACAACGTTAATTCGAACTAACTTAGTTAGATTTAGTTAATTCGAACTAAGCTAATTCGAACTAACGGATCCAGACTAAAAAACTAGTTCGAATTCGTGTTTTGCTAATTCGAACTAGCATGTCCACATTAGGTGGACCCTGAACCAGGCTTAAGGATGGCCGGAAGCAGTGCTGGCAGGGCACCAGAGGAGGACTTAGAGCGTGGAGATGCTGTCTCAGGCTAGCCGAGGGCTGTGCTTAAAGGGTCCCGACCCCCACCCCGGACAGACAGTTCTCAGGGGTGCCCCGCTTGCAAAGCAGTCCTGGCTTGGATTGCCCAGAGTACCCACACTGGGCACATCACAGCACTCGGCCATCAGACCGGCTGCTCTTGCCGCAGGCTGCCATCTGGGGAGAGGGGACAATTGGGGGGCTGCAGGAGAGCTTCCACCCCCAGAAGCCCGCAGAGCCAGCCCAGTCCTCCCCATTGGGGGCACGTACCCCATTCCTCCCTCACCTCCTTCCACTTACCCTTCCCTAGCCCCTTTTCTTGATGTACAAAATAAAGGACAATTGTGTTCAAAAATGGAATCTGTCTTTATTGAACAAAACTGGGGGAGACTGGGAAAAGGAGGGAGAGGGGAAGGTGGGAGAGGGGAAGAGAGAGGGTGGGAGAGGGGAGGGCAACTAAAATGATCAGGGGTTGGGAACAGGTCCCATATGAAGAGAGGCTAAAGAGACTGGGACTTTTCAGCTTAGAAAAGAGGAGACAGAGGGGGGACAGGATAGAGGTCTCTAAAAGCAGGAGTTGGGTGGAGAGGGTGCATACAGAAAAGTTCTTCATTAGTTCCCATAAAGAAGGACAAGAGGACACCAAAGGAAAGGAATGGGTAGCAGGCTTCAAACTAGTAACAGAAAGTTGTTCTTCACAAAGCAAAGAGTCAACCTGTGGAACTCCTTGCTGCAGGAGGCTGTGAAGGCTAGAACTAGAACAGAGTTTAAAGGGAAGTGAGATCAAGTCATGGAGGTTGGGTCCATGGAGTGCTATTAGCCAGGGGGTAGGAGTGGTGTCTCTGCCCAAGGTTTGTGGAAGGCTGGAGAGGGATGGTACGAGACAAATGGCTTGGTCAATGTCTTCGGTCCATCCCCTCCAGGGTTCCTAGGGTTGGCCGCTGTCGGCAGACAGGCTACTGGGCTAGATGGACCTTTGGTCTGACCCAGGACGGCCATTGTAAGCCCAGGGCTCAGGGTCGGGGGTCTCAGTGGACCACCTTGATTTTCATGCACACCTGCTCCTGGGTGGCCAGGCTGGCAGCTCTCCTGCCCTAGACGGCCACTTTCCTGTGCCTAGTGCGGAGGTCGTGGACGAGGTCCACGATGTCCGCACTAGCCCAGGCGGGTGCCCGCCTCTTGCGGTCCCGGGCAAGCTTCCGGGAGCCGCCAACCTGGTCCCGGGAAGAGGGGGAGGGGTGGGGGGCATCGGGTGGGTGGCTCGATCCATGCCAGGTGCAGGGTCTGCTGGCTGGGTGCTGGCAGGCTTGCACCTGGCACGGGCACCGTAGCCAGCCCATGCCCCTTTAAGGGCTCCGGGGCCGGGAGGGGGGCATATGAGTTTCCCTGGTCGTGCCCAGAGTGGCCACCAGGGAAAGCTGGAGAGGGCTAGCCTCCCACCAGTTCGAATTAAGGGGCTACACAGCCCTTAATTCGAACTAGTAAGTTCGAACTAGGCTTAGTCCTCGTGCAATGAGGTTTACCTAGTTCGAACTAAGCGCTCCGCTAGTTCGAATTAAGTTCGAACTAACGGAGCGCTAGTGTAGCTCCTATGAAAGTTAATTCGAACTAGCGTCCGTTAGTTCGAACTAACTTTGTAGTGTAGACATACCCCAACTGATTTCAGTTGAAGTTACAAATGTAGCAAGACTGTAGGGCCAGCCCCCACATTTGCAGTCACTGCAGCACAGTTCTAAACTCCATGGCTACGTCTACACTGGCCCCTTTTCCGGAAGGGGCATGTAAATTTCACGAGTCGTCGTAGGGAAATCCGCGGGGGATTTAAATATCCCCCGCGGCATTTAAATAAAAATGTCCGCCGCTTTTTTCCGGCTTTTAAAAAAGCCGGAAAAGAGCGTCTAGACTGGCCCCGATCCTCCGGAAAAAGTGCCCTTTTCCGGAGGCTCTTATTCCTACTTATTCAAAGTAGGAATAAGAGCCTCCGGAAAAGGGCACTTTTTCCGGAGGATCGGGGCCAGTCTAGACGCTCTTTTCCGGCTTTTTTAAAAGCCGGAAAAAAGCGGCGGACATTTTTATTTAAATGCCGCGGGGGATATTTAAATCCCCCGCGGATTTCCCTACGACGACTCGTGAAATTTACATGCCCCTTCCGGAAAAGGGGCCAGTGTAGACGAAGCCCATGTGAGCTGCTGCTTCACCACAGAGTTAACTCAAGCTAGTCTTGTGTGTGTGCGCATGGCTGCGTTATGGCTGCACAATGTGATGGGATTAGCAGCACAGGGTTATTGTGTTAGCAACAGGGTTGGGCTAACTTGACCTTTAGCTTGTTCTCCCAATGGAACAGCAAAACAAAGTGAAGGGGTTTTGTGTGCATGTGTGCGTGCATGTCATTTGAGTTCAGGACCAACACTTGAATTAACTTTGTAGTGAAGACAATCTCTCAGCATCATATAGAAGCTTAAATTGTCCTTTCTGGTTTATTAGCAGATCCACACTGGGGAGCTTAGAAACAGGGGGGAATATTAGAACCCATTCCACTGACTATGGAGCTGCACCACCTCCAGACCCTTCAGAGAGTGCACTGAAAGTAGATCTACACTTTGAGATTTCATCCTCCCTTTGCCCAGTGAGGCTTATGCAAGGTAACATGGTTCTGCTCTGCACATGTTATTTTACACGTCTTTCCGCTGCTGCATGACTCCCCTCATAGAAGAGGTTAGGACACAGCAGGCAGTATGGGACTGCTAAGGATCAGTATACCAGGGCATTGTGTGATATCAAGGTGGGAGACAATATGGAAGCACTTGTTCTCCCTAGGAATCCAAAAATCTGACTTCCAAGGGGAAGGAGAAAACTTGCTGCCAATCCTCCTATGCTCTGGTGCCAGAAAAATTTGGAAGAAACACTGCAAACTGGAAGTCCTGAAGTTTCCTGTGTCTTTTTGGGGTTTTCCCATGTAAGGAATGATTGAGCCCAAGATGATTCTAGACAATTGTCTTAGATAGGGGATAGGAAATAATCGGCCAGCGGGCTGAACACAATTTTGCCGGTGTTAGCCCTGTACATCTGCAGGTACATCTGCAGGCTGCTTCAGCTCATTGACTGCAGATCATTGTTTCTGACCAATGGAGCAGCAGGAAGCAAAGTCCCAGTCCACCCTGCTTCCCACAGCTCCCATTGGCCAGGCACAGCGATCTGAGGCCAACAGGAAGTACAAGCAGCCATAGCTGTGGATACTCAGGGAAATAAAGCATCTGGCAGTCCACTAGGGGCCAGTGTTGGCAAACTGCATCCAGTCTGTTGGCCACTTATTGCCCACCCGTCTTAGAGTCATTATGGTAGTTAAAATTTGTAAATGTAAAAGAGTTTTTTTGGTATAACTAAATATGAGTTACACGGACGCTTACAGAGAGGTCTGCTTAGAGTTAGCCACACAATTACAAATTCCCAGATCAGAAAAAATGATTGATTAAAATGTTTCATTGCACTGCATCTGCCCCTTGATTATTACTTCTATTGTTATAGTCACGTACAATATCATATTTTAGAAATGCACTTTTCAGGAACAATATAAACTCTCAAAGTTTCCTGTAAACTTTGAGATTACCATCAGATAATTACCACCAGATAATTTTTCCATTACTTTGGGACAACTCCAGCAACTGTTCTTCACATACAAAGGCTCAAGCTGCTACTCACTGTGCTCACAAATAAGGATTGCTTATGGGGTAAGAGATGCAGGATCAGCACCCTGATAGATTTTTCATATGCCTGGTTCTTGGGCCGTATCTGCCTTTTTAAAGCAATCTTTATCTGTTTTCAAACTCTATCTGGAAAATAAGGTAAATAAATCCATGGTGTAAAGCACTTCTCTTTCTGCATTTCATATCCTTGCAAGAATTTGAATGGTCTTTATGGATTCAGCTGTTAATCATAAAAAGGGGAATGTGGTAATGATATTGGAGTGTGTGATGGCACATGGCTCTGTGTGCGTGAATGTGTGCAAATGTGTAGTCTGTACATAGAACAAGTTAAACTGGATGCTCTGTGGAGTTTAATAGATCAATTGACACCCTCATTTGGGACAACAGTTGAAATCCTAATGAGAATAACAACCCTTGTAATTAGAAGCCTGCAAAATCTTCTAAAATAATAATTTAAAATTGTACATGTAAATGTGATTGTAATTAATTAACCTTTTTAGACTAAATCTTTCTAATTAACAAATGTAAATTGGGATTTTTTTGTAACTTTCAGAAGGACAAAAAGTGTTTCTTATGGGAACTGAAAGGAGACATGTTTCTGTCTGCAGACATATTAAACCCTTGCAGCTCATAGCTCACTGCATGCCCATGGCAATGACTAAGAGTGCTAACTGAGCAAGCAGCATCAGCTACATCAATAACATCCTGAAGAATTACTCAGTGTTTTCACATAAACCTTTATTTTTAATATGGGAGTTTCGAATTCTTGAAAGGTGCTACGTTGACAGCCCCATAGAGAAGATTCAACATGGACCCTAGGAACAAAACCAGGAGGAAATACTGCCAAGTCTACTCAGCCCTTACCTTCCCAGCTGAAATGACAAACAGTGTGAATTAAGATGATTGTGGTATTTTGGTGAAATGAACAGATTCTTTTACAACTAAACTGAATGTACCCACTCATTTCATATAGGCTACTAAATAGCTTTCACAGGTTAGTGACTTCTATTTGCTATTGATTAGGGTCAAATTAAAACACACGGGAAAGATAATTGGTTCTACCTCCCATTAACATTCCCTTGAGTTCTGGCATTCTATTCCACTTACAAGTGCACATTCTTTAATGCCACATCACCCTAGTGGCTATATGTCATATAACATAATATACATATAGATGTTACGTGTTATTCTGTAACCTTAACAAAACAACAAGTAGTCCTGTAGCACCTTAGAGACTAACAACTATATATATATATATATAGTATCATGAACTTTCTTGAGCAAACCCCACTTCCTCAGATAATGAAGAAATAGGGAAATATGCCAAATTATAACAGAAAAAGAAGGGGGGGGGGAAAGAAATACCTATCAATTGTAGTGCCGGTGTTAATGAGGCTGATTGAGTAGGCTGTAAGTGTCCCATACTTAGCTTTTGATGTCATTTGGGTGTTGACTATAATGGCCCATCCAGTTCATGTGTTTGCTCAAGCCATGAGATTTTGTCAAATTTGTGTCAAATTTGTTTATGAAAGCCAGTTCTGCAGTCTCTCTCTGTTGTTGGTTTCTGAAATTCCTTTACAGAGGAATGGCTACTTTTAAATTCATTAAAGAATGCCCAGGTAGATCGAAATGCTAGTGCTAATGCTACAGGCTTTGTGTATTACAGTTTCTGATATCCAACTTGTGTCCATTTAACCTTTGTCATAGAGACTATCCAGTTTGGCCACTATACATGGCAGAGGGGCATTGCTGGCACTTGATGGCATAGATCACATTAGAGGACATGCAGTTGTATGAGTCTCTGATGTTGTGGCTTTTGTGGTTAGGTCCTGTGATGGTGTCGCTTGTATAGATGTGTGGGCAGAGTTGGCAACAGGGTTTATTGCAGGGGTAGGTTCCTGGTTGGGTATGTTTGAGGTATGGTTGCTAGAAAGAATTTACTTCAGGTTAGGAGGTTGTCGGTAGGTGAGGATTGGCCTGTCTCCAAAGGCCTGTGAGAGTGAGGGGGTTATTTTCCAGGATAGGTTGTAGATTGTTAATGATGCACTGGAGGGGTTTAATTTGGGGGCTCTAGGGCTATGTCTAGACTGCAAACCTCTTTTGAAAGAGGCTTTTTCAAAAGATACTTTTGAAAAAGCTTCTTTCGAAAAAGAGCATCTAGATTACAATCAGTACTTTCGAAAAAGGAAGCTGCTTTTTCAAAAGAGAGCACCCAGGCAGTCTGGATGCTCTCTTTCGAAAAAGCACGGTTTGCATTACATAGCGCCTTTTTTTGAAAGAGCACTTTCGAAAAAAGGCATTATTCCTTGTGAAATGAGGAGTACCACCGTCGAAAGAAAAGCTGTGTTATTTCAATTTAATTTCAAAAGAACAGGGCTGTAGTCTAGACACAGGTGAAATTTTTTCGAAAAAAGGCGACCTTTTTTGAAAAAACCCTGCAGTCTAGATACAGCCTAGGTGATGACTAGTGGTGATCTGTTATTTTCCTTGTTGGACCTATTTTGAAGAAGCAGATGCCTGGGTACTCATCTGGGTACTCATCTGTTTTTTCACTTCCCCTGGTGGGTATTTAAGTTTTAAGAATGCCTGATAGAGTCGTTGTAGGTGTATGTCTTTGTCTGTGGGACTGGAGCAAATCCGGCAGTATTGTAGGGCCCTGTAAACAATTTATCATGAGATATGTCCTGGATGGAAACAGGTAAGAGTGATGGTTGGTAGACTCTATGGAGATTTCAGAAAAGTTGAAGGTAAGGCTCTCTCACATTTAAATACTCCACAGGCCTTGTTTTGGCTTTCTGAACAGTGTGATGTAAAAAGAACACATTATGCAATATTATTACATCATATTGCCAATCACTACGTTAACAACTTTTTTTGAGGTTAGCTAATTGGAGAGTGGTCGCATTAAAGAGTTAGAAATTAGTTTATAAAATAAAAGTTATAAAATTATAATTACATCTTCCACTCAGGTTTTTTTAACAACATATCCATTAGTGACATTATACTAATAATATTGCTAAATTGTGACTTTAACATTTTAAGAAATTAAATTACTGGAAGACAGGAAAAGTAAGACTGTGATATACAACTGCTGAGCTACAAATTTTAGTGCAGTGAAACAAATATTAATTGTACTGTATTTACACCTGTTATTGGTAATGAACAGCATAAAACTGTGCAGACTGCAGTTTGTTTTTATTTCCCACAATCCCTTTAGTTTGTAAGGGATGATCCTCAGTTAGTTGAGCCGTGTTTCCACTTGCTTACTAAGCACTTTTGGTCAAACGAGGGATGGCAGAGTTCCACAATTAGATCAAAAGATCAATCCTAATGTACCATTTTCTCCTCACCCTCCTGCTTTAATAAAGTGGCCACAGTTCTCCAGGGGACAACTCAAAATCCTAGTACTGATATTTCTAAATTAGCTGACTCTGTGACCTTGCTGGTAATTGCGTTAGTTTATCAATGTTCAACACAATTTATTACTCTCCAATATGTACCAAAGCATTTATCTCTCAACACTAACAATATTAAAAATCTAAACTATCTATTGAGGGACAAAGGGCCATTCAATAAGGAAAATGCATAATAAAATGGAAAATGCCATGCAATAGGCAATAGCATCTTATAAGTCTGATGACTGAAGAACATGCATGTAGCAATATTTTTAGACTCCCTTTTTAATCTCCAAAAGCATAGCTAACTTAAAGAAAATCTTCATCTTTATATATACCTAGGAATTAGCTACAGCTTTTGTACATCACTGAACTTATTACCCAAGTTCCAATGAGAAAAATGAAGACTGATAAAGCCTTATCTAAGCATTTAAAAGTCATTTGGACACATTGATCAAAACTCTCTCTGAAATTAAACATATTAAATTTAGATGGGGAAAAAGACATTAAGTTGATGGAACCCAATTTTTGTATGAAGCAAACAAATGGCATCAATTCACCAACCGTCTCATCTTGATCACATCATTATGCATTATTTAAATTATGCGCTTGATTTGGGTAGTTAATAAGCTGCCTGTAAACTTGCTGTAGATTTGATTATTGTGGGCTATGCTCTGTCAGTTTCTGCAAAAGGATTATTGATTTGTTTTTACCTTTGTGAGAACTCAGAAACAACCATGAAGCCATGTCATAAACTCTGCTCTCAGCGAGATAAGAATTATCAAGCGCTGTAAAGTACAATGTATAATATAGTATTTTGAATGAGTCAGTGAACACAGAGTGGTCTGAAACTCAGCAATTTTTGTTCCCAGGGAACTAAGAAATTTTGATTTCAGTTTGTGTTGGATTTACAGCACTGTGACACTTCAATTTCCAACGAAGATCAATACAAAAAGAGGGAAATCATCTGATTTTGTCTGAATTTAGCATCAAATCAGCCAAAACAATGCCTTTTGCTTGGTTTGTAGTAATGACTATATGCTGAAAACGTCACAAATTTGGGTTGAAATCCTGGCTGCATTGAAATCAATGGCAAAATTCCCACTGACGTGTGTAGAATCAGGATTTCACACTTGGTCTCAGTTTTGGGTTTATAATGAAACCTGATACAAGGTAAGTTTTTGCCAACTTTTACCTTTGACTATGAAACTCTTAAAGTGTACAGGTCTAATTTTTCTCAAGAATCAATGTGGTAACAACCAATGTGGTTGGCTACTGTTTTTTCAGTTTTTATAGTAAAAAAGTCTTTGGAAAAATACTGGTAGCCATCATATTGGTCATTGAGAAAAAAATTAGACCACGTAGGTTTTAAGACTTTCATTGTTGAATTTAAATAATGTATTGTAACGTTGACACAAAAATTCGTGTCTGGAGAATGTGTTAAAATCTGTAATCTTGCAGCCATTTCTTTACTTTGTTGTATTACTAAACTGCAGCTCACATTCATATAACATTGATATATTCAAGTTCACATGGTCATTTGCATTTTTTTCTGCAGCACATCGCCGAGACAGCAGTGTGTTAAGGAGCCTTTATGGATGTAGTCTCCGTTCACTGACTGCGCACAGCAAACTGTGAGCAACTTTAAATCCATCTACAAACTTTTTATCTTTAAAATATTTTTAATGTAACTGTACTAGTTGTGGAAGTGATCATCTATGTAGGGTGCCACAGTCAAGCTCTAGTTTATCAATCTCCACATTATCTCTGGAATTTACAAACATTGTGAGGCTTACAAATGACATGAGGTGAACTTGTGATCACATCTGTCATGACCTACCTGGGAGATGGTGGGAGGAGAGTCACTACTGTGTGGATACCAGCTGAATGGTGACCTACATTTATCAGAATTGGAATTTGCTGGATGGAAGCCATATCACTGGATAAGTCTGCATGTATTCTACCCTGTCATCCATTTGTTCTGTGTTGTTAAGTGAGAGCTACAGTTCATTTCCAAGATAAATAAAACTTTACATGTGTCTTCTTAATATGTTTGTTGGAAAGAGAGAACTGAGACGAACAGTAGGAAACGGCTCTTTAATTGGAAACACCCATTTCAAAGATAGTAATAAAAATTGGAAGGCTCTACTTTGTACCTAGACGTTGACCATGAGGTACAGACATGAGGAGTTATGCTTTCAAACATAGCAATATCTAGTCTTTCCTTAACTTCTGAAGTCCATTGAATAATTACTTGAATTAAAAGAAACAAAAGATCATTGAGTCATTGGTGTTTTATATTCAATATATGACAAATTTATCTAACATAGGCATGCAATGATTCCTAATCCCCCTTCTTATCCAGTATCTTCTTTTTCTTTTTTTCTAGTTAACAAAACAATAGTAACTATAAACTAAACTAGCATTTCCTATTATTCTGTTTGGTTGCATCTGGTAACTGTTTTAACTTTTTAAATGTTTGTTTCTATTTTAAAATTTGATTATTAGAAATGTTATGATATTTATGAAAAATGATAAGTTAGTTGATAATGACTTTTAAAAGTTGATGTGTTTTCCCCAAATCTTCATTGTAATATGATTGAACTACAAGACATGAAAATATCATCAGAAAAATCCTTATCTTACGTGCTGCTTAAAACCATTACAATATGGGCTTCTTGTTGCTGTGCTCTCAGTAGGTCCCAGAGGGACAAATGAATCCATCCCAGAAATAGTGGAATTGCCATTCCTGGTATAACTAATGGGATTCCACTATGAAGGTATGTGAAAATAGTTTCAGGAAGCCTGCAGTGTGTGCTCTCCTGCACTCTATGTAGCCCACCTGTTTCCATGGTGATGGGTAGGACCAAGGAATCAGTGAATACCATATGAATCTACCAGGCCTTCCCTCATCAGTGAAGGGAGTGCTGCCATTGGGGAAGGCATTGCAAAAAAGGATTCTTCTCTTGAACTAGGTCTGAGAACAAGATTTGTTCCACTCTCATCAGATGGCAAAAGCTGGATCTCATAGGCCAGTAAGACACAATGGCTAAGCTTCCCGTGACATCACATTTGAAATGGCTACTGCTTTGCTTTGGTTATTTTATGTCAAACTGGGGAGAGGGCAAAAAAGCTAAGAGGATGCCATGCTGAGCACTGCAGCTTAGACTGGTCGTTTTCATCAATGTTCTCAACCTGGGGCATGCAGGTCACTCTAGCACTGGGAATGGAAGATGCTGACTCTCTCAGATGTAACTTAGTGGATGTTTGTGGAAATAATAGGACAGAAGGCTACACGGTGCATTTGGAAAATGAAAATGAAGATAAGAAGAATCTTTCTAGATACTTTTTTGGCATTTATCTTCCTAGCACAGTAAAATCTGGTGAGTACTGGGGTGGTTATCAAGATAAAAACTTCATGCTCAATTGTTGATATTATTTATTTGCATTACCATGCTGCATGGGAATCCCAGGTAAGGACTAGGACCCTGTTGTGCCAGGTGATGTAAGACCAAACAACAGAGAGACCCTTCCTCCCATGAAGAGCTTACAATCTAAGCAAAAGGTAAGTGTTAGTTGCCATATTAGATATCACACAGGTCTTTTGCACATTAGGCTAGTTAATATAGACCAGATTTAATAAAACTTGATTCCGTGTTCTGCACCACCCAATTGCAATCAGATTGCGAAAGCCTTTGCCAAAGTGGTTCAGAAAAACCAAAAATCCCTTATGAACATTAACCAGCCTCCAGAACAAAAGGGAATCCATGCTGTTTTAAGGTTTGAAATGGACAATATTAAACAGGTGCTCCAAACCGGCTTCCAGTCCTAACTCTTTGAAATGTTCTTCCACTTCATCTTTTGGAGAGCTCAGCTGCTGGTTTGATAGGTTGATGGCAGTGAAGCTGAACTGAGACACTGAGCTCTGCTTGCTTCTCCTTCTGTCTCATCTCAGACTGTGCAACCTTTGACCAGTCCCAGATTCATTCAAATCTCAGTAATGATGGAGCTTTACAAGTGAGCCAGACATGCTGAGGTCAAAGCAAACTCAAAAGCAATGAAACTATTAAATGTAGATGTCAATGAAAAGTGTGTTGGGTCTCCTGCACTCTCTTGCTGCTATTTACAGGGTATGAAAAGCACTGTGTACATTTCCACTGAAGACCTGGGTCATTGTGGTACAGCAAGAGCTAGGTAATCTGAAAGGTATGAAGCATTTTACAAAGCATGTCAAAGTACAACTGAGGGAGAAAAATGTCGGTTTGGGAATGCAAAGAAAGAAATGCTGAATATTCAGAAAAAAGTTTTGCAAAATTTTCCCAACTTTCAAATGCTTATCCCAAACCAAACTACCTGTGGTCTGTTGTTCATTAAAACAAATAAGTAAAAAACGAGTTATCTAAAATTTGGACTGGGTTCTGCAGCACATGAGATCAGCTAAATGTTTAAAAAAAATTATACATAGGATACAAATGTGTAGTAATAATAAAACAGCATGCATGTAAATATATGTATTAAGAAGAGGGAAGCAGATGAGTCTTGCAGAAGCCACAAAAGTCCTTAAATCTAGACTCTGGTCAAGGAAGAAGGTGAAGGATAGCAAGGTCTAGAAACAAGGCCCCCAATACTAGTCTGATCTGGTTCGTGCTTCAGCCAACTCAACCTCATCTGCATTATAAACTCTGATTGGCCCAAAGTAAGTAATTTCACTCAGTATCTACATGTCTAGGTTCCCTTATTACACCAGTTACTGGAGTATCAGAGCACCTTCCTGTTAAAAATAAGCCAGGACTTATGGGAATTGTGTCCTTTCCTAAGGGAGAGTCAGATGGGTTTTGTTTTTATTTATCCTATTTAAGACTTACATGCAATATAAAGGCCCATTGATGGGTGGGGAGGAGCAAAGCAATTCAAAGGGGTGTGAGGTTCCCGGTTGCTGTGACTGTGATAGCAGCAGTGGCTGGAGCCCTGACCCTTTTAATTTGCTGCTAGAGTGCCACATTGTGCACTCCGTGTGGCTCTTAGGGCTGGGAGGAATGTACTATGCTTCGGGCCTAGTGGAGGGGTGACTGTCCTTGGCCCCAGCTCTTTCGGGAGCATGGAGCTAGCCACCCCCATTTTGCCCAGGGATATTGGCTTCCTTGACAACACATTACTTTCTGGGAAATCAAGGAGAGAAAAAAGTGGACTTTGCATTTGGAACAGGAAGTGTTGAGGTTTGTGGTCCTTTTAATAACCTGCCAGGGTGAATGTCAGAGCTTTGGACACTGGAGAAAGTCCTGGTGGTTACACATATGAACTTTACCCTCAAGGGAGTCTGTTCTGTTCTTCTGAGGAATGGGGCTATCAAGGGTGGCCAAGTTGTTGTCTGAGACAGCCAGTTAGGTGTCCTAAGCTCAGACTATTTAGAAACTTGAAACTGGGCATTGAGACATTAAACAAAGTTTACATTTGAAATTCTTGGGGGAGTCAATGGAGCATGAGGATAATGTGGCCTTAGTGCTGTAAAGATTCATGCTGCTGCATTTTGCACCAATTGTAATCTTTTTCAAGCCTGGGGCTTTCAAGGCCAAATAAATTGCATTAGAATAAGCAAGTTGGGTAGTTGTGAAGGCCAGGTGATCACCAGGAAGCTGGGATGCCAACTTGGAATGGCATTTGAATATAAGTGCCCAGTGTCAATAAAAATACTAAAAGCAAACTGCAGTCTCCCTGGATTCGTGGACATGAGTCCTTGATCATTGGAGACAGCAAGATGTAAACAAAATGAAAATTGGCATTATAGCTGCATTTCCACACTGATTTGGCAGTATAAATTAAATATAATGTATTACATGTTCCTAGTGTCTAATCAAGGCAGACTGTGAATCTAATGCTTAACCAGACTTTGGATAATTGAGAAGTTCAACAATAGTAAAGTCGGGATCAAAAGTGTCTGCTCTAGCACTTTCCACCTCTCCTGATCATTCTGTGAATGGTTCCACATTAATACTGAAAATAGAATTTAGAAAATGTACCCAACAGTGATCTGGAGACGTCAGAACCAGGTCTGGCTTGATGCCGAAATCTGAGTGCTGGAAATAGGCTTCAAATGCACATGAATGGATAAGATCTGGTTATCTAGTCACACCATAGGAGAAAGATCACTACTTTATCTGTATTCTTGATGAACAATGTCTGGATACCATGAATCTTTAGTTTCTTGTATCTTCTATGCAGTAGATCTCATCTTCATTAAGATGTTGCATTTAGTCTATTCATGCCTCTTTTTTCAATGAATATTTATATATGCAACATAGATGCTTAACATGTGGTTTCCCCTCAGACCAGAACCATTGGATGTAACTTATTAGGCCCTGATTATATGTTAGATTTTTCAGATGGAATTTTCAGAAGTGCTCAGTGTTGTCTTAACTCTGCACCCACTGAAGTCACTGCAAGTTTTACAGTAAACTTCCGTGGAAGCAGTTTTTGCCAAAGCTGAGTGCTTTTGAAAATCCCATCCTACATGCTTTAAATTCTTGATAGCCTGCTCTGACATGAGCCTGATTTCCCTTGATGTTCCTTCTTCTTCCTCTGGGTAAACAATATCTAACATCCTTGGTAAACATTCAAAGAAAAGATGTTTGAAAAAAATGACCATTCCTTTTTTTGCCTTTGCTTCAGTCTATAAATTACCTTTGGTGTCTCTTAAAAGCTGTATTGTCTCATAATTTTCTTCCATGTCGTTGTTCCGTTTTGTTGGTCCCCTGAGTTTGTAAGGATATATATTGATATAATGAACTGCATGCTCCAGAGTGCTTACTAGGGATATATCTGGAAATGATATATATTCAACTGTGATGAATCAAATATTTAAGAAACATTCCTTAAGCAAAGAAACAAATAGAGGAAAAAAACTCACTGCTGACCTAAAACATCCTTTGACTGTATCTAGCCACAGAAGATTTAACTTTCATTTCAATCCTGGCTCCTGCTACAAGGGTCATCACCATGAGCAATGTTTGAGGGTTTTGGTAATGTAAAGAGGGTGGGTCAAAGATCATAGAACATAAAATCCAATATTGGATAAAGTATTATCAGCGCTACAACTATTCACAGAATTCAGCATGAGTTTAGGGTATCACAATGTGTAAACAAAGGGAACGACATTTTCCACTTCCTTTTAATGAAATAATTCAAAGTAGAATTTAAAATGTAAACAAAGGGCCAAATTCCCCTCATGAGTGGACTTTTATCAGAGCTGAATATAGGCTGTTGCTTTTAAGACAATCTTAAAAACATAAGAATGACCATACTGGGTCAGACCAATGGTCCATCTAGACCAGCAGGAGGGAACACAACAGGTAATCCTCATGTGATCCCTCCCCTGTCACCCACCTCCAGAGAAACAGAGGCTAGGGATACCATTCCTACCCATCATGGCTAATAGCCATTGATGGACCTAACTTCTATGAATCTATCTAGCTTTTTGAATCCTTTTTTTGAACCCCAATCTTAGACTGATTCATTATTTTAGAAGTCAATGGATACATTTCCCAGCAATTTTTAAACATACCATAGGGCTATTTCTATTCTATCTACCCCAATATATATTATTATTCCATATGTTCTATTCGGCCCTTAGTCAGCATGCACAGCTCTTGCGGTATCAACAGGAATTGCATTAATATGACAACTCTTGACAAATCGTTTGGCTGATCACCAACTGGAAAATGTACCCTACTTGGCACTGGAGCACCTTAATGACCTTGGAGTTGGTGAAAGGGGCTTCTTTTTCCTATGAAGCTCCTAAACATTAAAGTAGGAGAGAGAAACAGACTATCTGCATCTTTAGTTTGACCTATTGATCTTCCCAGAAGAGAGAGGCTTCTGTCCCTTGAAAAGAACAGCTCCTGAGCTGCTTTCAAGACCCACCTGCCAAACTGAAGAGTTAGAGAAATAATTTTTAATTTGACAGAATTGGTCATTTCCTTGCTCCCGTGGAGACCACCTATCTGTCCAGCCTTCTGGCCTGCAAAAATATCAGAGAATCCTCAGGGAAATGGAAAGTTCACAGTTTAATCCATTCTGTTCTTGTGAGATTCTCCTGGAGATGAGGCAGATTTAGGTTTCCCATTTCTGTTTTCATTGACCTGTGTTTGTGCCTGTCTAACACAATTCCTGTGTTTGTACCTGTCTAGCACACAGTATAATCAGGAAGACAGGTGTTGCAATGAACTGCCTCCAATTCCAAAACACAGTTGGTCCATGGCTCTTTAGAATCAAATCTCTCATATCTCTGATTCAGATATTCACAAACTTTAGAGAGACGAAGTGGGCGAGGTTATATCCAGCAGAATCTAGACGTACCTGCAAAGTAAGTTCAAACAAACTCAAGAGTCTAAAAAACAATATGGAGTTTTTTTCAGGAACTTTCTCTTTGTTTGAATGAGAAAATGAACCTACTTCCATCCACAACGAGTTTGGTGTCAGAGTTTAATAAAAACAACTTTCAAAGAATGTACACTCAGTACTGAGACAGACTCAGGGCAGCTGACTACAGTAGTTTGGTGGATGATAGACATACTGGGAGCTGTGTGAATGCTTTTCTCTTCCCAGAATAAAATGCCAGAGACTGCTGTCACATAATCAAGGCATGCAGGCACCAGAGGCTAATTAAGAGCTTGTGGGAAGCACCTGCAGCCAATTAAGGCCTGCTGGCTTACTTTAAAAGGTGTCCCGTTAGGTAAGGGAAGTTGAAGGAGAAGAGTGAAGGACTGAAAGGAGGAAGTGTGTTGCTGAGAAAGGAAAGTGTGTACTGAAGCAGGAAAGATTTCACTCAGGTTCCAGGGAGAAGGTACTGGAGGAGTGTTTGGGTAAGTGGCCCAGGGGATAGGCTGCTGTCTTGGGACTAGAGGAAAAACCCTGTCAGTTGCCACCACCTAAAGTCCCTGGGCTGGAACCCAGAGAAATAGGCGGGCCTGAGTTCCCACCATCACTCCCTACACCACTGAAAAGTCTGCTCCTGGAAAGGGAGGCCAGGATTACAGAGGGGCTTCACTCCAATCCTTTAACATTACCAATGGTAAGAATGGCTTAGTAAGCTTTTGGCAAATGGCAAAGCTCCAGGGCATGGTCGGAGCTTTGCCACAGTACATACTAAAAAGGAGAGTGACATATCTCATCCTTTTCCATATTAGCAAAATCTACTGAAGGAGGAAGAAAAATACAGTTTGTTACATCTGCTCACCCATGCAGGATGCAATGACAATGCAGGATATCCCTCAAACGTTATAATATTGCTCCAGGATTACAAAGCTCTACCTGCTCTTCAGATCAGATGGGGGGTGCATGGGATGTAGGATCAAGATCCTGATGTTTTCATTCCATATACATTTCCAAGAGAACCTGACACAGTGTGCCCCTGAAATTTTACAATTTCCAACATATAGTTGCTTCACCACAAGATGCTTAGATAGTGATGGAAACAACTTTCTAGCACAGATCAATGCTCTTAAAAATCAAAACAACGTGGATATAATGGCTATGGAGTAATCCCACAATTGGTACCTCCCAGATGTAAGCACAATTTTATTTGATGAAAAGGAACTACATTTATACCTTCATACAGTACTTATAATACAATTTCTTTTTAATATTCTTAATTTGAAAATGTTTACAAAATACTTTATACAGGAAATAATGTAGTAGTGTGGCCCTTCCAGACACACAGTTATTGTGGGATTGAAACGTGCATTTTTGGCATACTGTGTCATATGTAGTATTGTATAAACAGGAATCATAAGCTTACTAATAAGTTCAGGAGATGACTTAGAAAAGTGTATCACATTTTGTAATGGGATCCTTTACGACAATCACATTCCATATACTATTTTAATGGTATTGCCAATTATTTAAATTCCTACCTTCTTTAGATTAAAGAAATGGTACATTTTGTTGACTTCAGTGTTGTTGTAAAAGTGTAACACGACAGAACTGGACTAATGGGTGTCCCAAAGACAAGTGCTTGGGTAAAATTCTGCTCTACAGTGCATGGGGGAATCACACCCTTAGCACCAAGAGCAGAAGGCAAATTTATGGTTATATATTTTAAAGTGGACTTAAAATAAAAAGTTTTAACCACTTGAAGTTATTAAAGATCCCATGCCCATATTTTAAAGAGTAGGGGTATCTTGGTCCTGTAGGTAATTCCATTTTCTGAACTAAAACTACTAAATTGTAAACGCTTTGGGGGCAGGGACTACCTTTTGATTCTGTTTGTGCAGTGCCTGTAACCACTGAATCCTGATCCAACACTGCCCCCTAGAAGCTACTGAAAAAATAATCAATAACAAGTACTTTCAGCAGGATGCAGTATCCTTTTCAACAACATGTTCTGTACAACTTTATGGTATTTCTGTGTGTTACACTGTTTGTTGTACTCCACCCTTGACAAGGCTGCATTTGAGTGCTATGCAGTTATTGAAAACTGGGTGTTGCAAAGCTTAATTGATTACTGTTTGCTTTTGTCATTTGACATGGTTGTATGACAGGTGCTGTTGATGTGCACAGTGTCATTGTGATTGAAAACAACTGAGCCGAATGGTTGATGAAGTAAGGTGCAATGGGGGAAGAAAAGATAAGCAAACCTAGGCATACGGAGTTAGACTTTTAAAAACAATCTTAATGCAAATGAGAAGAAAACTGTTAGCAAATCAGCAAATTTTAGTACAGTGCAGCTACCAAACAGTTTGCAGTGAAAGCATTTCAAGCTCTGCTACTTTAGCATGATAATTCTTATCCTACAGTTTTATTGCTCATGTTTGTGATATGACTTCTATACATGTGTGCACATGCAGGAGAGCCTTATGTAATGACAATAATGGAAGAAATAATAAATACGTGTTCAAGGGCATATAATTGTAGCAGGAATGATGATTTTATATCAAAACGGGATAGTGCCTGTTAAAACATAATCATTAGTTAGGAGTATTTTTGCTTTTGCAGTCTTTTTTATTTGTATTATTTCTGCTCTTACTAGACTTCGTTCTTTTAGATAAAAACATGCATATCCGCGTTGCAGTTTGATTGCCTTATGGGCACAAAGCTTTGCATATTTACTGCCCATGAATCATACAAGTATGTGAAATCCAGTGAAGATTCAATTTTTCCTGCCAGATGCACCTCCAGCCGTTTAATTAAAATATGTATTATTAATAAAACTATATTTAAGTCATATTTTTTACAGATATGACTGAAACATTAAGGGCAAATTGTTTCATACTTTCACAGTAATTTGCTTTTAACGTTTTGTGCCTTAATCAAGGTAATACTATGGAGAGGTTTGTGGCGTTCCAGACTTCATGATATTTAAGTGGTGAAAACAGAATAGGGCTGTTCTAATGAAAAGTCACATTTACTTATGAGAAGCGATCCCCAGCTTCGCTGCTCATGGAATCATCTTTGATAAAAAAATATAATAAGCCTTATAGTTAGAAAGGATCGCTGAGTGCATAGATTTTGATGTGTTGTCGCTGTCTGTACTGCATCCATGTGAGATTATTGTTCTATTCCAGCGTAGGTTATGTTGAAATAGGTCTGCCTTTAGATGTCACAGGCTACATCTAGACTGCAGGCTTTTTTCAGAAGAAGCTTTTCCAGAAAAGATCTTCTGAAAAAACTTCTTCCAAAAGAGAGCGTCTACACAGCAAAAGCACGTTGAAAAAGTGATCTGCTTTTCAAAAGATAGTGTCCACACTGAATGGACACTATCACGTATTTAAGCTGTGATTACTATGGACAGAGTGGCCACCAGGACACCTGTGCTTTTTCCTTTTCCCTCTTCTTCCGAAAGAACTCCCTCTTCCCCATCCACACATGCCTTTTTCCAAAACAGTTCTTTCAGAAAAAGGCTTCTTCCTCGAAGAAAGAGGTTTACCAATGCTGGAAAAACCCCTCTGTTCTTGTGATTTTTTTTCCCCCTCAAAATAACACGATTGCAGTGTGGATGTAAGTGAAGTTTTTTCAGAAAAACGGCTGTTCTGAAAAAAAAATGCAGTGTAGACATACCCACAGCTATCCTTCTGTTCACATGACTCCTCTTCCACTTCTTGGTTACAAATGCCTCCTCCTTCAAGGAAACTATTGTATTTAGTAATACTAATTAGCTGCAGTATAAGTTATGTACATAAATGTTGGGGGGAAGGATCAATAATATTCTGTGCTTCATAATATCCTGCCTTCTTTTTAATTCTGCCTGTAGTACAGCTTTGTGTAGCTTACTGATTTTGGGGTGAAATAAGCCTATTAATTACTTCAGAGGAAGATTTCTAATTTGGGGGGGGGGTGTTATGTTATAGCAAAGCTATTGATGTAATACAAACAGGAAGAGCCACCACAATAGGAGACTTGGGGGTCATTTTCCTTAAGAATTACATAAAGTGACATTAAAATCTTACCAGTGGATTGTGGTTCATAATTTCAAGTACTCATGTATGTTGGGAGTTGGAATGGTGGTGTTAATAATTATTATGATATATGACTAAAGGCAGGAAATAATCAACTTTTTACATTTGACTAACTTTCTTTTGGCTTATGATTGTTCATTGTCTAACTGTGCATATCTTGTATGCTTCTGTGGATGTGAATTACATTACACAGCAGTTACCATCATAGACATCCCAAATGTGCATAATGTATTGACAATGAAGGTTAAGTCTAAGAATAATGCTGCATAAGGAAACCAAAGATTGCAACCACTAGAGATTCTAATGAAAAATGTGGGAGCAGAGATGAATATTTTGGCCTCAGTTTAAGACATCTCACCATCAACTCTTAATGTTGTCCACCTGAAAGAAATGAGAGACAAAGTCTTTTTGATCAGATTATATTAAGCATTTAACAGCAGATCAAGCAGAGGGAAATCAATATACAATTGTTATTCTAAATTTGGTGTTTGCCCCACTTTGGTGGTCTCTGAGGATATGTCTACACTACCCCCCTAGTTCGAACTAGGGGGGGTAATGTAGTCATACGGAGTTGCAAATGAAGCCCGGGATTTGAATTTCTCGGGCTTCATTTGCATAAAGCCGGCCGGCGCCATTTTTAAATGCCGTCTAGTTCGGACCCCGTGCCGCGTGCAGCCGCGCGGCACAGACTAGCTAGTTCGGATTAGGCTTCCTAATCTGAACTAGTTGTACACCTCGTTCCACTAGTACAGCTAGTTCGGATAGGAAGCCTAATCCGAACTAGCTAGTCCGTGCCGCGTGTAGCCGCGCGGCACGGGGTCCGAACTAGCCGGCATTTAAAAAATGGCGCCGGCTGGCTTTATGCAAATGAAGCCCGGGAAATTCAAATCCTGGGCTTCATTTGCAACTCCATATGACTACATTACCCCCCCTAGTTCGAACTAGGGGGGTAGTGTAGACATACCCTGAGATATTTCATTATTTTGTTCTTCCCAGATACCACTGGTTGGAAAATTGTGATAATTAGTCTCTTCAACTGTGACCCTTTTTAGGGGAATTTGGAAGTATAGAGTGTGCTAAATTTTAATATCATGTACTGATGGTGTTGACAACCTCAAGTATGCCAAAATCCTGAATCAAGCCCCCCCAATCTTGAGATTCTTTTTAAGAGTCACAATATCTTAAATACATTTTTATTTTTTTTACTTAATTTCTTCTTCTTTGCCTAATGACTTTTACACATCAAGGACAATGTTCTCATGTTTTTCTCTGCAATCATAAATGCGAAGAACTTATTTTTAAAAATGGAAGCCACAAGTCTCATATAATCACATGACTCCAGGAGCTGGGACTTCATAAGAGAAAATCAATAAAATGATTGTAACTGATAACACTGAACAGATCCCAGAATACTGATAACTGAGTAATTTCCATAGTCAAGGAGACAACACATACTTAGTTTAGAAGATATTGTAGACTTAGACAGAAAAAAGTGTATCTATGAATGAGAGAACCCAGGGTACTTCTAGACAGTGGGCGATATTTTGGGACACATCTGGTAACCCAAAATAGCATTTTCCACATCTTTACAGAATGCCCATTATTTCAAAAAACAATCAAAATAATGGGACGCTTATTCTGACATCCCACTAAACCTCATTCATGAGGATTAAGGGATTTGTCGAAACGGACTATTTCAAAATAAGCTACACAACTTGCATAGCTCAAATTGCGTAGCTTGTTTTGAGCTAGCGCCACAAATGTAGATGCATCCACAGTGACCTATCGTGGATTAGACAAATGGTCCATCTTGTTACCTATCCAGTCTTCCAACAGTGGCCAATGCCAGATGCTTCTGAGGGAATGAACAGAATGGGCCAGTTACCTAGCAATCACACCCCTATCATCCAGTTCTGATATCTGGCTTTTAGAGATTACTGGTAAAGAATATACTGTGGATATTGATTCCAAATGTTGAACTAATTTATATTGGTCATAGGTGCATCTAGTTTTCTATTTCTTATCCATGTACATTTGTGTGATCAAGTTGAGTTATCATGAGTGATCTCAGAAGGTGACTAAACCCATATCTATGAATCCTTTTGAAAAATGAAAGTTAAATTCACTTTCCATGAGTGTTCATATCTGATTTTTTCTTAGCAGCCTCTCTCGCGCAGAGCTGCTCACATCCTTAAATGCTGAATGCTCTCGACTCATTTTGACTTTCCATTGCCCGATCTTTTGCAGGATGGGACTTTTTAAAACATACATTCACTCATTCTGAGAATAGCCTGATACCTATTTCAGCAACCTGTGTAAACAATACATTTCATTGTGATTAGCTAGTCGTATTCCTAAAATAAGATCCTCAAATATTACTGAATAATTAACACATTCATGGATATTTGTGATATGTTTGAGAGCATTGTTTAAACAGATGCAAAGGTTAAATTAATCATTTAAATGATTTGCAACTAAAGGATTTGCCATGGGTTCTTATGGGGGTTTAAGGTAGGGGATGGGGATGCAGCAGTCAGGGTAAGGGACTGGGAGATGTTGGGGGGCTCAGAGCAGATGGTGGAAGGTGCAGGACTCAGGCTAGTAGCTCAGGGCAGGGGGTGGGAGATGTGTGGGGTGATCGGGGCAGAGGGGTACATGAGTCAGGGCAAGGGATGGGGGGCCAGGAATTGGATGGGGGGGGAAGCTCAGGGCTAGGGGATGGGAGGTGCGGGACTCAGGGAAGGGATTCAGGGCAGGAGTGCTCAATCCAAGGGGCTCAGGGCAGGGGGCTGGGAGGTTCGAGGGGCTTACTAGGGCCACCTGTGGCAGTGAGAGTGGCACTGCTCTAGCGGCAGGTTCTTTGGTGAGCCAAGGTTGTGTTCCCTTGGCTCCTCCAAAGCTGGGCTGCACTTCTCAGTCCTCCCCAGCTGCCGAGGGGCTTTCTGGCAGCCAGCCTGCCCACCCTCTGGCATCTCCTCACAGGGGATGAAGCTGGACTCCAGTTCCCAGCCCCCTAGTCGCTCCTCACAGGAGGGACAGGGCCAGGCCATGGTTCCTGGCTTCTCATCATGAAGAGGCCTGGACTGGGTCATGATTCCTGCCCCCCTCATGTCTCCTTATGGGGAGGTTGGCCATGTTTCCAGCATCTCCTTATGGTTGGGGGAACTGGGGCCAGGCCATGGTTCCTGGCTCCACAGCATCTCTTTAGGGGACAAGGCCTGTGCTCCTTGGCCCTGGGAGTGGTCCTTGGGGGGGTCAGGGTGGTTGGGCCGGTGGCTGGTGGAGCTCTCCTCCATCCAGTGCTGTGACCGAGTTTGGTAGAGGAAGGGGTTTGGGCAGGGGAGAAATTTATCCATTGTTGGTGACCATCAACATGAATAGCCCCAAAACCAGCAGGCTACTTTATTCCTGGTACAGCCACCCCCCTGTGGTCACTCTGCAGTGTAGCTGATCCCCACACTTGTTGCCCCCAGTTGGTCACTCTGCAGTATGACTGTCCTTCTATCAGCTCCTTCTTTTCTCATGTTATGGAAAACAGTTGGATTCCAGGCATATCACATTTTCCTAGCAAAACCAAACTCTGACCTTGCTTTAAGTTACGATAAGAAGAAGCTGCATACCAAATGTGGTGGTCCTAGCTCTTACCATTTAGAAGACGTTCTTGAACAGACAGACTCACAGATGGACAGAAAGACGTACATTTCTAAAATACACAGATGGAAGATAAGTCATTCACTCATTCCTTTCTTTTCACCATTATATTTCATTGTTGGAATTCTACAGGTGGGATGAATGACTCTAGCCCTTTCTGAAGCAGTATACATATTTTTCTGCAAAATGCAGTCTTGAAATTTCAGAGAAGTAGGAGAGAATTCAGTGATATCAAAAAGAAATTATGTGATTGCAACCTGACCTAACACATTGAAGGTTTTCTCCCTTTGTGCTGAAATAGGAGGTGAAGCTGAACTCTTCACTCATTTGGACAGAGCAAAGTGTTTTTGTCCAGCTATACTGGAAGAAGGCACGAGACACTTGATATGACTTTAATCAGACTGCAACTTTATTATTGGGATAGCTGGGACTACCCAGTACGAAAAAGTGTATAGTGCAGGCAAATCCATGTTCATTAAAATAACTATCCAGGACTTCCATCAGTCCTTCATTTTCCATGAACCTATGGACTTTGACCTTACCACCTACCTACCACACACACATAGAAGTGTTAAGATGGACCATAAGAAGGAAGGCAGGGTGGCTCCCTGCCATACCGATTATAGGAGCCCTGAAACCTCCCCTCCCCCCTATGGAAGGGTTAAGGTGAGCAATGCAAAGGGGGTGGGGGTTGTCTCCCTGCTGTACCATAGGAACCTCAGACCTGTTTCTTCAGCCAGACCCTCCTTTTACAATCCCTTACCAGGCCATTTTTCTGACCACTGGATGTCTTCCCTATGGAGCCCCTGCACTGGACACCTGCCCCACACTTACAAAATTAGTTTCAATGTATGGCCTAACCACTTTCTACTCAGTCCTCCTTGACTCCACTCCAACAAAATCAATACAGAGGCAAGGGGAAAATTCCTGCAATGACCACAGCAGACCACAAGCCAGCATGATATTTGCACCTGAAGGGGAAGGAGGTTGGCTGCTTCCTGGCCTGCTGCATGGAGAAAGAACACAAGAACGGCCGTACTGGGTCAGACCAAATGTCCATCTAGCCCAGTATCCTGTCTGCCGACAGTGGCCAGCACCAGGTGCCTCAGAGAGGGTGGACCGAAGACAATGATCAAGTGATTTGTCTCCTGCCATCCCTCTCCAGCCTCTGACAAACAGAGGCCAGGGATACCAATTCTATCCGCTGGTTAATAGCCTTTTATGGACCTAATCTCCATGAAATTATCTAGCTTCTCTTTAAACTCTGTTATTGTCCTAGCCTTCACAGCCTCCTCTGGCAAGGAGTTCCACAGGTTGACTACATGCTGTGTGAAGAAGAACTTTAATTAATTTCATTTGGTGTCCTCTAGTTCTTCTATTATGGGATCTAATACATAACTTTTCCTTATCCGCCCTCTCCACACCACTCATGATTTTATATACCGCTATCATATCCCCCCTCAGTCTCCTCTTTTCTAAACTGAAAAGTCCCAGTTGCTTTAACCTCTCCTCATATGGGACCCATTCCAAACCCCTAATCATTTTAGTTGCCCTTTTCTGAACCCTTTCCAAGGCCAAAATATCTTTTTTGAGGTGAGGAGACCACATCTGTACACAGTATTCCAGATGTGGGCGTACCATAGTTTTATACAGGGGCAGTAAGATATTCTTTGTCTTATTTTCTATCCCTTTCTTAATAATTCCTAGCATCCTATTTGCCTTTTTGACCGCCACTGCACACTGTGTGGAAGTTTTCAGAGAACTGTCCATGATAACTCCAAGATCTCTTTCCTGATTTGTCATAGCCAAATTAGCCCCCATCATACTGTACGTATAGTTGGGGTTATTTTCCCCGATGTGCATTACTTTACACTTATCCACATTAAATTTCATTTGCCATTTTGTTTCCCAATCACTAAATTTGGTGAGATCTTCCAATATCTCAGGATTGTCTTTTTAAAGCCTTCCACTCCTTACATAGCTATGGAGTAACTGTGGGCACTTCAGTGCTGTTGCCAAATAGAATAAATGTTATACAGCATTACTCTTAATAATCAGCATTATCCAGACCAGACTCCTTTGCTTGGACTATTTCTTTCTCCAAATTCTAGTTGTTTTTAATATGCCCTACCTAATATGCCTAATACCTGAAATTGAACTGACCAGCACATCAGACATATACCTCTTCCCCTGACCAGCGTAACTTGGTCAATTCCTACAGACGTAATGTAAGTAGGGTCTGAATGCATGTTCCCTGACATCTAGTGATGAAGACCAGACTATATTTATATAAAGGGGAGGGCTTGGAAGTGCTTTGGAGGACAGGGTCATAATTCAAAATTATCTGGACAAACTGGAGAAATGGTCTGAGGTAAACAGGATGAAGTTTAATAGAGACAAATGAAAAGTACTCCACTTAGGAAGGAACAATAAGTTTCACATTTAGAGAATGGGAAGCGACTGTCTAGGAAGGAGTACTGCAGAAAGGGATCTAGGGCTCATAGTGGACCACAAGCTAAATATGAGCCAACAGTGTGACAGTGTTGCAAAAAAAGCAAACATGATTCTGGGATGCATTAACAGGAATGTTGTGAGCAAGATACGAGAAGTTTATTTAAGAACAGGTTAGATAGACATCTGTCAGGGATGGTGTAGACGGAGCTTGATCCTGCCTTGAGGGCGGGGGGCTGGACTCGATGACCTCTCGAGGTCCCTTCCAGTCCTATTATTCTATGATTCTATGATTCTATGATTCACTCTACTCTGCTCTGATTAGGCCTCAATTGAAGTATTGTGTCTAGACCTGGGCACCACATTTTAAGAAAGATGTGGAGAAATTGGAGAAGGTCCAGAGAAGAGCAACAAGAATGATTAAAGGTCTAGAGAACATGACCTATGAGGGAAGACTGAAAGAATTGGGCTTGTTTGGAAAGGAGAAGACTGAAAGGGGATGATAGCGATTTTCAAGTATCTAAAAAGGTGTCACAAGGAGGACTCCTTTGTTCTCCTTGGCCTCTGAGGATAGGACAAGAAGCAATGGGCTGAAACTGCAGGAAGGGAGGTTTAGGTTGGACATTAGGAAAAACTTCCTGTCAGGGTGGTTAAACACAGAAATAAATTTCCTAGGGAGATTGTGGAATGATATTTGATAATGATCAAATAATGATAATGTCTCCAGTGATAATGATCTCTCTGGAGATATTTCCGAGCAAGTTAGATTGACATCTATCGGAGATGGTCTAGACTGTGCTTAGTCCTGCCATGAGAGCAGGGGACTGGACTTGATGACCTCTCAAGTGTGTTCTATGATTCTATGAACACACCTATTCTGCCTAGGTATTCAGTAGACAGTGCTGTATTGCCAAAGTGGTCAATTTTGGCTGATGTTGGGTTACAAATCAGTTTAGTGTGAATGTTGTTATCCTTATAGTGGGAGAACTGTGCTTAGTGTGCCCATTTGGGGTCATCCTCAGCTGAAATGTGTTCACTGAGTAGCAGGTAGGGAGGCCATATCCCTGTGAGCTCATGTCATTGCACCTCTGAAGTCTGGGACTTTGCTGACCAAGGACAGAAACTGTGAGTAGGATGCAGTGAAGGGAGAGGAGCATAGCATATTAAAGGAACACTTGTTTATCAGACTTTCTTACTGCCAGGTGAGAAGCTGAGGCAAAGGATACTGCCCAGCATGCTCAGGGCTGGGTGTGTTGCTTGTGATCAAATGTTTTTCCATCCAGTGATTGTATTTTCCAAGGTTAAAGCTTTTACTTGTATTAACAGATGTTGTTTGTCATACATAGGGTCGGTGCTTGTGAGTGGGAAAGTATTGCCTCTTACCGGCACATAAGGTTGGTGCTAGGTTTTTCCAGATTACAGGGTGGGACCTTGAACTTGTTCTGTTTTGTAGTGTTAAAAGGAACTTGTAGGTAGTGAGCCCGGCCCTTGTTGCTTCCAACTTCACCTGCCACAAGGGTTAAAATAACAATAACTTACCTTTTAAAATATTAATAGCTGCTTTAAACCTATGAGTGCCTATGTGAAATTGCTTTGGGGCATCTTAACAAAAACAATCATATAATTTACAATGCACAATTTATATGCCCAATTTAACATGGACTATATAAAAGTGCACAATATAAACACTGTAAAATGAACTAAGAAACAAACATGTCTTGAGCACTGGGAAACCAACAGCATAGTTGTGTGTGAGCTAGATAATACACAAGAGGATGCATGGTCTTGTGGGGAAGCAGTGTAACTAGGACAGAGGTAGGCAATAAAACAGCAGCAGTTCATCAAGGTTAGCCCTTAGTGGGCCCCCACAACTATATTTGGCATGGGCGATTGCAAGTCCTGTTGGCCACAGATCACTGTTCCCAGCCAAAGGGAACTGCAGGAAACAGCGTGGATCAGGACACTGCTTCCCACAGCTCCCATTGGCTGGGAACAGGGATCCAAGGCAAACAGAAGCTGCAATTGCCCACATCTGCAGAGACGTCAGTAAATATAGTGGTGGTAGCACATCAGGGGCTATCCCTGGGAAGTCAGATCTGGCCCATGGGCTGATATTTGCCTACCCCTGAACTAGAGTGAAGAGATCTGGGTTTAATTTCCAGCTCTGCCAGCATCTTGAAAGTGTATGATTTGGGGAAAGTCACTTAATCTATAAGGCTGGTCAAAGCTGTTACTTACTAGAAAATTGGGGTTTGATTACATGACTTTTTTTTTAAACTAAAAATGTCTATTTTTTGTGGAAAACAGAAATATTTTCATTTGAATTGAATCCTGCTACCTCATGGGAGTTGTAGTTCATATGCCTCATTGTCTCGCCTGCTCCATGGGCTGGGCTCCCCAGTCAGAATTCTTCAGCACAGCCTCCTCCCCACAAAGAGGGAGGCTTATGGTGCATCAGAGGAGGGGTCATCTAAGGGAATCCCTCCTACAAAGCAGACACAGAGAAAGAGGCACCCAAATTAGAAAACCCACAAAACACTGCAGCAGCACTGACACAACTGAAATATTTCAATTTTCAATATATCTCCAAAACTTCATTTTTCTGCCTTTTTTTTTTTACCAGCTCTGTCCCTCACTTCTTCATCTCTAACATTGGGATTATTATAAGACTTACTCTCCGCCTGGGTTTCTCTTGTTCATTTAGATGGTTAGCTTCTCAGGGCAGGACCCTCTCCTACTATTTTTTTGACCAGTGGCTGACCCAGCGAGGCTCAGATCTTGGTTAGAGCTTCTGGTTGCTACTCTACTACAAATACAATGGATTTCACCTATGAGCAACCTTTTGTTTCCAGCAAAGTGTTGGTATTACCTGAAGCTTGCCAATACATGGAAGACAGATTTGAGGGGCTGCAGCCAGGGAATGAAACCCTGGGAGGTGCATGGTGCCTCTCCCTGCTTACAGCTAGTGCTTAGCACATCCTAGCACTTCCTTGCCAGGCTGCAGTCCTGCAAATCTGCTGCCTGAAGTGTTTTACTTCCAAAACAAGTTGTCACTTAGCGGCATGCCTGCTGCCAATAATCAAATGCCATTCCCATTGCAGTCAGTGGGACAGAACTGGCTTCCAACAACGTGTTGCTGTTAATTGAAAGTTGTTAATATCAGGATTGCTAGAAAGCTGCAGCACCTACAATAAATACCAGAAAATTTCTTGACACAGCAGGGAAACGTATACTACCACTCAGGGGGTTTATTATTTTGTTCACCTTAAAAGACAAAAATAGATGCCAAGTATGCTCTGTCCCATATAATAATAATAATAATAATAATAAAAAGGTCTAATAAAGTACAACCATTAATTGAATCAAATCACACAGCTGTAGAAATATCACCTTGAAAGTCATGCACAGAGCACAAGTGTTGGGGGTCAAAAATCATAATTCTGTCCACAGAGATGCATGGGAGCCTCTCATGAATACCAGCTACTAGAAAGCCCGATGGTACAACCACACAGTGAAGATCGCGTGAGCACCTACATTAGGATGAGGAATAATTTTTGATAGGGGGCCACTCCAAGAATTTAGTAACTGGTTGAGGGCTGCTCTCTTCCATTATATTAATGGAGGAGGTGCAGGAGTCTGGGATGGAGGTTGGGTGCAGAAGGGAGCTTGGGGTAAAGAACTGGGGTGTGGGATCTGGGAGGGAGTTTGGGTGAAGGAGAAGATCGTGACCTGGGGCAACAGACTGGGATGAGGAGGGGTGCAGAGTGTGGTAGGAGAGTGTGACCTGGGGTAGGGGTGCAAGGATTTGGGTTGTGACCTGGGACAGGGGATTGGGTGCAGGGTCTAGGAGGAATACGGGTGCAGGAGAGGATTCTGGCTTATGGGAGGGGTGTAGGAGGAGGGAGTGCAAAGACTGGGATGAGGCTGTGATTTGGGGCTGGGGGTGCAGGGATTTGGGTTGTACCAGGGACAGCAAATTGGGGTGCAAGGTCTGAGAGGGGATTGTGACCTGAGAAGGGGTGTAGGAGGGGATGCAGTGTCTGGAAAGGTGTATGGGGGCTGGAGCAGGGGTGCAGAAAGCTTGGGTTACATGGGGTAGGAGGGCAGAGGGTTGGAGGAGGGAGAGGCAGGGGTGCCAGAGATAGGCTCTGGCTGAGAGACCTTACCTGGCTCCCAGTCAGTATTCCAGAAGGTTCCTTAGCCAGGATCCCTGCCTTCTAGCAACTGTATATGCTCAGGGGAGCTGTAGGGGCCATGTTTACTGCTCTGAATTGAACGCTGTAAGCCCTGGGGGGATGAGGGAGCAGGGGCACTTAACATGCTGCCTGTGCTGCAATCAGGCAGCTGATATTGACTGGAAACTTGCCAATGGGAGCTACTGGGGGTGGGGACAGCATGAGAAGCCTGTCTCCCCTCCCTCCAGGCTCTCAATATTCAGACACACACATGGCCCTGCAGTCAGCTTTCCTGAGTGCTGAGCGGGAGGTGGGGGTGGGGTGGGGGTGGAGAGGGCGGGGCAGGCAGAAAGCCAGGTGAGGCTTTCACGAGACGGATCCAGAAGATTGACGGGCTGGATTCAGCCCACAGTTCATATTTTGTCCAGCCCTGACCTACATCATCTCATGTTACATGTGACCCTGAACTATAGAACAATTCATTCTATAAAGTAATCTAGGTTAATTTAAACTGGAGGGGCTGAAATAAAATGTGAAAGGGGCACTCAGCGGAGATGTGTGCACTTTCAGGGCTATGTTTTGTCAAATAATTGTAATTGTACAGTACTAGGAGCAAGAGTAAAAATAGAGCCTTCCCCCTAAAGATTTGATTGCTGAAGACCGTTTCAAAGAAAAGGACTTTTAATTGTGTACAAATGGAATAAATACAACTGGATTAAGGCATTTTCTTCATCACCTTATTGCTATCTACTATTTTTACAGCATTAACAAGCTATAACACAACAGAAAAAGAAAGTCTCTGCCTCAGGGAGTTGACCATCTAATTTGCCATGATATGGTGAGTCTGAGTAAACCATTGGAGGGGGAGAGGGAGGAGGCGGGAGAAGTGAGGAACCTAAATACCTTTGAGGATCTATGCATAGGAGGTAAAGTGATAATTGAGTGCACATCTTATTGATGCCCATAAATATTTTTGAAAAATGTGACTTTTGAGATCAGTAAGGCAGTAGTAAATCTCGAGGAAAGTTTTGAATGGGAAGCGGTTGCTTGGCTTGCTAGGCGTGTTGAGGTGGCTACTTATGATACAAATATGAAAATTTCCTGTATGCTTTGCCTCTCCTCATTTGTTTTAGAGCTGTTTTCTGACATTTCATATTCACCTTGGGTGTGCCTAGACAGTGGAGCAATTTTGGGATACTGGAGGTATCCTGAAATAGCTACTCTGTGTTTTTTAAACAAGCCCATTATTTCAAAATAGCTTTTGAAATAACAGTATCGCTATTCTTTTACATAGTGCCAAATTTAGAAATAAGCTATTTTGAAATACACTCAAAATAAGATACGCAATTTGCATTGCTCAAATTGCGTAGCTTATTTCGAGCTACAGGTGCAATGTAGATTCGCCCTTAATCAGTCTTGGGAGTTGGAACTGTCTTTTTCATATTCAGTTTGTTCACTGGAACTGGTCAAAAATTGGATTGGGGGGAAGAGAGAAAGATATTCCTCCCTCAGCTTGACTGACTGTCATCTTAGACTTTATTATATTGGATTTTCAGGCCAGTTCATTTCCTCTTTTTATGCTTGACTGGCATTGCACTAATTTTTTTCTATCTATGCGTGGAATAAATGTTGTTATGTGTACCAAGATATGTGGTGATGTGCACCACCAGTAGCAATACATGCTGCCAGCTGAGGATGGTCTGCTAATTAGCTGGTCAACATTTGAATCTCTCTTGGGTGGCTGCCAAATTGTTCAGTTTACAAGGGACCCTGGTGTTAAGTATCTCTGTCAATAGTTCAGCCACCATACCTCCACTGAAGAAAAATGGTGGCTTCCCAATATAAAATATGCTTTGTGCAGTGATAAGGACCTTAATATAAACGGGCCTTAGAGTTTGACCCTACCTGACTTTTATTTTGCCATATGGCTTCTGACTCAAACAACGTCTGGAAAGCTCAGGAGGAAATATGGTGAAGGTGTTTGAGGTACAATTCTGTGAGTTAAAATGTTCTGGCATCCTTGCCAGAAAAGCCATGAGCTAGTGATAAACCTTGTCCAATACCTATAACAATTAAGCTGTCCTAGCTGCTCAGGGAGGTTTGCTAGCTTGGAGAATCGCCTTGTTTTAAATACCTCTATGACATTTCCTATCCCTGACACAGCCAGTTGCTTGTGTAAATGAAGACTAATATCAGGCCCTTCAGTTTTTCTTTGCTTTGATTCTAAATGTGCTTCATTTTATTAACATAACACTTGTTGGCCTAACTTAAGAAGGAGAAACTACTTTTACCTTTCCCATTGTCTATAGTGAAATAGTATAAGCCTCCTTAGGCTTATAAATTGTGTGAATTTATTTTCAACTAGCCACTTGCCTCGAAAGTTGACTTTTCTTAAGTTTTCACAGCTCTAATTTTTATTTGCTAATTACCCTTGACATCTTTAAATTATGCCTCAGATACCTTCTGTCCTGAGAGCACTGTATAAATGATACATTTAGAAATATAATGGAGGAAAAGGGTAAAGCAATATCATACACATAGACCAACTAAGGGCCTTAGCCCAAGCTTTTTGAGGTCAGTGGGATTTTTTCCATTGACTTATGTGGGTTCTGAATCAAATCCTTTGTCAGTCATTGGGGACAAAGATGTACTGATGGTATTTTGTAGTTACTTGTTGAAAGTGAGGGAAAGAAAACTAACTGCATTGAAATCAATAAGGGAGGAATAAGAAAATATTTGAAGGATATAGCCCTTTTTGCCAGTTCCTCCATTGGGATCAATGGAACTAACTTCATTTACTTCAATAGAACTATACTGTTTTACACCTGCTGGGGATCTGGTATGTTGACCACTGAGTCACAACTAAAAGGGATGCAAAATCAGGGCTCTAAAGAGATTAAATGATTTACGGTGGCCCAAGTGGGCATAGCTAAGAATAATGGGATGAAGTTAAGAAACGGGAAATATAGGCAGAATATAAGAAAGAATCTGATAATAATGAAACATTTTCAGATGTGATACAGTTTGAAACTCAACTAAATAAAGCACTGGACAAAATACTTTGGGGTTACGTCTACACTCAAGGCTTCTTGCGCAAGAAGAAGAGTTCTTGTGCAAAAAATCTTCCACAAGAGCGTGTCCACATTGCCATGTGCCTTTGCACAAGAGCATCCATGGCAGTGTGGACTCTCTCTTGCACAAGAAAGCTCTGATGGCCGTTTTAACCATAGGGGCTTCTAGCGCAAGAAATTCATGTTGCCTATCTACACTGCCCTCTTGTGGAAGAGCTCTTGCGGAAGAGGGCTTATTCCTCATGGGGAGAGGAATAACTCTTCTGGAAGCAGCTCTGTTTTATGACGCTATACTGTAAATTTACTTGCGCAAGAACGTGCGTGCAGTGTAGAAAGCCAGCAAGTTTTTGCGCAAGAACGGTTGTATCATCCTGTGATGGAAACAAGGGCGGGACAAGAAGATTTTTGTAGCTGATGATAGAAATGATGAAATTATTTGTAATTAATTTTTGTGTGAAGTCAGGTCCTATACTGGGGACTGCTGCTGATACAGAATCCCATTTATTATCATTATTTTATCATTATTTTATTATTATTATGTTATTACTACTACTACTACTACCAATAATAATAATATAAAACAACAACAATAATAATACAAACATCATAAATAATACAATAATAGCTAGCTCTTTTATAGCATTTTTCATCTACAGCTCTCCAAGTGCTTTAGAAAGGACGTCAGTATCACTATCTCTCTCCATTTAGACCAACTGGGTTTCACATGGGTACAGGTGTCTGTACTTGCAGATCTGATGTGAGACCACAACCTTATTCAGTATCTTGGGTCTTATAGAATACCAGAACTGGAAGGAACCTCGAGAGATCATCAAATCCAGTTCCCTCCCTCATGGCAGGACCAAGCACCATCTAGAGAATCCCTGAGAGATGTTTGTCTAACCTGCTCTTAAATCTCCAGTGATGGAGATTCCCCAATCTCCTTAGGCAATTTATTCCAGTGTTTAACCACCCTGATAGGAAGTTTTTCCTAATATCCAACCTAAACTTCCCTTGCTGCAATTTAAGCCCATTGCTTCTTGTCCTATCAACAGATGTTAAGAACAGTTTTTCTCCCTCCTTCTTATAACAGCCTTTTAGGTACTTGGAAGCTGCCGAGTCCAGTCAAAGTCATTAGCTCAAAAGGAAGTAGCTTTCTCAATGATCTAATAACTTCTGCTACAACACCTATTGTCCTGACACAGATCACATTAGATTTAGAAAGCATATTTTAAAGCTCGCTCTCATACAAATTTTAATTCAGCTGAGGATTAGAAGGAAAATGTAACTATAGTTTTAGTACAGGCTTTTTGTAAATATCAATGAATATAACATCATGTTTCAAACTTACAGCAGACGTCCGTCAGTTGAGGCTGAGTTATCTAATGATATGGGACTTCAGGATATAGCCATGCATTAATGGTGTTCTATGAGAAAAAAAATGCACCTTTCCATCGAATTCGCAAGGAATGAAGAAAGATTGGTATATAACTGTTAGAGGATCATCATCATAACCCTTCTCTGTTTCAATAATTTAAAACAAAAGGAATCCCAAGACAATTCAACAATTGGCCATGTGATTCCACGAAGGGTTTGCTAACATGCAAAGTCAATGGGACAGATCTTCTAGCTGGCTTTGGCCATTTTGGGCTATTCCAGCCATGCAAAGTGACCAAAAATTGGCTGTAACTTCCCTGTGAGGAATTCCCTCCATGGTGGAGAGTCTTGTGAAGCACAGAGCTGTTGTAGCGTGTACACCATGCCCTCTCCCTGTAGCCCCAGCATATGGTGTGTATTAATGGCTAGTTATGTCAGGGATATGACCAGAGTGCTGCCATGCTTCAGCATTCAGATGGCTCTTTGGAGGCCATTACCAGCCACCACAGATTAAGCAGCCTAGGACTAGGTATGTCAGGTCTGGCCTAGAATGTACCCCAGGATTAGGGAGCTGAAACCACCCATTTTGTGGCTCTCTAAGCTCCAACCATTATATTCAGGATTACTTGGTGCGCACATCTTAGAGGTAACTCACATTACTTGCTTCTCTGCAAAATGGTTTTGCATTGCCCACCATAGAATTATTGTGAGACTTAAAGTTAAGGATTAATACTGATATTTGTAGCTGATGCTCAAAGGTAGAAGGATTTAAGTGCCTCAATACCTAGAGAATCTGGGCATTTGTGATTCCCCCTAATTTAAAAAGGAACAAGCTTGTCAAAGAGCTTTATTCTAAAAAATAAGATACATTGTGTCTGCCGCTCCAATTAGAGTCAGCATGAGTTCACATCCTGTGAACATCACAGGCAGGCTCAGTACTTTGTGGTTTGAATTCTAAGTGAACGTTCATATTATTGGGCACAAAAACATCCAACTTTCAAGACGCTTAAATGGACAGTTGCACCCTACAAGAACACATGGATAATCCAATACTTCCTCTGTTCCCCGCATAGAGAAATGGAAAGCAAAAAGAGTCAATACATAACCTATATATTTTAAAAACTGAGATATTGGAGACTCAGCCACTGGATTATATAGCTAGAGTTGAAATACCCCTGGATAATGCCACTTTTTAGGCTTCTTACAGGAAAAGTGATAGATTTTTTTTAACTAAACAAATATAATCTTGTTAGAATAGTTTAACTGTAAAGCTGTTATTCTGTTATCAAAGGGTGGCAAATCCCACCAGTGAATGACAAGCTCTATATTTCTTCAATAGTTGCAGATATTGAAAAGTTTGAATGGGGTCAAACCGCTTTTAACCTGGATGAAAACCAAGGAGTGGGATGGTTCAATTCTATCTATTCTTCATTTTCTATTACCAGAAATTCTGTTTGGAGGCTTCAATATAGGAAAGGTAAAAAGATCAGAAAGCCAACATTGGAGCAATTCAATATTGACAGATCCAGAGCACACATCAGTATGCTACTGAGAGATAGAATAACTGCTTTTTTTACACAGGGACTGAGTCAAGGGAATCCTATGGATGGAAGCTGTCAGCTTAAACTTTTGCTTTTCTCTCATTTTGGTTGTATAAACCCCCTCCTTACATTAGTTTCGTTTATCCCTCTTAGCCTTTCTAAATGACGATTTAGCCCATCTAGTCTATCAATAGCATGTAATTTATTTGTTTCTTCAGCTGAGCCTGACCTCCATTGATTTTATTGGAGTAATTTGCCGGAAATGATTTTTTAATGTTAGATTTATTATAGAGGCACTTCATTGTCAGATAAATGAAGTCAACTGTATTTTTTAAAGCTAACAAAATGAAAGAACTCCTGCTAGTTTAATGAGTTTTTAAAAGCATATTAGCTAAAGGATTCCTTATGTCAGGACTAGTTTGCACATAAGTTGTAGGAAGAGGGTGCATATGCACATTCATCTTCTAAATTTCTAAAAGCATAAGACCGTATTATACACTAGTAACATATAAAAGATAGAAGCATTATACACAGTGGTGCTGCAGTGATGCCATTTTCCCAGAGGGTCAAATTTTGCCATATTCTTTCATGATGAGTGGAGAACCCTATTCTCTGAAGAGCCCAACTCAATTCAGTGGGACTGCTAGTAGAAAAGGATGCTACTCAATGTGAATGAAAATCAGACCCAACAGACAGTGACATTCTTCTCCCATCTACTCACACTTCTTTCAGTTTTTAAACTTTTTGATGTTGTTTTTAACCAGGAGCAGAGAGAAGTGGAGTTATGGCTTCCCCATCTTTTAGATCTCCCCTCTTCCTCTGATTCAATTGCTCAGTAAAAGACCTAGCAGATTGTCTCGAATAGCTGTATATCACAAAAAGTAATTAGTTCTACATTTTACCAGTAGTTAAACCTCAACTTTCTAGTTCAGGATGACAGAGCCTCCCTCTATGCTCTAGGTTAAAAAAACAAGGTTCACCATGCTACATGATGTTAGAAATTCAGCTACAATATTCTGCATGTGCTGCTATTTTTTTTCTAGAGTGGCCCTGGAATTGGAGGGAAAACACAAGTTTGTTTCTGGAACCTAAAACAAATGAGAGCACTCTTCTGCATAGAAAGCCATTTATGATTTATTAAAATCAAGAGTGACATGTCTTCAGATGATGGATAATAGCCAATGAGTGGTATTCTGGACACTTGAGCTATGGTACTCGATAGAGAGGAAGATAGCTAAAACACTGACTCTGATCAGTAGATCTGGGTTATGCTCCCCTCTCTTTCACAGACTTCCTATATAATCTTGGGCAAGTCACTTAATGTCAATGAGCCTCACTTTTCTCATTTGTAAAGCAAATGTGACTTCCCCACATTGCAGGGAGGTTGTGAGGATAAATACAGTCCTGTTGGGGGTTATTGTAATGAGCATCACAGAAAAGCCAATCAAATAGCTGTGGGTATGTCTACACTAGCCCCCTAGTTCAAACTAGGGATGCTAATGTAGGTATTCAAAGTTGCAAATGCAGCCCGGGATTTAAATATCCCGGGCTTTATTTGCATCTTCCCATCAGGTCGCCATTTTGAAATTTCACTAGTCTGGACTAACTCCCAGACTTAAACCTCCTTGCAGGAGGAATAACAGGTAGTTCAAATTAGGGCTTTAATTAGAACTACTGGCTCCCTGCCACGTATAGCCACAGGCAGTTAGTCTGGACTAGTGAAATTTCAAAATGGCGACCGGATGGGAAGATGCAAATAAAGCCCAGGATATTTAAATCCTGGGCTTCATTTGCAACTTTGAATGCCTACATTAGCCTCCCTAGTTCGAACTACAGGGCTAGTGTAGACATACCCTGTGAAAGTAAGGAATTCTGCTTTGTGCCAAGCTCTTGTAGCCTTTTAGTCTTAATATACCATCTCCTGTACTGGGTTTTTATCTCCATGGGAGCCAGAAAATTACAGTAAACAATAGAATCAAGAGTCTTCCATGCTGAATAAAAATAGTAAAAGTGAAAAACTGACAAAAACAGCAATTGTAAATGCGTTAACCTCCCCCGCCCACAGCCAAACCAACATTCAGATGTGCAGTGAAAAGGAATAGGTGTGAGGACAGAATTTGCCATGATGTATATGTATCCAGAGAAGGGAGGAGCCTACTCAGAACTATTGATTTCTTTGTTATTGATTCCAAAGGTAGCTGCCATTTTAAAATGCCGAGGGTAGGTGGAGGATGGATGCAAAGAACATCTCTGTTTGTGGGCCTGCATAAGGGACTGCCACAGTTGCAGTCTAGGTGCTAGGACTGGTCTTATCCTGCCAAATATGAGGGTGGACAAGGTGGGAGAAGTAGTTCGTGGCCCTGCCTCTCCCAACACCAGCAGTAGCTGTCCTCCCCAACAGTGCTGGTGTATGCATTGCACCTACCTGAGGCAAAGTGCTTTCCTGAACACCTTCTGAGTCACTACGCCTCTGCACCGCCCCAGTGTAATGCTAGGCATTCAAGACATGGTTGCAGTCCCGCTTTTTCACTCAAATCAGATTTTTATTCTAAATTCAAGCCACAATGATATGACTGAAGTTGATTGGCAAAGGCACTGAGCAGCTGGCATTCACACTGACTTCCATGAAATGTGAGGATGCTTCATACTTCTAAACACCAGGCCACTGTAATTTAAAGTAGCTGGCTTTAGGAGCCTAACTTTTAGCATCCAGATTTGAAAAAAAAAATTGGCCTGTGTCTTCACCCTCATCTAGTAATACAAAAATGAGGCAAAAAATACCCACAAATTATCCTGTGACTTTGTTCTTTAAACAGAGCAATTTTCTTAGAGCATACATAATATGTCCCATTTTAATTAGGATCTGTGCACATTCATTTGCATTTTTAAATGAAGTATGCTTTTGTATTCTGTTTGACTTAAAAAATATAAACCAGCAAGGATTTCAATGTAAAATTTAGAGCACTTTTCTTTTAAATTTCCTAGCTTGCTTCCTGTCTCTGTTTCTGTCACTGTTATTGATATAAGGAATCCATCAACATGTTTTTATGGATGATTAAGAAGGGCTGACCTTTCCTTTGCAGGTACAAATAAGTAGTTCTTCAGAGGCTGTAAAGGAATGACAAGATAATTCTATCCATTTAATATTGAAGTGATGTTGATGGTATCATTCTTTTCATGTTTGAAACAGGGAAGTATAGAGGGCCTTTCTCCCTCACTATGTTCTGCTTTATGTGATGGATTTTCTCTCTGACTAATCGCTGTCACATTAACCTGCACTATTTCATCCTTCAGAGCTGTCAAGATAATGACGATAATCGAAGTGGCTCATTGTAGGTAAAGGAAATTATATGAGAAAAGTAATATCATAAAACAGTGTTTAAATATTTTAATTTCATTTGTCAGGGCTGCCCCAACACTTCATTACACATATAACCATCTCTCATCAGTGGAATTAGTGCATTATTCATTACTGTTAATTATTTTCACATAATGGCTGCCCTGATATATTTAACCTCCACATTATATCTCAGATAATGGGCCTGTAAAATTGAATTGTGTGAAGAGCAGAGTTCTAAAGCTCATTTGCAGAACATCAAAGAACAAAGAAGAGGAAAAGAATTCTAAATGGGACATTTTGCCCAGCTGGGGCCAAACATTTGTTTCTGTCTGATTTGCATACAGAAAATAGGTGGTTCAGAAGTGGTTTAATACTGTACACGCTGTCTGCTCATATTACTCAACCAATTAGGATTTGTTAATGTCCCATGTGTTTCAGGCAACTTGTGAGTTACTGTATAGTACAAATGGGATGCTAACAGGCAAAACTAGATGCTTTATAATAGGATGAGAAGGGGATGGGTTCTTAATGTAAAGTTAGCACCAATAATGAGAATTTGTTTAGATAACTTAGTTTTACTCTAAGAAAACATTTATCAAAACTTTCCTACTTAGTGTCTGGGGCTAATATCCAAACCAATATAAGTATAGTTCATATCCTAGCTAATCTGTTGACTGTCTTTGAGCCAAATCCTTTTCAATTTGAGGCTGCAATTGGCTCCAACCTAGTAGTATCACAGAGTCTATGGAAGTGATCACGGAGCGAAATCTGGGATGTTTGTGCAGTAGGTGTATATCTGCTGCAGGAGTTGTTGCAACCTCAAGGGTGTGCTACCAGCCACAGATGCCTTGATCCAGCAGAGCACTTCAACACATGCTTACCTCTGAGCTTTTTCCTAGTCCTAAGGATGCTTTTCTGGATTGGGGCTTCAGTGATTCACCTGCTCTATCTTGGGCAAGGGAAGGGAAAGATTCCTTCTTCTCTTTCCTCATAGCTCCAGGAAATAGCCTGGTCACCCAAACTGGGCATTGGTCCCAGGACTTTGGCTCTACATCATTTTTAAGGAGTAAGCTGAGCTGCCTGCACAAGTTTCAGCTGTAAAGTTCTCCAGTCGTACAGCGGGGACAGAGCTCAGTAGCTGCATTACCATCATTTGGGGCCCATCCATGACCCAAGGAAGTCAGTGGAAATTCTCCCATTGCCATGAAGACACAGAGGAGACAAAGCTCTTTATGAAAATTCCTTTTGTCGAAGCCACAGCACATTGGAAGAAGCGAGGTTATTAAGGGAAAAGCTCGGTTTTTCAGCTGGATGAAGGGAACTGGCTTTCAAATTTGTGGCTTAACACACACACAAAACTTGCTGAGGATTTTATATAGAAACATGCACCTGGTGTAAAGTCATATTGTGCAGGACATGGTTAATGAAAGACAGATGCTGGAGTGGTTAGGCTCTCAAGATATACATATAACTTTATATTTCATGCTTTTCAGGTCTCAGATATTGCATAAGATTTCAAGAGAATAGTACTTATGAAATTAACATGCAAGCTATTCCTTTATTCTCCCTCATATCTACAGTCAATTTTGTAGATTAAAAAAGAACACTTAAGAATCTAATTTCCAGACTGTGATGGAATAACTCATGGCAGAATGGTAGGACTATAATATCAGAGATGACTCAGCCAATCATAAGACAGAAAATGTTTAATGTATAACAATACAATTCACTCAAGGTCATTTACATATTGCAGCCTTATTGACTAAAAAGTCGTATTTCACAAGAGTGAAATATGCCTTTTTCCTAAGTGGCAGTAGGGTTTTAGCCATATCATTAAATATTTATACAATATATACATAAATCTTCTTTCACCTGGCATCATTTGGGATTCATTTGGAACAGATCCATTTATTTCACTTTGTAATATTTTAAGTTGTACAGACATATGTTTCTGAGCTTGAAGATCTAAACTGCATCTTCATCTTCCTACCAAACTACAGATAGAGTAGCTTAGAAATAAAAGGTAGATCATATTTGTAAGGAGTTGGATCAGAAACAGAAGCCTTTCTTGTCTGTCTTTTTCTGTCCACGTACAACTTAGATTTATGATTTCACTTGTATTTTGGGTTTATTTTTATGGTAATAATCACATTAGAGTTAATTAGTTTGAAACTCTGCTGCATTTCTACAGCATTTACTGATGCATCATAGAAAACATTAGGAAATGTTTCATTTATAAACAAATCTGCTGATATTTTACATTTCCTTATATGGGGTATTTGTATGAGAAAAGGATATGACAATTAAAACACAAGGATGGAAAAGACCCACTAGATATATGGTGGAAAACCTGTGACTCAAGGGGTGCATGCACCCCATTGGGGTTTTATGTGTGGCCCCACGAGACATTTTGTTTACTATTGCCCATGCACAGGGTTGCCAGATTCTGCTGGATTTTGTCCACATAGGTTTTTTTCCCCAGTAGTATTACAAAGGTGACATGTTCTTAAAGCATGAGCAGGTGAGAAGAGAGGTGCATGCTGATTGTATTTCAATGTGAGAGTCGTGTGCTCCCTCTGCATCCAAAGTGCTGCTATAGTACAATTGGCACACCTTGCAAATTCTAGGTACACAAGTGCAGTTAGCAAAATTACCTCATCCCGGGAGACTGTCTTCATTATGGCAATCATGTGGCTTGGTGAGATGGAGAGCGACTCATGTGGCCCACTTGAGAGTCTAGGTTGACTCTCAATGCACTAGATGAAGGATCCATCACCCTGGAAATCCATCACACAGCCTCAGTAGAGGACATATGGGTTATGTGCGCTTTTCATAAAAGGTCACTGGAATGTTCCCAAATAGATATAGACTCTCATGGTTGGACCTGTTGTACATCTAAGGCTACGTCTATACTGTAGCTCTTTTCGGAAAATTTCAGAAAAGCCGATGCGTTCTTTTGCCAACCCTGTAAACCTCGTTGTATGAGAAAGAAGGAATGTGTCGAAAGAAGAGTTTTTTCTGAAATGTGTCACTTTGTAGACCCGCCAAATTTCAGAAAAGCCTCCTCCGAAAGAAAAGCGGAAAAAGATACGCAAATTGCAGTTTGCAATTTTCCTTTTTCCGACTTTTCTTTGTAGAGTAGACACAGACCAACTAGTGCACAACTTGGCCTGATTTTGATACTTCTGATATCTGGAGGGAACTCAAAGCCTAAAACCTGAGCCAGTGCTCAGAATGACCTTGTTCTGTGTCCATCCTTGGTTGCAGTGTTGTAGCAGATGTGACCACCGGTACATGTGCCACAGTTATTGTTGGTGCAGCCTTCTGTGAAGGGGCAGCCATTACCTTGCTACAAGGCTATCTGGTTTGTCACTTAGGAATAATCAGTACCTAGGATAGGTCTATGGAATTTTAGCTTGAACTATGTAGCACTTTAAAGAGTAACAAGATGGTTTAATAGGTGATGAGCTTTCGTGGGCCAGACCCACTTCCTCAGCTTATATTCTGGAAGAGAATTGGCATGACCATATATACCAAAGGAATACAATGAAAAAAGTGAACACATTATTAAACTGACAAATCAGATTTAGTACAGAAGGTGGTAATATAGGGTATGTCTACACTACCTCGTTCCACAAGGCATACAGCTAGTTCGGATAGGAAGCCCCTAATCCGAACTAGCTAGTCCGTGCCGCGTGTAGTCGCGCGGCACGGGGTCCGACCTAGCCGGCATTTAAAAATGGCGCCGGCCGGCTTTATGCAAATGAAGCCCGGGAAATTCAAATCCCGGGCTTCATTTGCAACTCCGTATGACTGCATTACCCCCCCTAGTTCGAACTAGGGGGGTAGTGTAGACATACCCATAGATATTAATGTACAATTGAAAAGGAAAAGTGAATTGTATGACAACATATGTTATTTTTTTATAGTGAACATATCTGAACAAGGATTAGTTACAAGTTGCTTGTCTGATATAGACAAAATTCATAGATTTTACACCAGAAATTCTATGCACTCCTTCCTATCTCAGTCTGTCTGTGTATCTATCTAATCTCCTACTCATACATTACCTGGTGTTCTTATAAATTACTTGTAATTCATGATTGATTACTAGCTTACAAAAGGACATGTGTCGAGTAATCTGATGCATGGATTTTATAATTGGGCTCACATATGTCAAAGTGCATATATAGTGTATATATGACTGCATATGTCAAAGCATTCTAATAGATCAGACACTGCAAATCAGGAATAGAAATTCATCGGGAAAGCAGCTCATTTACTGTTGGACAAATTAGTAGCAGCAAAGGGCAAGAGACTTCAAGGGATACGGGCAATGGAAGTCTTGTAATGCAAAAAATGTTAGAGGAATGAGTGTAACAATGGAGACTGGTAAGACAAAAACTAAAATATTAATTTGACTCTAGTAATCTAGGTAAGAATGGTTTAGAACATTGCCTAGCAGCAATGAAGCTGAAAGTGAGATTTTATACTTGGGGGAAATGAAAGCCACCACTGTGACTACTTCAATCCATTGTATCTTGTTGGCTGTGTTGTAATCGTGCTGGTCCTACGATATTAGAGAGCAGAGAGACAACATGGGTGAGGAAATGTCTTGAAGTTTGTCCAATAAATGATACTTCTTCTCTCACCTTGTCTCCATCTATTGTATGCGTAAATGTATGGGAGCATGGTGTTGATAGAGTGGAAAGTCTATCTCATGTTTCTGATGATGTCACAACTCACTCAAGCTTTGCTATCATCATTTCTTGTATGACCAGCTCCTTCTGAGGAGATTTCACAGGGCCATACTGGGTCACACCAAAGGTCCATCTAGCCCAGTATCCTGTCTTCCAAGAGTGGTCAATGCCAGATGCCTCAGAGGGAGTGAACAAAACAGGGAATCACCAAATGATCCCTCTCCTGTCTTCCATTTCCAGCATCTGACAAACAGAGGATAGGGACACCATTCCTACCCATCCTGGTTAATAGCCATTAATGGACCTAACCTCCATGAATATATCTAGTTCTTTTTTGGACCCTTTTTTGGAAATCCTGGTCTTCACAACATCCTTTGGCAGGGAGTTCCACAGGTTTACTTTGCATTGTGTGAAGAAAATCTTTTGTATATTTACATTTGGTTTTCTGAGCCAGCAGTTTTTAAGTGAGATGAAAATTTGGGGGCATTCATGGCAAATAAGGCTCCTAAAAGGAATACAGTACTCTGGAAAGTTAAGCATCACTGTTCAATATAATTACAAACTCTCTAGTGAATTCCCAGGGAAAGGGATGATGTTGGCCTATGCCACTAAAGGCAAAACCAGAATTTGTGAAAGTTTAAGGAAAAAGATTGAAAATGTGAATCCTTTCATGCAGGTTTCTGTGATGTTATACTGGTCAAACTGAATTCTGCTCTCACCAGATGCTGCTTTAAAAAAAAAGAAAAGCAGGGAAGGCTGTAGATATATAAGAAAGTTACATTGCTCTTCCCAGATTAATTTCAGTTTCAATAGCACTAAGACCACTGTTTACTATATGTCTTTTAAAATCAAGTTCAAAGAAAGTTATCAACCCCATCTCTTCTAAACAAAGAGGTTACTTTGACTTTAGAAAAAGAAATATTAGAGAATTTTATATTAGCTGCTTTGAAAACTATATAAGAAAAAAAGGAATCTTCAGGGGATGTCTAAGTACTTTGCAATCTGAAAAGCCTCAGGAGATTTAAGTCAGTGGTGATCTTATAACCCCTAAATGTCGCCTTGCACACAAAATCTTTCAACTACCATCTAACGGCCTCAGAGTAACAATTTAAAAACGAGTTTGGTTTGGGGTTTTTTTTGTCGAAAAAAATGTTCACTCCTCTGTGTTGCAAATTTAAATGGGGAATTATTTATCCTTGGCAAAGAGTGATAATTCAGGTTACCAATAGTTCTCAGGGCTTTTTCTTTAATCATGGGGTCTATAGGATTAGGGATAAGGATGTACTGTACATGTAGAACATCATAATAACTGCCCAGACAAAAAGATATCCTAAGGCTACCTCTTCAGACAAGGAGGCATTTATTGACAGCCTTGGGCTGCTCTGTGACAAATTAAAATAGGCCAGTTTTTTAGTCTATGATTCAAATAAAGCTTCCAGCATTCACTTTTAGCAATGACTCTGAACAAAATTCTCTTGCAAAAAAAGATTATGGGATTTTCTCTTTTTTGGCAGGAAATAGTAGGGTCCCATGCTGCAGTTCCTATTTAGGCTCTCATCAATGGGAGTGTAAGGTTTTCAAGAATCTCTCAAGGTCTTAATGGCTTTCTTTTGCTGCTGCTTCCTTGTGGCAAAGGTATAATATAACAGCTAATGAACAAGGATGTGGCATGCCTATTACTGCGCACATGTGCGACAAAGTGTTTCCGTTTCTCATATGTGAATTAATAATTTCCATCTTTGTGTGTGTGTGTCTGTGTGTGTGTGTGTGTGAATAGAGCTGTGCCCATTTTGTCCACTCTAACACTAGAGATATCAAAAGATGATGGCAAATTAATGTTCATACACATTTATAAATATATATCTTTGTGTGTTCTCACTTTGTATTTTTTTAATCTGTGGAAATTTCTAGTCTGAGGGTGTCTACATTATTATGCTACACTGGTTGAGGTGGACTGAGGCACAGCTGTAGCGCATCAGGTGAAGATGTGCTATGCTGACAGGAAAGCACTCTCTCATTGGCATAATTACTCTGTCTCAGAAGGTGTCATATTCACACCTGCTGAGCAACTTAAGTGGTAATGTAGACCACACCTGAGTGAATTGGATTACGATGCCCTTTAGGGTTGTTTCAAAATATTGGGGAAAATATTACAAGTAGTCTGACTTGCCACAAATGTAGATTCTTTTTCTTATTTTACTGTAATCAAAATTCAAAAGATGCCTCACGACAAAGCAGAGGAGATGATGTGATCCCTGTCCTGATGATCTTACAAACCAAATGTGGGCATAACACAGCGGAAGGTATAGGGAGGAGAATGGGTGGGGGTGGGGAAGGATTGAGTTGACATCAGTAAGATTATGCAGCTATTCAGTGAAGGCTAGTAAAAAGTGTGGTGGAACAAGGATTCTTTTCAGCTAGTTCAGAAAATTGATTCCTTTAATGGCAGTGTGGAAGAAAGTATAAAGTCAGTTGCAGGAGAAATACACAAATAAGGCACTGGGGCTTTTATCAGGGCAGAGTGGAGGGTCTGGGGGACAGAGTAAATAATAGAGCAGATAAATATGGTGGGATTTGATTGAAAGGAATACAAATCTTAAATGTTATGTAATGCAGAAATGGTGGGATGCAAAGAAAGAGGCTATGCTTCTCTTTCAATATAAGGGAGACCTCAGTAGTATATACAAACACTGAGGCACTCACTTGGTAAGTAGAATAGAACTTGATTGTGTTGGTGTGAAATAGTCACTTAAAGTAACTTCTCCTAGTACATCCTTACCTTCACAGGGCAGGGCACTTCTGAACCTTTACTCTCTCTGGAGGGGGCTTCTTTGATTCTTCAACAGTTTACTGGATAAAGGGAAAACCATCTCCCACTTGTGTCGAGGAGCTGCGCAGTCTCCTGGCTAGAGCATCTCACTTCATAGCAAAAGAAATCGGATAAGAAGGATTATGTAAATTAATTTCTGCTTCCTTGTAACCATACTGTGCATGCAATTTGTTTGGCTTACAATTGCTTACAGTATATGCGGAAATAAAGTATTAGCAGATGTACCCAGCATTGCTCAGGTCCTTAACAATACATTAAGTTTTCTTTTTTAAAATAAAAGGAAGATGCATTGTACATGCTTTATTGAAATGACATTTAAAAAAAATTGAGCAATATTTTTATGAAGTTAATCTTAGTAAAATTTTTAAATGGGACTTCCATCAATGTTTTTCTTCTTCATCCCTATAAACGCTTACACTGTTTTAACAAAAAGTGCTATAGTGAATTTGGTTTCCAATGACAACGTTTTCTAGTTTTCAAAGCTTAAGCATTGATTTAGCTTTGCCAAAACAGAGTACTACTCCAAATTTCACTGTTTTGTGTCTTTTCTGTAAAGTTTATTGTGAAGCAATCCTATTTCAGGTTCATCCTATTTTTCTAGCTCATCTTGGTTCAGCCTCTTTCAACATTCGCTCAGTTTTGTCAATTTTGAGGACTGTACTTAATTTGATGATTCTCTTTTCTGTTGGTTTTGGAGGAGCAATCCCATTCTAGACACATCCCATTTTCCTGGAACATCCAAACTCTTACATTACTTTAAGTTACAATAAGAAGCTGTATACCAAATTTGGTGGTCCTCACTCTTACCATTTATGAGGAATTCTTGATCAAACAGACAAACTCTCTAAAATATATAGTAGACATATAGCCATTCATCCATACACAGGGTAGTAGCTCTGCCGCCGAGAAGGCTGCTAATGAGGTTTGGGTGAAATTTTTCTGGCAAAAGTCTTTTTGGCATAAAATTAGGTTTTCAGATACACAAATACTTTTTACAAACCATGTCTTCCTTGATACTTTTTGTTCATTTTTGAATGAAAGTTTTTTGCTTTTGAGTAGCTTTCTTTTATTTTATGAAATGGGTAAATTTTCCATGGGGAGAAAAACCCATTTTCCAACCTGCTGCAAAAAAAGCCCTTCATAGTAAGTGTCATCCCAGACGAAACCATTTTTTTGCTGTGTTAAGCTTAAAAAATGAAACAGAAAAAACCCTCTTTGTAGCAAAAGTCATACACCTTTTAGCGCTTCTTCCCTGCATGTGGCTATTATAAGCAGAAAAAAAAATCTCTTAAGCATTGATTTAGCTTTGCCAAAACAGAGAACTACTCCGGATTTCGCTGTTCTGTCTCTTTTCTGTAAAGTTTATTGTGAAGCAATTCTATTTCAGGCTCATCCTATTTTTCTAGCTCATCTTGGTTCAGCCTCTTTCAACATTCACTAAGTTATGTCAGTTTTGAGGACTGTACTTAATTTGGTGATTCTGTCAGAAAGTACTCAGGATAAATATTTCTGCATTGCAACTTAGAAATGCCTTTGTGTCTTATGTTTAAGAACTGGTCCTGTATATCAGATGAATTCTTTTTATTATTATTAAATTAAATAATTCTTATTCGTGTTTAAATTTTAAAGATAAAAATAATGATCTTGCACTTATATAACCTTTTATTTGAGGATCACAATGTACTTTATAAAAATAAAGATTAATTCTTTCCATTGCCCTTTGAGGTGGGTAGATTAAGAGTTATATTAATTTTTACACATGGGTAAATTGAGGTCCAAAGATATCAAGTGAGGTACCCAAACTCACACAAGAAGTCAGAACTAGAGTTTTGTTGCCAATTCCCCGTTTTAACCACTAGATAACCTTGCCTTTTCTCAGCAATGTTATGAACCATATATTTTCATATGTAATTGTTCATTACCTCTGTTCTGGTCACAATAGTAGAATAAATGCATCTATATTAAGAATTGCAGAGACATTTTTGAAAGACCATCTTGTCTTCATGGACTCTGTTACAGATGCTCCCAAAGAGTGATATATTCTGTTTACTATGTAACTTGCTCTATTACTCCTAAAAGAAAAACAGTCATTCTTGGTTAGTATGTGTGTCCAGTCAATGCTTTTTCAGCTAGCAAAATAAAATTATATTAGATCATGACAAAAATCTAAGTAGATATAGGCAAGGATCGATTTTTGTAGCAAATTTCTTAAGAGATGATTCAGTTTCTATTGCAGTATGTGACTGTCTACACCACAGAGGTTTTTTTTTGGAAAAACAGCTGTTTTTCTGAAAAAACTTCACTTACATTCACACTGCAATCACTTTCTTTCAAAAGAAAATCAAAAGAACAGAGGGGTTTTTCTGACATTGGTAAACCTCTTTCTACAAGGAAGATGTCTTTTTCCGAAAGAGCTCTTTTGGAAAAAGGAGTGTGTGGACAGGGAAGAGGGAGTTCTTTCAAAAAAAAAAAAAAAAAAGAAAAAGAGGAAAAAGCACAGGTGCCCTGGTGGCCACTCCGTCCATAGTAATCACAGCTTAAATGTGAGATAGCGTCCATTCAGTGCGGACACTCTCTTTCAAAAAAGCAGATCACTTTTTTGATGAGCTTTAGCTGTGTGGATGCTCTCTTTCTGAAGATTTTTTGGAAAAGCTCTTTGAGAAAAGCTCCTTTCAAAAGAAGCCTGCAGTCTCTAGACATAGCCTGTGAGTCCAGGAGATATATCGAGAACTATGGCAATTAAAGCAGCAGCACATTGGTTAAGTTCATTAAATTTTAATGGCTGTTGCTGGAGACCTTTGGATCAAGGTAAGCATGATGTGTCAGTTTCCAGAACCAGGGAATTACTAAGAGGAACTATCCTCTGTATTTATATATTTAGCAATAAAAATGCTTCTTTCTTTCTTTCTTTCTTTCTTTCTTTCTTTCTTTCTTTCTTTCTTTCTTTCTTTCTTTCTTTCTTTCTTTCTTTCTTTCTTTCTTTCTTTCTTTCTTTCTTTCTTTCTTTCTTTCTTTCTTTCTTTCTTTCTTAATCCTCTGTATTTATATATTTAGCAATAAAAATGCTTCTTTCTTTCTTTCTTTCTTTCTTTCTTAATCCTCTGTATTTATATATTTAGCAATAAAAATGCTTCTTTCTTTCTTTCTTTCTTTCTTTCTTTCTTTCTTTCTTTCTTTCTTTCTTTCTTTCTTTCTTTCTTTCTTTCTTTCTTTCTTTCTTTCTTTCTAAAAACTCAAAGTTCCCTTCATCTGGTATCTGCAGTAACCGTGGTACCTTCCCATACTGCAGCACCATAGTCACCATGGGGAGGCAAATGTTGAACTTTACTGACACCTAACTTACTGAAGAGCAGATTTTCCTGACAATATGACATGAGAGTTCAGTTTCACAGAACAGTGAGAATTATCATTTCCTCACACCATGTGTATTGTATGACTGGAGATTTCATATTCTTCCTATTGATGACAATAGTACCAGACAAGTCTGTATTTGCTTATTGTTATTTATAATAACACTTGCGTTTAAGCTGTCATTCCTTTGGCACTGTATACATGAGGGAGCTTCTGGGAGAGTGTTTTCCATAAGTGTCTTTGCTGTGTAATTCACTTGGTGTGGTTTAAAATAGCATGAATTTGTTGACCTGGCAGACATGTCATACAGGTCGTTTGTCTGCGAAGACATTTGGGAAAAGGGTTATGTTTTGAGGAGCTGGGACTGGTCTATGGATTTTTATATGAAGGTTGAAATTTCAGTTTTGCAAAAACTAGGGAGAGGAGTTGGTTCTGTGGACCAGTTTCTTGTGCAGAGAAAAGGTTGCTATGCTCTAGCCGGATTTTGTCTTTGTTGGTTTGTGTCTTTAATTTTCTGTCAAGGATACCTAGATCTGGGACAGGTTTTTTTTTTAATGTTTGTAAGTTGAAATTCATATAGATATGATGCAGAAATGGTCTATTCTTTAGGCCCTAAGGAAAGCAATGATACTTTGCCAAAAGTGTGCCGCCAAAATTTTAATCATGGCGCACTCTCAAAAAATAATCCCAGCTCAGTTGATTGATGGAATAGGGGACATTCCTAACCTCAAGGTTTTCCCTGCCCTTTCACGTGCACACACATAAAACTGTCAATTCTATATTCTTATTCCTTTTCAAAATTCATTAATCCCTGTCCAAGAAAAATCCTTCAACCCATCTTGCTTCCTTAGCTCCAGCACTTCATAGAGGCTCCTTTAGAAGTTTCCCCCTACCTGGCTGTCATTTCTTGTCAGCAGGTTCCCCTTGTCTTGTGCTGGCAACGGAACAACATTCTTGTGATATATGCAGTGTTTTGGAGTGGTGTGGTGATGAAGGAGGCTTATAGGGGAGCATATCAGCTGGGAACGGGGCATTCCCTGTCATTGCAAAAATGGAGTAAGCTCCCCTAAAGCATGCGATCCATTCATCTGTGACCAAGAAAACAAACCCCAGTTCTTAAATTTGTATTCTTTATTTGTGTTTGGGTAAAGCTATGTTCAAGTGCCAGATGGCTGCAATATAATTTCTATGTAAACTTCAAAATGTTTGGAGTTAATCTGATACCATAGTGAACATAGGGAACATATAAAAACTGAGCTAAATAGATAAATTATAGATATGTAGAAAATGATGGATATTTGGTGTACATTTAACTATAGTTTGGGGATCACTATACATTTTCAATTGGTTTGTTTATGCTTGGTAAGTTGAGCTATCTGTCACTTGAATGGCAGCTTTTCTGGGTAAACATATAAACCACTTTGGTACTACAAATTTGAGCCAATAGTGAAGATAAATGCTTGCAATAGAAATAAATGGTATCCGCTATCAAATCAAAATGTAACTGTACCCCACCAGTCATTGTCTCATTATGACCACAGAGAAAATGTGGGTATTAAAAATACCATACCTGTATTGTAGATTTCCCTGTGGTTAATACAGTAAAACTCCATTGGTCCGGCATCCAATGCTCTGGCACTCCTGATGGTCCGGCACCATCAGGAACCCGGAAGTGCTCTAGCTGCTGGACAATTGGAGCTGCTCTGCGCCCGGCTTCCCCGATTCAGCCGCTGCTGAAACTAACCAGCAGCTGAATCAGGGAAGCCGGGGGCAGAGCAGCTGGGGTGCTACCAGGTTGGTCCCATAGCGCTGCCCCTTGGGGCTGCGGGACCAACCCCACAGCACCCCAGCTGCTCTTGGGGACGCCTGGGGAAGAGCAGCTGGAGTGCTGCCGGGTTGGTCCCACAGCACCAAGGGGAGGTGCTGAAGGACCAACCCAGCAGCACCCCAGCTGCTCTGCCCCAGGCGTCCCCGATTCAGTCACTGCTGAAACTGACCAGCATCAGCTGAATTGGGATGCCTGGGGAAGAGCTGGACTATCAGAAGGGGGGGGCTATGAAGGATCTGGGGTGGCATCCCCCCACCCCATCCCAAACCCCTCATAGCCCCCCCTTCCGATAGTCTGGCATATCTGATAATCTGGCACCCCCTGGGTCCTAAAGGTGCCAGATTATCGGAAGTTTATTGTATTGGTAATGATCGTATGTATATGTTGACTTAGATTTTGTCCAAGATAAATGATATTATGGCTATGATAAGCACATCCTCATGTTGTTTAATTCATGACTTGCTGAACCAGTTTCTACTTGGTGAAACCATGAATCTTTGAATTCATCCTGAAAACAAAACATGGAGATAAAGAATAAAGTGTGCAATCATTATTCCATTATGTAACAAATCATAGTTGGTTGACTATCTTGCCTTCATTAGTAACTAATATAATAATCTTATATATATTTCTGAAAGTTTGTTTGTTTGTTTGTCCCAAAAGATCTCCGAAGCAGTAAGAGCTAGAAACATCAAATTTTGCACAGATTCTACTGATTTCCTAATTTAAATAACTGGATTAGTAATATCATGAAATCAGTTCCCCAGTTCCCCGAGATCCCCAATTGGGTCCACTGATAATTCTGAAAGATCTCCAAAATGGAAGATCTCCTAAATGGTAAGAGCTAGAAACACCAAATTTTGCACGGATACTCCTGATTTCCCACCTTAAATAACTGGATTGGTTATATCTCAAAATTGGTTCTCTCAGTTCTCCCAAAGCCCCAATTGGGCCCACTGATAATTATGAAAGATCTCCAAAACGGTAAGAGCTAGAAACACCAAATTTTGCACGGATACTCCTGATTTCCTAACTTAAATAACTGGATTGGTAAGATCTCAAAATTGGTTCCCCCAGAACACAATTGGACCCACTGATAATTAGCTATTAGTAATGCCTGATCATAGGCGTTTGCTGGACTCTTCAGTTAAGTGTGTCTCTGACTCTGCAGTGGGTCAGAGAATCAGCAACCTCCCCTATACTAGGGCACCAGCAGGTCTCCAGGATAGACCCAAATGTGGCTGATGCTGGCTGGGATCTAGCCTTGCTAGTTGTGGCTAGGAGAAGCCTCCAGCTATCACAGCCTCTCAACATCTTAACGCAGCCGGGCTCCGACTGAACCCCTTCTGGAAATTAAAGTTGCTTCCCTCCCCCCACACCCAAATGAGCCATCCCACCACTTGCCCTCCTTTGGACTGCGTGCATTCTCCTGGCAGGGCTGTGTGAGTTATCAGCAAGTGCATGGGCATTTTGCACTTTGCAGGATTCAGCTCACAGTACAAAGAGGAGGTGGGTAGGAGGACAAAGTTTTGAGCACTGTGGAGCCTGAGGAGGACACGGTACACTCAGAACAGCCTGTTCTCATCTGAACAGGTACATTCACAATCTGCATGTTCTGATCATCTAGATATCACTCATTGCACCTAGTCTGAAGGTCTTTCACTTTGTCTGATCAACGCAACCGGTCCACCTGCCACTAGAAAGTCTATTGTGGTTGCCCCATGGAGCATGGAGTGAAGGTCCTCAGGGAGTGGCTACTTGGGGAGCAGTGATTTGCTGCTGCTGCAGAGCCCAGGAGACATCCCCTCCATTTCTCAGGGCTTCTGGCAAGGAGGCTGCAGGCATTGGTTTGCATAGAGTCTTTAAGGGAAGATGGGCCTTCCTGATTTGTGGGGATTGAGAAAAGAGACCCTAGGGCAGTGGTCCCCAACCTTTTGAGGTTGTCGGGCGCTAGGGGGTGTGGCCGTTCGCCCGCCGGGCGCCAGTGGGCGGGGACACTTGCGCGCCCGGGGGCGGCCCCCCCATAGCCGCGCGCCCGGGGGCGGCCCCCCCATAGCCATGCGCCCGGGGCCGGGGCCCCCCAATAGCCACACACCCGTGGCCAGGGGCCCCCTCCAAGCGCCGCGCGCCCGGGGCCGGCGCTCCCCCCACAAGCGCTGCGCGCCCGGGGCCGGCGCTCCCCCCTGCAAGCGCCACGCGCCCGGGGCCGGCGCTCCCTGCAAGCGCCGCGCCATGTGCCCAGGGCCAGGCCAGCCCCGAGCACCTGGCGAGCGCATACAAATGGTCCCCGCAGGCACCGTGTTGGGGACCACAGCCCTAAGGGATTTGTTGTTTTGTAAGCACATCAGTAGCTATGTTAATTTCTTAAAGTAATATATAAGAGAAAAGTATTTCCAATACAACGTGCTATGTTAATGTAATTGACGTAGTTAATGCATCACACCTTTTACTATATTTTTCCCAGGCAACGCCGGGAATTTCTGCTAGTAATTAATAAGCCAGTCTGCTTTTCTTCCAAGATTTCAAAACTTCACCAATATTAATGACTAGAATTGTGTGAACTATTTGTAACAAAGTGTATTTGACAAATGCAATCTTTTTGCTTCATCACCAATGTTTTTTAAACAGGCCATGAGTTGTATTCATACTACTTATAATTGTTCACCAAAAGTCTACTGGCAGTGTACAGACTATGTTAATTTTATGATCTGTCCATTATTTAATTAGCTTATATTGCTCTGTGACTGGTCACCTTAATAACATACTATCGTTTCCCCGATAGGATGAATGCTACTGTAATAAAGAAAGGCGGGTTGTGACAACTAATTGCTAAGTCATGATTCTCTTAGAAGGTAGGTTGGTAGGATTCAGGAATGCTTAAAACTTTAAAACCTTTTCTTTTCTTTGCATCAGTTCTTGAATTGCTCCTGGGAAAAAAACAGTCTAATATAATAGGATAGGTTGAGATAACATTTAAAATTAATTTTCTTTTGGTACATTCACACACAGGAATTGTGAGCAGTTATAATAAATAATGATATTAAAACCAGTAGTCATCTTCATCATGTATATTAAAGTCTGGTGAATTCAAGGAAACTTATGAGAAATTATCTAAAGTATGGTACTGTGCAAATTTAACTGAGAGAAACCTGGATTTTTCTCTCTGTGTGAGTTTGATTCAAAGTACACATTGAATTTTGAGAAACTAATAGCTAAGCTGCATCATCAGATAGCGCTTTAACATTTAACTATCCCTTACCACACATAATTTATTATATTTCATAGTAGAACTCTTAGCTTAGTAGTACTGGCAGTCCCCGACTTACGCGGATCCGACTTATGTCGGATCCGCACTTACAAATGGGGCTTTTCTCGCCCCGGAGCTCACGGGCGGCGGATCGCCACCAGTGTCCTCCGGGGTGAGAAAAGCTTCTCCCGGTCTCCGTGGGCTGCTGGGGGGGTCCAGCAAAGCCGCTGGACCCCCCCCAGCAGACCAGGGACACCCGAGCAAAGCCGCCCAGGCGGCGGGAGTCCCGCTGCCTGGGCGGCTTTGCTCGTTTGCCCCGGAGCAAAGCCGCCCAGGCAGCGGGACTACCCCCGCCTGGGCAGCTTTGCTTCTGTCCCCCAGGTCTGCTGGGAGGGTCCAGCAAAGCCACTTGACCCCCCCCAGCAGACCAGGGAAACCGGGAGCAAAGCCGCGGAGCACGCCCGCAGCGGGACAGCCCGGGTGCGCCTGGGCTGTCCCGCTGCGGGTGTGTTCCAAGGCTTTGCTCCCCGTCTCCCTGGTCAGCAGACCAGGGAGACGGAGCAAAGCCGTGGAGGAGGCGGGCAGTCCCGCCACCTGCGTGTCCCTGGTCTGCTGGGGGGGGGGGGGTGCAGCTAGTGCCCCCCCCAGCACACCAGGCTTTTCTTGCCTACGCCTGGGCCAGAGCAGCTGGGGTGCTGCTGGTTTGCTCCAGTAGCTCCGCTCCTCGGCGCTACTGTACCAACCCGGCAGCACCCCAGCTGCTCTGCCCCAGGCATCCTGAATCAGCCACTGCTGGTCAGTTTCAGCAGTGGCTGAATCAGGACGCCTGGGGCAGAGCAGCTGGGGTGCTGCTGGGTTGCTCCAGTAGCGCCGAGGAGCCGCGCTACTGGAGCAACCCAGCAGCACCCCAGCTGCTCTGCCCCAGGCGTCCCCAAGTCAGCCGCTGCTGAAACTGACCAGGGGCTGACTACAGGAAGCCCGAGGCAGAGTTGCTCTGCCCCGGGCTTCCTGGAATCAGCCGCTGATCAGTTTCAGCAGCAGCTGACTTGGGGACGCCTGGGTTTCTTAAGTTGAATCCGTATGTAAGTCAGAACTGGCGTCCAGATTCAGCCGCTGTTGAAACTGATCAGTTTCAGCAGCGGCTGACGCCAGTTCCGACTTACATACAGATTCAACTTAAGAACAAACCTACAGTCCCTATCTTGTACGTAACCCGGGGACTGCCTGTAGTAGAAAATACTGAAATCCCTGATTTACCAGTTCCTCCTTGATTAAATTTAACAAGTTTAGAGCCATAACCAATTCTATAACATAGGACAATTTTATGCAGTAATAAAAGGACTTAATATTCAATATTCATTGTGTTTTACTGTTTGGTAAAGGGAATATTCATATTTATTACATAGCTACATATGATGTGTATTTGAAACACTTTTCAAAAATGTATGGTCCCCTGACAGCAGAGTCTTCACTGTGATGTTAGTGAGCACAATTTCTACACCTCTTTTCTGAGTTCCTCCTGCTACGTATAAGATGGTAGCACCATCAGACAGCCACTCCCTGCACTGCTTATCTCACTGATAACCAATATATTCAAGTGGCATTTTTTTCCACTTCTTGTAAGGGCATGTGTAAGATAGGGCAAGCCAGGGACACCTTCCATAATTATCACGTCCACAAATTCCTCCAGCCTGGGGACTGTGGTGTCAGGGGTGAGATGGGAGACTGAGAACCTCCTACCCCTGGGGCCACAGGTTAGGGAGAGAAGAGTGAGTTTCTGCCAGGCCAGAGTTGGGAGAAGGAAGAGCAAACTCGTGCTGGAGCTAGGACAGGAGGGAGGTGGAAGCTCCTGCAAGGACAGGGCTAAGGTGCGAGGGACAGAACATGCCCCCAAAAGAGTTAAAGTGAAATTTCTGCACATGCCCCTGACTTCTAGTGTAACTTGTGCCGGCTTTCCTTTACTATTTACAGCACATACATCCCCTTTGCCTGTTCCTGTTATGGATTTGGTCTTTGACTATGCCATATCTGTTGAGAGATTTCCCTGAGATCTGTCACATTTAGATATTGAGCTCTGTCTTCACCTACCATCCTCAAGATTTAACCAAGATGTCTCTGTTGCAATGAGATTTTACCAGAGTGGATCACAAACCCAGATGTAGAACGCTCCTCTTATTTGGGCTTGGGATTGGCACTGTTTCCTCCACTTGCTCTAATTTTCAGCAGGAAGCAGATGACTTGCCTTGCCTCCCTCCTCGTTTTCTCCAGTGTCGGCAGCAGACATACAAGAACTCTGAGGAAAGGAATCATGCGCATCTTTAATTTGTTATTTATAAACTTGACATTCCATATCATTAAAATTGAAACCTCTAGCTTGTTCCTGCCCCAGTTACTTTAACAACAGTCCCTTCAGAGATTTCACAGCCCTGTGCCATGGGCAGTGCAAAAGCGTACGTACAGTCTAGGTGATGAAATGTGTTTACTTTTGGCGGTGGTTTTCATTGTGTTGATTGACTAATTACAGTTGTGAGGAACTCACCAGCTTCAGTTTTTAGAAGTTTGAGGGTCATATTTTTTTTTAATGTGGTTTGTATGGTTTTGAAATGAATCAGAAAAAAATCTCAGAGAAATTAGCTCAGCCAAACAGTGAAGTTCAATTTATTTACTATCTGCACCCATTTACCTCTATCCCCGGGGGTCTAAGTGGCTGTCTCCTGTTCCAATATTTCTATCCCCTATCCCTTTCCTATTTCCTACAGTGGGGTCTGCTTCAATAGCTTGCAACAGTCTCTTTATTCAGCTTCTTTGTGGGATATCATCTGGTTTGTTTCCCAAGTCATGGTCTTCAGGGGGAGCAAAGAAAGGCCAAATCCCATCTTTCTCAGGACGTAGGGTGACTTCATCATCATTATCTTCCATTAGAATCATTTTACAGAGGGGCAAACTGAGAAATAAGAAACAAAAATGGCCTCTATTTTGGGTGCCCCAAAGCCCAACTTGAGATGCCTGAGGTGTCTATTGTCACTTGTGAAACATGGCTGTGATTGACGTGCTCGAGGCCATACAGAAAACCTGTCCTACAGCCAGAAGCAAAACCCAGGTCCTCTGAGCCCCAGTCTTATATTTCAACCACAAAGCCACCCTTCTTTACCTCAGGACTTGTCTACACAGAATTACAACAGTTTGAAAATGGCTTGAAACAGTTCCAAGTTAGTTTGCCTTAGGGGACTTTTAGTGCATGCCAGGAGGTTATACACAAGCCATTTGGTGTGCCAAATGTTGGTGGGCATTCAAATTCACATTCCACTGGTGAACATTATCACACCTTGTACACAAACCTTTAGTCTCTTGACAGCTGTTAAATCTACATATGAATAGGGAAGGAATCAGACAGCTTGCCTGTAGATGCACTAGGAAAAGAGGCACAGTGAGCAGATTTTCTGTACTGCATTCACCATTTCAAGATGCACAGCATAGAGGCAAGCCAGCTGGCTACCCCCTAGAAACCATTAGAAAAAGGAGGAGATTCAGGCAATGATAATTTTCTACAAGCTCCCCACACAAGGCCTGAGCAAGTTAAAAAGGACCAATTGATTTTATATGCTGCTCTTAGAGGAGAGCCCATTTGAAGATGAAGATCAGGTGGGCAGAGGTAGGCTGAGCTTCTAAAAAGTCAGGAAGTTGAGAACAGGAAAAGGCTGCACGTAGGAGCACTGCAGTTCCTCCCTAGAGCAAAAGGGGATTTGGCTGGGGCAAGGAGGAGTTCTACCAGGGGGAAATCCTGGGATACTGGTCTGGACTACAAAGTCTGGCAAGAACCTGAGAGGGATGAAGTAGCCCTGGGAATGGACGAAGCTCAGGCTGGTGAACACGGAGGCAGGAGGAGAGTTAGAAAGGAGCTCAGGGAAACAACAGGGTCTCCTATTGAGTTATGTTGATAGGTATAGAATTCCTGGGCTGAAACCGAGGGTAGTGGGAAAGTGATACTGAACCTATACTTGTACTGGAAAAGTTGTTGATACACTAGGTAGACAGCTGGTCCAGCGGGACTTTGACATCCCAGCAGGGGAGGACTAAATAGTGATGTGACTGGAGGGTTGAGTCACAAAGAAGGGAATGGAGGTTATTTTATAACTCTGAAATATTTGCAAATCTGAACAAAATGATATGGTTGTTCTGTCAAATGTTTACAACTGAACATTAATGCAACTTTGAAACTTTACTATACAGAAGAAAATTCTGCTTTCCTTTAAAAAAACGAGTTTACATTTAACAGAGTACACTACTCTATTTGCTAATTTTTTTTGTCTCTGCTGCTGCCTGATTGTGTACTTCTGGTTCCAGTTGAGGTGTGTGTTTCACTAGCTTGTAACTCTTATGTTTGTTATTCTGAGGCTCTACTGCATGCAGGTCAGAATATATCATCATAATAATCCCCTAAAATCTATGATTATAAATCTTATAAATATTTCTGAAAGTTTGTGTGTGTGTGTGTGTGTGTGTTTGTCCGAAAAAATCTCCGAAAAGGTAAGAGCTAGTGTCAGCTGACGGTCAGGGCAGTGAGTGGTGTGTGTGTGTGCTATACACCCGAGACTTCAACTGCTGAGACCGGGGTAGCTTGCAGCGGGCAACCTGGAGGAGGTTGACGAGCGCCCCAATAAGTTTGCAGGGATAGCTTATTACACTTCAGATTTTAGCTGCTAGAATCTGTGATTCCTTTGCAGCGGGCAGCCTGGGGGAGGCTGAGAAGTGCCCCAACGGATCTGCCACCTGGGAGTGACACAAATCCAAACGCCCAAGCTCTCCCTATATCTGTCCCTTAAGACCGGCTGAAGTTCTTTTAAATTGTGCCTGGTTCTGTTACAGCAACTGAAGGAGTCAGGTTAAAACTTAAACAGTTACGGGTTTATTGAGGAAGCTTGTAAATCATATGGTTGCAATGGCTATTGTTCTATTTCTTAACTGCTAGCAAAACATAGATCTTAAAAATGGTTACAAAGAAGATAAAGATAGGAAAACAGAAATAATAGTACCAAGTAATAGCTTAACCTTTACTTAAGACAGAGGACCACATCCAGGTACAATTTTTACCACCTTCTGTGCCTCTCGACTCCAGCGTGTCAGGCCAGGGCCGGTCCCTCAATTCCTAGGAAAGACGAAAATATGAGGTGGGCATCCCCATAGAACCTCGGGAGGTCAAACACCTAACCCGACCAACAGGTAGAGGGTAGAATGACACTCAGAAGTGAGTGTGCTGCTGTACCCATCTTTATACCCATGGGGTCACGTATTTCTCTTTCTTATCTGTGATGCCAAATAGTTCTGGTCTGCCTTTTGTGAGACCAGTTCTTACAAGGGAGTTGTGAACTTAATTTACACTTGTAAGAGAGAGTTGAGAGGATTAAATTGGAAGTACTGGGCATTCTTTTCTCAGTGGGGGATTCCTCTCCCAGGGACGGCTGTGTGTGTTCGTATCAACATGGGTGCCAGCCGGGCACTTCTCGCAGCCTCGAGGCCAGCTTATTGCCTTAATCATTCTCTCTTCATATCTATGTTTTCAGCTTCTCAGGATCAGATGAGCCAGCATAGACTATGCTGATTTTATTGCTCCTTCTCTGTCCTGTATGCTTCAGAGAGGCAAATAAGATGGATGAGATGGGGGGGGGGGGAGGGGGGCTTTGTCTGGCTACAGCTAGAAGCACCGAATTTGGCACAGACACTACTGATTTCCTAACTTAAATAACTGGATTGGTTATATTTCTAAATCGGTTCCCCCAGAGCTCCAATTGAGCCCACTGATAATTAGCTTTTAGTAGCGCCTGATCATAGGCATTTGCTGGACTCTTCTGTTAAGTGTGTCACATAAACTAGAGGATAAAGCATATGGGCACCTGCAGCACCATCAAAAGAGAGCCCATGGGGGAGAGGCTGCAGTGGGGCAGAGAATCAGCAACCTCCCCTATACTAGGGCACCAGCAGGTCTCCAGGATAGACCCAAATGTGGCTGATGCTGGCTGGGGTCTAGCCTTGCTAATTGTGGCTGGGAGAAGCCTCCAGCTATCACAGCCTCTGAACATCTTCACGCAGCCAGGCTCCGACTGAACCCCTTCTGGAAATTAAAGTTGCTTCCCTCCCCCCACACCCAAATGACCCATCCCACCACTCGCCCTCCTTTGGGCTGCGTGCATTCTCCTGGCAGGGCTGTGAGCGTTATCAGCAAGTGCACGGGCATTATGCACTTTGCAGGATTCAGCTCACAGTACAAGGAGGAGGTGGGCAGGAGGACAAGGTTTGAGCACCATGGAGCCTGATGAGGATACTGACGAGTAGTTCAGGTCTGATATCTGACACAGTTGTCAATTGTCCATCTCTAGTAAGATCCAAAACTGGAAAGAGGCTTGGATAGGCGAAATTTTCATGAGAACATCTTGCAACATTTTGGCACTCTTAAATCTGAGGATTATTTTTAAACCATGAATTATTTTCTCCTTGTACTTCAACAAAGTATTTACTTACCATTAGTTTATCAGAAACTCAGTAACATGGTTTATCTTTTCTTTGATCACCAAACTCAAAGGTTGTTCCACAAGAATGATTCCCGTTAAGCTTCCATAAACTTCCTCTGTAATGTCTAACATTAAAAAAACCTCAGCATTCTAGCGAATCAATGTACTGTATGTGGTTCCACATCTCTTCTTCAATCACGAGAGTCACTATGTGTGATTTTAGAGTAACTTACTGCCATAACTGCAACCATAAAGACTAAGGAGATGATGCTGATGAATTGTCAAGAGACATGTCCATTATATCTTATTAAATATATTCAATATTTGTAACTTCTTGTGTTGAAACTTTATGTTCATGAGGTGCTCAGTGCCCTATATGAGCACACTCATTGATATATCCCAGGTGAAGTCTAGTCTCCTATGGACTGTGATACTTTGGACTCACTTTGGTTGGTGGGTTTAGTATGTAGGTGTTGTGTGGAAGTGGGAACTTGTGATATACAGGGAGTCAGATTACATGATCTGGTGAACCCTTGTAGCCTTTAACTCCATGGCTAGACAACCCCTCTTCTTATTGGAATGTACATGGACTGGTCAGGTGAAAGCGTAGCAACTTCTGATACAAATTATAATACTCCAGACAGAGCATTTTTGGGCAACTATAACACCTAGTTTGATGTTGCAAGGAATTAGGGTGAAAGGCCAAATGACTTTGGCCACTTGAGAAATGCAGTCATTCCCTGAAAATGCATTGCATTGTATATTATTACTATTACAAAATGGAATTCATGAATAAAAAGAAGGCAAGTGGGCTGGGAGGCAGATCTACCCATGCATGTAGTGGCTATTATTAAAATGGGTATGACATCAGTCACAGCCAGTCAGACTGGCTCAGTTACGTCCAACGTGCTAAAGACATTTTATAATTAAGTAATGAGATGTGACAGGGTGTGAATGGTGTTGCATTAATTCACACCGAGTGTGTTGTTGTACGGCAAGCGATGGAAGGCCGAGTGCCATCAGAGCAGCCAACTGAGAATTAATCCTGCTCTATACTCACAATGGAGTCTCTTATTGTGGTTTTATGAATTGTTAATTTTTAAAATATTTATATTGTTAATTAAGGGATGAGCTTCGAAGCTCTGACTGCAATCAGCACAATTCACTTAAATAGTTCTGCACAGTGACTTGTGTGGATCTCTAGTCACTGCTTGGAATTCTAGGCCAATCAAACCAATTGTTTTCTCTGGTCCATTTTATAATGTATTCTAATAGTCTGTTTCTTAATGCTGACTCTCATGTCTGCATTCATTTGAAAATAACAAGCATCTAAAAGTCAGTAATGATTCGTGCAGGTTCCACAGTGCTTTGACCATAGACAGTGCTAGGTGATGCTACATAGTTTTCTATTTACTGTCCAAGAAAAAAAAATCCACATGTAAGTAAGGTGTATTATGTTCTCAGCCAGGACTTTGTGCTTTCTGCTGTGGCTAGCTGTATCTTTCACTATTAAAAGTAGGGCTTCTGCTTTTCAACATTTAATTGCAAAATTGAGGCAATAATTTTTTGCTAACAAATAACACTCAGGTAAAACCCACATATTAGAAATATTTTGGCAATTTTCCATACTGCTCCTGGCCATTTTCACTCGTAGATGATCTAAAATTGCTGACTGGGGCACTTATGTCTTTATTCTGCATATACAACTCTCCATGGGCTCATTCTTGATTCCTTTGAAGTCTAATGGAAATGTTGCCATTGACTTCAATGGGAGCAGAAACAGGCTGACTCATTTGTCTGGAACATGCATTCCTGGAGGAGCTGCAGAACAGGAACTTATTTCTGTGAGCATAATGAAAAATACAGTGTGCTTATCTCCTGTGTAAAGACAAAGGGAAACACCTTGGTGCCATGGGCAGTGAGTTGGACTGGCCTGTCATTTTAGGGCTCCACAAATGTTGGGGCCAGGTCTGTCCCTTGACCGCACCTCCTGGCCCCTGGACACCACCCCACGCATCCTTGCCAGCTGCCTTACCTGAGAGACCTGACCTGTGCCCTGCCCTTCCTGCAGCAAGCAGCTCTGCTCCAAGTGCTCTCCCTTGCTGGCTGCTGCAGCCCAGCTATAGGGAGCAGCCCCCACAGCAGGCTGAGGAGGGAGAAGGGGAGGAAGCAGATGGCATTCCCCTACCCCCCAGACAACACTGAGTGAAATCCTTCCTGCCTGGGGCTTAGGTGAATGTGAGTGGTACCAGGAGTGGGAGGAAGCGGGGGAAGGGAAGGGAAGGGAAGAGAAGAGTACGTGGGATGGGGGCCCTAACCCCAGCCCCTCTCACACTGCAAACCCTTCAGCCACACCCTAGAGCCTATACCCACCATCTCAAGACTGTGCCCCAGCCCTGAACCTCTCACATGACCCACATCATTTATCCATACCCTAGAGCCTGCGCGCCAACTCTCTGTCACAGCCCTGAGCCTTTCCAGCACCCCAAGCCTCTCATCCCCTGCCTCACCCCACAGCCAGATTCCTCAGCCTGCCCTTATAAGACCGGGGGAGGGACGGGGGGGACAGATTTGGAACAACTCTGGGCACCACCATAAATTATACAAACCTGCTGCCTCTGTTTGGCACCCCTCCTGAATGTCACTCTCACAGTTTCCAGTGGATTTAAACCCAGAACCACTGGGCTGAATGCTCCCAACACACTGAGAAAGTGGTAGGGATATTATAAGGGCATGGGACAATCTTTGCACAGGCTGGGCTCTGTGCATCACCCTGCCCTCACCTGGCAGATCTGGGCCAATCACGTGGTGATTCTTGCTGTCCTTGATAGATGGTTGCAGCAGTGGCAGCAAGGATGGCAAGACGGGTTGAGCTGCTTTTGTCTACCAGGCCTCTAGTTGTCCTAAGCGACTCCTCCAATGGGCCTTGCACAGCACACAAGGCCAGACAGTGCCATTGCCTCTAGTGCCAATGGCATTTTGACAAACAGGGCTAGTGTTGCTTTCATGAGGAGTCAGTTTAGTACACATGAAGTAGCTAGTCATTCCCCTTTTCTCAGTGCAACCTGTCAGCCATGCAGAGATTTTTGCAGAAGGGGATGCTGGAGGCTACTCAGTGGGGACAGGTTCTCCATAGCCACCCTTCCCTTCTGTGTATCCCCTATGGCTTTTTCCATGGGTTTGTTCCCCTAGGCATTGTACAGCCAGATAAATCATGGCTTTTGGGATATGTTTTGGATGAAGAGGAAGTGTAAGTAAATATTTATTATTATACCCCCTACATTGATTTTATCAGCATTTTACTTCTAAATCCTGACTTTAAAGGTGCCAGCTATAAATATATTATAATGAACTGGCAAATGTATATGTGTCTTCTACTATAGGGTATGTCTACACTACCACCCTAGTTCGAACTAGGGTGGTAATGTAGGCAACCAGAGTTGCAAATGAAGCCCGGGATTTGAATTTCCTGGGCTTCTTTTGCATCTCGCCAGGCGCTGCCATTTTTAAATGTCCGCTCCGTGAAACGAGGAGTAATGGTAGTTTGGAATAGGAAGCCTAGTCCGAACTACCTAGTCCGTGCCGCGTGTAGCCGCGTGGCACGGAGTCCGCACTAGCGGACATTTAAAAATGGCGGCGCCCGGCGAGATGCAAATGCAGCCCAGGAAATTCAAATCCCGGGCTTCATTTGCAACTCCGGTTGCCTACATTACCACCCTACTTCAAACTAGGGTGGTAGTGTAGACATACCCATATAGAATTAGTACTTCTCATTAGCAGGGATCTTAGAAATCTATATGCCACAGAATAACATGGAATTTGTGTTGTTGTGGATAACGTTTAGTTTTTACATTTTGTGAAAAAATAAAAACATATACAGTGGAATCCTGATAATTCAGTCTAACTGGGACCAGGGTCAGATCATATAATAAAAAATTTAGATAAACAGAAGAATGGTCAGGGCTTGGATTGTCAGCTTAAAATGTATATATAAAAAATCATAATTATAAAAAAGTCAATAAAACATTGTGTTTGACTGATACCTATATATATTGTGGCCAGGCCCTACCTATATAAATTGTGGCCAGGCCCTATCAGAGTGGGGGACAGGAGAACCATTTGGCCTTGGGTCTTAGAAGACAAAGAAGCCTTAAATGTTGACATTTTTCTATCAAATCATTTCCATTTATTATATACCTTGCAGTTCTAACAGAGACAACAAAAAAGCTATATATACTTGCAAAAATTGATTTAAATCATTATGAGACCTCGGGCCTTTGCCAATTTTTTGGTCACATCTGAGTTTTCTTTGTGTGACTGGAGACTGGAGTAGTTTTTGTGTTTAGTGATCCTATGTTATGAACCACTGTCTACAGTCTTTGCATAATTTGAAAGTCATAATTAATTCTGTTATTATAAAGTGATTTTTCTTGGTCTGAGGGCAAGTTTAGACTTAAATTAGATGTTTATCTCTGCATAGGAGATTTTCATATTCCTATTTTTTGTTGTGTGCCTTTATATACAATAACCATATCAGGCTCAGATGTAAGCTACCTCTTCATCCAGTTTTAGATTCACCTTTAAAGGCTTTTTTGTGATAATGAACTTTTAATTCTGGGTGTTTAATAAACTTTATATCTAATCTAATCACCCTTGTTCATATTTATAGTAATGCATCAGTTATTAGAGGAATTCAATAATGGGAACATGTTAGCAGATGAAATTTCAAGACTTTGAAATAAGGCTATAACGGCATATTAAATAACACCCACAAACTGTTGTTATATAATATTAATTGAGAAGTATATACAATTAAAATTTTGTATAACCAATAGCCTTTAGCAAATTCATTTATGTGTTACTATGTTTTAAAAGAACCCCTTTATAAAAAAAGAAGTGAAAATTTGAAAGTGGTGCAAGTAAGAGATGGTGAAAGCAACAGAGTGAAGCAGTAGTTAAAGAGTTTAAGGACAATAACATCATTTCTAACAGAAAAGATGCCTCAGCCATTAGACGGTGACCATACTAACAGTGACTGATGATGAAAACTTTGTATCCACAAATGACATTTTAATTCCACTGCCTCAAAATGAGGAGGTCATTAATCAATACACAGAAATGCCAACAGTGGTGATAGATGCAGAATCTATGCTCAATTTAGAGACCGGGTAGGCAGAAAATGGGGACTTTGGAGATGCTGTGCAGCAAGTACAGGAACTTACGACTAGCACAGGACACAGTGTAACAGAAGTGGCATCAGGATCTGATCTTAGACTTCTTGATAAGAACAATGTTGCTCAAATGCAGTTGTTTCTCAAAGTTATTTGTTGTCAGATTCCAAGTAATACACTGAAAGATGCTGGAAATCAGGCTTTCCCCACTCGTCTGCTGACAAAAACTCTTACAAATGGAGAGATTTACAGAAGAGACTGGCTCTGCTGGAGCATGGAAAAAGCCTGTTTCATTTTTAACAGTAATACTTCAAATGCATCAGTACTGTCTCATCCATCCAGTTGGAGCTTTAGTAGACATTGGAGGAAGTTGAAAGACTGAGTATCTGCACATGAAACTTCAGTATTGTATTAAGATAACTATGTTACATGGAAATCAGCTAGTGGAGCAGCACTAGCTGACAGTTCAATTGAAAACTTACTCCTGAGTGAAATAAATATAGACCTGATACCAGGAAGAAACTCCTTGAGTGCATATTGAATATCATTCTTCTTTCTGAACAGGGATTGGCTTTGTTTGATTCCAGTCAACGTATCAGTGACCCTACAAACAGAAACTTCCTTGATATGCTTGAACTTCTTAGCAAGTATGACGCACTTTTATCAAGCCATGTTAAGCATGTTCGTGAATCACAAGAGAGCGGAAAACATATGCAACTCCATTATCTGCCTACCAGAATACAAAGTTTATTGAGCTGTGTGGGACATTTGTGCAAAAAGAAAATCTTGAAGAGATACAACATGCAAAGTACTTTTCAAATATTATTGATGCAACTCCAGACTGTTCTCATAAAGAACAGATAACCTCAGTTATTCAATATGTTAAAATTGTAGGAAGTTCTAAGGTTTCAGTTGAAGAATGATTTATTTTGTTTGATAATTTCATGAACAAAACAGGAAAAGAAATTGCTGCTCATGTATTAGAAATTCTGGAAGACTTCAAATTAAATTTTAAGCTCTGCATTGGCCAAACATATGACAATGGATCCAATATGGCTGGGAAGTACAGCGGAGAACAATCAGTCCTTCTTGAGCAAAATCGAAACTGTATTTTCTCCAGTTGTAGCAACCACACACTAAATCTTGTTGGCGTTGATTGATGCTATTGGTATAATGACTTAATTGTTAATAAATAAATGTCTCAAGTATTCATTTTCATATATTCTTTTGGTGCAAGTATAACCCTGTGGATGAGAAATTAGAAATGTTGGGGGTCTGGGGAAGAGCTGATTTGGGGTCTCTAATCTCAATGTGGCCCAGGCCTTTGTCATTTTCTGAAAGGGTGTGATTGTGGCTAGGGAAATTGAAGTTCAGGGTTTTCATTTTAATCACAAAAACCCTGGATTTTTATTTATTTGCCTTTTATTCAGAATTTTTTTTATCATGGAAAACCAGGATCTCGGATCATTAAGAGTGCTAATGAAGATGCTCCTTCAGATCTAGGAGTAGGGGCCTGTGTAATTTGGGGCAAATAATATGGGATCTGTGTACTGCTTCAACATTGTGAAATCCAAGATAGTATTGTGAAACAAAACTGGAACCACACTTCTGGAAATAAGTGTTCCTAGATGTTTATTTTATAGACCAGGATAAATATAAATGAGATTAAGTAATAGCGCCAGAAAAAGCATCTGCTCAATTTATGGCACCAGTCAAAACATCTAACAGTGTTTAGGCACCATTAGGAAAGGGATAGAAAAGAAGACAAAATATAATAGGGACTCTATACAAATCCATAGTATGCCCACAACTTAAATACTGTGTGCAGTTCTGGTCACCATCTCAAAAAAGATATACTAGAATTGGGAAAAGGTGCAAAGAAGATCAGCAAAATGATTAGGGGTATGGAACATGTGAGGACAGATTATGAAGACTGCAACTGTTCATCTTACAAAGGAGACAGCTATTGCAGGGGATATGATAGAAGTCTATAAAATCACGAAGTAAGAAAGAAGAGTCATTAATCCCTTCCAGTAACACAAGAACCAGAGATCACCTAATGAAATGAATAGGCAGCAGGTTTAAAAGAAATGAAAGGAAGTATTTCTTTACACAATTCCCAGTCAACCTGTAGAATCATTAGTTGCCAGGGGATGTGGTGAAGGTAAAAAATATATTGGTTAAAAAGAAAGAATTAGATAGGCTCAGGGAGGATAGGTCTTCAGGGCTATTAACGAAGAGGGTCAGAGATGCAACCCCATGCTCTAGGTTTCTCTAAACCTTTGACTGCCGGAAGCAAAGACAAGAGGGGATGGATCATTAGATTATTGCTCAGTTTTGTTCATTCCCTCTGAAACATGTGTCTCTGACCACTGTCAGAAGACAGGATTCTGGGATGGATAGACCATTGGTCTGACCCAGTATAGCCATTAATATGTTATGTTGATGCTATAGTTGTCATTGGCAGGTTGATTACCTAGGTTTATTGTACATTCCCAACTCTATTCTTTCATAAACAAAACCAAAAAATCATAGGAAATCTGTGAAGAAAGTAAATGAGCACACAGAATACTTTAAAACATTAATAATAATCACTCACATTTATGTAGTGTAATTCACCCTGAAACACCTTGTAAACTTAAACTCACCTCTGGTATTTAGTTTCTTTGGAGTGAAATGCAGCAGCTGTTTAACAATGCACAGTAACACATACATAACCCTTTGGGACATCAAATGAAGAAGAGTATTATATGCATTTGAAATTGCAGGTGGAATTTAGATAGAAAAACTGCAATTACCTAGACTGGAATGATTATTTATTATTGTCGTCATAGGAAGCCAGCCCAGATTCTGCGGGCTCAAGTAGGGTGGCATGGGCCAGCTGCAAGTTTTTCTTTTCTGTGCAGACATTCGCAATGTGCCTTATTCATAAAAAGCCTGATCACAGTAGGTATTCACTTCCACCTCTGAAGCACTTAACACACTTATCTCCCCTTGGCATCAGAGAGATTTGAGTTTGCTCAGTTCTAATGAAAAAGAAACCTTTTCTCAGATGTTTTTGTTTACTGAAAACCAGGCTTTCATTAATAGAAAAAATGAATAATGTTTTTAATCATTTCAATAAAAAAATGAAAATTTAGCCAAAAATGGGGGCAAAGGCAGAAAGTCATCTGCTTTTTATAACATGTTTCATTTTCCAAATAAAAGGCCAAAAAGGTTCTGCTTAGTCCCTCTGCTCAGCACCCGACAGCATCGGACCCTAAAATAGTCTCCTGACGTTTCTGTGCCATGCAAGGCCCCAAAAGACATTGTTTGAATGTTACTATGTCTGACGTGGATGCTGCAGTGGTGCAGATAATGGACGGATTTTTCACTCAATAAATCTCAAAGTGCTTGTTTGTAATATTTGGATTCTTAGGGCCTTCCCAGAGTCCACACCATTGCTGTGGCTCTTTCTGTTTGAAGCTATCCATTGACATCCCTTTATGACTGTGTTTAGGATATCTGAGAGGTCATTCCATTCGAGACCATTTAACTTCCTCTCATTTCCCTTTCTTCTTTCTGTGCTGAGAGAGAGAGTGGCTGATGCTTGGGAATCTGTAGCAGTGGGCACAATTTGTGTTTTAATTACTGAATTATTTAATTACCTTATGCACAGCACAGAGATGGCTCTTTTTTGTAATGGGCAAGAAATAAATTATTTAAATAGATAAATTAAAATAAATAGAATTAAGACATTTGTAAATATGCATGAGCCCGACAGTAATTCTAGATGAATGTTATGTTTTCACTGTACACGCTATGATTTGTTCTGCCAATTTCTCAGGCTTTTATACTTAACTATCTTGTATTTCAACAGGCTTGTTTTTTTCAGGGCTCTAAAGACAGTCTTATTCACTAGGTTTCTGACAATAGATTGTGTTAAGGTGGCCAGTACACAAGACTGCCACAGAAATACCAGAACTCTATATTTTGTTTTAATTTAATATTGTGCACCAAATAAAATTAGACATAGAAATACTTTTGTGAATGAAAACCAATGCAAACTAATCTATTTTTCCTCTTTACTGACTTTTAGTTCTCAAAACTCTGTTTCAGGCTGACTCCTAATTTTTCTATTCACTCCAAGCTTTCCTCAAATACACCATCAGAGTTTATTCCTAGTTTTTCCACATTTCTGAACGGATAGTAGGGATAGCCCATGACCAATCAGACCAGTTTGACAGTCTGTTGTCATGAATATTTACATCACTATGGCTACAGCACAATAAAATATTAAGTCTCATATTCTCATTTCTTAAACAATCAAAACATACTTGTAGATTAATTTTAATGCACCTATATTTTTTTCCATTTGAATACACCATGATTAAAAGTTCATGACCTTGATTATATTATGCAACTTGAGAAGTAGCCAACAATGTCCATGATGATTAAATATTCCACTTTGTAATTATTTTGTAACTTTTGTTCTGCTCTTTGCTCACTCCAAAATTATCATAAAATTTTGAAAGATGTCCTCAGTGCAGAATATGTCCATAAAATATTAAATATTCAATTTTCCTCTATCATGGCTTGAAAAATTCATAATTACATGATGATCCACATAATAACTCATTCTGAAAAGTCATATATGGCACTCCCCCTGTGACTGAGTTAATAATTTACTGCTGTGTGGGATTTTCACTCCGCACTGTTAGTCTTGGGAACATTTATTAAGCAAATGTTCATTTGCAAAGATCAGAATGTGAATGAAGAGGGTAAGAATTTAATGAGGAGTGACAGACAGGTGAACTGATTCCATATAGTTCTTTTACTACACGAGAAAGCAGATAGCTTTATCTTTCATAGCCTCAATAGACATGGGAAATGAAATATAGAAGAGAGAGGGCAGAAGCAAGAAAAAAGATACTTCTCTAGAAGGGCCAATGGAGGGATAAATCAATGGAAGTCATGAATGCAATTCAGACCAGTTGCAATGGTTGTTCATATACCAAACCTTTAGATTTCTACAGCAAAAGCATTCAGATTTTTATTTTAAGTTATTTTCATATTTTGAAGAGTTTTATGCATTTAAAAAAACCCTCCAGTCCAGGAGCACAAGATAATCTCATAGAAGAATATTGCTGAAGTAACAAGATAGAGAATCCCCAAACACTTTCTTTTACTTTAAAAAGCACTGGGGCTTGGTTCTGGTTCTGATTTTTTAGGTAAAGGAAGGATTGCAAAAACAATAGGAAAAAAAGACAAATATCCCAACAAATTCGAAACAATCTCTTAATAAATGATGAAAGACTTTGTTATAGGCTCTCCATGACACTGTCTGTTTTAGACATAATCCTATCATATGCAAATTAATATGGTTGAGTTTGTCTTCATTTGGATGAGAGACTAAGAAAAACCTAGATGCTGCAGGCAGTTGATAACAGTAATTTAGGGATCAATACAGCAAGATGTTGATCATTGTGGCTCTAATCCAACTAAACACTTAAACATGTGTGCAAATTCCATGGATTACTCATGTGCTTAAAGGTAATCACCTGTGTAAATTCTTTGCTGGATTAAGGTCATAGTGCTCAATGCCTTCAGACTGATCCCTCTGTAAATTGAACTGTTCTCCTGGAGTTAGTGTCATAGCCTTTGTGAAAAACTACAGGTGTCAGTCATAATGCCCTGACTATATTCTGCCTAACAAAATAACTCCATGTCAAAACCTACATGTTTCCATGGACTTTTCTGAGTTCTAAGATGGAATTTCTAGTTTGTATTTAGGGCACTCACTTCTGACGGGGGAGATTCACGTTCAAGTTGCCATTCCACCTGCTTCAGACCAAGGTCTTGAACATGTGCCACCCACATCCCAGATGAGTGCCCTAATCTCCAGGAATGCTCATGCACTTGCTCTTGTCTCTTCTCTCATATATTGAAGGTGTCAGAGTCATCATAATGCAGAATGAGGGCAAAACTGAGAAATCTCAAACATTATGCAGAATGGAAAACTGTTTCCCGCCAAGTTTTAATTAAAATAGTTTCATTCTTTGCTTTTACCAGTGCTGTTAGTAGCTACCAAATTTCACTCCTGAAGAGGTTGTACTCATTCTCTCTCCCACACTACACTGTGTGCGTGCGTGTGTGTATTTGTGTAAAAAAATCTGTGAGGTGCATTGGATTTTACTCAAAGTTCCATCTGTATAATTTTTATTGCTGACGCTCATGGTGTTTGAGAGCCAGTGAAATCCCAGCATGGGGTTCAGATGTAAGCTAGAGTTTGCATGGCTGCCATTTAGGAAATTATCACCTTTTCCTGCTCTGTAGTTATTGGCAAACAATAAAAATGGAACCTAAGATGCTATTTTATGGCAACTGCACTTGGGCAATGGATAATACATAATGAATGGCAATTGAATAAAGATTTCTGGGATGGAAACTGAACTGTATGGAATAATGCTAAATGCCTTTGAAATGTCAAGACCCAATTCATACAGGCATGAGTACATTTTTTAAAATTTCATGTTATTTAGACTTTTTGTACATTTATAGAATGTTTAGTACATATGGGAGACACTACTGGAGTTGGTTGGAAAATTAAGATTTTTCAGCACACATTCTAGTACTGGAATATGTCAGCTATATGCAGAAATATTTTGATGTACAAATGCTGCCACTGTGCATTATGGGATTTGTAGTTGGAATGCTCTCCCTAGGCTGGACTCATGTTTGGACTACAGCTCCTGTGATGCCCCTACAAGTCCTGTAATGTACCACTCCAAATACTGCAGAAAGGGTAATAGTGGATCACAAGATAAAGATGAGTCAACAGTGTGACACTGTTGTCAAAATCATTCTGGGACATTAACAAGAGTGTAGTAAGCAAGATATGAGAAGTGATTCTTCCGCCCTACTTTGAGCTGATTAGGCCTCAGTTGGAGTACTGTGTCTAGTTCTGGGCACCATATTTTAAGAAAAATTGGAGAAGGTCCAGAGAAAAGCAACACAAATTATTAAAAGTCTAGAAAACTTGAAGAAAGACTGAAAGAATTGGGTTTATTGGAAAATAAAAGACTGAGAGGGGATGTGATAGCAGTTTTTAAGCATTTAAAAGGGTGTTACAAGGAGGAGGGAGAAAAATTGATCTCTTTGGCCTCTGAGGATAGGACAAGAAGCAATGGGTTTAAATTGCAGCAAAAGAACTTTAGGTTGGACATTAGGAAAAATTTTCTGTCAGGGTGGATTAGCACTGGAATAAATTGTCTAGGGAGGCTGTGGAATCTCCATCATTGGAGATATTTAAGAGCAGATTAGATAAACATCTGCCAGGGATGATTTAGATGGTACTTGGCCCTACTGCGAGTGCAGGGGCCTGTATTTAATGACCTCTCAAGGTCCCTTCAAGATAGAATCCTAGAATTCTAAAACTAGAAGAGGGGAGGTAATGCATCACGGGAGTCTCTGGCCATAGCGCATAAGGGGAGATGAATTTCTAAATAATGGGAGTCTTACTCTGACTTCTGCAAACCTCATTCTACAAAGAATAATGCCTATTCTGAAATACATCTGGGTATGTCTACACTACAGCGCTAATTCGAACTAACTTAGTTTGAATTAGTCAGTTCGAACTAAGCTAATTCGAATTAGCGCAGCTAGACTTAAAAACTAGTTTGAATTAGTGTTTTGCTAATTCGAACTAGCATGTCCACACAGAGTGGACCCTGAACAGAAGTTAAGGATGGCCGGAAGCAGTGCCGGCAGGGCATCAGATGAGGACTTAGAGTCTCAGGCTAGCCGAGGGCTCTGCTTAAAGGGACCCAACCCCCACCACGGACAGACAGTTCTCAGGGTTCCTCGCTTGCAAAGCAGTCCTGTCTTGGAGTGCCCTGAGTGCCCACACGCGGAACATCACAGCACTCGGCCATCACCCTGGCTGCACTTGCCACAGGCTGCCATCCGGGAGGAGGGGACAATCGGGGGGGCAGCAGGAGAGCTTCCACACCGAGAAGCCTGCAGAGCCAGCCCAGTCCTCCCCATCGGGGGCTCGTACCCCATTCCTCCCTCACCTCCTTCCACTTACCCTTCCCTAGCCCCACTTCCTGATGTACAAAATAAAGAAAACGTGTGTTCAAAAATAGAATCTTTCTTTATTGAACAAAACTGGGGGAGACTGGGAAAAAGAGGTGGGAGAGGGGAAGAGAGAGGCTGGGAGAGGGGAGGGCAACTAAAATGATCAGGGGTTTGGAACAGGTCCCATGTGAAGAGAGGCTAAAGAGACTGGGACTTTTCAGCTTAGAGAAGAGGAGACTGAGGGGGGATATGATAGAGGTCTATAAAAGCAAGAGTGGTGTGGAGAGGGCGCATAAAGAAAAGTTCTCCATTAGTTCCCATAATAGAAGGACTAGAGGACACCAAAGGAAAGGAATGGGTAGCAGGCTTCAAACTAGTAACAGAAAGTTGTTCTTCACAAAGCACAGAGTCAACCTGTGGAACTCCTTGCTGCAGGAGGCTGTGAAGGCTAGAACTAGAACAGAGTTTAAAGAGAAGTTAGATCAAGTCATGGAGGTTGGGTCCATGGAGTGGTATTAGCGAGGGGGTAGAAATGGTGTCCCTGCCCAAAGTTTGTGGAAGGCTGGAGATGGATGGCACGAGACAAATGGCTTAGTCACTGTCTTTGGTCCATCCCCTCCAGGGTCCCTAGGGTTGGCTGCTGTCGGCAGACAGGCTACTGGACTAGATGGACATTTGGTCTGACACAGTACAGCCATTCTAAGCTCAGGGCTCAGGGTCAGGAGTCTCAGTGGACCACCTTGATTTTCATGCACACCTGCTCCTGGTGGCCAGACTGGCAGCTCTCCTGCCCTAGATGGCACTTTCCTGTGCCTAGTGCGGAGTTCGTGGATGAGGTCCACGATGTCTGCACTAGACCAGGCGGGTGCCCACCTCTTGTGGTCCTGGCCAGGCTCCCGAGAGCCGCCAGCCTGGTCCCGGGAAGAGGCGGAGGGCTGGGGGGCATCGGGTGGCTGGCTCATGGCGTGCCAGGTGCAGGGTCAGCTGGCTGGGTGCTGGCAGGCTTGCACCTGGCACGGGCACCGTAGCCAGCACGTGCCCCTTTAAGGGCTCCGGGGCCGGGAGGGGGGCATATGAGTTTCCCTGGTGGTGCCCAGAGTGGCCACCAGGGAAATCTGGAGAGGGCTAGTAAGTTCGAACTAGGCTTAGTCCTCGTGGAATGAGGTTTACCTAGTTCGAACTAAGCGCTCCGCTAGTTCGAATTAAGTTCGAACTAGCGGAGCGCTAGTGTAGCGCCTATGAAAGTTAATTCGAACTAACGTTCGTTAGTTCGTATAAACTTTGTAGTGTAGACATACCCTCTGTTAGTCTATAAGGTGCCACAGGACTCCTTGTTGCTTTTGCAGATCCAGACTAACACGGCTACCCCTCTGATACTATTCTGAAATAGTTACTTTAGATAGTTGTAAATCGAGATAGCATCTCTAAATTAGGGAAGCCTGCCTCAGACTAATTTTGAGGCTTCCCTGCAGTGTAGATGTGCTATTTTGAAATAAGCTATTTCAGAATAACTATTCCAGAATAGCTTATTCTGAAATAAATATGTGGTGTAGACACAGCTTATATGTATCTTAAGGCTCATATCCCTTCCAAAATTCTTTTTAATACTTAGTATTAAAATTTTAAATGCTTTAGTTTTTAATACTTAGTATTAAAATTGGGATATTGTAGCACTGTTTAACCTAATACATGGTGAAAAATTTAAACCAAAATTTAAATTAAAAAAAACGTAAACCAAAATTTCCAATTCTTTTGGAAAAAAATCCAGATTTGGGTCATCCAAACTATTTTGTAACTGTGTGTCTCTTTTTGATAATAGATAGTTTAAAAAATAAATTCTGAAAATGTCAAAACATTTTATATTTGAAACTGTTTCACTTTTTTATTTGACATTTTATTTTTTTTAAACTAATAAAGGAAAATAGCTCCATCAAAATGAAACATCTTTTCCATCCTGTTTTTAAAAAAACTTTTCATGGAGCCAAAAATATTATTTTCAGTTTGAGCTATTTAATTTTTTGGAATTGCCAGTGAAGTGAAGAATCCATTATTTGTAAGGCTGTAGTCCAATGTTTTTCTGTCTTGGTAAACACTTGGCCTCAATGATATCTTGATGCAAGGAGCTCTACATGCAAATTGTGTGATGTGTGGAAAAAAGCATTTCCTTTTGTGAGTTTTAAATTTATCTTTTAAAAGGTGAATAGCTGTTCCAAATATATATTTTCTGTATCATATATGCACTCAGACAGCCTAAAAGATGCAGAATCTAGCTATAAGGCTCAATTGAAGGCTACCCAGTGGGTGTAGAATCAGTGTTGTTAAATGTTACACTATGTTCTATGTTGCTGCCTCCCTGTAAGGGAGGGAGGAGCTGCCAGAAAGTAGTGCATGCTAGCTGTCTTCATCTAGTATACTCTAAACTTAACCAGGGTTAACAGAAGCAAAAGATAAGGGAACTGTAGTCAGCTTTCTGCCGGTCCCCATTCTCTGTTGAGCCCAGAGGAATTTAGGAATAGCAAAGAATGTCAAAATTACAACCTCCGCCTTTTTTCCAAAAAAAAAGGAAGCAACATAAAGCCCTGATCTATCTCTTAGCTGTTCAGTATCACAAGCATGGTAAATAAAAGGTAGAAGGAGAGAGGTCAGAAGGCATTTAGACCACTTGAGATTGCACAAGTATTAATGAAAATGCTGCATGCTAATTTCACCCAGGCCGTGTCCAGACTCAGGGGTTTTTTCGGGAAAAGTAGCCTTTTCCCAAAAAAACTTCCCCTGCGTCCAGACTCAAGCCGCGTTCTTTTGAAATTATTTCGAAAGAACGCGGCTTTTCTTTCGATGGCGGTAAACCTCGTTTCATGAGGAAGAACGCCTTCTTTCGAAAGTTCCTCTTTCGAAAGAAGGCGTTCTACAATGTAAAGAGGCTGTCTTCGAAAGAGAGCATTCAGACTCGCTGGGTGCTCTCTTTCGAAAAAGCGGATTTCCTCTATCGAAAGATCCGCCTGCAGTCTAGACGCGATCTTTCGAAAGAGGCTCTTTCGAAAGATGCTTTCGAAAGAGCCTCTTTCGAAAGAAGCCTGCAGTCTAGACATAGCCCCAGTGACTAACCAAACAAAAACCATCCAGAGCACTGTGAAAAAGTGCAAGTTGGTTCCAAAGTTTAGTAAGAGAAATTACTCAAATTAGTTTGTACCTGATGATGATCTTGGATAAGCTAAAAGCTGTTTTCTTTCGATCTTCTGATAATGCCACAACATATTTTTCAGGGACATGACACAAAACACACTGAGGATCCTAACCTGCCAAAATCAATAGCACCCATTTTTTCCCTAAGAGACAGAAATACTAGCTAATAAGCGAAACATGCACACTATAGGTGGAAGGAAAACTTGCTTGTGCCTAGTGTGGTAAACCAGCATAATTGTTCAGGAAGGTTTCAGCCTTGTGAAACTGTTACTTCCAACACTGCCATGGTCAGTTTCTACATCTGCCATGTATAGTTAAGAGCAGATTATGCAAGACAGGCCTGCCTGAGGGCCTGTCTATCTTGCACATACACATTTCCAAAACAATTCTATTGCTTTCTTTTATGAATCAGTATTTTTGCCCATTTTGTTCACTTTCACTCCTCCCTCATTCATTATAGCTTTTCCAGCTTGTAACGTCTCTTTAATACATACTGGCCCAAGTGTCTTCATGCAAGATGTGATATTAGTTTCATGTAACTCTTCACATATTGTTTTCCAGCATCTATGAAAATTGATTTTCTGCACAGTATAATAGAGAAAGAGCTTTGGGGGTAGGGATCATGTACAACACCTAGCACAGTGCAGTCTTGGTCCATGAGCAGGGCTCCTAGGTGCCACCCCTATGCAAATATTTATTAATTACACCCCAAAAGTACGTTAAAGGAACAAGAAGGTAGCAAAGTCAAGCACTCCAAAGTTAGGAACTACCAGAATTAAGGTTACCTGTACATTCTGAATTTGATACCCTTGCGTGTCTTTCAGTATGTGATGGCATATTTTTTCCACAGCATCTCAGCCTCACTCAGTGCACCAGGATGGACATTGCTCAATTAATGAGCAGCTATTCAATATTTGGTGTTATCCACATTATTTAATGAGTGACTTTTGGGTGTATTTGTGGCATACTATTCAAACCCTTACTGTAAACACAGAGTTATTAATAACCTCATGGACTTTTTATGGCACTAATCACTGTAATGTCCAAGAATAGTGATAGAAATGTAGCCGTGTTAGTCTGATGTAGCTGAAACAAAAAACAGGACTATGTAGCACTTTAAAGACTAACAAGATGGTTTATTAGGTGATGAGTTTTTGAGGGCCAGACCCACTTCCTCAGATCAAATAGTGGAAGAAAATTGGCACAACCATATATACCAAAGGATATGTCCTTTTCATATGTGTTCATTTTTTTGATTATATCCTTTGGTAAATATGGTTGTGCCAATTTTCTTCCACTATTTGATCTGAGGAAGTGGGTCTGGCCCACGAAAGCTCATCACCTAATAAACCATCTTGTTAGTCTTTAAAGTGCTACATAGTCCTGTTTTTTGTAGTATCCAAGTGATTCACACACACATTAGTGGTATTATTTTCACAACACTCTGCTGAGGTGAAGGTGCGATATTATCTCCATTTTACAAATGGGGAACAGAGGCATAGAGAGGGAGTCAGTGCCAAATGTGAGAGAGCTAGAGCCTGATTTGTCAGAGTGGTTAGGATTATATAGCACTTTCTATGTTCAAAGCACAGCTCCCATTGACTTCAGCTGTAGCTTTCAGTGTTCAGCACTTCTGCAAATCAGACCCCAGGCTGTCAAATCAGACACCCAGAAAATGAAAAACATGCAATTAACAACCACTTGTGAAAGGTTTGATTTCAGTGACTCAACATTACACAGGAATATTTAAATCCCAGGCTTCATTTGCAAGTTCGAATGCCTACATTAGCCACCCTAGTTCGAATTAGGGTGGCAGTGTAGACATACCTAGACAGAACCAGAATGGTGAGACTATGGAAAGTGCCCAAGTACTTACCTCTTTCCCCCAAGATCTGTCCCTTCTGTCACATCCCTTCCAACCTGTCCCAGTCATGCTGGGTGGATGGTGCAGAAGGGGTAGATCTTGGAGTGTATTGTCACAAGAACAGCAAAATGTGCATCATTGGCACAAATCCCTGCTCCAGAGCATCTCATGAAAAAGATTGCCAGAGTTTTAATACTGCATAACAATGTATTTTTCCCTAACTTTGCTTTTTGAAACCACAGAACAGTTTTACCTGAAACTTTTCAAAATTCAGCCTGAGGTAGACATACCTTAGCATTGCAAAAAGTACAGAAAAGGGTGACAAAAATAATTAGGGGTTTAGAAGGGCTGCCATATGAAGAGAGATTGAAAAGACTATGACTTTTCAGCTTAGAAAAGAGATGACTAAGGAAGGGGGATATGATAGAGGTCTATAAAATCATGAGTGGTGTGGAGAAAGTGAATAAGGAAAAGTTATTTACTTCTTCCCACAATATAAGAACTAGGGGTCACCAAATGAAATTAATAGGCAGCAGGTTTAAAACAAACAAAAGGAAGATTTTCTTCACTCGGTGCACAGTCAACCTGTGGAACTCATTGCCTCAGAGGATGTTGTGAAGACCAGGACTTTAACAGGATTAAAAAAGAACTAGATAAATTAATGGGAGGTAGCTCCATCAATGGCTATTAGCCAAGATGGGTAGGAATGATGTCCCTAGCCTCTGTTTGTGAGAGGCTGGGAATGGGTGACAGGGGAGGGCTCACTTGATGATTATCTATTCCATTCATTCCCTCTGGAGCACCTGACACTGGCCACTGTTTTGGCTATGTGTACACAACAGTGTTATTTTGGAATAACTGACATTCTTCCAAAATAATATAGTCCACATCTACACAAATGTCAAAATAATGTCGATCTGGAGGACTTCTTACTCCAACTTCTGTAACGTTCAAAAAATAAGAAACAAAAAATAAGGTCTTCTAAAGGGAAATGTAGCGCACCCTAAATAATAGGCTACCAGCCTTGTCTATGGTAAATTATGTTTAGATGCTTAGTTTTAAGCAAACATGTTTAAAATATTGGCTTTGCGTGTTAGAAAAGAAATGTCAGAGTAGAGGAGTAGTGGCATTTGTTGGATTTGGTATAGCTATGGGTTTTATGAAATTTCACAAGCAAGGAGAAACGTTTAGGATATCAGTTGAGAGATTTATTTTATCATGGGGTAATCCTGCTTCTACACTGCACAGGTGTTTACTGCTAAAAGACAGTGAAATTAGAATTCACAGGGAGCAGGTTGTGGTCTACCTACCTTACATGGTATAGAGCTGTACCTCATAGGTGCTCTGTCATAAGATGGCGCGTGTCCAGGGCACCTTCCATTCAGCTGCATCATGACTGGTGCACCTGTCTCAGTTATCCTTTCACTGTTTTCCAGAAACAGTCAAACAGTCTTCCTGAGTGTAAATAGCTCTTGCTTTTTCAAAAGAGAAACCCCAGCATCAGCTGTCCATCAGAGAGGCTGCAGGCATCTCTCTGCTGCTCTCAGCCTTCAGACTGATCTTGCCATGGTTCTCTGGTTCAGACTGGTCAACAGCCATCTTTCCTGGCTTCTTGTGAATTCCTTTCTCTTTCCAGATAGGGTCTTTAGAATTGTCTGCTTGCTTCAGGTTTCCCCTGGCAACTCTCTGCTGCTCCTTCTTTTCTTTCAGGGACCTCTCAGGCAGCTCTCAGCTCTTTTACTGAACGACTTCATCTACACTCTAAGGCAGCTCTGACTCGCTAGGTCTCCTCTCTCTAGGACTGAGGCACCCTCTTTTAAACCCCCAACTTAGAGTCAGGTGACAAATCACAGGTGCCTAGCCTCTTCCCTCTTAAAGGGCCAGTATCACCCTGGTGGATCTGTAATTATGCACACCTTCAGATCAAGGTCTTCTGTGCAGAATATGGATCAGTAGCCAGTCAGAATACTGGGGCCCTAATGCTTCAGTAGACTCAGAAAGGCTTCTAGCACTCTGCAACATGGGAAAGGAGAAATCAATAATGTCCTTGTCTATAGAACTTCCTTGAATCATCCCAGTTTACTCATGTTTGGCACTGAGACTACGATTTGACCCATAATATAGATTAAACAGTGCTGTTAAACGATTCATATTCGTCTTGAAGGATTTCCCATTCAAGAGTTATACTAAGTTAATCTTATATTTATATAATCATGTTGTAGATAACAACAAACAGAAATGTATAAATCTCTTCCTCATAATCACATAAAACATTTACAGAAAGAAGAACAGATCAGCCATAATGTATGTTTAACTGCTATAAATGTATTGATTTTTTCCAATGGTTGTACTGAGTATATTATAAAAAATGTCTTGTTGCTTTTGAATAAGCCAACTATGATATAACAGCATAATGGATGCTATCGTGGAGCAATTAGTAACTTACTGTTAAAATTGCGTTGTATGATTCAGTTGAAGAAAGATTTTTAAAAGCATGAAAAGAAGCATCAGAGCAGCACCACATGAGGTACTGTTTTGGGGCCTGGTTCTCTCTTCTTACACACTGGCTGCATCTAGACTGGCAAGTTTTTCCACAGAAGCAGCTTCTTTTGCGGAAAAACTTGCCAGCTGTCACACTGGCCACTTGAATTTCCGCAAGAACACTGACGATCTCATGTAAGATTGTTAGTGTTCTTGCGGAAATGCTATGCTGCTCCCGTTCGGGCAAAAGGCCTCTTGCGCAAATGGTTTTGCGCAAGAGGGCCAGTGTAGACAACGCAGTATTGTTTTGCGCAAAACAGCTCTGATGGCGAAAATGACGATCGGGGCTTTCTTGTGCAAAACCGCGTCTAGATTGGCACGGACACTTTTCTGCAAAAAGTGCTTTTGCGGAAAAGCATCCGTGCCAATCTAGATGCTCTTTTCTGCAAGTGCTTTTAACGGAAAAACTTTTCCGTTAAAAGCATTTGCGGAAAATCATGCCAGTCTAGACGTAGCCACTATGTTTTGCATTTACATCATGGTAAATCTTGCCTCCGGAGTTGATCTTGATTTACAGCAATGTCTGCAGAATCAGGATTCTTTTTTTAAAGACAGAGGTAAATCTGTTTAGGACTTTCAGAGAGAGTTAAGTGATTCTTTTTTAAATTTCAAGACAAATGTCTCATTTTTGATGGGATCATTCTAACGTGTGTGTGTCTGTGTATAAAACAAAGCACTTTTCAGGTAGAGAATTTTATGCACGGGCTATTTCTAAAAAAAAAAAAAGTTTAAACCATTGTCAGTATTACTGTCTATTTATATTTTGGAATCTGTGGTTGAAAAAATATCCATCAATGCCAATGATTGGACATTTATATATCAAAATTAAGGAATTTAACCTTTTAGACATCAGCTTTTGTGTGTGACAAGAGAGAACTCTTATCAGATCTCAAACCTTGCAGAATGTGCACCTTCCCCAACTGTTCAGGTTGGTCAGTGTGTGGATTGTAGGCTCTCTCTACAATACGAATGCCTCAGTGGCACATCTGTACTGTTGCAGCAGCACTGCTGTAGCACTGTAGTGTAGACATTTCCTACAGTGACGGGCAGGATTCTTCTGAGGCTGTAGTAAATCCACTTCTCTTAGAGGTGGTCACTACGTTGACAGTAGAAATTCTGGTGCTGTGTACACTGGGAATGAAGTAGCTGGGTCAACTTTAACTTTTTAGCGTAGGCTGGCACTAAGAAGTGTGCAGAAAAGACTCACTCCCAAAGTACATTACATTAGACCATCCTTTTTCTGCCTGCAGACTTCTTCATTCTCTACACTTCTTTCAGATTCTAGAGTGGATGAGTCAGAGTTCCTGCAGACAACAACCTCACTCATTCACAGCACAAGTTGAATGAATTGCCTGAGCACCAATTGAGGTAGGAATCATGTGAGAAACTAGTATGTTACCGCTATTAATATATTATTGATTATCTAAATCTCTCTACCTAATTAACAGGCAGTATGTCTACCAGTCTGTTCACTTGCTAATCACTGATTTCCAATTATGCAAACAAATTTGGTGTCAGCCTGGCTGTTTTTATCTAAAAACAACTTATGCACGTTTTCCATCGGTCGATGTGCTAGATATGGTGCAAGATACAAATACTCAGAATAGTACCACAAATGAAGATGAGGTCAACACAGAGGTTGTATAGCTGTGTATATATGTAAACAACACATAGGTCATATAGCTGTGTATATATGTAATTTTACCTACATGTCACTTCTCTCTCTCTCTCTCTCTCTCTCTCTCTCTCTCTCTCTCTCTAATGACATTGTGTATCTGCACGCGCACACACAAATATCTCATTAAAAGTTTCATACAGTTTGTACCCACACAAATATTTTGTGGCTCTAAAATGAAAATATTTTGTAAGGTATGTAAACTGCAGTCAAGGCTGTACTGAACTGCTCAAAATTATTTGGTTAAAGGGTAAATACACCTTGTACATTATAATGAAAATCTTATAGGTAGGGTGGAGATTAACACTGCAGGCTGTCTACAGAATATTAATAAAATTCAATATATTTCCTAAAAGGTATAATTTATATTTTGTGGAAATGAGACTCTTTTCTAATATAATTCATCTGTCCTTCATTCTGTTCATATAATTTTTCTATAAATCATCCTGTAGGAATTTTTTCTAAATATTCATCTCAGGAAGAACCTATTTAAATAAGCCCTCTTAGCAAGATTTTTCTGAATTAAAATTATACCACGAGCAATACTTTATCTAATATGCTTCCTTCTATAGAATTTCCTTGTGACTAAAACAATATTTTGTTGAATTATATTATGTTAAAATAGCTGATTTGGGGTGATGCTTCTAGTATATAAATACTATGTAAAAAAGATCAACAAATTATCTGTAACCATTTTAATTTAACCAGTCCCTGAACCTGTGGAAATGTAGCTGCTTTTTTCTTCACATCTACATATATAGTGGAAAAAACCTAAGGCCACTGTGCTGAATTTCTCTCTTAAAGAGAGAATAAGAAAGGAGAAAAGTGCTGTTGTTTATAGTTGTTTTGTCTTGTTTTCCAGTAAACTAGAACACTATGACTTATAGTCATTTAGAAATCATTTTATTAATATTGTCTGATGTCCGGGAGATTCTTTGTTTTGTTCATATGAGAATGAATATTTTTAGAGTGGAAAGTTAGAAGCAAGATCAAAAAGAAGACCTGCCTGATAAAATAAGTTCATACTTTTTTGTCTGTTGAATCAGGGCCAAAAGCTGAAGAGTGTTCTCAAGTCTTTAGTTCCAGTTTGGGAAATCATCTCCATTCAAGCTAGTAGGTTTGCTACCACAAAACTGGATGGATTTAAGCCCAGGCTAAAGTGTTTTCCTGAATCACATTATACTGAGAAAAAAATCTTCCAATCTTTTCAATAGGAGGAGAAATGTCCCTTTGGAGTCCAGTCTCAGGGTTTGGTCCATAATTTTCTCTGTTGTGCTTCTACCAAAATATAGGAAATATATAAACAGGTTTTACTATATATTTTTTTTGAGGTTTTATCTGGTAGAGAAAATTATAGTTGTCATGTGCTCTTTAGAAATTCTACTAATGTTATAAAGAAAAGATCTCTGTGACACAAAGGCAAGTTTCCAGGAGACCTTAAAAACTGTGCATTAGTTAACAAAGACAAAAACTTACGTGTGCTGAATGATTGGGCACAGCAAAAGATAAATGTTCAATTCCTCTGCTTCTGTAATGGTTGGTTTGCACCAATACATTATGGCTGTGTCAAGACTGGCCACTTTTGTCTGAGGGTACGTCTAAACTACAGGCTTTTGTCGACAGAAGTTTTGTTGACAGTATCTGTCGACAAAACTTCTGTCGACAAAGAGCATCTAGACACATTCAGTTCTGTCAACAAAGCAAGCTGCTTTGTCGACAAAACCCTGTAGTCTAGACACAACCCTACATGCAATAACACCTTCTGTTGACAGAACTCTGTCGACAAAAGGTGTTATGCCTCGTAAAATGAGGTTTACCAGCGTCAACAAAACTGCTGAATTCTGTCGACGTTATGTCGACAGAACTCAGCGGTAGTGTAGATGCAGGTATAGTTTTGTCGACAAAAGTCCACTTTTGTTGACAAAACTCTGTAGTCTAGACACACCCTGAGGTACACAAAGCCATGAAGCAGATGAAGAACAACAAGGCAGCAGGTCCAGATGGGATCCCTGCTGAAATCTTTAAAGTTGGTAGAACAGAGTTAATTTGGCAGTTTAGCCTGCTTATCCTTAAAATCTGGATAAAGGAGGAGATACCCAGTGAAATAAGATTGCCTTGATTGTTACCCTCTTAAAAAAGGAGATAAAGCAGACTGCAGAAACTATCATGGTATCTCTCTTCTTGTTGTTGCAGGCAAAGTTCTGGCATGGGTCTTTGCAACCCATCTTCTGCCTCTGTCAGAAGAAATTTTATGAGAGTCACAGAGTGGGTTCTGACCATGTCACAGAAGTGTGGACATAATCTTCATTGCATGGCAGCTGTAAGAGACATGTCAAGAGCAAAACTGACCATTGTACATGGCTTTTATTGATCTAATTAAAGCCTTTGACTCAGTGAATCTCTGTGCCCTTTGGATTGTACTTTTGAAAACTGGATCTGTGTCCTAACACTATGACAATATGAAAGCGACTGTTCTGAGCAGCACTTGTTCCCAAAGTGAACCTTTCAAAGTACCAACAGGAGTCAAACAGGGCTGTAGCATTGCCCCAACCAGTTTATAGTCTTTATTGCTGTCATTTTTTACCTAATTGCTGGGAAGCCCCCAGCTGGCATTGAAATCATCTACAGAATGGATAGAAAGCTGTTTAGGATTAGCAGGCTGAAAGCTAAGAGTAAGATTTCCACCACATCTATCATGGAACTTCAGTATGCTGAAGACAATTCGGTTTTTGCCCACTCTGAGAAAAATCTTCAGGCTAGCTTGAACGTGTTTGCTGATGTTTATGCATGTCTCGGTCTCACCCTCAACATCAAGAAAACCAAAGTGCTTCATCAGCCCTCTCCAAATGAGGTATCACATGCCCGATCTATTAAAATAAATGGAGAGGCACTGGAGAATGTCAATCATTTTCTCTATCTTGAAAGCTATCTTTCATCCAAAGCAGATATTAATGTAGAAATCCAACATTGTCTGAGCTGTGCCAGTGCAATCTATGCTCATTTACAGCACAGGGTTTTTGAAGATCATGGCATCTGAACAGACACCAAACTTCTTGTCCATCAAGCTGTCATTCTCCCAACACTATTGTATGGCTCTGAAACCTGGATAACCTATAAACATCACTTGAAAGTCCTTGAGAGGTATTACCAATGCTGCCTTCACAAGATCTTGAAGATCAAATGGGAAGATGGGCACTAACATCAGTGTTCTGGAAGAGTAAATACCACCAGTACTGAGACAGTGATCATCCATCAGCAACTTCACTGGACTGGTCACATTGTTTGGATGACAGACCATCACCTCCCAAAACAGATTCTGAGAGTCTTAGCTAAAAGAAGCATACTGTAATGTGGGAGGACAACAGAAGCAGGGCAAGGTGAGCAAGGTGGTTGCCTTGGGCCCTGCATCTTCAAGGTTCTGCACCACCCAGCGCCCACCCACCCAGCTGCTCACTCGCTGCCCTGGCTGGGAGCTGCCCGGCCACGTGGTGCAGCAAATCTCAACATGCTGCCTTGGGCCCCACAAACTCTTTGGCCAGGACTGAACAGAAGCATTATAAGGACTTGCCAAAGGTAACTTAAAGAATTGCAACATTGACATTAACACTTGGGAGACACTAACCCAGGATTGCTCAAAATGCCGACAAGTCCTATGCAATGGCTCCCTGCAATTTGAATTTTCCCACCAACAGGCTGAAGAGGAAAACAGGCTCAGGAAGGAGGAGAGACTGGCTTCTAGTCATTGTCAACTGCCTCCTGTTGTTCCTGGAAACATGCCCTTACTGTAATAGAACTTGTGGTTCAAGGATTGGCCTTATCAGCCACCCAAGGGTCCATAATTTCCATGGAGGATGATCATAGTCGGCAATGAGTGATCACCCCATCATCATCATCACTGACCCATTCAAATAATTCTAGGAGATTAGTTAGACAATTTTCCTTTGAAGAAAGTGTGCTGATTAGATACTATTGTCTTATGATCTTCCAAGCTTTCAGTTTAAAAAAAAATCATTTCATTCATTAGCCAGATACACATGTAAGGCTTAGAGGACTACCATTCCCTGGATCACCCAGAGACCCTTTTTAAAATGTAGGTAAAACATTTGCTATCCTCTTTTCCTCTGAAGCTAACTCATAATACTTTCAAGCGAGTATAGACTAATGGACAGGGCATAAGACTGACACTCAAGATAGTGGTTCAGTTCCCAGCTCTCATCCATGGAGGGGTCTAGGCCAACTCATTTCACCTTTTTATACCTCAATTTCCCCACGTGCCAAATGAGATTATGATACCGACCTCTTTTCTAAAGTGCGGTGAGATCTAATGGTGAAAAGTGCCACACAAAAACATAACATAAGCATAATGCAAGTCCATGAACTTGGAAGATCCAACCAATGGCTATATCCTGTCTTCAAACAGTGGCCAGTAGCCTATGCTTCAAAGGGAACGAACAGAACAGAGCCATCTTCAGTTGATCCACCCCTTGTCATCCAGTCTCAGCATCCAGCAGTCAGAGCCTTAGTGGTACCCAGAGCATGGAGTTGCATCCTTGATAAAAGTCATTGATGGACATATTCTTCAAGAGTGAAGCATTACTATTAGTTTATGAGTATCTGCCTGCTATTACTCTAAATAAGTCAAAATGGGAAATTTATCAAAATACAGTAAATAGCACAACAGTTGTGTGAATTGAGAAATATTTACTTGACTATTACCATAATATATTGTACAATGGTAGTACTTAAAGGATTATACTTGTTAGAAAGGGGTAGCTTATACTTGCAGATGTCTCATAATTACACTGGTGACTCCAGGGATTGATTTACACCTATGCACAGCATTTTCAGTGCCCTCCTTCGCTTTAATCCATTGGTAATCAGTATCCCTCCTAGTTATATGGAATGAACAATTGAACTTAAGTTAAAAATAGTTACCATACACAAAGTAAATCTAGTTAGAATCTTTAAATTTTAAAATGTTATTGTAATATCAAAATTGAAGGCAAAAGTAAATGTTAGTGAATATTTTTTGCAAAAATGTCCTTGAGCTTTCTTTTTCACTAGGTCTATTACAGTTACTAGTACGTATCACAATCATTCATTCATGTATGTGGATAGTCTAGTTTGCTATATTATCCAGCAGATACTTTCACTTCTTAGGCTATGGCTACACTACGAACTTTTTCCGGAAAAGGAAATGAAAATGGAGCACTCATTTGCATATCTCACACTCTCATTTGCATATTCCATTCCGATCCTTTTTGCAAAAGAGGTTTTTGTGCAAAACCCCCCTTTTGCACAAGATCCCTTCTTCCTCAAAGGAAGATTAATAAGGAGGTTTACACTTCATATTTCTGACTTTAAATACAAGAATAATGCATGCACACAGCTAGAATATACATATTCAGGGGGTCAAATGCTCTTGAATGATAAGTTACTTGACCTGTTTTCAAATTCAAGTTATGCATATTTACATTCAAAAACATATTTCCATTAAAAATATGGAGTCATAGTGTCATACCACTTATGTCCCAGTGTGGTCTTTTTCTTACAGGATTCACCAATAATTTGTTTCCTTTCACTACTGATAGTACATGCTAGTAATAGTGTAGAAAGAGTGAGTTCCAGATAACTCAGTAACTCAATTATAAATCAGAGATAATGCGAACAACTGGCTAATATTCGAGCATGCAACGTAAGGGTACATCTATACAGCAGGGCTAAAATTGAATTAAGCTACACAACTTCAATTGCGTAGCTGAAGTCAAAATAGCTTAATTCGACTTTTGGCGCTGTCTACACAGCAGGAAGTCAAAGGAAGAACATTTTTCCTTTGACTTCCCTTACTCCTCATAAAATGAGGAGTTGGAATAAGAAGTTCTTCAGCTTGACATTATTTTGAAATAAAAGCTTACAGTGTGGATGAACTCTTTGTTATTTCAGAATAATGTCAGAAATAACACTGCTGTGTAGATCTGCCCTAACTGAATAAGCAATGTAGGAACACTTCTTTTGAGTGCAAGCTACTGAGATGAAGTGAGCAACAGGAAGTGTGAAAACTTCATAGTATCTTAACAGGAGCTCTGTCAACTATAAGTTTCCGATGACTTAAAGTCTTCATAATAACACAGTTTTGGCCTGTCAGAGGAAGAAAGATTAACTTATTCATACAATGCACAGTTAGCCTGTGGAACACCTTGCCACAAGAAACCTCTGCGGCCAAGTGCTCAACAGAATTTAAAAAGAGATTACTCATTTTATGCATAAGAAAAGTATCCAGTATTGTAACAGTAAATTTTAAACATAAACATGAGTTTTGGATGAGATTCACAGACACTAACACAAGCCGGTCTAGAAAGGTGCATGACGAATGCATCTTTCAGAAAACTGGCCTCTTCAGGAAGCTGCAAGTGGGAACTTTTTTCTTGGAACAAAGGATCACTGTAGGGGAAATTGAAATGCCCATTTTGACCCTGGGAGACCCTGCTTACCCTTTAATACCATGGTTCATGAAGCCTGGGGGGCTTGACAGCAGCAAGGAGTTTAACAGCAGGCTGAGCAGGTGTAGAATGACCGTGGAGTGTGCTTTTGACCCTTTAAAATTCCAGTGGTGAGGTTTTTATGGGATGCTGGACCTGGCTGATGAAAACATCCCTATGCTTATAGCCATGAGCTCTACCTTCCATATTTGTGAAGGTAATGGTAAAAGCTTCCCTCAGGGCTGGGCTGCTGAGGTTCAGTACCTGGAGACTGAGTGGACCAACCTGAGGCCAGAGCAGTAGAGTAGCACAGCATGGGGTCACAAGGAGCTGCGGTGCTTTGCGGCAGCAATTCGGTGCTAAAAGTCAGTCATATGTGTTCCTATGCACAGGAGTGCAGTGGCTGCAATGCTCGTGGGTGACACAGATTGGTCCATACAATGCATGTAGTACAAAAGTGCCTGTTGCTTTGCTGGGGTGTGCTTGCTTGCTTTCATGCAATGGAACAGAGATTGCGTTCAAACCCAAGAATTTCATGTATTTGAAACAATAGAAGTAGAACACACATGGAGCATGACACATCTGCACTTTGTGGGAGGAAAGGGGGAAAGAGAGGCATGCAGAACTGGTCTTAGGGGCTGCCATTTTCAAGGGGCTGCTAACAGAGCCCGATGGAAGCCCGCTCGGGACATGCAGCAATTAAAGGGGCCGCAACGGCATTCCACGCACACCCCTTTTTTTTTCGCTCGACAAATTTTCCCCGGCCATCGCTCGGGGCTGACAATTGGTTAGGACAAGCCCTGCCGGCATGTATACAGATTTGTGGATGTCCAGGTATCATATGCAGCCCTGCTGTGCTGTGCAATGGGTGCTGAAGTTCAGCAGGATTAAACTGCACAGGTCAGGGGGTGGAGTGCATTGGTTGTCTGCGGGAGTCTGCAGGACTGGACGGTGAAGGGGCAGATGTGGAATGCAGGTGGGCGCTGCCTGTGGATGGTGGCCAAAATGTATTGGCAGTGGGAGGGGGAACATGGAAAATGGTTTTGGGACATGGGCTGCAGGGAGGGGTGGTCCTAGAGTTGCTCTATCTACAGTGCTAGCAGTGACTGGAATGTGTCAGCTTGGTGCTCCATAATGTGTAAGAGCTGCTCTGTGGCTTCGTTCTGGTGCTCAGTGTTCTCCTTCCATTCCTTCCTCTCATCGCCCCTCCACTCCTTCAGTTCTTTCTTTTCAGCAGCAGCCTGAAGCGTAACTTTGTGCATCAAGTCATCTTTACTTTTCCAACGCCCCTTTCTTGCGCTGCGCAGCTATTCAGCCAGCAATAGTAAGGAAGGCTGGGGTCCTTGGATTAAATCTGTAAAGACAAAATGCAACATTTTACAGTGTTAAAACTAGACAGCACAAACGCGACCCAGCTTAACACAAGCACCATTCACATACCTATCATTGACTGGCTGTCTCAGGACAAGCGCCCATAAGACATGAGACCCCCAAAATGGTAAATTAACTACTGGGGCAGGGGAATTCATTGGTACCGGGCTTTACAGTAGTCTGGACACATGTCTTGGAGAGAGCCAAATTTACAGGGGGGCCCTATAATCAATAATGACCACATTTTCCACAGGCTGTGTTCATCCTGGAAGATATTTTGCTGATGAAGACAAGGGGATCAAGGGAGTTCTTCTGCGAGACTGCCACTTCTGTCCTGGCCCTTACATGGCTTGCCTATGTGCAGCAATGGTCCCCTGGTCTCCGGGCACAGTGGTGTGGGAATGTTACTCTTAATACTATCAGGAACAAAGCAGCTGTGACACGGAACCTTCAGAGTTGAATAGCCCAGTATCTGCAAAGCACTTTCGATGAGCTCTGAGGCCGATTACTGTGAAGTAAGAGAGTTCATCAACACCCTGTTCTGAGTCTGACTTGCCCTGTGTCGGTGATAGCACCACACAAATCTAATCCTGCTTTCTGCTACCCTCCGGTCCCCAACAACTTGCTTAACAGTGGCATAGCAAGGAGGGCAGATGGAAGCAGTTTCCCCCAGGTGCCACACTAGGGGGGCTGCAATTTAACTGCCTGTGAATAGCCCCTGCAGCACAGCCTGGGTGAGATAGCGAGACCCAACTTCTTTTTATGCTGACAGCCTCTGTGCGAGATTGGAGCAACCCCACCATAGCAAACCTGAATTCAGGGATGGAAGGGTGGCAGCTGGAGTTCAGGGCTGACTCCGACCTCTGCCCTCTCCTGGTCCAGCTGGAGGCTGGGGTGAGGCTGGAAGCTGGGCAGACCCTGGAGCTATGAAACCCCCAAGAGCTGCAGGGACAGTTGCAGGGGAGGGCTGATCCCTAAAGCTAGGCCTCTCCACTCGCTGGAGGGGAGCTCCTGGAATCCCTTGCCACTGTGAGGATTCCCCGCAAGAGCTGCATCACATTCACCTCTGGCCAGCCCCGGTAAGCTAGCCCTGCCTTCCAGCTCCTGCTGTGAGCCCTTCACCTCCCACCACCTTCCCTGAGTCCTGCACCTGCACCCCTGCCCCTGAGCTCACCCCCAAACCCAAACCCCTGCATGACTCCTTAACTCCACCCGCGCCCCTCCAAACACCAACCCACTGTCCCGAACCCATCACCTGACAGTGGAACCCCCTGCCCTGAGACCCCCCACACGTCCCATCCCTCTGCTGAAGAACACAAACAAAGCCGGGGACATTGCTCCGCATGCTACAGATACTGGATCCCACTCTGGCTATGCTGCAGCGGCTGCTCACAACGCAATGCCACCTGGTACCCGCACAGCAGTTTTAACCCTCATCTCTTTGCAGCCCAGCCTCGTCACCCTCCTTTGGAAGTCCTGGGTCCTGATCTTACCATGAGCCACCGTTACGCTGCCAGGCTTGGCGTGGACACACTGGATGCACACAGCGTGCTACCCCTGTGTGGAGCTCAAGCAATTCTCCAGCCTCAGCTGCCCACGTGGGTGCAATTCATTGTCACTCCAAACCACCGGGCCCCGCTCACCTTGTGGGCTGCAAGCTCCCGCTTCCCACATGGCAAATTCTGCACTTTGGCCAGAGAGGGGCAGCAGAGAGGGTCCAAACCAAACCCTGTTTGCACGTTCCCCTCCCAGTGCAGATTGGAATGTGTAAAGTCCCACAGGTAGTAACAAATGATTGGGGGGGAGGGCACAAATTTTGCCTTGGCCTCCAGGCACATAACACCCTCGCTATGCCTCTGTCACTTAAGCACTTCCAGAAATCAAAACTACTTACCAGATGCATCCTCTGCTGTTTGTGCTTCCCCAGCCACCAGCTGCTATAATTGGTTAGTCTCCTCTGGCATAGAAAATAGCTTGTGACTGAAAGCCATCTGTGGATGCTGAGTCATCCTCTGAATCTGGGTCCTCCTCCCCATCGGGCACCTTCATCCATGATTTCCTCTTGGCTCAGTCCACTGTAGAATGTTTCCTGAGCCCCCAAAGTATCCACAGGAGAATTTTTGGAGCAGAGGTGAAGTTATCACCAAATATGTCATCCAGCTCTTTGTAGAACCAGCTGCTCATGGGTGCAGCACCAGAGCAGCAGTTTTCCTCCCATGCTCCGGCCCCATGGAGACAATGTGTGCTTTTGACAATCTGGCCCATACTGTACAGGTTTGTCTGAGCTTTGCATATGAACTGTTTCCTTATTCTGCCAGGTTCCCCTAGCTCCTCCTCAATCCCCAACCATGGGGCCGACATCAACTTATTGCTGAGTTGGCTGCCAGGCCGCATGGCGCCAGGGAGAGGGGTGTTTATAGGGTTGTCAGATGGTTTCAACAAAAATACCGGACACACGTGACATTACATCACAATCTACATGACATCTTATTTAGAAAATACCAGACATTTATATTTTCTCAATTTGTTTCCTGAACAAAAAGCTCAAATACTGGAATGTCTGGTTCAAAACTGGACACCAGGCAACCCTAGGTGTTGATTATTGACTCCGGCTGCCAGGCCACACTGCCACAGTGAGAGGGCTATTAATTACTGACTTTGGCAGTTAGGCCGTATGGCCCCAACAAGAGAGCCATGTATTTAGGACAGGCAAGGAAGAGCTGAACGCATGGGGTTGGAGCTTGATTTCAAGAGCCCTAGGGACTCAACTATACCCCCTGGTGGGAGGAGAGACTACCACTCTGTGGTAAGCAAATATAAGTACCTGATTAAAACAAGGAGTTATTTACCATTTAATACATTCACTTTTATTGTTATACCACTGATATATTAGTGACAAATGGCTGAGTAGCTTCTGAGTTTTGTATTTCTTGACATCTTATGGCCACGTTTTCATCTTTTTTTCTCTTATTTTACTCTATGTCTTCATTTTCTGTCTTAACATATTTTCTCTGATTTTTTTGTCCATAAGAATTCATCCTCTTTTTTCTCGCTTTCATTATCAAAGTACAAAACCATGGAAGTGTACTTTTCCTATTTTATTTTAAATGTGAGTAACAATAATCTATTTCATAGCATACAAAAATATGCTATAATGCTACTATATATCTCCAGGAATACATTTGATTAGAATAGAATAAAAGGAATGTGATGCTTTTTTATTGTCTATTTCATAGACATATATTTAATTAGGTTATGCTACTTCTAAAATTCAAAAAGCTTAATCTTTTTCTGTCCTTAAATTAAACTCCCTGTGCTCTACAATGACCAAAACAAATAATCTATGACCTACAAACAAGACACTTGCATTCCCTAAAGACTTACTTCCTTTTCTCCTCTAGGTTGTACATCTTTGAACCTCTCTTTTCTGTAACGACCTTCTGGTGCTCATTAGCATGCTGATTACCATTAACACAGCTATAATGCAGCAATTTTCTTGGTGTATGTCGAGAAGAAATGCTCATCTGAATGCAGTCAAGGGACAAAATTAACTGCATAAATCTACAGCACAAACTGGAGCTCATCCAACTTTACATGAGTCTTCGTCCCTCTGCTAGGTGTGACATCACCATCTAGCTTCCCACTGATGGCTTAATAAGTATCTCAGGGTTTCATACTATTTAATTTACCTCTTATCTGAATTTTACATTTCTATTCCCCATTTTAGTAATGTCAGACCCTGCTATTGCCTTCCCTCGTAATGTATATTTACCTTTTTATTTTTCATCTGTGCCTCCTAATGACTCTACAAACTATATGTATAGTCTACATTTATAATTCTTTAAAAATATATTGGACAATGGAGTAATACATTTTACAACACAGAATACATTTATATAGCTAAGAATTAGGTTGAGATATGTGAGCTAAGCTTACATCAGTACCCTTTAAAATGTACTGTTAAATATTACAGTTCAGTAACAGAAGCTAGTGGTAATAATCATCAGGCTTAACAGACTCTGTTCTGCAACTTTAATCTTTCTCATGTTTCCTCCTTGCTGTAACACAGTTTTGATAAATACCAAAACCACAGCAGTCACATCAAATACATGGGTGCACTTGTCAGTTGCACTATTTAGAACTGGTTCTTGAAAGAGGCATCAATGAGGTGGCTGAATCAAGTTTTAAAAGGTTTAAAATATTAAGTGGGCCATTTTGTAAAAGTTGAACAAATTGAGAAGGTATAATAACTGTTAATTAGACCCAAGGCCATTCCTCTGAATACAGCTCCTCCAGACCTTCCATGTCATTAAAAGGCTAATAATCACTTATTTGATCCCTATTTCAATGAGTCTGGCAACAAATGTCGACATGTGCCAAAAATCGTGGAAAATCATCTATACGCAAATTTGAGGAATTAAACCTAATAAGTAAATAATTTGCCATAAGCTCTAAAAGCAGAACAGTTTGCAGGAAATTGATAGTACTTCTACTTTAATCCGAGTGTCCTCTTTCACTGGGTGAAGGACAAATATGTGGCCAAAATAATCAGAATTGCCAAACTGAAAACAACATATTTTAAAAGTACATTAGCAGCCTTAAGAAGATAGACAACTTAAAAGTAAAATTGCATTTGATATCAAACCTCTCCTCGGTGCTCTTGAAAAGTAGAAAATATGGAACAGCATGTAACAATGTATAAGGAAGACAGTTGAGGGGGAAAGCTATTTAAGACTTTTGTCAATTTACACTGAGCAATGGAGCTGGGCACCTTTTAGTTCCAATTGATATTTGGCCCATGGCCTGTAATGCTACAGAAATCTCTTGAGACTTTTAAAGGGTGGACAAATATTGGTGTCAAAGTTCTACTCACCAAAGAATGGATAGACAATACTCACCACCTTTCAACTCTTTAGCAAAAGCAACAGCCTATATCAGCTTCATTGCGTGACCTGGAAAATTCAAAAATCAAATAAAAAATCGTAAGAGAATGTCTATTATGGATTTCCTGGAGCAGTGGTGGACTTGCAGAATAAAATAGATTTAAGGCAGTGAAGACTTTACATAATTTAAGGAAAAGCACATTTATCATTTCAAATAAGCATTCTCAGTTTAATAAATGAAAACACCAACACACAGGTCTCATGTTAATTCCCATAGGCATTGTCTAGACTGCAGGCTTCTTTTGGAAGAAGCTTTTCTGGAAGAGATCTTCCAAAAAATCTTCTTCTGAAACAGAGCTCCTACAAAGCAAAAGCACATCAAAAAAGTGATGTGCTTTTTCAAAAGATAGCATCCACGCTGAATGACTCTATCTCGCATTTCAGCTGTGATTACTATGGACAAAGTGGCCACCAGGGCACCTGTGCTTTTTCCTCTTTCCTCTTTGTTCGAAAAAACTCCTTCTTCCCCATCCACACAAGCCTTTTCTTGAAAGAGCTCTTTCAGAAAAAAGCTTCTTTTTTGTAGAAAGAGGTTTACCAATGTCAGAAAAACCCCTCTGGCTTTTGTGTTTTTTTGTGAAAGAACACAATTTCAGTCTGGACATAAGTGTTTTTTTTTTTTTTTGAAAAACAGTTGTTTTTCTGAAAAAACTTTGCGGTATAGACATACGCATATTTAACAATCTGGAATGGAAGAAAAAGCTATGTTAAGAAACATGCTCTGTCTAGACAAGAGAAAAGAAACAACCAGAAAGCGGGCAGGGAAAGCAACTATAGACTGAAAAGGGGGAAAGAGTGAAGAGAAAGTTTAAGGGAGAAAATCAAGAAAGAAGATGTTTTAAAGGGTTAAAACTGAGAGACTGAAAAATGGAGAGAAGAAAAAGATAAAAAAAGGAAGAAAGGACTAGAGAAGTAATAAAGGAAAAATAGAAAACAAGACAGCTGTGTATGAGAAGGGGTTCGGACAATGTTCATGGAAGTGCAGAAGGCACTAAGGGGAGTGGGGAAGAGTATGTGTAGGAGGCAAGGTTGAAGCACACACAAGGATGTGCACAGGAGTGGGATATCCTAGTGAACAGTAGAAAGGAGGAGCAGGTATCGGGGTGTATGTCTGATAGAACTATAACACCACACACATACAAATATGCACCTAGAGCAGGCAAGCAACAGAGTGAGACAGTGGATTTAAATAAATGAAAGACGTTCTATTATTGTATAGCCCACACATAGTCATCTGACTTTGGGTAGGTGATACACCTGGGCTGTGTCTAGACTGGCCAGTTTTTCCGGAAAATCAGCCACTTTTCTGGAAAAACTTGCCAGCTGTCTACACTGGCTGCTTGAATTTCCACAAAAGCACTGACGATCTCATGTAAAATTGTCAGTGTTCTTGCAGAAATACTATGTTGCTCCCGTTCGGGCAACAGTCCTTTTGCGCAAAACTTTTGCGCAAAAGGGCCAGTGTAGACAGCCCAGATTTGTTTTCCACAAAAAAGCCCCAATCGCAAAAATGGCGATTGGGGCTTTTTTGCGGAAAAGCATGTCTAGATTGGCATAGAGGCTTTTCCGCAAATTGAGAAGTATCTACACAGCACTTATTTCAAAATACAGCACTCTTCCTCTGACTTCCCTTACTCCTCATACAATGAGGGTTACCAGAGTCAGAGAAAGAAGTCCTCCAGCTTAACAGTATTTCAACATTATTTCACATTAACTGCCTGCTGTGTAGACGTGGACTAAGTTATTTCGAAATAACACTAGTTATTTTAAAATAATGTTGCTGTGTAGATGTACCTTAAAGGTGCATCTACACAGCAGTGTTATTTTGGAATAATGGCCATTATTTCAAAACAACAATGCGAGCATCTACACAGCAATTCCATTATTTCAAAATACATTCCAAATAACGGATGGCTTATTCTGACTTCTGTAAACTCATTCCACGAGGAATAATGCCTATTCCAAGATGGCTATTTTGGAATAGCAGGAGTGTGGAAGTTCCATTGCTGCTATTTCGAAATAGCTCCTCCCTGCGGCCACTCAAAGTAATTACTCCTCAGTGCCTCCTGGGGCTCTAAATCAAGGTAGCACATCCACATTAGAGAAGCCTGCCTTGGACTAATTTTAAGACTTCCCTGTAGTGTAGACATGCTATTTCGAAATAAGCTATTTTGGAGTATTTCTTCCAGAATACCTTATTTTGACATAAGTGTGCTGTGTAGATGTACCCTAACAGACAATAGATTATCCATTTGTCACTTGTAATATTGGCAGAGAAATTTAGCAATCAGTTTAGTTCATGATACAGAAAATCAGAAAGAACTATCATAGCAATTCATCAGGAACCCAGAAACTTCCAGTAGGGTATCTAACATTCAATCGAGTCATTCTAACTATACACATACCACACTGTAAAACAAGTTCTTACTGTCATTCTGCCAACCTTGTCTTAAGACAGTTGAACCAATGATTTTTTTGTATGTGCCCTGATAAGTGGTTTGCCCAAATTGACAGCCAGTTGGTTCTATATTCTATGCTTCTTCCCTGATTTTAGATAGCTCAAATGGCATAGACTGACATTTAACAGTGGAACATATCAAAAGTTCAGGGTCAGGCTAAGCAGGACAAAAAGAGTGAAAGGGGGAAAAAAACCCACACTTCACCTTTACAATAATAAAAACAAACATGAATGCACATGTGGTAGTCGAGAGAAAGGAACACTACTAATGGCAATCAACTTGTCCTATCGGTCCAATGAGTCCTAATTATTACATTTGAAAGGAGCTCTGTAATACTCTGGAGGATCTGGTTACAGCTGGCTCAGCAGCAGCATCTACCGAGGAAAAGCTGGCAGCTTATCTTTCATAGCCAATGTTAAATGGAAGTAGTGATACACTCTAAATACTAATGGGACCAAAATCACATCATCGCAAATGTGGTAAAAAAAAAATTCACAAAACACAGAAAAAGGGTTAGAAGTTATTAAGGTTCATTTGTCCAGCAGGCACTACTGAAAACTTTGTTGCTGGCAGGTAAAATTACTCATTTTTCATGTAGGGAATATCTGATTTGACAATACCGGTATCTTAACTAACTTAAACAAAACCTTTTTAACTATGATTTCATAATATACAGGAATTTGACCCAGAAATAAAATGGGACAGCAGCAAGATAAGCAACAGCATGAAGGCTAGTGATGTGGAGAAAGGTATTGGTTGCCTATGTTTCAAAAAGTAAAGAGGAGCTACCTTTACCAAAACAATAGAGACTAATGGATAGATTCAGCAGGTGCCATAAATTAAGACTATGGAGAGAAGAACTGAGAACCTCTGTAGGCAATTCTGCAAATACCTTTGATGATAGTTCTGAAGGTGGTGACGTTCCAGCTCTATGGCCACTTACAGCTAAGATTCCATGTGATTACATAGCATATTTTCAAACTACACTCTAATAGAGTTTTACGAACAGCATGCTGATTTTCTCACTCACTTTTTACTGCATCCATACACAAGCAAACTCTCATTGAAGGCCATATAAAAATTCCCATTGAAGGTGTCCATATAACAGGTAGTCTCATTGGGAAATTGAAAATCTTATTAATGAAGATACAGCCTTTATTTTCTAACCTGCTTAAATCTTTGGAATGTGAGATATTGCTTTGCAATCCAAGAGGGCAGAATTCTTCCCACTGCTTTGTGATCTTTCAGGCCAAACACTGCAGTTAGTATCTTGGGAGCATCAGACTAGATATAATCCTTGGTTTTCATTCTTATAAAACCATGGCACTCATGAAAACTCTCAATGAGTTTAAATGGGCTTTTGACAAACCTTAATAAACTCCCATGGGACCGATTGAGAGGGATAGACATGTTAGTCTGTAACTGAAAAAACTAAAAACAGCGAATAGTCCTTCAGCACCTTAGAAACTAACAGAAATGCAGATGGTATCATGAGCTTTCATTTTTTAAATTTTTTTCCAAGGGACTGGTAAGTCTACTAAAATTACAAAGAAATCCCCTTTTCCCTTTTCACACCCTCTGAGCCTGATATGAACTTCCAACTAGGACTCGTTGAAAATCTGTAGTCACAATGATCTTGCTGATGAAAAGTTCACTTTTTGTAAAACTATAATTTTTTGAGAGAAAATTTATGTGTTGCTGGGGAAACAATTGATTTTTTCACATAAGAACAATCGAAGTGACAGCTTCCCAGCTGCTGAGTTCTTGTTAGTTTTACATTCTTCATTCTAGTAGGGCTGTTGAGACTGCGTGCCCTGACTCTTCCTTTCTGGCTCACAACCCTTCCCAAGCTGCAGAGCTGTAGAGGCAGGGGGGTACTCAGCATCTCCACAGCTCCATGACCAGTAAGGCTAAGTACCCTGAACCTCCGCCTCCTAGAAAGGGAAATTCACAAAAGCCCTTCAGGAGGGTAGCCTGGGAGCTGAAAAATTCAGTGTCCAGTCTCCTAAAAATGGAATTTTCTTGAAGTCTCCTTTGGCAATACTGGTTTTGATATGTTATGGAAGTTCAAAATGTTTCCAAAATGGGAAATATTTCAGAGGAAGGGATTCCAAGTAGCCCTGCTTCACACCTTTCTTCCATCTTAATAGAGCTCGTTTGTTTGTTTTGAGTGTTCAATCTAGGGCATCTCCTTTATTTTAAAGAATCAGAGTTATTGGGGAATTCCAGATTGTGACAAAGCAAAATATTATTTAATATATTGGAACTTAGTCTCTCTAGTGATGTTTTTCTCATTGTTTCAAAATCATATAAAATTGAAGCCACTCATATTAGAACTGCTTGTCATGGGGTCTTGTTTACCCTCATCACTTGTAAATGTCCCCACTCAAAGTACCTGGCTGTGCAATGAATACCAACTAAAAATTCCATCTCCCAATCTTTGGTCCTGTGTAATGGATTTTTAATATGTGAAACCAGTAAAATCATTTATCGGTGTTTTCTATTTTCATGCTCCACATGGGAAACAAAGCTTAATTTTTTTTTATTCTGATGAAACATAAATTTCAGGACTTATAACTTATTAACCCTGTGCACAATTTATTTCAAATCTGATGGGACCTCATCTGCCAATTATGAGGCAGCTATTCCACTTGTTGCTTGTGGTAGGGAAGGCAACGCAAAATGTGTCCACATATTGGAAAATGAATTGCACTTTTAAATATATAGAGACTGGCAGTGAAAGACAGGGTAGATAATTGGCCAGGTGAAATACAGTTTTGTTAAATGCATAGTAATAAATATTGGAAAGCGTACTCCCAACTATACATGCAAAATGGTGTCTAAATTAGCTGTTTCCACTCAAGAAAGATTTTTGCAGTCATTGTGGATAGTTCTCTGAAAACATCCATTCAATGTGCAATGGCAGTCAGAAAAGCAACTGAATGTTGGGAATCATTAGGAAAGGATAGATAACAAGACAGTAAATATTATAATGCCATTATATAAATCCATAATATACCCACAACTTGAATACGGTTTGCAGTCCAGGTTATTCCACCGCAGAAAATATATATTAGAAATGAAAAAGGTGTAGAAAAGGGTAACAATAATTAAGGGTATGGAACAACTTCCATATGGGGAGAAACTAAAAGGACTGTGACTGTTCAAGTTGGCAAAGAGATGTCTAAGCGGAAGGATATGATAGAGGTTTATAAACTTTTGAATGGGGTGGAGAAATGAATAAGGCAGTGTTATTTACCCCTTTACATAACACAAGAACCAGAGGTCATTAAATGAAATGACAGTGAAAGCTCTGTTATCCGGCACTCGGGGAATGGCAGTTGCTAATTAACTGAATGTGCTAGATAACAAAGCAGCCCTTTCCGGCTCTGCTCCAGGGCAGGATGAAGCCTCCTTCCCCAGAGCAAAGCAGGCAAGGACCATGGGTCCCATTCAGAATGGAGCCAGCAGTTCATCCAGCACTCTGTTAATTTCAATCTTTGTTAACTGGCGGGGGGGGGGGGGGGGGGGGGGGGGAGGGAGGGCAATGCTGGTTAACAGACTTTTCTGCTTAACAGAGTGCCAGATAACAAAGCTTTTACTGCAATAGGAAGCAGGTTTGAAAGAAACAAAACAAAGTCCTACTTCACACAACATATAATAAATCTGTGAAACTCATTGCAAGGGGATGTTGTGAAGACCACAAGTATAACTGGATTTTAAAAAAACTAGATAGGTTCATGGAGGATAGTTCCACCAATTGCTATTAGTTAAGATGGCCAGGATGCAATCCCATGTTATGGATGTCCCTAAACTTCTGGCTGACAGAAGCTGGAACTAAATGACAGAGGAGAGTCACTCAAAAATTGCCCTGCTCTGTTCATTCCCTCTCAAGTATCTGCAATTTGCAATTGTTGGCAGACAGGATACTGGGCTAGATAAACTATTGGTCTGACCCAATACGGCCATTGTTATGTTCTTATGACCCAGTTTGGCAACTCTTGTGATCTCATATTATTTTTTTCTCCGTAATCATGTGTTTATTTACTAGTATAAAAAAATTCTATTTGTAAGGAGATTCCTTGGCCTCAGACTACATGTGGAAGGTAAAACATTCCAAAGAATCAGGTAATAACATAGTGGAGAAAACTAGCCTTCTTATCAAGATGCTTGATTACCTGAATTTGGCGTAGGTAATCAAGATGTGTAACTGAAGGCTGGTGAGTTTTGACAATGCATCAAGAATACCTGCTCTGAATAATCACTGCCGTTAGTGGAATACCATTCTATCATCCCAGGCAAGGAGAGTAGCATCTATCTATCTTGTACAACTATATCTAGGACAATAAACACTTTATCCAAATAAGTTACAACTGTGGATCTAAGGTTAAAAGGAGAAGGACAGATACCCCCAAAAGGCTGAACTTCTCAGTTAACATGCTTGATGGGTCAACAGATGGAAGTTACTTTGATCTTGGCTTCTGCAAGATCTAGGGGAAAAAAGCCTCTTATTAAAATTTCATGGGTTATAATTAATGAGCCCTTTCATAAAATTGCCTCTAATATCAGTGAATCTTAGACAGACTTAGCCTACCTGGAGGGAGAATTTTCTTTGCAGAGATACATGGAGGATCATAAATTGCCCTGTTTTAGTAATTTACTAGGTCTTTGAGGGTCTAAAATTCCCCTTTTCTGAAGAGCAGAACTCCAGAGAAATATCCTGCTCTAATGATACTAAATGTGGAAACATTTAAAGAAATACCATGTACATGAATATTCTGCACACGATATGTCTCAGAAGCTTCAGGTGTCTAGAAATTGTACACAAGCTTCTTTTTTCAGGAAGCCACCCAAAAAAATCTTCAGAGTATGGTAATGCCTTGTTAAATTCCAAACCTACTCTGTAAATTTAATCCTAAAAACCCATACAGATTGACTTTTAGAAAGAAAACTCTCAGTGGAAATTACATTTAATAGCTCTCTCAGCAATTCCACTAAAAACATTTTTGAAAGCTTTTAGGAACTGGAACCCAATTGGCAAGAAGCTCTTTCGGTGAGCAGTTTTGATATTCCTTTAACCAGAAAAATCTGTATAAGGAAAGCAATGTTTAATTCCAAAGCTTGAGTAACCAGTAATGAAAAAGCTAGTAAAACATCCACATATCTGAAATTTCCTGCTATTAAAATATATGATGTCTCTTATATCAGCTCTAATGTTTGTCAAAACTCCTCGGAAAGCTGTATATTAGCAGGTTATATTACAGGAAAACAAAAAATATGTGACTCTAAGTCCTTCATGGAGAAGTTTACTAATTGGAAAATATGAAAAAAATATATAATTTGAATGGGGCTGAGATAATCCTAACTAAAGGACTCTTGCAGATTTTTAAATAGAGCAAGGATCCTTTTTTACTATCTAGACTCTTTGACCCAATAGTAAAAATCACTGGTGTTGGTTTGCATTTTTCAGTTCTGTGAAACTTAAAGAACAATTTTTTGCTCTTTTTCCAACTATGAACAACCTAAACCAACTAGTGTAGTAGAAGTTGAGGAGACTTTTCACTGTTACATCTCAAAGGAAGTCAGAATTATTATTCCATCTACTTTTTCATATTTATGTAGCACGACCACCCTGCACCTTTAAGCTGAGGTGTGGTGAGGGGTTGGTTGGTTGGCTGGCTGCCCTGGCTGAATGCAGGTAACAATGCTTTATGGCTGGCGGGAATGGGAGAGGAGATGAAAACTGCTGCAAAAAGAGGGCAGTGGGTCTCTGACACATCACTTAGGAATGCAGGGATTGAAAAAGTCACAGGTCAGGGCAGGGTGCTTCCATTTTACACAGACCAAGGCTGAGGCAGGACCTTTTTAGGTGGTAAAATACCAGGTTTGGTCGACATCTGCTGTGTGAATTATGCTAGCTGTGCCTATGGGCAGAGAACCGGGAAGGAATCTTTTTCTTACTACCATATTGGATTGGGTTCAGTTGGATTTTTGTCTTCCTCACAGTGAGTTTCAGGAAGGGCTTTGTTCATGCACGGTATGATGTACAGTAGGTTAGAGGTCACAACTCATTATTTAAATGTAGGGCAGATGTCCAGTGCAGGTGTTCCATAGGAAAGATATAGTGGGATCAGATAAATGGCTTGGAAAAGGACTGAAAAAGAGGAATTCATTAAAGGAACAAATGGGGGGAGGGAGGTTGGGGGCTCCTATGATTGGTATGGTAGGGAACCAGCTCTGCATTCTCATAGCCCACCTTAGCCGTCCTACAAGGTGGGGTTGGATAGCAAGGTCCTGGCACTGGATTTGCAGGAGGAACTAAGATAGAAAAGAGGGAGAGCTGTTGAATGACCCTTGCGTAATTAAAGAATAAACATGGGGTCACCTGTACTGTACACTATTATTTGTCAGGTAGTCCCAGATATCTAACAATAAAAGTTGCAGCCTGATTAAACTGATGTCAATGTCTCTTGTCCTTCTTTTGGTCTGGCTAGGCAACAACAGGCTCATTGGAATATGTTCCTAATCGCCTCTACAGATGCTAACTCGTGAAGAATTTACTCAGGACAGAGAGAACGAATCCATTTTGAAAAATTATTGCAACTACTTATACATTGTTTTTCATTACTGAATTAAATTTAGTGATTGTTAAAGCCCTGGAAATGGATGTCCCCCACTTAAGAAAAAGCAGTGGCAGGGCAAGTTTCTGCAAATAGCCCCGCCTGTGTGTGATGCAACTCCATTCAATAGAGGCCCACCTGAAGGGACTTCAGAGAGGTTGATTTCTCATGTTCACTCAGTTCTTGGGCTTCAAACTGACACTGTCAATAAGTGTGGCAGTTATGGAGTTCTTTTTTGTTTGTTTGTTTAGCAATGACGCCAATCAATTCATTTTACATAATCCACTGAACTGCCCTCAGATGCTTATCCTGTCCAGTCACTTCTGAGACGGATGATTTTGAACCTCAAAGGCAAAAAAGCATTGTAGTTCATTATTGACACACACCCACCCTGAACCAGGCAGTCCCCAGGAATGAGTTGAAGCTTCACACTGACCTTTTCATTCAGTCTCCCACTTTCTCGGAGTTGTATCAAGACTGGTAGCTGAAGTGGCAAACTAATCACTTGCATGTTGTGCACAGTGCTGCAGGCATTGGAGTGATAAATTGTCCAATTTTACTAAGCAAGGTTGCTGAGATAAGAGAGATTCACAATAAGGGTAGCTATAGCTGCTTTTGTTAGGGACTACATAATAACATGTCATTTTATAATTGTCATTACTATTCAAGTATGAAAGTGTGCATTAAAATTGCAATTTGCATAAGTTTTTAGATAACTTTTGGAGCAACAGTTATCTAAAGGGCAATATTTCTATTTGTTTACAAAATTGTCATTGTGATGCCCTCAGAATTGAAAAAAAGCACATCTATAACCACAGAGTAGCTTAACATATAGAACCAATCGGACTTACACGCATGTATCTGTTGTTGGTTCTATGGGTTAATCTGCTCTGAAATTATTAAATTTGCTCAAGGCAAAAATGGGAGCTATATATTCTAATGTAACCTATAACCAACTTCCCCTAATACGCAGCTGTTTATAAAATGTAGGTATTGTACTTTGTTCTTTTCTGCAAATTTGTTGATGGAGAATCTGAAGTCATTCCTACAGAACTGTTTGGTGAATGTGTATGCAAAACATAGCAGACGAATTTTATCCTAACAGCAATTAGATAACAGAATTAAACCTGGATATGAAGCCCCAGAGCACAAATTTTTATGCACTGCATCAACTGGAACAAGGAATTACTATCATCCATTGTACGTCAGTATTTTTGAGTAACAAAGCACTATGGGCACTGCAGTTCAACACTCATGTAGCATTACCCCAATGTCAAAGCAACAGGTAACCTGAAAGTAGGTGCAGACCATATTTCAGGTTTCTATGGGATTCATGTTGTGCTTGATATTTAAAAAGTTAATGATAAAAATGACAGACTCTCAGTCTCATATGAGGCACAGTGTCATATGCTGGATGCTTAAGCAACCTTCACTCAATACTAGTCATCTCCCCAACTTCCAGTCTGTAGCTATCTGATTCTTTTTAATGGGATAGATTATCAAGAAAATGGTAGGTAGCCGAGTACAGTAGTTTTTTGCCTTTTCTGACATTGCAGGGCTTTTGAAGTCTTGTTTTAGACCAAAACATGGTAGAGAGAAAACGTTGGACCAACATATTGATTATGCCTTTTGTGCTATGGAGAAAGAATTGTTGAGAAGTTCTGAAAAGGGCAACCAAAATTATTGTGTGTTTGGAACAAGGGGACTTTTCAGCTTAGAAAAGAGGAGACTAAGGGGGTATATGGTAGAGGTCTGTAAAATCATGACTGGTGTGTAGAAGGTGAACAGGGAAGTTATTTACTTGTTCCTATAACATAAGAACTAGGGTTCACCAAATGAAATTAATAGGTAGCAGGTTTAAAACAAAACAAAGGAAGTATTTCTTCACACAATGCAAAGTCAACCTGTGGAACTCCTTGCGAGAGGATGTTCTGAAGACCAGGACTTTAACAGAGTTCAAAAAAGAACTAGATAAATTCATGGAAGATAGGTTCATCAATGGCTATTAGCCAGGATGGGTAGCAATGATGTCTCTACCCTCTGTTTGTCAGTGTCTGGGAATGGGGATGATTACCTGATCTGTTCATGCCCACTGGGGGGGCACCTGGAATTGTCCACTGTCAAAAGACAGGATATTGGGCTGTATGGACCTTTGGTCTGACCCAATATGGCCGTTCTTATGTTCATTCAAATATTGTTATGTATATCAACAATGTTAATCATCAAGTGCTACTGACAGCCATTTGTGAGCGTGAAGAGCAGACAGAGTTGTGCTACAATGGCTTTGCTTCTTTTTCTCAAATAAACTACCCTGGATAGTGATGGGCAGTTTTTCCTCATTGTAATAAGGAAATAACATGTTAGATTTCTGGTATGAGATTCACTTTTCTTTTCTGGCCTGCCTCAGCATAGGTCAGGTTTACTACCAATGTCACATTGCATGAATCAGTATTCAACAACTCCATTGGCTATTGCTACTTGCTTTCCCAGGTAGAATACATGTCCTTTGAGACATCAGACAATATTATAGATAGGGAGATTGGTTCCTAATTCTCCTAAGAGCTTTTGAAAATCCTGCTCTGTGTGTCAAGTACCATCATTATGTGGATGACACCCGTCTCTTCACTGCTTTCTCATTGAATAGGAACTGAGCTGTTGCCTTGATGACTCAGTGTCTGAGAGAAATAGGATAAGGGTGTTTTGGGTACAGGCTCTGGGGCTACTTGTAATGGGGTGTAACTTCAATAGCAATTGTCACAGGTTATTGGAAAGCAAATAAATATAAACAGGACCCCTTCATCCTGCAACTTGGACTGCATGGGTGGATCCCTTGATTTCAATAGGGATCCACATGGGCAGAACAACCTTATCATTAATTCATCTCTGCTATGATTAAGAGTCTATAAAATGTAACTGTAGAAACAATATTTTTTGTGTAATAGAAACTTAGGCGCATTTAGAGCTTTTTAGCCCTACCAGCAACTTCCCTAGAATGCATGCCACCACCTATTCATCGCCATCCCAGGTCCAAAGTGACACTTTGTTTCACAATGTTTGGTTTTCTTGTCAAGCACATCTAGAAATCTCACTGTTGGAAGATTTCATACTCTCAAATTTATAAACATAAACCCTGTATGCTGATAGTCATTAATGTCATTTAAATGTCTTTTTATTTTCACAAACCCTAATCCTCCAGCTCCAGTGCTGGTTCTGATGCACAGGGGAAGCATGATATGGAGAGGTCAGGCTAGGGTTTGCTTTGCCTGTGTTAGGAAAACTGGGGACAGTGGCATAGGGAATAAGTGCAAAGGTTCATAGAGGAACTGGCCAAATCCAGACCTCAGATTTTAGCCTGAAGTTCCAGCTTTCTATATCCATTAAAGTCTCTCCTACCTCCCCGATAAAGTCTCTTTCTCTCTTTCTCTTTTTGTTTTGTTTTGTTCAGCTGCCAATGTGGATAGGAAGGAGAGCAATGATAGGAGAAGGATAAGTGGGATTAAAGGGTAAGAGGAAACAGAGAATTGATAAGGCAGGATGGAGGAGAAACTAGAGAATTGATAGAGTGAAGGGTGAGAGAGAATTGATGGAAGAGGAGAATAATTGAAAGAGAGCAAGAGGGAACTGATGAGTCAAGGAAGGAGGATGCAAGTTCTGTAGGGGAAAAGAACTGATCAAGAATGATCTACTGTGAGCAGAGAGGGAAAATGGATAGATTAAATGTTGAAACTGATGGGATAGGATGTGTTAAATAAGGTAAATTGACAGACTGGAATGGGGAAATGTAGAGTGAGACATCGTTTTGAGAATAGATGCAGATGAAATTGTATATAAATGTACATGCAAATATTGGATTTCTGCTGAACCCCTCAGGTTAGGCCTGGCTTAACCTTGGATGTATGCAGGTACTTACCAGGCCATGGAATCTGCCACAGCCTGAGACAACATTAGTAATAGGGGTATCCTTGTGTAGAAGCCATACACTTAGGCTAGGATCTGTCCCTTATTTTTTTCAGTGCTGAGGTCCCAAGGCAATGGAAGAGAGAGGAGATGCAAGCAAAGTGGATCTGAGACCAAATTTTTTGCTTTAAGCACTGGAATCTAACATTTACAAATAAGATTTTAGGTGTAGAAAAGACTATGCAGATTTTATGTACAATTTCACTTTGTTTCCTTAGCTAATAGTATTAGAGCTGTTCAAGAAATGTTTTTGTGTTTCTGTGAAATTTGTTATGAAGATTAAGAAAATATTTTCTTTTATGTGGAAATTTTTCTTCAAAAATCATAAGTTTTTATCAAAACAACACAACACAATACAAAATATCCCATGCCCCACAAATGAATTGGTTTTGGCTGAATAACTGAAAAAGTTAATTCAGATTCCCCATTTTTTTAATGATTCCCCTCAGAATTAATCTGAAATGGACATTTTTCATGGAAATTATATTATGAGGAAAAATATATTTTTGTCAAGTATTTTGAACAAAAATGTTGATTAGCTGTAAATACCATTTTTCTAAATATTACTGAAAAATTCCCCATGCTTGTGTGGAAATGAATATTAAAAACTTATACTTCAATATAAATGAACTGCCCAATTACTGATGCAACTCAGTAGAAGCTTAGGGCTAGCCCTTGTTCAAACTATCCAGTTTTGAAGCTTAGTCATAGTTTAATTATCACACAAATTGTGTCAAAATGCTTTCCCACTTTACATTATTTTAAAATGCCTGAATATTGGTGAAATTACAATACTTCCTTACACATTTTATTGACTTTGAATCTTTTAGGTCTTTCACATAGATAAACCCTTTACAGAAGTTTTTTAAGGAAAATTTATATTCAACTACAATTAAATCAGATGAATAACATAGGCAGTTAAGTAAGAGAGATGCAGTACTATATAGCTTCTAATACTTAGACACCATAAGACACCAGCTGAGTGACTTAATGGGGCAGTTCATTTTGCATAGATGTTTGAGGACCTCTGCCCTTTTTTTACCTTTGTTTTGAGATTGCTACCTGACTCATACTTAGGCTGTTCTCTGAATTTGGTCCCAAATGATTCTATATGAGTGCAAATTGATGTAATTTCAACCTCTTCAGGTTGTAAATTTCAACCTCTTCAGGATGTAAATTTGAGCATGTAAATTTTACACAGGAAACCAGAAAAAATGCATATTTTCCAGTATAACTGGGTCTATGATAGGTGGTTTTGCCAGTACAGCTGTATAGCTACATCAGCAAACCTTTTATAATATAGACCTAACCTGGGTCAAATTGTTACACATCAGTAAGTGGGTCATAAAGTCTGGGGTTCGAGATCTAAACTACATGCTAAAGCGGCCAGAAGAAAGCAGAAATAAATTCTGAATTGGGTCGGTCTATCTATCTATCTATCTATCTATCTATCTATCTATCTATCTATCTATCTATCTATCTATCTATCTATCTATCTATCTATCTAGCTCATACATAGGCATTCATTCACTATTAGAGGAGAAAAAAACTCCCATCCTATAATTCTATTACAATGGAAAGAGAGGCAGCAAGTATATATATATATATATATATATATATATATATATATATATATACGACTTTGAAGCCATCATTTTATTTAAATATATTCCTAGTAACCTGCTATTGCTTTCAGTATTTTAAAATATAGACTGAATCTGTTATACAAAGTATTTTCAAGGACTGTTATTCCAAAAGGTCAGGGCCAAATTCTGATCGCACCTTCAGGGAAGATCTTCATCGGTTTAACTGAAAGCAGAATTCGAATGCTGATGTTTTCTGCAATTACAAAGAACAGACATTCCAGCTGGAAATCACAGTAATGTGTTTTTAAAAGAGATCTGATTTGATTTGTTGTAAAAATGTTGTTGTAGATTATAAAATATTAGAAAACTAGCACAGATTGTTTGTGCTTTAATATAAATTAGAAAACTAGAAATGTTTCAATCTCTGGAGCCTTAAGACATTCCACTATGATAATGGAGTGGCAGAGTTGTTAATAAAAAAAACTTCTTTGCACATTGTGTATAGACCGCACAACCTTTGCTGTATCAACTTTATGCTCCAATAAACAAGACAATAATGACAAATTATCAAAGCAGGCCTCAGATGTGACCCTCAATTGGGAGAGCAGCAATTTAATGAAGACAAAAGCTAGGTGAAAGCTGCTAATATCATTTACTGATAAACAGATTTTCTCAAGAGGCTCCTAGCTCAATCCCCAGAGGACCCATAAACCTGCATAATTCCATTTAAAATATTGTGCAATTCACTAAATTAGTCTTTGAACATCCTTACTATCCAATTACGAAGCCCCAGCATGGACAGAATAATGAAATTTTTCAAACTGTGGAATGCATGTGGTCTTAACAAACTTATGACAAACACTGAAATTAGCTTTCAATTTTGAGGCCAATGTAGCCTCTTCCTAGTGCTTCAAGTCAAAGTTATAACAATAAAACACTATTGCAATGGCTAGGCAGATTGCAAGAAAAATAAATCTTTGACTTATACAGAATTCTCAACAGAGTGTACCTTCAGGAAAAAAAATCATAAGAACTTGAATGATGTTCTTGCATTTGCAAGCTATTTGGCCCGCTTAAAACCTAGTAAAAGCTTTACTGAATAAAGGGTACAAAATACCTCCTGGACAGTTTTATCTTCCAGGCAGGCAGAAAAAGGAGAGAATTTCGGAAGTGAAATTTATTTCTGTTCAAGCATTGCAAGCTGCATTATTAAAGTCATTTGTCATGGTTTGAATATTTCTGCCTGATTCACCATTAAATTGGCCCTCTAATTACCAACTTTGTCATGAAAAGCGGTTAGGCTGCTTCATTCACCAGAAAACTTCAATTCCTTAATAATAGCTTGGTTCATACTGGAGGGAAAAACAGTTATGCTTAAAATTTAAAATGAATTGTATAGACAATGACATTTTAAAAAATACATTAGCACTGAATTCAAAAGCAACCTTGAGAATATTTAGAATTTATTTTTAATGAAAGATTTATTAATTTGTATGACAAATATTTTACTGTTTTAAAATGCAAATTCATTATAGTGAATACATAGGAAATCAAAATGAATCCGTATAACTTGGTGCAGCAAATATTAATTTAATCAAAAGCTTAAAGCCACAATTCTCAAAACTCAGAGATCTCAGGGCCATGTGCAAAAATATTTGTGCAATACTATGTTTAATTTGGGCATGCAAGGACTATGATTTTGCATGCAAATTTGCTGTACTTGCAAATGATCAAACAGATGTCTGTGCATTCAGATATTTGATTTTCTTATGCAACTGTGGTAACTACATAAGAATATTAGGCACACAATTGTGGCTTTTCTATTTATATAAAGGCAATCCTTACAGTATTTAAGCAGTGGGTTCCTGAGATCTTGTTCAGTTTACAGCCTTCCCTCCAAACATACATGCCTACAAATTTGTAAACAAAAATGATTTTTATATAATAATTGATAATAAGACTAGTCGTTTTTCAAGAACTGGTTTATTTCAAAATATTTGATTCTGCCTGTTTCTCCTTAGGTTACTCTTGCTCTACTGCAGAGAATAATAATGTAAGATTTACCACGGCAGCATAGACCAGTAATCCAATCAAGTCTGAGAGTTCCCTTTCAGTCATGGTCAGTATTTGATAAAGAAGGCAGGGTGGGAAAGAAACCAAGAAAACTTTTCCTAATGAACCTAACTCAAAGTTTTAAATGCCAAATGTGAGCTATATAAATCCATATTTAGATATCTAGTAGACTATGTCTACACTACAGAGTTTTGTCAGAAAAACAGCCGTTTTTCTGACAAAACTTGAGGAACATCTACACAGCAATTGTGTTTTTCCCCAAGAAAATCGAAAGAACAGAGGGGTTTTTCCGGCATTGGCAATCGTCATTCTATGAGGAAGAAGCCTTTTTGCGAAAGAGCTCTTTTGCAAAAAGGCATGTGTGGGTGGGGAAGAGGGAGTTCTTTCGGAGGAAGAGGAAAGGAAAAAGCACAGGTGCCCTGGTGGCCACTCCATCCATAGCAATCATAGCTTGGAGAGTGCATTCATTCAGTATGGACACTCTCTTTCGAAAAATCAGATTGTTTTTTCGATGTGCTTTTGCAGTGTGGACTCTCTCTTTCGGAAGAAGGTTTTTTTAGAAGATCTCTTCCAAAAAAAGCTTCTTCCGAAAGAAGCCTGCGGTGTAGACATAGCCTAAGTGACCTAGTTTTCAATATTGATACTATCTCTGCTTACACGCCTCACACTCTAGTGGGAGTTATGGTTACTCAGCTCCTTTGAAGATCAGGCCACTTATTCAGCTGCCTAACTATTTACCACTGCATCCTACTCAGTCTCTCAAATGCAGAAGAATATTTTGAGTTGAGCATGGGATGAGGAATCAAAGGACAGATAAACATTGTGAGAAGCCTCAGTTTACAGTAGCGAGTAGTCAGTAGCCAAGAGAAATCACTATGACTACGTCTACATTGTCATCCCTTTCTGGAAAAGGGATGCTAATGAGACGAGTCGGAATTGCAAATCCGTGGGGGATTTAAATATCCCCCGCAACATTTGCATTTACATGGCTGCCGCTTTTTTCCGGCTTGGGGATAAGCCGGAGAAAAACGCCAGTCTAGACGCTATTCTCCGGAAAATAAGCCCTTTTCCGGAGGATTTCTTATTCCTACCGGAAAAAAGTGGCAGCCATGTAAATGCAAATGCCGCGGAGGATATTTAAATCCCCCGCGGATTTGCAATTCCGAAGTGTCTAATCTGCATCCCTTTTCCGGAAAAGGGGTGCAGTGTAGACACAGCCGAAAAGTGACAGTAGTGATGGTGGTGGCAATGTAAAGATGGCTAAGGTAATGGAAAACTGTAGAACAGAGTGAGGAAGAGGTGCAGAGAATGTGATGTATAAAGTGGGGTGGTGGCAACCTGGCATAAAGAGAACAAGAGTGAAAGACTCATTATTAATCAGTGGTACCATTCCATACACTGTACATTATGGTGAACTTGCCATACAAAGAGGCACTTACAAGCTATTAAATGAGTACAATACCATGCATTAAGAAAGCAAACATGCACACCAAGAAGTGAGTTGCTGGAATCGTCTCCTGAAATAGTTAAGGTTTTTAGAAGCTTCTTAAATGAAGGAGGACTGGGGGGCTTGTCATACAGGAATTGGGAGAGAATTGAGGCAATTGGAGCACACTGGAAAAAGATGCGCTGAAGAGCATGGGAGACAAATGGAGAAGTGAGAAAAGGAACAAAGGGAGTGGGGTATGAAGTCTCTAGAAAAGAGACAGGGACATGCATACAAAGAGAGAGAGAGGTGGTAGAGATCCAAATCCGTCAGGAGGGGCAGAGACTTCTGTAACATGCTCAATTGTCTAGCATTGGCCGTAGTTTTGTGTCCTGCTATATCTCTTCATGGAACACAGCGTGTCCTCTTTTCCTCTCCCACAACACATCTGCAGTACAATATATTAAAGAAGAATGGAGCAGTGAAGCTTAATGTCTGTGTGTTGGCTCATTAGAGGGCACCCTATGTAAAGGTGGGAACACAGTGGCGCTGACTGCCACTACTGGCCCTGGGTCAAGGTTGGAGGGGGGCCTGGATCCATGCTTCAAAAGGGGCAGGGCCAACTGCAGTCAGTCCTTAGTGCCGTCTGGACTAGAGTGTTGACCCGCCCTCAAGCCATGCAGAGTGGCAGAGCAGTGCTCCTGCAGCAGTTCAAAGAGGCCCATGGCCCTGGCTGCTACTACAGGAATGCCAGGCCCTTTGAAATGCCTGGCCCCTGTGGAATTTCCCCCTATCAGTGGGGCTGGGAGACCATCAGGAATTGGACTATTATGAAGGAAAAGTGCTCCTGATTGCCTTAATTTATAATATGGCAGAAGTCAACTAGTAAACTGAGTCCTAGTTTCTGGAGCAGAGTACTGGTGGGGATGGCAGTTGGGGATGTAGAAGATTCAGAAGAAGTTAAGAATTAGATCTTTGATGCAAGGTTTGGGTCTTTCTATATATTTGCAAAATTTCAAACAATGGGGATCTGACCTTGATTATTTTCTGGGTGCTACTATAATATAAATAACAATAATAATGGGATGGAAGGAAGACATTTTAAAAAATAATGCATATTGCTACCATTGCAGAAGATTAACATTTTTCAAATTAAATGATGAGCTTGCTTTTTAATATCAGCGTTATAATAGACTGTACTATGAATCTCTTTATCACACCTAAAGCACTGTTAATTCATCTCTCATGAATATATTAGAAGAGAGGATTTTCCCATAGGCAAACACATCATACATATTTGCAAATGTCTTACATAATGATGCAAACACTATGCATAGAGAGTAGTTGTGTTCTGGTAAAACGGAGAAAACTGTTGTTTTTTAAACAACTTTCAGTCAATTTCATTAAATACTTAAACCACCAAAATAAAGTAAGTTCAATCTGCTGTATATAAATCTTCAAGGCAAGGAAAAGCCTGCTGTTTAAATTTATTCTTTAGTTTATATTCAACTATTCACAATAAGCAGACAATCACTGTAGATAGAACTGATGATTTGTGAACACAAACTGTTTAAAAGAAAAAAACTCTTCACTTTGCCATTATACCTACTGGTGAATTCCTAAATATTTTCCTATTTGGAAACAATGTGAGCTCCGTATTTTGTTTTAGGAAATCTTTTTGATATATCATAGCATAGAAATGAAACTGGGAATCACAGCTACAGACACAAAATAAATAGAAGTCATTTTATTTAGCTTGTTACCATCCAGTCTAATTTAAGAATATTACCAGACTCTGAATTCATAGAGTTACATAAGGACCTTGTTGTCTGACATAAAAATAACCCATTTAGTGCCTGCTTTGCATCTACACAGGAAGTTTTCTTTCATTATCTACCAGCTTCTAGCAGCTTATTATAGCCATTGTTTAAATTTGTGCTCTGTTTTACAAATGACACTTGTACAGGCCTCATGGGGCTCCTGGTAGAAGTGTGGCTCTCCCCTTCCCTTGTGTCAATTCTTTTGTGAACCTTTATAATTAGCCACTTAACAAATTGAGGAAAATGAATCTCTTCTGGTTGTAAAGTGCTGACTGGAGTGAAGTCAACCATATGACAGTCCAAACAGCTATATAAAAAGCCCTTGCAGTCCAAAGGGTTAACAAAACCTTTAGTACTAACAAGCTAATATAGAAATGAGATATGTGATCACCAAACTAAACTATCCAAATACATATTAGTGTGTTAGAAAATGCACAATTGTTTCAAAGTTTAATTGCCGCTGCTTCATCATTCTACTGATGATTTCCTTGAGAGAAGCTCTGTAGGAAACTACAGCAAGCAGCAGGTCACTCCCGCATTTCCAAATTAGGAGCCAAATCACCAATTTACCTTCTTTAATGTAGCTTAATTATAGGATTTTACAGGGAGCAAATCAGTGCAGAATCTGGCCCTAAATCTACACAGAGTGTCATTTGTTCCAATCATTCATGAATTCAAACTCCCAACAAAATACAAGGTGGTGAATTTAATATCGTCATTGAGAACAATCAATAATATTTATATTGCAAATCTATACATGTCAGGAAGATAAACAATATCAACTTTGTGTATTAATCAACTTTGTGTTTTAACTTTGTGGTAGGGTGACAGAATTATAGACTCATAGGACTGCAAGAGACCTCAGGAGGTTGAGTCCAACTCCCTGCTAAAAGCAGATCCAATCCCAACTAAATCATCCAAGCCAGGGCTTTGTCAAGAGGGACTAAACACATCTAGGGATGGAGATTTCACCACTTCCCTAGGTAACTCATTCTAGTGCTTCACCACCCTCCTAGTGATGTCAAGTCTGAACATAGAAATGGGCAAAATCTTGATCCTGCCTGAAATCAATGCCAGAACTTCCATTAATTTCCATGAGACCAAACGTACCCACATTTATTTAAAGAAAAAAAGAAGGGGGAGGGAGGTGGACTAGTAGGATCTTGATATACCATTGGGGCATCTGTGTGTAACAGAAATAGTAACCATGTTCTATTTATTATTTTCTTACAAGTAATGGATCTTTCAGCAAAATTGTACAAAACTATGTTTTTTTTTAAGTTTACTGCCATAGTTATCAACTTAAAATATTGTTTTTGTTAATTTCTTGTAACAACTCATGAGACTTCACAAAGGTTCTGGAAATCTAAGGCAATTACTGTCAAATGGACTGGGGTCTGATCTAAATTATATAATTCTTCAGGACTTCCACTGAATTAAGAGGATCACTTTGGGATGACACAAGATAAATGAAATGAGTAGATGACCAACTGTTTTTAAATCTATATGTTACATCACTGCAACCCTTTTCTCAAAGAAAAAGCTAGTCAGGAAATTATGTGAGCAGTAGAAAGTGGGGGTCATGTGCACAAGCACTCTCCCGAGTAAATGAAAGGTCTCAGGTGGTTAAAAAAAAGACCAACCAGCAGAGAATCCTGAATTACGTCCCATGGGAAAGTGTTCATGCCTGCCTTTATCTTCTGATCAGACATTCTATTGTGGGGAATGAAGAAGATATCTGCAATATTTTGCATGAATATGATATATACCTCAGTTTATCCACTTGATGTTATTTTAATAAAATCCAGTTAAATCAAAGGGATCTTTTAGTGGAAACCAAGCAGGAAATGAAATGAGAAGGGCTAGGCTATCTCTAGGGAAAACACCAATGGGCTTAAGATGACAGTGTGGGACCTATACATTGGCAAATAGCCACCTTCCTTGCTCTGGACAGGCCATAAGGTTTATTTTTCCAGGGCCCAAGCCCAAGTAAACTAAACCATTAAATCCTACCTAGAAAAGCGTGATGGTCAGCAGGCAGCAGCAACATGCAGGGAAGCCACTGCAAGAGAAATACAGAGAGGCAGAGAATGCTGCAGGGGATTTCAGTCTAGAAATAGAGATATTTGGATTGAATGCAACTTATTAGATCTTGCAAGAAAAGGGTAAAATTTTAGTAAAACCTGGGTGTGAGAGTCTTTGTGTTTTTCATTCACTTCTCTAATGTTGTGTAACTCTGAGTGAATAAATAATACTTTATCTTGATAAAGCTCTTTTGAGTCTCTATAAACAGCTGCAGGTCACAGGCTGCCATAAGGAAATGTCTTGCAGATGCCTGTCAGTTGGGCTGTCAATTGGGCCTGTCAGTTTTTTCATATGTGCTGTCTCCTGAAAAAGCATATGGTGTGGTGGCTTGCTTGGGTGGGGTATCTGTTTCCCTATGAACATGCACATGTGAGAGGAAGAGTTAAGTAATACAGATCTGCACATCACCCAGGCATATATATAAATAATTCCATGCCTTAAAAGTAATCTGAGGAATTTACTTCTACCTTTAAAAAGTGCTCTGGGATCCCTGAGGATGAAAGATGCTATGTAATGTAAGATAATTTTAATGAGTGATTATTGGGATTCAGACTGGCTCATTGGATCGGTAATGGGATAAGGAGCCTTTCGTCTCTACATCATCATTTGAAATCCATCTCCTATTATTAATAACCAAAAGCCACTACTGCCTTAGACTTATTTGGTAACCTACATAAAATCCTCCATCCATACACTAGCAGAAGTGTCTGCATCACAGAAACTTCTTCCACACTCATCATGTTGTCAGTCTCAGTAATGAAGTCAAGAATTAAATGAATATGTAGCTAACATCTAATTCCTAAAGGTGTTCCCTCCAGAAAAGAGATGAGATATTTCAGAAATGAAGCTTCTCCTATCTGTGTTGTACATTTTCTCTAGATGGACTTTTGTCTCCTTGGTTGTCAGTCTAGCATCTTTCAGGAATGCGAAATTCACTTTAAAAATTCACACATACTACAAAATTCTTAATTGTGCATAGTACTTTTTGTTTAAATGCTGTATTGTACAAAAGCTAGTTGAATCTCTTCTAATCATATTCTATACAAATACCTTAAAGTGTATTGTTAATTCCCAGTAGCAAGTTAAAATTTTAAGTATACTGGCCTGAAATACATGATCATGATGAATTGAAACAAATTAGACATATTACTCCATGTAGCAGGCTGCATTGACCTATTCTAAAATGCATTATTGGAACAATTTTAGCACAGCAGAATCAAAGTAATTGATTAGCAACTGATGGAACGAATCCTGCATCAATAGTTGAGTGTATTTGGAATGACTCTCAGTATGGCTCTTACAAGAACTGATGTGCAGTAAACATACTAATATTAGGAAAAAACAACATAGAATTGTAACAGGACAAGTTAAAAACACAATAATGTTAATTCAAATACTTTGAGCAGAATTCAGATTTTAATTACACAGGTATAAATCTTGGATAACTTTGATGTCATTAGAGTTCCTCAGGAGACACTTTGCTATCACTAAGAGCAGAATATAGCATTTGAGTGCGTTTGGTTTTTTCATCAGAAAAGCTAAATATCTTGGCTATAATTTTTCCATCCCTTACAATGATGTAAACTACAAATAATTTCAAATCAATTGAGATACACTGTAATAAGACAGGTGCAAGAGGAGATCTGGACATGTATGTTTCTTTTCTCTCTGGATACATGTTGTCTGGCAACCTACAGTATTTTTAGAACTAGTCTTAACTTAGAAGGAATATTAAAAACCCCAACATTAAAATAACTACATACCACAAAGGTACTCAAGAAATAGATCCCATGTGAAAATCAATGTCTGAGAGAGAATTTTTCCTTTCTGAATATCAAGAATAAAAGCATTTAGAATATTACTTCAATGAAATGGAACAACCTACTTATGATGCAGAGCTATTTCAGAGTATAACAGAATCCTTTATCTTTACTTTTATATAAATGATCCTTTATATCATGGTTTCCCAAACTGGGGGGCGTGCCCCCCTGGGGGGTCGTGAAGAAATTCCAGGGGAGGCACAAGGTGACCCATCCCCTCCCCTCAAATCCCACCACCCTAAGTTTTGCTGCTATTTTTGTTTTTCATAGAATCATAGAACCATAGAACTGGAAGAGACCTCAGAAGGTCATCAAGGCAGGACCAATTCCAACTAAATCAACCTGTCCAGGGCTTTGTCAAGCCGAGACTTAAACACCTCTAGGGATGGAGACTCCACTACTTCCGTAGGTAACCCATTCCAGTGCTCCACCACCCTCCTAGCTTTTCCTAATATCCAACCTGGACCTCTCCCTCCACAACTTCAGACCATTGCTCCTTGTTCTGCCATCTGTCACTACTGAGAACAGCCTCTCTGGAACCTCCCTTCAGGAAGTTGAAGGCTGCTATCAAATCCCCCCTCACTCTTCGCTTCGGCCCCAGTCAGTTCCTTTTTTTTTTTTTTTTTGCTCAACAAGTTTTGCTGTTATTGGGGAGGTGGTCATGAGGGTTTCTCAAAAATAAAATAGGGGGTGAGATGCCGAAAAGTTTGGGAACTACTGCTTTATATAGATACATAAAGGCACAAATCCGAGCTCTGCAGCCACTTTAAACCCATCAATGGACCCGCTTGGCAGACATCATCATTACATTTAGGGGCAGCCAAAGATATGTATACACCATAGTATCATAGGTGAGGTATTTATTCTTTGTTTCCTACTTTTGGCAACAAATAGCTACTGCTTTTGCTCATGATGTAGAAAATGAAAGCAAAATCCTAGCCAAAAGATTCAGAAAGACCAACTGAAATCTATCATCAGTAGAAGGATCAATTTATCTATCTATAGCTATAAAATGTATTACAGCTGTTTATGTAAAAACTCCAATATCCATATTTTAAAATGTATCCAGAAAAAGGACATTTTGGCCTAAGATTGGGTGTATTTATCATTCAGCATAAAGTCACTTTTACAGAAGTAGCTGATTGTTTCAGAGTGAACCATATATTCCTTGTATATATGTCAATTGATAATGGTTATACATCTTTGTAAGCCTAATTTGGGGGCCTACAGGGTGAAAAAAAGGAAAGCGCCAAGCAACACATTTGACATATTAGTCTGTTTTCTCCCTCTTTTAAGCTCAACGCATACTAATGAAAGTGATCCAAACAATTCTTCTCTCCACTCCTCACTTAACAAGCATAATAATAAATGAATATTTAAACTAGCTGCAAATATATTAAATGGAAACAAATAGGTTTCATTTGTAACAAGTGCACACAGGTTAATTAACAAGAAGGAGCTTTTGTGTTGAAACAAGGCTCCCTGATGCTGTACATGCAGGTGCCGTTAAGGGCCAATTGAGCTCTATAGGATAATTATGAAGTACCATTGTGCTCTTCCGTTTGTTAACAAAGTGCTGCCTGCAATTTGCCTAAACCTATAAACCATCATCTGTGATCCTCAGCAGCAATTAAGTGACAAACATCTTCTCATCGGAGACTTGGGAAAACAAAAGAGACACGATGGCATTTAAGGAGCCAGATGGATATTTTAGAATGACAACTTTGACAGCCCCTCTTTCAATAACAAAATATAAAACGGGAACATATATTTGGTACCCTGTGTGTGTGTGGGGGGGGGGAGATGAAAGAGAGCGAGAGAGAGAGAGAATTCCAAATTATTAAGATGTGGGTGGATGTTAATAACTGTCGGCATGTACATTTGAACACCTTTTACTAGTAAAGCCTTGCACAATAGAGTAATCATGTGATAAAAACCTCTCCCCTCTTATTACAGCTCTGTTGAATCACTTTTTCCCTAATGTTGTAGATTCAGACAGGATGAGTTTCTTTGTGTGACTAGAAGTGTAAGATTTCTTTTTTTCTAAGGACAGGGCAAACCCACAGACAGAATTTTCTCCAGGGTATAAGTTACTAATTAGTTCTGCAAAAATAGCTTATATTAGAAAAATGATAGATCAGCACAAAGAGACACTGTAAAACAAGAAATCTACTCCTACAGAAAAGTAATTTATCCAGACGTATCAAAGATATAATCTTTACAAATGCTTTTGTAAGCTCAGCAATAAATTCAGAAGTTAATAACTTTATAAAGGCACAGCTGAATTAGTTCAATTAATTGTCTGGTTGGGAGAACATCCAGAAACTTATGGATGTTCTTGTTTTTATAGTTAAGGATCTTCTGGGCATTTTGTTGCCTACATTAAATGATGTTGTCTAACTGATCTGTGTAATTGGCAGCGCTAACAGGCTATTCAGTAACATGAAAAAAAACAAAACAATTATAAATGTATGAGTGTCACTAACTAGTCTACATTTTTCCCTTTGCCAAAATAACAGCATTTATAAATGTTTTTTGTAACCATTTTGAAGCCTCAGCTCAGTGTGTTTTAATATACTATCAGGTCAACAGCTCTCTTGAAAGACAAAAATCAACCCAGGGCAAACAGTCAGACAGGCCTAATTAAGTACTCCAGGAGTAAGAGAAGCACTCAGATCACTAGAACAGACTTGACCCTTTTCTTTGTACTTCACTGGGCTCCTGTATACCTTTGCCACTTTCCTCTGGATTTATGTTTTTTATGAATTATTTAAAAACTGCAATTTCAGATCTACAATTAGTTTTCAAGGAAACGGAGACAGGAGGAAATAATCACAACTTAAACAGCTTAAAACTGCTTGATCTTCGCAGAATGCAAAATGCCAGGTTTCTAGTCCCATAGAATTCATCTTTTGGTAAAGGTTTCATTAATCCTCGCTTGCTTTCTGGCCTTTGAATTTTCTGTAATATATTGAATGTGAGCTGTAGGTTTAAACAATGACAAATCACAAAGATAAAAAAAGAGCATTCTGAGGTTAATTCTGCATTTTATGTGAAGGAATGTGAATGATCTCTTAGTCTTCACAAGAAAAATAAAGAGACCAAAAGATAATTGCTCAAGGCATGTTTTATTGTGCAATGCTGTGGTGAGCATCATCATTTGTGATGGGAAATTGATATGGGGATAAGCTGTTATGTTCCAAGATTGTGTTCTTACATTAGTTTTCTTACTGTTTGTTTTTAATTATACTAACTAAACCTGGATTCTTCTGTGATACCCTCTGGCTTGTCCTTTTCTTCTTCACAATGATTCAGGGCTCAAGTTCTGAAGCAATGCAAGTGCCTTTATGTTGATCTATCTGTTCCCTTATGCCAGAATTTTCCCCTTCCTCAAGAGTAATACTGATCATTTTCTTAAGGCAGTCCCTGCTCAGTCAGCATAGTAAGATCTACATTCAAAACTCTTTGAAGTTACTGGAAACAATGTACCCACTACATTTTTCCATCTATGTGCAGAATAAATTATGTTGTGTGCACCAAGGCATTGTACCACACGCATAAAAGCATGTTGCCGGCTGTGGGTGCTATGGACTCTCTGCTAAAAAGCTTGGCGACATTTGACTCTCTCCTACATAACTCCCAAGCACTCAGTTTACAGAGAACTGACTGGAAATTACTGATTTCCTGGAAACCTTAATAATGCTGCCAGTTTTAGGTGTAATTTAGGAGCATTTGTCTTAAAAATGCACAGGAAAAAGGAAGCAGACTCTATGTCAGTATAAAGAGATCAACAGCATCTATCAAACACATACTAGGTTCCATACCCGGCACTGTGTGATTTAAAGATATTAGGGGTGCAATCTCAAAGCAGCTGAATTCAATGGGAATTTTGCCATTGAATTCAGTGGGGCCAGGGTTTCACCCCAGGATTTTTATGACATAATTTCAAATTGAGATGATAATAATTTAGGGCCAAGGTGCATGACTCTAAATCAATACCTGTTCACCCAGTTAATCCCTGTAAGTAAATGGTGCTGTTCGTGAGCAAGCTGAGCAGGATTTGACTCAAACTATTCCCATATTGATTTATGAGCGTCAATGTAATATTTTCGTAAAACAGTTTCCAGATTAATCATTTGGGTGCTTGGTGTTAAAAATAGTCATGAATATGTAAGGCTTCAGTCCGATCTTGCATACCTAGGTAGTCAGTACTGCAGCGCTTATCAGGAGCTTGATCTTACATTTCTTCTGCAACCAGAATTCCCATGGAAGTGTATTTGCTTTGATGCTTTAACTTCCTGTATGGCCATCTGCCATAAATGGATTTGCATTTGAAGATAAGCTTCTCCCTTTCATAGGAATCTGGCTCCTGTTATAAGGAAACTCCGGGACTGTTCTTGAAGTAAGTTAGTGATTTTGGTGTGCAAGGCATGCAGGACTGAGTTCACCTGCACAATTTAAAGGTAGCTATAAGCCTGTACATATCTGAGGCCAGACAGCAGCAAAACCTCTAAGCTTATCTGGCACATGATGTTTACTAAAAAATATTATGTATCTTTGATTTAACATTGTTCATATATCCCAATATATTTCTTATCAATCAATTTACAAGTAAATATCTTATCACCTAGCTTATAAGTTCTACTGAGCACGGAATATGTCTTTATTTGTTCTGTAAAGTGCCATTCATATATAAAGAAATATATAAATAAGTAATAATTCATTAAAAAAGACTACCTTATAGCAAAACAGCTGAAAACATCACTTAATGAAATATGATTTATTAAGAACAATTGAAATCTGACGAAGTAACAAATGCACTATCTAAATATCTTTTTTAGAATTTAGTTTGCTATTCTATTGAAGTTATTTGTGAATTGCCAGTTATACAATTTCTATATTGTGTTAAAAGATGTGTCTTTCTACAAATAAAAGTTTTAAAGATACCAAACATTACTATTTCATTTTCTTCTGGCTAGCCTTTTATAAATGTTATATCACATTAATTTATAAATACACTGAGTATCACAGTCTATACAAAATAACTTTCAAACACTATGAAATAAAATACTGCTTACAACTGGAGGCTTTTAACCTAATTAGCATAACTAAGCATAAAAAATAAATGATCAGACACTCTAATGCAAAAATAATTGAAAATAATGGCTATGTTTCAGAGCTATGCAGTCAGACCATTGGTTTGTCCTACATTATTACAGTTTAAGAAAGAATAATGTTAAATAAATAGGAAATAAGGACTGAAGAGATGTGTTCTGGGGAACTTGTATGCAGAGTGTATGCAGTCAAAATTACTCAAACTGAATCTCAATATTTGAGTTTTATTGAGACCTCTTTTCTGTACTGGATGGAAGGCTTCAGACTGATGTCATGAGCACATTTCCTCTTCTAGGAGAGCAGTGGGCTAAGTACAATCAGTTCCAGATAATAATATAAGGAAAATTACAGTGTGGTAGCCTGAATATTGCCTGGTGTCAATTATGATGCAGCATGAGAAGAAACAATGATAGCAGGAAGGAAGCAAGAGAAAGGGATTCAGGAAGAGCAAGATCTGGACAGGAAGTAGAGAGCACAGAAGGAAAAAGAAAGAGAGAAAGACTGACCTAGGCAAAAAGGGCAATAAAAAGAGTAGGAGTAGGAGAGGGGGCAGAATGTCAAAATGACAACGTGGAGAGATAGATGATCTGATCCAGTTCTCATTTAAATCAATGGCAAAATATTGAGTTCATGGATCAAGGCCAGAGACTTGGAATTTGACCAGGTTGTTATATTTAAACATTTTTCCATGGATTAAAATGTTGTGTTGAGATGTTACCCAGGATTATGTCATGCAGTCCCATCTGCTTTACCCGACTTGAAAGTACTAAATAGATTAATTATATTTACTTGAGTTTTATTTTTCTTATAAAAGGTGTGTAAGCACACTGAGCATTCACAAGCTCATGGGAATTAGCAATATGGCAAGAAAAGATAACTAACTTTCTCATCCCATCTGTGTTTTCAATGGATAAATCTGCTTCATAATAAACCTTTTCTTCTTTGTCAAACACTAATATGAAACTTGCATTCTCAAGAAATCACTAAAGTATATTTGTGACATGTCCCCAAAGAAAATAATTCATTGCACAAGCAGAAAATCTGCTCTTTCCCTTGTTTTGAATAAACTGTTGATTCATCTGTCTGCAAATACAAATGCTGTCATCTACTTGACAACCAGAAGGTGGCATAATCCCTACATTGATTGAGGCCTGTCAACCAAACCACTTTAGTGTAAAAAGCAGGTTTATTTGCAAGTGAAGAAGTTAACTGTATTTCTCAGACTACAGTTGATCAGACTTCCCATTTATGTCAGTTAAAATTCTGTCTATATCAATGTGTTCATTTCTATAGCATTATTAAAATCTCTTTTCAGTATTATGTTACTGTAATACTATATATTTTGGGATACGTTATAAGTCTTTAAATAAATCTATTAATTGATTCATATGGTTTTTACTGAAGACTACTCAGACGATTTTTACCTGCTGATTAGACCACATCGATTTGATATTATTTTGGGACCTGATCCTGCATTATTGAAATGAATGGGAATTTTACAGGATCGGGTTCTATGATTTCAGTGTTGGCTTTTGAGAAGTCAGATCTCACTTTAGTTCAGTGCACATATACCTTTGGGGGTAGATTTAATTAACTTTTAATAGATTCTGCTCCACACATTTTACATATATTATAGTTAGGATCAGTTTCTCTCCTACTTAAAGTGATACGTAAAGGACTATCATTGCCGTCATCCTCATTGCGTTCTCACCTGTTTCTAAATCTACTTAAGAATTGCTGCACTAATTTGCAAAGCTCTCCATGGTTTTGTTCCATCATTCTTCTCTGATTTGATAATCACCTGTTCCCCTGGCTGGCTTCTTGCATTCTCCCCTTTTCACTGTCATTAGAATGCAAGAACACTTCTGTGTCTCTCACTGTCGGTTTAGATCCTTGGAATAAAAGATGCTATTTAAAAATAAATTGAGCTGAATGTTCAATGGCACAAGCCATTTCCTGTATAAATATGGATCTGTTCCTCTACCGACAAAGTTTAATCACCTTTGCATGGAATACAACAGCAGCAAAAGTGACATCAACTTTTTGATGCTGTGTAAAAAACAGCTTGTTTGTTTCCCATGGACATTTGATTTGTATGATTCAACTAATCTGAGCTGACGTGTTAGTTCTGCGTCCTCCTATCCCTTGACCGCCAGACCTTTTAGAAAATGTAGATGTCAGTGAAATTGGAACTATGAAGTCACAAAACTAACCCACAGTAGGATTTTGGTTAGTTTGGTTTATTTCTCTGTTTCTGAAATAGTTGGCAGAGAGAAGCCACTTGGCTCATAGCATTTTTATTAATTAACAAACAACCAACCCATAACACCCCAGAGTAATGAAATATGTTTGCTGTCCTAGCCACATATCATTATCCTTCCATTCCTTCCACATGCTTTCTTTATTTTCATCCCTTTACTTAGGCTCTGACCTGTACTGTGTTGCTGTCATCTATGGCATGCTGGGCAGGTGCTGCAAAGGGTCCTCCCAAACAGAGCTTGGAAAAGAAACGACTCTTAGACAGAAAACTCTTTGAGTTAGGGAAGGAAACCATCACTATCAAAAAGTGCCACATGTAATGATGACACTAACTGTGCAGCAGTATAGATGAGTCACTTTTCACCACTCTGTGTCTCAGTTTCCCTGTCTATAAAATAGGACTAACTTCCTTTTTTAAGTACTTGGAGAACTACAGATGTCAATGGGATTTAGGTGCTTTGACACTCTGAAAATCCCACTAGTAGAGCTGGCTGGAAAACAATAATTACATATGATGGAAAATGCAGAGGTGTTAAAATATGTTTTTGCTCCAGTACTGAATGAAAAAGAGAGCTTCCAAAAATGTTCATGAAAACACGAGAGAGAGAGAGTCAATTGTCTGTTTGCTAGGGAATTCATCTGGGATGAATGGGGGATGCTTTAGGCACCAGTCTGTTATGATCTCTCTCTCTCTTTCCTGGACCTGAGAAGTCTTCCCTATGAACTTTTCATGAAAATCAGTACATATCTACAAAACATTTCAGGTTGGACAAAAAAGGTTTTTTGAAAATCAGCTGTATCCATTAACTGCCTATCTATTATCTTTTAGTGCCTAAATACTTTTAAAATCTGGCCCATAGGCTCCCTTAGGACTAGATACATAAGGAAACTTAGAATTCATAAGCTTCAGGGGGTGGCCGAGTTAAGTCAATACAGGATAAACTTAAAAAACAACAAATGGTCTGGTAGCACTTTATAGACTAACAAAACATGCAGATGGAAGTGGGCTGTGCCCACGTAAGCTCATGATACTATCTACATGTTTTGTTAGTCTATAAAGTGCTACCAGATCATTTTTTAGAATTCATAGTTCAAGTGAGATGCCTAGATTCCTTGTGCATTGTATGAGGAGAGTCGAGTGACTCAGAAGGGAATTCACAGAAGTCAGCAAGCAGAGAGAATCCAAAGGGTCTGTAGCTAAGGGTGCTACCACACCTCCTGGTTTGAAGTGGTTTCCATCATGTACAGGGATTACAGTTGGGTTCAATGGCTCTCAGCATCCCCATGACACAAATTGTTGCAGCACCCTTGCAGTCACGTAAGCTAAACCATAGGGAATGCTGAGGAAAGGGGTGCCCAGGTATTCAAGTGTTTCCCTGCACTCAGCATTTACAGCTGAGATCAGCCCCCACAGCTGAAAGAGGCCAGGGAATGCCCAGCCTGAGAATCCCACCAGAGTTTAGGTGCTCAGCATCTGCACTTGCAGTAGAAACTTCAGTACCTCCAGGATTAGGTAGCAGCTAAGTGTGTGTGTGGGAGGCGTACGGGGGGGGGGGGGAGGAGTTGTGGATCTCACTGTCACCTAAAAGTTGGACTTAGATGCTAAAATGGCAGTTAGGAATCCAAGTCCTTTTCTTGATCTAGCCATTAGGCACTTCAGAAAATTTTGCCACTTTATGAACAAGTCTGTAGTTTCTTATGGACATCCTGGAATTCTTTACAAACTTTGCTAGCAACATGTATATGTACAAAACACTTCTAACGACACAGTTAAGTCTCAGCGTGAAACGCAGCAGCCCAGTGCAACACAATACAACACATCAGTTAATGTCAGGAATAGAAGGACACTAAATAAAAAGATATGGTCCCTCACTAACCACATTTTGTGTAGCATAGAAATACAGACCTATCCCTAGGAGAGTATGGGGCCTAGGGTTAACTACTGCCCCCTCAGAGCTACAGGCATGGGGCCCAGGGTACAATTCCCCTGCTGTAAGCTCCCCACCCTCTGCTCCTCCTACTTCCCCCTCTCCTGCTCTTCTCAATCCCCTAAGCTCTGTCCCTGCTCTGCCCCCATCTCACCCTTGTTTCACCACCTTGCCCATAGCTCCCTCCCCCAAGCAACACAAGGCATGAGGTGGCAGTAGGGATTGGCCCCTCAACATTCACTATGGTGGCAGGAACTGGAGCGACCCAACAGCCTGCTCTGCTCCACCCTGCCACCCATCTCCTAGCCCACTTTGTTCAGCTTCAGTGCAGTGGCCTGGAGCCGAGTCACTCTGCTTGCCACTGTTGCCATGGTGAAGCAGAGCGCACCAGATGGGGAGATGCGCAGGGGAATGGAGCAGGCTGCTATGTCGCTCTGGCTCCCGCCACCATGGTGACTGTGGTTGGGGGGACCTACTCTTGCTGCTGCTCCACACCATGGCCCCCGCCCAGGTCCTCCATCCTGGGCTGCCATGGGCCCTGTTTGTCCCATCCATAGGATGGTTGAGGCAGCTGCCATGGAGCCTTCCAAACACAGGGCCTGTGGCAGCTGCCCCAAAACATCCTATGGATAAGACGGCTCTGCTTGTAGACAACATTTAGTTTTCACCACAACCCCCCCCACCCCCCACGAATCTTATATTAAACAGTAGATACCCCTACTCTGTTAGCATGGAGAAAGGAAAGCCTCACCTCATCAAGACTGACAGGCTTTTTGCCCCCAGAAGTCAGACCAATAGTGTGTGGGACTCAAGATTTTTATGTTGGATTTGGCTTTGTCTAATATCTGATACTAAAGAGGATAAACTGAAGGACGGGGCCACAGAAATCTAAATCAGGTTCAGAGTCCATACCATTTTTCAGAAACTTTGTCAATAGTTGTGCAGATAGGAAGGCTAGGCTAGTTTAAGAAATTCAATAGGATTGACCAGTATTCTTGAAGGTAAATAGATTATGAAAAGGGTCTATCACCTCCTCCTTTACTGACTGACAATTTTATTTTGTTTGATAAAATATGCATTCACTAAATTCTCTACCTGCAGCCACCATAATTAAAACAATGTTAAAATAATAATATTGACAAAAATCAACTGAGAGATCGCATTTCTCCTTGCCAAAAAATAAAAACCTCAATCAAACTTGCTCCAAAACTGCTGCGTAAAAATATTGCCCCTGAATTTCAAAATTCTGGTCTCTGCTGACTGAGCCAATGGGCAAACAAACACCACATTTGAGAGCTACCTCCCTGATAGCACCCTGGGTGAAATCCAATGGCCTCAGTACAGTGAGGTTTTCATCTCCCGTCTCCATTCCCTCCACTCTGAATCTTACCATAGAAATCTTATCAAGAACATACTTCGTTGATTGTAACTTCTGGCTCAGAAAATCTGGATACAGGTGATGTCTGAAGTAGCTCAGACACCAAACATATAGAGATTTAGAGATGCTCCTTGGAACATCACTAACCCAGTAAATTACCACATTTGATGATGTTTTTGAACATTTTCCAAGATTCACATAGAGTGCATAGCAATAGTCAAATCTGGAAGTACCAAAACAATAGATCCTCTGGGATACTTCATCATGATAGGCAAATTCCTCTTATCTGGCTGCCTTGGGCAACCAAAACCCCACATCATTATTGTGCTTTGAAGTACCTTGAGATCTGCATTTACAAATCATGTGTGCACTGTCTGAGCAGCACATAAAGCTGAAATGGAATGCTGTCTTGCCTCAGAGTTTCCAAACATATGCCCTTGAACAGCACCAAAACAATGGAAGATTGGTCCCCATTCCCATTCATTTTACTAAGTTTACCTTGTGATTCCAATCAGCTTGGGTATGTCTAAACTATGCTTTATTTTCGAAAAATATGCAAATTCCTTGCATATGTTCTTCCGATCTCACATTCGAAAGTGGGTCTTTCGAAAGTGAAAGTCTGGATGCAGGGGTTTTTTTGGGGAAAACTTCCCCTTTTTTGAAAAAAAACAAAAAAGCTCTTCCTTAAAAAATGAAGTTTATGTGCTTTTTCGAAAAAGGTGGGGTTCCGAAAAAACTGTGTCCAGACTACTTTCACTTTTGAAGGACTCACTTTCAAAAGTGAAATTGGAAGAAGATATACAAATTCCCATGGAATCTGCATATCCTCTTTCAAATATAAAGCATAGTCTCTAGACATAGCCCTTGAGAAAGAGTGGATATGGGTGGTTACATGGGCCAATACAAAAAAAAGTGGGCCAACTATACTTCCCTGTCTGACAGCCAAATGTGAAATGGACTTATTCCTGTCACTTAATTTTTCCTCCCTCATTTATGGTAGCTCCCATATCAATAATACCTCTAGTATGGGATCTCTTGAGAAAAAGTGCAGTCATTTCTTATGTACATTATCTTTCTGCTGGAGAATCCATTTAGATTTTGCTATTGTAGATGTAACAAGTTCCTTTCAGTTCAATGTGTCAACAACAGCATTTATTTGCAAAGTGATTTGACCTTGATTTCTCCTTGTCCCTTAGTCATAATTTCACAGATGTGTTTTCTGATGAAAATAGTTGCTTATAAAATAGTGTTTTTATAAAGTAGACAAAAGCCTTTCTAATAGCACTCCCCTGTAGTGCTTTTATTATGTAGCTTAATTTTATGGCCATCTGTCCTGAATGGATGCATGCAGTGATAAGTTGCTACACTTCCTAAGTCTGCCAATAGCGGAGAAAAAAATCACTGACATGACATCCCCAGCCAACCAAAACTGGGGTAAAATCATGCAACTGGACTCAAAGTAGAATGGCTCCAAGGTCCTCATGCAAACCCTAGCACAGCTCCTTATGATTGATACTAGACTCTTTACCTGATAAACCTTCAAATAAGGAAGCCTCTCTTCACAGTTATTAGAATGAATCTCTAATCAGAGTCTGCACTGAAAACAAAGCACTGTCCCTCACTTTTCACCTCCAAGCCTACCAGTTGAAAGAGCTGAAGAGTTCACATGTCTACTCAGCTGGCATTGTGCAGGGAAGTACCTGATTGCCTTGATTAGACTGGCACACATAGTCCTTTATCTGAGCTGCCACTATGAGCATTAAGATTTTTTCGAAGGGATATGAGGCTGCATGTAGTGAGGCCAATGGGCAATGCTCAAATTTGAAACTGGACTGACACTGTGGATTTGAAAAAAAAAAACTAGCACGAAAAGGAAATAAATTGTGTATCCCTTTTGCAAAGTGGATATATTGTTCGCCTCCTTTTCATTAATTTACAGGCTAATTCAATAAAATATTTGTTTAAATTATAATGGTTTATAACTATAACCTTTTTTAAAATAGCCATGCTATTTGTATAAAATTGCATGGTTTTTCACAATGGCATGCTTGTCGTCTGAGAGTGGACTTTGGGAGGAAAAGCTTTTATTCAAAGTACTGAGGGATAAAATCTTGACTTCCAATGCCAATGTTTTTTGCAGTGAGAGGAAACTATGAGATTCAGCGTGATCAAGCATTTAAAGTACCATTAGCCAGGTACTTTAAAATCAGATGAGCTGATGCAAATAAAGTTTGAGGGATTCAGAAAATTCCTTTCATATTTTCAGTTATAAGAGCATAACTTTTCAAATGTGCCTACAGGTTGTACCTCCCTTAACCTGGACTCCCTGGTCCAGCAACATCCATGGTCCAGCACCTATCATGGATGTTCCTGGACCACAGAGCCCAGGAACAGAGAGGTTTAGCAGTGGGGCAGAAGTGCCATAGGAGGCACTGATGACTTGGCAGGGAACCCCAGTGTGTGTGTGTGGGGGGGGGGGAATAGGTGGCACAGTGGGGAGTTCTGGCTCCAGCAGCGGCCCTGGAGTTTCAGCCCCAGCAGTGGACAGGGAGCTCCGGCCCCGACTATTGAGCTCCAGCCCCAGCTGCAGGCAGGCAGCTGTGGAGCTCTGGAAGGGAGGGTAGCATCTACGGAGCCCCAGGAGGCTGGAGCAGCAGCAGGGGTGGGCAGGAACCCTAACCTGGTGGCAGCCCAGGGAAGACAGGAGGGACCTCCCCGGTCCAGAAAAAATCCCCTTGTTCGGGACCAGTCAGGTCTCAAGGGTGCCGAACCAGCGAGGTCCAACCTGTAGTGATCTTTGGGTTACCAGTTTGACTCAGTATAAGGAGGGTCTACATTTTCAAAAACAGTTCAGCATCCAATTTCTGAAAATCAGGGCCTCTGGGCTACCAAAACTAGAGGCATGTCAAATCACTAGTCACTTTTGAATAGCTAAGCCCAGCTGTCTACAGAGTATGAAAACTAAGAGATGATGTAAACCACTCTATTATATCCAGTAAGTATTCTGGGCCATTTGCAATCCCAATTATATCGGTTTAGTCCTCTCCCCCACATACTAACTTTAATTGCCCCCCTGCCCTACAGATTTAACATTGCTTCTCCATAGGTACCACAAAAATGACAAGCACAGTAGGATTTTACACAGTCTCAGTTCCCCATCTCTCCTACATTTGCTTTTGTACAGCATGTGTCTGTTTTTTATATCAAATGCTTTTCTACTTTACTGGTAGGAAGATTAGGAACATGAAGGGCAAATTGATTAGTTTGTTCAATTTAGCACATCAACAGCTAAAGGTATATACCATGGTCCCAGTCCAGTAAAGCACATGAGCAGATGTTTAACAGTAAGCACATGAGTAGACACACTAACTTCAATGGGACTGCTCACAAATTTAACATCAAATGCATGTTCAAGTGCTTTTTCTGGATTAGGGCCAGTCGATTTTGGTGATGTTAGACAGTTCCAGAATTGTTCAAACAGTGTTGATCATATGTTTTACCTACCTCTCCGTACTCGCCTTAGGTTTTAATCGTACATAAGGAAGGTAGTCCCACCCACTTCTGATGTCAAAGTACTCACTTTTGAAAAAGAAGAAGAGAGGTGGAAAAGGAAGTCAATAGTTGGGGGTTCCTCATAGTAAGGCTGGAAATAGATGACCTGTTTCATTATTCTTTGGGTAATACTTATTACACCCTGGCATCAGAGGATGAAGGAGAAACTAAAAATACTAACAAAATCCTCAACATATGTGCAGGATTGTATTTTATTGAGCACTTTGGGACATCGGAAGTTTCAATGCTACAAGGGTAGTATATGTGTACGTGTTTGTGTGCATGCACACACACTTTTTCTCCCTCAGCTATGGTTTATACTATCTTTAAAGACTGGCTTCTGTGATAGTTGCTCACAAAAATATTAACATTCAGAATTATTATTTTTGTGATTATATAAAGGCATTGCTGAAATTGAGTGTGTTTCTGGAGTCATTAGGTTAAAGATGAATTGCTTGGAGCTCTTTGTTCATTGTGATGCACATGTAACAAAAGTTCTAATCACAGCAAGCTAGCCACAGAAATATAATTATAACTACAATACATACAAAGAACACACAATAGGCTGACAAAGAGCACATGATTTACTGTATTTCTGTGAGTTATGGATAACCCTTAACTCATCAATAATTAGTGGGAGAAATGATGTATTCAGATTATGGCTCTATGTTCTGTTTATAAAACAGCATTTGATGATGGATGTGTTGCAAGGAGGCATGGTTGGGCACTCAAAACCATGAAGAGTTCTGTGAAGGTCTTTGCAGTCATTCAAAGTGAGCAGTACCACTCTGTACCTGTTCTGAAAAGAATCTCTTCTGATGTGGCCTCCTGAGCTAGTCACAATTTTCATGTCCCAGAAAGTTGTAGATAGGACCCTCTGTGACTTTCCTCATGCTAAAGAAGCCCTGGCTTACATAGGGCTTTATTTTGAAATAAACCCCTTTAGATCAAATTTATAAGGAGAGTGTCCATATTACCAAGCCTGTTATTTCAAAATAAGGGGCCACTTATTTTGAAATCTGTATTCCTGCTTTTCTTGGGGAATAACGCTAATTATGAAATAGTTATTTTGAAATAGTGTTAGTGTTGATGTTCCAGTAACGCTATTTTGAAATAACTACTCCCCAGAGTAATTTGAACTAATTATTCTCAAGGGTTTCTTGGGGCTCTAAGTTGAAGTAGTGTGCCCACATTAATAGAGCCTGCCTTGGATTAATTTCGAGGTTTCCCTGTGGTGGGGACACACTATTTTGACTTTGTAAAATCAGGAATTATTAAGTTGAATTTAGTTATTTTGAAATAGTTTCCTAGTGTAGACATGGCTGAAGAGAGCTCTCTTTTTCTGTGTGAGTGTGTTTGACCAAGGCACATTCTAATATTGTGGCTTGAAAGCCTCTGGTTTTCATTGCCCTACAATGTGTTTAGAAGAACTGGTAGAAAATTTTCCCATGAAAAATATTTGGAAAATATTCTTTCAATGAAAATGAAATGGATCATAGGAATGTATCTCTTTTGTCAACATTTTAGATTAAATATTATTGAAATGCTTTGCTTGTCTGTTTCATCTTTTATATCATTCACCACTCAGACAGAGCAACATGAATGGGCAATTTTAAAGGAGACAGGAAGAGAAAGATTGAGGAGAACGGAACTGCCCTCAAAGGGCAATTGCTCTTTGAAAATGAAAATCTGGCAGAACACAAGGCACATTTGTTGCATGATGAATGTATGCTGTGATAGTGGCCCACCCAAACATTAACTGTAATCAGTCAGATATGGTAAAGTCTTAATAAAAATAACAATATACATTTATGTAGCATTCTCCATCTGCGGATCATATGTTTTAGAAACATGATTTAATGAAGCCTCAGAACATCCTTGTGATAATAAGGACTCATCTTTGATAGATGAGGAAACCAACTCAAATTAATTCACCTATGGGACTGATTTTGCAAAGTGCTGAACTCTTATAATTCTCCTTGACTTGGAGGTGCTGAAAATGTTGTCCTAACAACCTGCCCACGGTCACACAATGAGAGTTTGTGATAGATCTGGGAACAGAAATCTGAACTCTGGTTCAATTCATAATATTTTAACCACTCCCATCTTTCTTCAGCAAAGAACAATAGATACAAAAAATTAAGTGAGCTAAATTACTTCCAAACTCCCTGAAGTTTAAATCTATGTTTGGTTTGAGTCTTGACAAATGATGAGGGCCTTCTTATTTTATCCAGGCCAATTCACATATAATTTAAAAGAAACGAAAAGAACAAATTCAAGAACCCAACAATTAAAATGATTATAAATCACTAAAGAATTGTAATAATTTTCTCCTTTAGTGGCTTGCTGCCTAGAAATGGGAAATCCAGTAAGTGCTCTACTATTAGTTAATGGAGATTCTCTGTTAGCTCAAGTGGGAGCGCTGTTGCTTTGGGATAGAAAGGTTGTGATGTCTCGCCTAAAGGGACATAAGTGTTGCAGGGCCCAGATGAGAATAATTCCCCATATTGGTGTCCAATTAGGGATCTGATTCCTGGTGTTAAGTCTAATGCAATTTAAAATGCACCTGCTGAATAATATGCATGCCAAATATAAACTGAATTGCTACCACTCTTTGTCTTTATTCACAGATAGTTGAATGTTTTGTTACAGGGCTGGACATAGAGCTGGGTGTTAATGAATAGTTGTCAATGGTTGGGCAAGTAAAACCTGCAGATTTCCTTCAACACTTCCATTTTCTTTGCATGACAATCCATGAGAGGTAAATGTCTGTGTGAATGTTAATGGAAATAGAAAGTATTGTGAATACTTTCTAATCACTAAAATAATTATTTTAAATGCTGACACAATATGAGCTAGTGCTGTGAAGGATACAGAACTAGGCAATCTCTACCACCAAAGAGTTTAGGGTTTAAAATACAGTTAAGATGGGATACCCACAGAAAGCAAGAGATTGGCATAACCATCTTATTTTTATAGCTTTACCTCACTTCTTGTGGGAAGAAATGAAAGTTGAGCAAGGAGCTGAATGAGAATAGGGAACTTGCTTTTCAAACTTATATGCTTATAATGAGTCGCTATGTTTCTCTGGGGGTACATACAATTGAATTGTTTTTATTTATTTATTTACATTTTAAAGAATTCAAAAGATGCCTATTTAAGGCCCTAAGCTCCCTAATACATCATTAACAATGCTGCAAAATCCCAATGGCATTAAAGAAGAATTTCAACAGGAAATCAGACAGCTTGTCACCTACTTTCTCACTCTTTCATCATTGTGGGAAGCAGGCCCTCAGCCTGCTCCCAAACGACTCTCAAACACATGTCTTTTGCAGTGTTCCTAAAAAGTAATCAAATTTGAATTATCTTGTGTGTGTGTGAATGTTCCCTCTATTTATTTCCATCCATGTGTAAAATAAATTTTGTTATATGCACCAAGACATGTGTGAATGTGCACCAATATAAACACATGCTGCCAGCTGTGGGAGGCTGTGGGCACTCTGCTAAATCATCTGGGTGGCACCTGAATCTCTCCTGGACAGCTGCCTGGGCACTCAGTTTGCAAGGAACACTGGTGTGTGTGTGTGTGTGTGTGTGTGTGTGTGTGTGTGTGTGTGTGTGTGTGTGCGTGTGTGTGAGAGAGAGAGAGCGAGAGAGAAAGAGAGTGAGTTAGTTAGTTAGGGTATGTCTACACTAGCTCGTTAGTTCGAGCTAGGTAGGCAAATGAGGGCAACCAGAGTTGCAAATGAAGCCTGGGATTTAAATATCCTGGGCTTCATTTGCAAGTTCCCAGGCGCCGCCATTTTTAAATCCCCCTTAGTTCGTACTCCGTGCCCGCAGCTACACACGGCACAGAGTAGGTAGTTCGAATTAGAGATCCTAATTCAAACTACTGGTACTCCTCGTTCCACTAGATCTCTAATTCGAACTACCTACTCCGTGCCGCGTGCACGGAGTTCGGACTAAGGGGGATTTAAAAATGGCGGCGCCCGGGAACATGCAAATGAAGCCCGGGATATTTAAATCCCAGGCTTCATTTGCAACTCCGGTTTCCCTCATTTGCCTGCCTAGCTTGAACTAACGAGCTAGTGTAGACATACCCTTAGTTAGTTCAAACATGGGTATGATGCAGCAGTGGCAGTATGACACAGGGAGAGAGGTGATCCCTCAGGTAGGCTGGTCCCAGGCCATACAAGGCTTCATTAGTCATAAGCAACAGCATAAACTCCACTCAGTGATCATTGGTCAACCAGTGCAGGCCCAAGAGCACTGGTGTCAGACACTCTCAGTGAAATGCTATGTTCTGACATGTAGCTGTTGCACTTTGCGCTGGCTCAGGGACTTTAAGATGTAGTCCCTTATAAACCATATTGCCATACTCTAATCTTGAGGTGACCTGGAAAATAGTGGCAAAGAAAAGGAAAGGTGATAAGCTCCTAACCAGACACAGATGAAAAAAAATAACCTAAACCCTGTGTGGGTTGCAACTATGCCCATCAAACAGCAGGTGCTAATCTGAAATCATCCCTATGTTAAAACAACGAGGAGTCCTTTGGCACTTTAAAGACTAACAAATGCACTTGAGAATATTCTTTCATAGGCTAGAAGTGGGCTCCAGCTCTCAAAAGTTTATGCCCAAATAAATCTGTCAGTCTTTAAGATGCCACAGGACTCCTCGTTTTTGCTGAAACAGACTAACATGGCTACCTCTCTGAATCTCATCTCTGAGTTGTGAACCTCAATACACTAATGCTGGACATTCTCCCTCAATCAATGGATCTGATAACACCACTGCTATTCCTCCCCTTCAAGCTTACTATATCACCTCTGTCTTGTCTGGGCTGAGCTTCAGCCAGCTCATGCTCACCCATGCAGCAGGACACTGTCTGAGGTGCTTAACAGCGGGGAATGAGACAAGTCAGAGAATTAGGTATCCCATGTACTGTTCAGATGATGGGATATAGCACTAGGTCTGAATAACTCATATGATACACTTTAATTCTCAAGCCCTGGCGCTAGCCCAAGCCTGGACGTCTACACCGCAGTGTTATAGCTCCACAGCCTGAGCCCTAGGTCAGCTGACACAGTCCAGCAAAGAGATTAGCAAAGAGTATGCTAAAATCTCCAACACTGAGTTGCTTCTGGAAGACACAGACAATTATTAGTCTCGATGTCGGAAGTACTGGGTAAAATGTTACGGCTTGTGTTATACAGGAGATCAGACTAGACAATCATCCTGGTCCCTTCTGCTCAAAATATATAAACATTTGATTATTCCTATGAATCTGTAATTCTAAGACTACAACTTTATCTGATCCAGTTGTACTTGCAGGCACACATATTACTTTAGGAAAGATCTAGCATTCAGTGATAAGCAGAGACAGCAAGGGCTGGCCACTTTATCCTTCAAAAGCTTAATGTATAATGTTAGTTGGCAATGCTAAATTGAGAACTTTTTCATCTCTTTCTGTGCCTCCATATGGTATGCCAACAAAATATGAAATTCCTCCTCTAACGTACCATTAGGACCAATAGTTGTTCTTTTTGTTTTTTCTTGAATCTTTGTGAAAAACAAAAATAAGTATGTTAATCCGTTGCCCAAACTACGGCACATTAGCTTTGAGGAGAAGGATTGTCTTTCTTTTAATTTCTGGACATCTTTTGATGAGCCACCCAGTACTGACTCAGCGGTGCTGGACCTTCACTTGGGGCCCAGATCTCTGCAGCTGCTCTAGTTCTACATTTGCCTAGAGCAATTCGCCAGCTGTCTCTGCCTGTATTACACCACAGTAATGTGAACAACTGGAAGCAATAACGTGTCTCCCCATTTGCCTAACAATACCAACATGAACAATAATTCAGAAGACTGAAGATTTGTGCTGTAATTTAATAAACCCCATGCACATTTCTACAATTGAGTATCACATCTGTGCAATGGATCCTAGAAGTGTAATATTCTTTTATAAGGGACCATTAACCAATCTTAAGTTTATAGGTTTCCTTAAATCTTTTTCATCAGCTGTTAAACTACAGTAAAGAGAAAATTGCCTTTTATGAGACAAGGGACAGTAAAATGCAAAGACTGTGATTAAACGTCAATCAATTAAGGATTATAATATAATAAAAATGCTGACTGATGATTAAAATGAGTACTTTCTGGGAGAAATTTATAAGCAATATTAAGAATTGTTTTAAAAAGTCAATAGAATAAACTCCACTTACATCTTATTATATATCAGGGACAATGTCTTAGATCACACTATTTAGAGAAAAAAATGTTCTGACAAAAATGCTTGTTTTTGATCTCTGTATTGAATAGAATCCATCTCTGTCTGTACTTTTATTTTATTATATCCCTGACTCCTAGACTTCAAAACCACTTCTGAATGAAGGAATGGTATGTATTCTAGTTTCAGCTGATGTCCAGCAGCCTGAATTTGCTGAATACCATTTCATGAAAATAGATAGCAAAGTCATGTAGTTAACTATACAAAGAAACAAGACACAAAAAATTAATTGGCATGAAAGAAATAAGAATATATCTAAACAATAGTGAAAACTGTTAGCCTTGTATATAGCTCTTTATTGCACCCACTTGTACTATCCATTATGGAAAATTCCTATGGAATTTAATATGGATTAAACCAATTAGATTTTATAAAAATGTAATAGGGATCTATAGAAAGCATTATAAGAGAATATGCTATGCTTTTTATACATTATTTGAACTATCTAGCAAAATTCTACTATGGGAATATAGTTTTCTATTAAATTATATGGTATGGTACATGGGACCGATTTTTGTTAATTAGTTTTCTATGTATTGGATATTATCCCTAGAGAAACTCTACATAATATACATTTATACTAGTTTTCACTTCCTCTGCTCCTGCTCCCATGCTGCTGAGTGCCCCTGGAGAAAATCATATGATCAGGCAGACTGTTTTCCACAACTGATTTGTTCTTTTTTCCTTCAGTTCTGTCATCCTTCTGATCAAACAATGCCTACTTCTGCAATCTCATTCAACTTAGCCACCCACATTTTCCTATGAAACCATCTCTGACATCTAATACCTTCCATTACTTCTGTCTCTGTTCAGGATATTGTCAACTTTTAAAGAGAAGATCAATAAGCTGCTCCAATATTATCTGTCTTCTGTTCTCATCTTGTTTCTTTCCACACCTCTCTTAGGCTATGTCTAGACTGCAAGCCTCTTTCGAAAGAGAGCGTCTAGACTGCACGCGGAATTTCGAAAAAGCAAGCCGCTTTTTCGAAAGAAAGCACCCAGTGAGTCTGGATGCTCTCTTTCTAAAAAGCCTGTTTGCTTTCAAGAACGCCTTCTTTCGAAAGAGCACTTTCGAAAGAAGGCGTTCTTCCTCGTGGAATTAGGTTTACCACCGTCGAAAGAAAAGCCGCATTCTTTCGATTTAATTTCGAAAGAACGCGGCTGCAGTCTAGACGCAGGTGAAGTTTTTTCGAAAAAAGGCTACTTTTTTCGAAAAAACCCCTGAGTCTGGACACAGCCTTAGGGTACATCTAGATTACATCCCCAGCTTCATCAAAATAAAAATGGCTGCCGCGCTGTGTCGGCTCAGCTGATCATCGGCACAGCGCTTGAGTCAAGACGCGGATCGGTCGACAAGGGAAGCCTTTGTCAACTGCTCCCTTTTGCCTCGTGAAACGAGGTTTGAAGGAGTGGTCGACAAAGGCCTCCCTTGTTGACCAATCCGCGTCTTGACTGGCGTGCTGTGCCAACGATCAGCTGAGCCGGCACAAAGCGGTGGCCATTTTTATTTTAATAAAGCCGGGAAGATTTCAATCCCCACTTCATTGACTATGTCGAGTAGCCTATTTTACATGCCTCTGTCGGCAGAGGCATGTAATCTAGACGTACCCTTATTGTCTTCTTCTCCCCATCAGTTACATGGAGGTTTGTTGCCTGCTTTCCTCCTCTAACCACTACAGCTATTCTGAAGATCTCCTCGGTGCTTCATAACCTAATTCTCATTGGTTCACCTCACAAGACAAGCACTTTATGGTCTTCACATCTTTTTAAAAAGTACCTTTGAATCCCATGTTCCTCATCCGTTATCCCCATCTTCCTCCCTTCCAATTTATCTCTAGACTAATTGAATGTCCAACTACAATCTGTTGTCTTACACTTTGCTCCTCCACTCCAACCTTGATTCTCTCCAATACGATTTTGTCCATCCAGAAAAGCTGCTTTCCCCAAGGTCTTCACAGGCATCTTGGCTGTCTCTAAGGACCTCTACTCCATTGTCATTCTCTTTGATCCCTCAACTGTCTATGCTATCATGTTAATACTGCCTTCCTTGAAATCTTAGCCTTCATTACAGCATCCTTTCCTGGCTCTCCTCTCAACTATCTGGTCATTTCTCCCCCATTTCTTGTAAGTATCCCACAAAGCATTGTCTCTAACCCGCTCCTCATTTTTTTGCTTCTTCCTTTCTCTTGGTGACCTTATCTGCTCACATGGCTTCACTGCCATCTCTAGGTTGACAACTGATCCACTAACCTTTCTTGGCTTCCCTCAGATGTGGCATGCCACCTTTTCTTTCTGCATCTTTCCATCAATTAACTTCAAGATGGCAAAAATGAACCCTGCTGTCTTTCTTTGCAAGCCCTCTCCTGTCCCTCTTTTTCCTCCATCACCATCCTCTTCCCTGGAAGACTATTTTTAACTCCATCCTCTGTCTCCAGGCCCACATACTGCAATAAATAATAATAACTTCAATGGTCAAACTTCATCCAGTTGGCGGACACAAGGACATTGACCAAAAATAGTTTTCTACTATTCTCAACTTGGTGACATTATTAACCAACCTGCTAACTGGTTATTATTTTTAAAAGCACCTAAAACTCAAGTTGTAATATACTGACTTAAATGCATGCAACTATTCTATTCTATTCTATTCTATTCTATTCTATTCTATTCTATTCTATTCTATTCTATTCTATTCTATGAAAATATATCTGCTCAAATGTATGCAATGACATTGCCCTCTAATGGCCACTACTACAAATAGGATATAAGTCTTAACACTAACTGTTAATGGAAATGTTCTTTAACACAAGAGTAAAAGCTTTTTTTTTTTTTTTTTTTTTTTTTTGAGCAGGGGGCCATAAATGTGAATAGGATGAACTTTCATTTTGACCCAGAATTGCAGTTCTGAGGGTTTGGAGATTTCTGTTTCATGTGTGTAATTTAGCCAGCAAATGACAGTGATGTGGTGCCTGCCTATATATATGTGTATGCCCTGTTACAAAGGTTTAGTTTATTATAAAAACTCTTTTTTCCTTGCATTGAAAAGTGATAACTAATTCAACTGGTGCACTCTATATTTCACAACTGTAGAGGAGTATTTTTTCCTAGAAAAATTAAGTCTACTCCATACAGTTTTCAGAGTCTATACTATTGATTTTAACGGGAGTTCTACAAACAGAGGTGCCACAGGATCAGGCTTTTATATGTATAATTTATAAAGTTTCCCACATTTGATCAAACTTTTGGATATGCCTAGTTTGCAAAGACAGTACACAATGTCAAAAATGCAATTACATTGTAATAAGACTATACCCCTATTTACCTACCCGCTTTCTGTGGCAGGGTAAAAGCTGCTTTGGCTGCCATGAATAAAAGCTTTTTTTAAATGACCTCTCTTGATATTTATCACATTCTTAGCATCCTGTGACAGTGATAAGCTGTGAGAATTAACTTCATCTGATGCTACTTCTTGAAAGTCCTGCCAGAATTCCCCTGCAAGATTTCTTCAGTTCATTGAGGAATAATAGTAATAATAATTGTGTAATAAAATAAAGGCGGAGAACTCCAGTCATTAATGTATATGTTATGTGTATGTTTCTTGATAGGAGTGAATTGCAATTTTAAAAACCAAAGGGCAGGATCCTATATTCCTTTTGCACCCAAAATGATTTGGCTTCAATGAGAATTTGGGATCTACATGGAAGGCAATTCTTAAATACAAAGCAGTGCATTGTAATTTTCTCCTGGACACATATGTGGGCTCATTCCCTACATCTACCACCACTTGGTCCTCATTGTTGAAGCCCTAGCATTTGTTTGACATTGACTGAGAAGGTCCTATTTGTCTAAATTAAATTGCAGAAAGAAGCATGTGTCATTCACGTAGTGTTAGATCATATTCTTGCAGAATGAGAATTAGTATATTTATGGGGTGGAAGGTGTTAAAAAACCCTTAACATCAGAGAGAAGAAAACTGAATTTGTTTCCCATCTGTTCCAATTTTATTATTATTAGAGATTCAAGTTCTAATGAGGGTTTACATAGAAAATAAAATGATGAGAACCTTTTGTGAGATACAGTATTGGCTTAAGAGGGGAAGAGTGCTGACAACATTTGGGTTATTTTCCACTGAATCTGATTAAAGTTTTGTCATCGAGTCAATATGAGCTTCACTAAAGTAGCGTTGATTCCTATTGCTAATAGATATATGTCCAAGTAATTCATTAATAATTTCATTAATTTTAAAATTAATATTTGTGACTGTGGTTAAAACTAGACTAAGGTTAAAATATGTTGGCAATTGCCCTCAATCAGAAAAAGCCTTCAGAAAGTGGATTACACAATGGATCCTTACTCTGTGGTCATTTTTGCTGATGCAAGCCATGCTTTATCCGGCTATCACAGACGTTTCCCTCTAAAGATTGATGACTGAACATGCCACACCAGTAGTTATCCATCACAGATGCCTATGGATGACCATGGCCTCCTTGCTGATCCAATTCTTATAGCAATTAACTTTGGATCTTTTCCAGCTATGGAGCTCTGATATGCCACCCACAGCAAATCAAGAAATTTGATTTTTTTTCTTGCTTATTCTAGAATATTGTACTCCTTCCTGCCCACACAGGGTGACACTGGAACTGAATAAAAAGACTAAGACACAAAAAACAAATCAGAGACTGTTTAAAGAGATGTAGAAATTAAAGTATCAGAGGGGTAGCCGTGTTAGTCTGAATCTGCAAAAGCGACGAGGAGTCCTGTGGCACCTTATAGACTAACTGAAGTGTAGGAGCATAAGCTTTCGTGGGCAAAGACCCACTTCGTCAGATGCATGTAGTGGAAATTTCCAGAGGCAGGAATAAATATGCAGGCCAGGATCAGGCTGGAGATGACGAGGTGGATCCAAGAAGTGGGCCTCATCCTCCTTGATTGGATCCACCTCGTCATCTCCAGCCTGATCCTGGCCTGCATATTTATTCCTGCCTCTGGAAATTTCCACTACATGCATCTGACGAAGTGGGTCTTTGCCCACGAAAGCTTATGCTCCTACACTTCAGTTAGTCTATAAGGTGCCACAGGACTCCTCATCGCTTTTGTAGAAATTAAAGCTTCCTTGCTCTGCAAATTTGAGTTTTCCATCTGTTATCACATTCTTACTTGCAATGGCATGTTACAGAATATTTCCTGCATAGCTGAAGTAAATTTTAATCAATGATCCAAATTCAGAAGAGATGTGTACGCTAGTTTAAAATTACTCTCTCTCTCTCTCTCTCTCTCTCTCTCTCTCTTACTCTCTCACGCATTAATTTTGACTCCTTTAGACCTACTTACACTAATTTACCAATATGTATATGAGTAGCAAGAGAGTCTAAACTGGTGTACAGTAATTTACAGGCCAAGGAGTAGGAAGACAATGTAAATAGGTATATGCTAAGTGGGTATATTAATACATGTTGCTAGTAGTTGCTTTTCTTTCTTTGTGCTTTTCTATTAGCCTTTTGGGGATGGTTATACTCATTTAAGACCCTCTTACATTCAGTTTGACTCATTGCACCAAAAGCAAATGTAATGTGTAAAGGTGGGGCTGTAAAGTTTTGTCCTGTGCAAATGTGGGTCTTTCAAGAGGAATTGTGTGGAAGCTGCAGTGTTTTCAATACACTGACAACACTCAGCTCAGTGGGCCTGATTCTCATTTACACTATGGACTCGTGCCATCCTTACCCATATGCAGAATATACAGTTTCGTAGGGCACCTGAAAATTTGGAGTATCACTGGGTCTTACTATTACCTTTCCACTTCTTCTTACCCCTTTCCTTTGGCTTTGCTTCCTCCAGAGAGGATCTAATTAACTTAAAAGTGAAAAAGCCTGCCAGATCCATTAGTAGAAGCTGTGAAAGAGCCATTCAAGTGGTAATTAAGCCATTTAACAGGCATTTTCCAAACCCAGGTATCTACTGTCAGCTTCTGAATTTACTGTGTTAGTCTACAGGACCTTAGTCTAACCTCTCCTTTAAAAAATATCTCTCTAGTATATTTCTGCAGATTATATACAATCACAGCTCTAAAAAATTGCCCCTCTCAGCTGTCATCAGGCATAGGGGCACTTGTTTAATAGTACTCCGGAGGGACCCATAGATCCTAAAGATGGCCCTGCTAAGGACCCATCCTTCACATCACTTTGGCAGTAAAAGGAGTCTTGGGGTGCATCTAGACTGACAAGATTTTGCGCAAAATCTTGCTGCCTGTCTACACTGGCCACGAGTATTTGTGTAAGAACACTTACTTTGTACTGTACAAAATCAGTGGTTCTTGCGCAAATACTTCGACGCTCCCGCTCAGGGATAAGCCCTCTTGCACAAGTATTTTTGCGCAAGAGGGCAAGTTAATTTCTTGCGCAAGAAAGCCCAATGGCTAAAATGGCCATGGGAGCTTTCTTGCGCAAGAGAGCGTCTACACTGGCACGGATGCTTTTGCACAAAAGGAAATCTTTTGCGCAAAGGCACATGCCAGTATAGACACTCCCTTGCGCAAATACGTTTAACAGAAAAACCTTTCCGTTAAAAGTATTTGCGCAAAATCATGCCAGTCTAGACTCAGCCTTGGTGTAACCAAGAATACAGTTTTATGTCTCTGTTGTACCTGATCCAGCCAAGATTGCTGAATGCCTTGTGCAGAGTATGAGACAGACTGGGGCACAGCTGACAGCCAGCTGGCTGAAACTCAATCCAGATAAGAATGAGGTGATGCTGGTAAGTTAAAGGAAGCAACTAAAAGATACAGCAGGGATGATTTCTCTAATTTTAATTTAGCCTGTGTGCCTGGCAATTGTAGCTCATCTTTGCAAGCGGCTAGGCATGTATGTTAAAGCAGTGTCCAGGCATGCTTTGTACTATCTAAGGGTGTGTCTAGACTACAGGGATTGTTCGAAAAAAATGGCCTTTTTTCGAAAAATCTTTACCTGCGTCTAGACTGCAACTGCGTACTTTCAAAAGTAAATCAAAAGAATGCGGCAGTTTTTTCGACCATGGAAAACCTCATTTTACGAGGAATAACGCCTTTTTTGAAAGTGCTCTTTCAAATAAAGGTGCTATGTAATGCAAACTGTGCTTTTTTAAAAGAGAGCATCCAGACTGCCTGAATGCTCTCTTTCGAAAAAGCGGCTTGCTTTTTCGAAAGTACTGGTTGTAATCTAGATGCTCTTTTTTGAAAGAGGCTTTTTTGAAAGATGCTTTCAAAAAAGCCTCTTTTGAAAGAGGCTTGCAGTCTGGACGTAGCCTAAGTGGACAGGGGATTGCAATGATTTCTTTACAGTGAAGACCTTGCTATCACCATTCACATCTTTGTTATCTCAAGACTAGATCACTGCAATGCGTTCTACATGGTTCAAAGTTAAGCCTTCCTCCTTTCCCAAGCTTCCTATTCACCTCCTCTCTCCGTCTCTTCTAATTCTCTCTCTATTATTTTTCTCCTCCATTTAGCATAACAGGTGTAGAAATATATAAAAAAGGGTGGGGAGGTTCATTGATGGCATCCTAGGTATTGGAAGCAAAGTCATGGGTGTCACATCAGAAATGACCAGCCAGCCCAAATGAGAGTTTGGTAATCTCTGTCTCTTACCAGATTCTAATAAATCAATATTCTTGTTTCTGAACAGTTCGTCATATCTCAGAAAATTCTTCAGCTCTGGTTTTCCTTTCAGGGAAGAAAGATCCTAGAGACATTTGTTGCTGGACCATCACTACTGCCAAAATGAATAGTTACGCTGTTGTTCTCTCTTTTTTCCTTATGCGTAGCAGTGAAGGCAAAAAACTAACTGGATTCAAGACTGAACTTGATAAGTTTACAGAGGAAATGACATGATGAGACTGTCTACAATAACATGTGGCCCATTGGTGATTACCAGTAGCAAAAATCTCCAATGGCTGAAGACGTAGCACTAGATCAGGAGGGCTCTGAATTCCTGAATTATTTTCCAGGTCTCTGCCTGGCAGGTTTTGCCCACATGTTCAGGATGTAGAGGACTGCTATATTTGCAGCTGAGACACAATTCCACCTACACTCCGTGTTTGATTGGCAGAGACCACGAGCAGGGAAGGTTCCCCTTCCTCTGCAACATGAGACACAGTTAAATATGCAAATGGTGAATTCTCCGTAACTTGAAGCCTTTAAAGCATGATTTGAGGACTTCAGAAACACAGCCAGAGGATAGAGGTATGTTACAGGAGTGGCAGGGTGAGGTTCTATGGCCTGCAATGTGCAGCAAGTCAGACTAGAATACTTAGCAATCACCATTGTGTTGTCTGACCTTAAGGTCTATGAGTCTGTGAACATATATTTTCATAATAGGAACATTTATTAAAACATACATATGATCCATGGGTACATATAAAAATTAAATCAAAAGAATCCCCTTAAACTTTGCTACTGATTGATAAAAAATTGGTATAATGCAGCACTATTGCTTTCCCTTAAAATAATAAAGTATGAAGAAGACATTTAACTTAACAAACAAAATTCAACATTGTATGTTTTAGTGCAGTTTATCAGGCCTGGTCTGCACTACATGGGAAGGTCAAAGTAAGATACACAACTCCAGCCACATAAATTATATAGCTGGTGTTGACGTATCTTACATTGCGTTTCTATGCCATCCACAGAGTGGGAGGCGGACCGGAGCAAGTGCTCTCATCGGCTTCCTTTACTCCCTGTGAAAAGCAGGAGTACTGGTGCCAACGGGGGTGCCCTTTGAGTTCAATCTAGCAAGTCTATACTAGACCCTCTAAATTGAACCTCAGAAGATTGACCGTGGCAGCATCAATCTTCCATGTAGTATAGATGTACCTTTAGTGTGTTATGAATTACAGAAGAGATTCTTCTTGTTCACACTTAGCTGAGATGAGTTACCACAGTGAAATTTCACTATCTTTTGACCATCATAAAAAACACACATTTCACCATTTCTCTTCCTGTGCTAACTTCCAATTTTGAGGCAAAACTCTCTGATGCTCTTTCATATTAAATCAAGCTAATGTAATATTTTCTTGGTGTCCCAAGCAAGTCTAAAAGGAAAGCACAATGAAGAAAATGCCAAGCACATCTTTTAAAAAAAGCAAACAAAAAACTTTTGAAATCTTGCAATAGATCTTTTGTGTCTCCAAATAACTGATGTAAGTCCCTTAAATAAAACATCCCAAGTGTTTTAAACTGAAAGGTGAAGGAGGCAGGGGGAAACAAGCCTATTAGGGATCAATAACATAAAATGTTCTATCAGAATGATCATTGTTTTGTAAAACTTATTTAGGAAGACCTTTTCAGGGTTGTTTTGGAATGGTAGGGTTACATTGTTGTAAAAGACACATGGATGGATGGCTTAAACTGTGGTCTGCATACACTAGGTGAAATGTATCTATTGACTTACAAGCGGGATGCATGTGTCAAAATGCAATCCGGTATTTTTGTAATAATAGCTAGCAGTCATAGTTGTAAATTATTTATGGAGACTATTCAGTGCAAACAGGTTAGTGCACACATCCTCTTCAGCTTGACTGCCCTGGTTTTAGATCACTCAGACATTCAACTCCTTAGAGAGCTGCTCTTATCACTGCAAACCCTAAAAAGGTACCCAAACTGCAGTCATTTCAGCAGCTCAAAGCAGCTCAGCCATTTGCCAAAGTTCCACCTCAAGGGTCAGTGGAGAAACACCAATTCTGCCCACCTCTTTCACACCCATCCTGGCCCTGGCAATGTAAGTTAATATCAGACATGAAGGGAGATCGATCTACAGAGCTGAGCCTCCACTGTGCTTTGCTATCTTTGTGCAGAAACATGGAAGAATGTACACAGCAAAGGCCACCGCTGATCTTAACACAAACTGACATTTCACTAATGCTGTGTTTCTGAAGCTGGGAAAAAAGACAGCCACCCAATGAATACCACTGTTTCTATTTAAATAAATATGGTATCCTATTGCAATGCAGCACACTGATTTCCCCCTACACAGAACTATTGAATTCCAGTTGCCAATTAGCATTTTGCCCTCACCGATCAATTTAAGCAGCCACACCATCCTACAGAGTCACACAGAGTACTCTAGGCTACCAACACATGAAAGAAAAAGGGAACACAAAACCACTTCTGTCATGGAAAAAGACCCCAAACTCCGTTGTTATAAGTACACAATATATATAAAAACATTTCAGTGTATATTAGCTATCTTTTAAGATCAAAACTTTGCAAAGGCTATTTATGAGACATACGTCCTTTCATTTTAAAAGTTAAAATAATGGTTGGCTCTCGGTATGATTGGGTACCAGCTTACAAATGGAATAAAGGCTCTGAATATATTTATTAATACTGAGCCACATGTGACCGCATAGAGCTGTTCCTGCCAAAGACTTAGGGAACTTTGAGTTCCCTGTGTGGAATTTTGTTTTCATCTTCCCTTCAGGAGTGTAGATTTTGGCCCTTACTACCCACAAAATGAGAATGAGGCAATACCCTGGAAGTAGCAAGTTCTCAGCAAGTGACAAGAGCAGCTGCACGGAGGCAGAGGGGCTTTGTGAGTCTCTCTTGTCTCTGGCTATGTCTAGACTGCAGGCTTCTTTCGAAAGAGGCTCTTTCAAAAGCATCTTTCGAAAGAGCCTCTTTCGAAAGATCGCGTCTAGACTGCAGGCGGATCTTTCGAAAGAGCAATCCGCTTTTTCGAAAGAGAGCACCCAGCGAGTCTGGATGCTCTCTTTCGAGGAAGCCCTATTTACATTGAAGAATGCCTTCTTTCGAAAGAGGAACTTTCGAAAGAAGGCGTTCTTCCTCGTGAAATGAGGTTTACCGCCATCGAAAGAAAAGCCGCGTTCTTTCGAAATTATTTCGAAAGAACGCAGCTTGAGTCTGGACGCAGGGGAAGTTTTTTCGGGAAAAGGCTACTTTTCCCGAAAAAAACCCTGAGTCTGGACACAGCCTCTGCCACTTCACCCTGGCAGCCAGGCTCCTGTAAGACTCCTGCTGATCTGTAGTTCCTAATGGCATCTGCTCCAGAGCTGTCCTGTGATGGAGGGGTGGCCCCTAATAGTCAGAGCTCCAGCTCACTATTCTTCTTGTGGCGACGGTCTGTGGTTTGGCCATTGTGCCTAGCAGTTCAAGTCTGCAAGTGGGTGATTAGAGGAATGCAGACCCTCCTACTCCAGGTTCAAACCCAGAGTCCTGGGCTGGCAGGTCAGCTGTGTTGCCTGGGCAATGGTATTACTTTGAACAGAGTGTTGACTTTCTGAGACATGATACAAAACTCAGTCAAGTCGTCTGTTTTAGATATGAGCATGAATCAGCTCCTGCGCTCACTGTGGGACTCCTTAGCAACTTCTAAGGCTAGAATAGCCTGAAATTCTTGATGAATCATTCCCCATATCCTCCTTGGCAGGGGTCAGTAACTCTACCAGACTTTCTGCCCTGCTTCTGTTGCAATTTGGTGGTAGGTTGAATGCATCTGCCCTGGGTGGAGTGAGAACACTGAGAGGAATGTCTGGATCAGCCATAGCAATTGTCACCATTGCTCAGGTCATGGCTTTCCCCTGCATTTGTCCTGGGTCTGGATTTAGAGATCTTGGGGTTTAGCTCTCGCTCAGGTATATACGTTGTTATAAATAAGCCCTCCTGATATTTCTAGGCCTTTATATATCTGCATAGACATCATATATCTGTATCTCCTTTTGGCTCTGTGATGTTAACTTGGCCCCATTCTCCTTATCACCTTAAATGGTCCCTGTCGTGTGAACAATAGTATTGATTAGGGATGTTAGATATCGGGTAATTGAACCGTCATGTAACCACATGAAATCTTAGAGGTTACATGACTATTCGATAGTTCCTGGGGGTGGGGCTGGCAGCCAGTGCACTCCTGGCCCCACTCCCAGGAAGCCCCTTGTCACTGCATGCTGTTGCCTCTTTATTGAATGTGAGGGAGCAGGTGGCACTGTGGAGCCAGTACTTGGGGGAAATGGCTTTTAAGTCATCTCCTGCTTCCCCCACCTTTGCTGCCCCTGATACAGATACGGTGGGGGAGGGGGAGAGGAATGCGAATAGTTGACACGATTAACCAATAAGTCTAGACTTATTGGTTAATTATTCAGTTGACTACTTGTTGACATCCCTAGGCTTGATTCGGAGCTTGGGAGAAAAAAACAGTGGACTGCAGCAGTTGCCTGCTTTAAAATAATATAAAAGGCCTCTTGATTGTTCCTGGGGCCCATTTTTGGACCCAGAAGAGGACATTGCTGGGGAACCCTGGAGCTGACACATTAGATGGCTGCTGGGGCTGCAGGAGGGTCACTACTTGCTGGAGCATCTGGTTCTATTGTTGTGGCTCCTGGGTCACCTCCTGTTGCTAGCTCTTGCTCATCCACTTTATCAGGTTCTCTGCATACATGTCTACCCCTGGAGTGGTTTTATTTGTTCAACTGTTGATCCTTTGTTCTTCTAGCAAGACAGGGCCACTGCCTATGCTCTTCACTAGTTGGGATGGAGAGGTGTCCACTAGTAGTTGGCCGGCTAGTTCACTGTCCCCCTTGTGGCTCCAGTCTGTTGTTTGGCAATTCCAGTCTGTGGAAGGATGGTAGGGGAACCCAGGCCTTCCCATTTCTCTGCGTTTCAACCCAAGTCCCTAGGCTGGAAGTTCAGGTATCTCACCTGAGCAATGGCATCACTGAGCCTGCTCCTTGAATAAATTCCTCCCACTCCTACCAACTCCCCCTTGCTCTCTAGAAACTCAATGGGGGTCTGGCTGTTCTTCCCCTTCACTCATTGGCTGGCACTTTGCTGCTCTCTGGCAGTGGCCTGCAATTTTATATTGGAGTCTGCACTTCAGGTGACTCCTGCTGCATCCTTGCAGGGTTATGTTATATTCCTCCAGTGCATGTCTGCTCCTTTGCACTGTTTGCCTTCACTGAGCTATGCTGTATTCTTTTAAGCTCCCTCTCTGTTGCAAACATTCCTAGAAGATATGGTTGGGTGTAGCCTCCCAATCTCAGAACTGCGCTATAACCTCCTATACCCCCTCAGAGCTCCCCGTTGGTTTAAGGCCATATATGAGCAGTTTCTTACTCTCCAAGAGTAATTTGAAAGCAGCTTTCCAAACACAAGTCCACTTGAAGCTGAAGAGATAATCCCATGGACACAGCAATTCCATGTGCTGCTCACCCATGCTACAAAGCCCTCTTGTCACAAGGCTAGAATTTCCCTGGACTGATGGTCTGGAGAAGAATAAGAGGAGTTGATGCTCTCTCTTCTTCATGGGTTTGGCCCCATTTCTGTCCTACTGTGCTATTCTGAATACAGTGTAGTTAGTGAAAACTGCTTCCCAAATGAAAGTGTTAACAAACAGTGACAGAAGTGTGCCTAATTAAAAATGTATGTCAACGCATAAAGACAGAGTGCAATGGTAAACAAACGGCAGAGAGAGCAGATTTGTTTGCAATAAATGTGGAGGCAATCACAACACAGTGTATTATGGGCACACAGGAATGTGGGTAAAAATCTGATCTTCATGTATTGGCCCCAGTTGCATGATATAGGTCCAGATTACAAAGGGTTCTTTCCATGACATGGCAGAGTTTAGTATCTGCTGTCCCAAAAGTTAAAAAAAATAACATTGACCAGGAAACACCACCATGCAGAAACACAGGCAGAAATTACACATGTCAAGTGACTAGGGTAAGAAAATAAAGATCTGTCACTTTTGCATTTCTGTGTCATACCTTTATTGCAGATGAGACATGGAGAGGGAATGAAGAGCAAATACGATTAAAGTTTTTTTGCCCTGAAAGAGAACAAAAATCCACATAAAAGACAGCAGAAATTAATAACTTTTTTCAGGAGTAGGGGAGGAACATAACATTTGGATATCTCTGGAACAGAATTCAGGCACACTCAATCTTATATTTGATGTTCATTGTTTTTAATCTTAAACTGAACAACGGAATTGGAAAAGAATACAAATTCTTCTCATGCATGGGAGTTTCTGGTTCTGTGTTTCTGACTTGGAGCTCCCAGTACATAGGATGAATCAGGGCAGCTGCCCCAAGACCTGTGCTTTTGGGGACCCTTCAGCAGCTGCGCCAACTGTCCTATATATGGGAAGGCCTGGTGTGTTGACAGCAGGGGTTACCCCCTTACATTTACCATGAGGGCGCACTGCCGCACCGCCCTCTTGTTCTGCTGTGTTTGGCTTTTCAGCAGTGGCAGGAAGCAGAGCACCCTGGCCCCAGGGCACTCCACTTCCCACTGCCACAGAGAAGTGGGGTGCAGTGGGCTGGGAGAGGATGGCACAGTGCGTGGAGCAGTCTGCCGGGGCACTCCGACTCCCATCATGGGGAGAGGCAACCCCTGCTGTGCCAGGCCCCACAGTCTCCTGGGCTGCATTGTTTGGGGGAGAGGGTAAAGGGGCGGGATGAGAGCAGAGCAGAGATAGGCTTGGGGAAGGCATGGAGCAGGGCTGAGGGAGGGGCATGTGTGAGGGAGAGATGGGGCCTGTGGGCAGTGTTCCCTGTAAACTGTGCTCTTGTACACATGCTCAGGAAAGATTCAAATGCCACCCAGCTGATTAGCAGAATGCCCACAGCGAGGGGTTTTGTTTCTACTGGTGCTGCCCATTTGCTCATGCCTTAGTGCACATAAAAATGTATTCTGCAAAAAAAAAAAAATCTGCACATGGAAAAGATTAAAGGGAACATTGCCTGCAGGGAGAGTTGCCCTGGGCTCCACACCTGGAGCACTGGAGGGAGGAGTGAATTGTCCCAGGCCCCGTGCCCCACTCAGGATGTTTCATGAGGCACTTTTCTTCGGGGACGGCATGGAACACAGCATGTGTGTGTAATCATGCTGCAGCATCCCCTACCATGAGTTGTTTAAACTGAGCAAGGTATGTTCAGCAAGGCAAGTCAGGCAACAATGATGTAATACCAGGAATACATGCTGGGCCTGATACTGATCTTGTTTACAACCCATTTTACACAATGTTAACTAATTTGCACTGGAATCCTGGGAGCAGGGCCATCAGGTACAATCTAGCTACCATCTTCAAATGAATACTTCCAAACACTATACATGCCTACATTTCAAAATGACTAGCCATTCTGAGTGCCTCTCTTTTTGGGTGCCCAAAGTAAGACACCTTTAAGGGGCTTAATTGTGAGAAAGCCCTGTTCCATTTCACCCTTTTCAGAACCGAGGGTATATCTACACTATGGCTACGTCTACACTGCAGAGTTTTTGCACAAAAACTTGTGGAGTATCCACACTACAAACGCGTTCTTGCACAAGAAAAAGTATAGTAGATTGTCAGAAGACATTGCTTTTTGTGAAAGAGTTATTCCTCTTTCTGAAAGGAATAAGCCTTTTTGCGCAAGAGCTCTTGGGCCAAAAAGGCATGTGTGGATGGGCAACAGGCTAAAATGGCCATCAGAGCTTTCTTGAGCAAGAGAGCATCCACACTGCCATCTCTAGCGCAAAAGCACACGGCAGTGTGGGCGCGCTTTTATACAATAACTTTTTGCGCAAGAACTCTTGTGCAAAAAGTTCTTGCACAAGAAGCCTGCAGTGTAGATGTAGCCTTTGAGACAAAGCTGAATTAAGATACGCAACTTCAGCTATGTTAATTGCATTGCTGAAGTCAAAGTAGCTTAACTCAGCTTTTGGCACTGTCTACACTGCAGGAAATCGAAGGAAGAACACTCTTCCTCCGACTTCCTTTACTCCTCTTGAAATCAGGGTTACCAGCATGGACAGGAGTGCACCTCTCACTTTTAATTAGCTGTCTTAATTAGACCCGCTAATTCAAACCTTGGAAGATTGACAGCAGCAGCTTCGCTCTTCCTCTGAAGTGTAGATGTACCCTCATGAGTGTTTTGGTTTTCTATTTTGAATAAAACTTTTTGTTTAATAGTTTAAGAAACAGACATATAAAATGACGTAAAAAAATCTATTTTGATTTCACAGAAACAAAGCATTTCTATCAGCCCAAAACAACAACAACAAAAAAAGGGATTTGTTTTGTGGGAAATGAAAAAAAACTCATTCTCTTTCAAAACAGAAAATATTTCAGACTTGTGGAGTTTCTCATGAAATGGGCAATCCAGTTCCCACTGGACTCTATTCTTCAGTTACATATAATAAAAAAGGACATTTCAATAATCAGTGAATTTTGAAAATGTAGGCCATTGATGCATCCTGGGCATTTTTGAGGAAGAAACTGGTTGAGTTTAAAAGGGATGGGACATTAGGGTATGTCTAGATTACATCCCTCTTTCGACAGAGGAATGTAAATTAGGCACTTCAAAATTGCAAATGGAGCTGGGATTTGATTTTCCTGCACTTCATTTGCATAATCACGTAATGGTGCTCTTTCAAAAAAGAGCTATTTCGAAAGTGAAACCATAAGAAGCCTTCCCTTTTCCAAAGAACCACATCTAGACCGTGGTTTTTACTTTCGAAATAGCGCTTTTTTGAAAGAGCTCCATTATGTGATTATGCAAATGAAGCACAGGAAATTCAAATCCAGGCTTCATTTGCAATTTCCAAGTGCCTAATTTACATCCCTCTGTTGAAAGAGGGATGTAATCTAGACATAGCCTTAGTGGCAGACAAAAAATGGGGTATTTAATATGGAAATGACAAGTTTGGATGCTTTTAAAATTTTGATAGCGATAAAGATAAACTGGTAGAGCAGTGGTGTATGGGTATAAAAAGAAATGAGTGAAACAATCTAAACTAAACTATACTTCATATTTCCCAAATGAAAAATAGGCAAATGGCTTACACTTGACTAAATTAGTGCCTGACAGGCAGAGTGTAAGCACGCTCCATAAGCTTACATACACACAGTTCTTGTACTACTGAAAACCCATTTTTAAAACAAAAACAAAAACCAAACAAGAAAAAAAAACACTCTTAAAATCTGAGACAACTGAAACCTGATCCCCACAGACTGCATTCAGTCAATGCTTCCAGTAAAGGCAGTACAACTGCTTCAACTGATGGGAATTTATTTTTTTAACTGATAATTAATGTCTTAAATTTTATTTCAGCATAGCAAGAACAATGTACACTATGCCTAGAAGAGACTATACAGCACACAATAACACAAAAGACTAAAAAGGTTAATAACTTCAGCATGGGCTATCATTTCATCAATAAGAGAACTATTCAGTGGCCTGGTATTGGCATGAACTCAGCATAATTGATTAACTTTGTCACGTAAACAGATCTTTCCCTTTGGCTGCTCTGAAACTTGATAATTCTTCCTGTTCTTACTGACACTGTGAACAGAGAAATAATATACCCCGAATATAACAGCTCTGACTGAAGAAACAGCTATTTAAAGACAATGCTTCACTAGAAATGTCTATCATATCACCATTTTTCATTGTGGCACAAAAGGCATGGAAAACAGCACCTTGGTACAGTATCTCAGACCACTTACAGCTAAAGTGAAAAATTTTGATCTTTGCAAAAGCATCTTTGATGCAAAGCAGTAAAATCACGTAGTCTCTTATATCACCTGATATGATTGCACATGGATAATTATATTTACGATAATCTTTGCTTATGTTGTTGTTTTGGACATTTAAATTTTTTTTAATGTAATTACTATAATGCTCATTTGAATGTAATTACAGTCATGCTCATTAATGTGCTCACAGGCACAATCTATGCTAGGTCATGAGATGGTGGTCTTAGATAGGCCTTGTGTAGGTTAAGTTACAGTAGGAAAAAAAAGAGTGGGGGAGGAAAAAAGCATTATTCTGCATAATTAGCAGTCTTAATTTAAAAATGGCCTAAGATATCAGCTGTAACACTCGCTCAACAAACCCCCTAGGGCTAGCTCATAGATTCTACTGCATTCTGATTAGAACTGTGTGAATCCAGAAACAGCCACCTGAATTCACTCTGTCAGGATAGATGTGTTCAGAGCTGATGCCACGTTATTATATTTGGCTCATTCAGTGCATTTTTTACTATAATACATGTACCCTGGACTTAAGCACATTAGCCAGCATGGCCAACAATTTACACTGAACACCCCATCTCATTGTCTATTAAACACAATCATCCAGAGATTGACCAAAACCAGAAATATTTTTCCAAAGCCCTCAAACTCAAGGGGCTGTGTCTAAACTGGCAAGTTTTTCCACAAAATCAGCTGTTTTTGTGGAAAAACTTGCCAGCTGTCTATACTGGCCGCTTGAATTTCCACAAGAACACTGACTTCCTACTGTAAGAAATCAGTGCTTCTTGCGGAAATACTATGCTGCTCCTGTTCGGGCAAAAGTCCCTTTTGCGCAAAGGTTTTGCACAAAAGGGCCAGTGTAGACAGCTCAGATTTGTTTTCCGTAAAAAAGCCCCGATCGTGAAAATGGCGATCAGCGCTTTTTTGCATAAAAGCGTGTCTAGATTGGCACGGACGCTTTTCCGCAAAAAGTGCTTTTGCAGAAAAGCATCTGTGCCAATCTAGATGCTCTCTTCTGCAAATGCTTTTAACGGAAAACTTTTCCGTTAAAAGCATTTGAGGAAAATCATGCCAGTCTAGACGTAGCCAAGGTGTTTGGATGAATTGGTACCCAAAGCAAAATTGCTATTGGTGTTGGTTTGGCCAAACAAATACCTGATGAGTCTGTTTTGTCAAACAAAATTACCTCAGGTTTGCCTGTTTCCATTTCAAAGAAGGAAAATTCAAAATCAGAATTATTTAGATGTAAGCAGGATCTAAAGGAATGCTTCCATTACAGCTAACTGGGTGTGTCTATGTAAATATAGTTTGCCCCTGCTTTTTTTATATGTGTTAGATATTCAGCAGATAGAGTGGTATTTTGCTCTTTGTAATCAACTTAATTTGTGACCCAACACCAGCTACATTTGTATTAAACGTAGGGATAGGTAAAATATGGTTACCAGTGTTTGTAATTTTGTGGGAATACAGAAAAGTAGGAGTGTGCTACATTGTTCCAAATGAAAGGACTCCATTAGCAGAAAGAATCTTGCAAATGCAGGGGCTCCACTTTTCAGAGCTCTATAGAGGTAAGGGGTGAGGGAAGGTTATTCTGGTCCTGGAGACTATATGGCTTCCCCTGATTGGACTGGTTTGACCTGTCCCCCTGTCCTCACTGTTCAAAGAACAGCGCTAAATAGGTATCATTAGGTGCTTCTCTTCTTACGGTAATTGTGTTGGAGCTGTGTTTTTTCCACCCTGCTTGATCAGGGTTGAAATCACTGCGAGCTGAAATCAGATGGATGGGCAGAAGTCACAGCCAAGAAGTGGATGGCAGCGGATGGTGACTAAGAGCCAGCATGTTGGTGGGCAGTGGTAGCATCATGAGCACCCAGAGGCACATCTTCACAGCATTTATTTTGAAATAGAGCACTCTTCCTCTGACTTCCCTTATTCCTCATACAATCAGGTTTACAGAAGTTGGAGTAAGAAGTCCATTATTCCAAATTTATTTCAAAATAACGGGCTTGCTGTGTAGACGCACAATATGTCATGTTGGAATAATGTCCATTATTCTGAAATAATGCTGCTGTGTAGAGCAGTGATGGAGAGGCGTAATGAGAGGTCAATAGGGTTGGGTTGGAGAGGTGAGACAAATCGCCAGCAGGGTGGCGGCAGAGAGCGGTGAGCAGGCGGATGGTAAGTGACTAGCAGGGTGAGTAAGATGCTTCTTTACTGCCCCTGACCCAGGATGGGGGATGAACTTTGTGGATGTACTTCTGAACTCTGGGTCTGGTGACAACTGTGAATGGGGTGCAGAGAAAGGTTGGGCATGTGAAGGGGACATTTACATTGCTGGACTTAAGAATCTGAGGGGGAAAAGACATTGCCCAAATCCTACTTGGGGTGGGACCTTTACTCATGGTTTTGGTTATGAACTCTGTTTGAGATGTTTTCCCAAATTAATGCCACGTTACTTCCCTCTGCTTTTCTTAAAAGTTTCTTTTCTAAACTCAGACTCTGTGCTTGTAAGTAGGGAAGCATTGCCTCTTGGAGGCTCCCAGGGGGTGGTGTGTTAATTTCCCAGGTTACTAGGTGGGGGCTTGAGCAAGTTCTGTGTTGGTTGGATGAAGAGGAACCCCTAGATATTGAACCCGGCCCTGGATGCTGCTGACTTCACCTGGCAGAAGGGTCACATAGGTAAACCTCAGATTGTTAGTGTTCAAATGAAATGAGACCTGAATCCAAACTCTTTCCTGGCTTCATGAATCAAAAAATACTCCCTTTTTTGCTAATCTTGACTAATGTCCTACATTAGTATAATGCACTGAATTCTGAAGAATCCCAAACCCCTTTTTAAACAATGATGTTTAGGAATCACTTCATGCCCTCACGACTGAAATGCAGCCACTTCTGTGGAATGCATTGGGGGGCCAATAGTGGACAGCCACAGAGCCAACATTTTAGAAAGTGAAGAATTTTCTGTCTTATGAAACTAGAAATTGAATTTTAGCCAGATAAAACATAATTATTTTAAATTGGAATTTAGCCAGGACACCATATCTAACAATCCTGATTAAAAGTGCTTCCTTGATGGACATGTGCAATACATCACACAGCAAGGAATTGGTTAAAAGATACAGTGGGAGGCAAGAGGAAAAGGCAGACCATTAACTTGCTTTTGTGAAGGCTTTTCTATAGCTTACTTTGGTTCTTTAGGATTTAAACTTCATTTAATAAAGTTAATGACTGCCAAGGGGAAATCAAAGAGGCTTTGTTCATTTAATAACGCACACTTAAACAGACTTTGTGTTCTCTTCACTAGATGATTGAAATTTGTGACAGAAGGCAGAGGATCTCTGGATACAGATCTCTAGGGGCCGCACTGTGATGCCCTCACTCATATTCAGAAGTACCATTCTCCATTGGCTTTAATGGGGTTACTCATGGTGAAAGATTATAGTCAGCATGAATAGATGACCCTTTTCCTTTCAGTTATAGATCTTGCCTAAATGATCTGAATCTTTATAACGTCTCTGTTAAATCATTGCAAACGGCTCTCACCGGAGTATCTGTGAGACCTACCATGAGTCTCTGCCTCATCGAGAACATCTCTACTTGCCTCCTGAATTGGGTAAATATAGTACCCTTGCCCATTCCTGGCCACATTGTTTCAGAATGAATTGCTGAGGGAAACTCAAAGTCTCGGGTGACAATATTCAGAATACTCAGTAGCCCAGGTTGCCTTAAGGATTTTGCCATCATTTCTGACTCACCAGACCATCCTATGCTAATCCGGAATGCTGTGACTGTGATGACACAAAGGTGATGCTTGTGAGTGCTATCGGTAAGAAATTCTCATTTGCATGTCCACATATGTGGCATTTTCTCCATTCATATACATAAAAATGTGCCACTCTGGCCATATTTCAATAGTGCCATGCATTGCTCCTCTTTATACCCATCTTTTCAGCTGATTAGAAGCTCTTTGGTACATTCAGAATGCTGCAAATACATTTTCTTGTGCAGGAAAACTAGCTTAGATTAGGCCATTTCTACATAACACCCAGAAGGTCATCTTAAGGTACGCAGCTCCAGCTATGTAAATAATGTAGTTGGAGTCGACATATCTTAAGCTGAGCTTGGTGCTGCCTTCACAGCAGGAGGTCAATGAGAGAAAATCTCCCATCAACTTCTCTTACTCCTTGCAGCAGCCAGTGGGGGCATCCTCAGCATTGAATGGAGCAGGTCTTTATTAGACCCACTAAATCGAATGCCGGAAGATTACTGATCCTCCAATAAATGGAGATGTGGCCTTAGGAACTACTGCAATGGAAAACTGGAGAATTAAAAAAGACAAGTCCATAGAAAACTGACCTTCCGAAAAGTTCTGTTCCATGGAAATTTCTGAATAGATTGAAATATTGTGCTGCATATTCTTCTCTACCACATAGAAATGCTGTAAATCAGAGGCAAGTGGGATATGTTATAGTTCTCTATCTCTAAGTAAAGGGCACACAGGAAAAGTAGAAACTATCAAGAAACATGACTGAAGGGTAAATCAATATGAGGTGAAAGGTCAACAAGCTGCCTGCTGTTCGTCTGCCAAAAAGTATTTAATAGGTTCATTTGATATTATTCACATATAAAAAATGATGTAAGAGATAGACAGACAGTAATCTAACCTTCTTAGCTTGGTGAGACAAAATGCTTTTTTGAGAGGAATACACTGATCTAAAGGTAGTATTTATCTCCTGAGTTTTGACATCCCTTGAGGGTTAACCAGTATTGCAGATGCAATGACAGCCTTTCAATACAGATAAATTAGCTATTTTCTAGACAGCTAATACAGTTCTCTGAGCTACATTAATTTATCAAATTTTAATTATTATTTAAGTTATATTAATTCTAATTGGAGATGCTAGTCATGCAAAAGGTGTTATTCAATTACCTTTTCTGAGTTCTAGAATTCTGCTATCAGGACTGTACCTGAACCTAATCCTTCTGACTTTATGCATTAGTTCTACTGTTTTATTTCTTTCATAGGAAAGGGGTGAACAAGACAGCCTACTCTTAGAAATAAGCAAGAGTTAAAGGAAAGTTCCCGTGAATTTATATTTTTAAGAAAATAAATATTTCCAAGGGGCAATGTTCATCTCCTCCATATTTCAGATTGTTTCTCCATTTATTCTACCTGTTTCATTTCAGTCTACATTTTGGTCCAGTCCTTATCTCCGTGAAGGTGAATTTTGCTCTATGCTTTTCAACTTGGTGTTTAAAAATCTCCATTTTTACAGATAGTGAGTGTCTCTGTTTAGTTAAAATATAAGGTTAATTACATTGTACAAACAGTCTATGCAAAGTTAACAACAATAACAATAACAACAACGACAACAGAAGAATAGTCAAACAGAAATATAATCACTTGGATTGTGGCAGGATTCAAATAACGTAAACTTCTCAGACAGTATAATGAAATGGAAGATAAAAAGAAGAAAAGTGTGGAAACTTACTATCAATATCTAGGAAGAATAACAGCTGATGCATATGTAAATGGCTCGCCAAGCCGCGGTGAGCCCCGCTCACCAGCCGCGGTGCGTGGTGTTCTTCGCATGCACAGATCATTCTGCGTATGCGCAGATCGCCCGAACTCAGCTCTTCCAGGATGTAATCTACTTGCCACGGGTGAGTAGATTACATAGAGAGTAGATTACATAGATTGTTGAGTCCTGCATATGTATACTCAGTCAATGATCTATGCAATTTAAGGCTAACATTTTCAAACCAGTTTGATTCAAGTAAGGCTCTTATATCTATAAGCATTTACTTATCAGATAGTCGACTACTCGACTAGTCGTTCACATCCCTAATAGCAATACATATAAATCAGATGTCAGGAATTGCAGAAAAGTGAAAAAGGAATCAAAAGGATACAGAAAACCTGTAGACTACAGATGTAAGGACAATAAGGGGATTTTTTAATATATGAGGAAATATAGAAAATATCGTCTCAGCACATGGTGATGATAACACTTTTTCATTTCATTTGTATCCCTGCAGGATGTTAAACTGACAATATTAAAGTCAAATATTTTAAAATGGTCAGGTCCAGATAATTTTCATCCAAAATTTCTAAAAGCGGTAGCTGATGAGGCTCCCTGGACTGTTAATATTGGTTTTCAATAAGTCTTCAAGAACCAGAGAAATTCTTGAAGGCTGGAAGAAAGCAAATACTGTCAGTTGTTAAAAAGGGTATACAGGATGACCTAGGTAATTATAGGCATGTCAGCATCAATGCTGGCCAAGATAATGGAGCCGTTGATATTGAAATCAAATCACCATTCGTTTATGGAAAAACAGACCCTGCCAAATTCACTTGTGTCTTTTTTTTGGAGACTGAAAGTTTGGTTCATAAAGGTAATATTATTGGGGTAATATACGTAGACAACTATAGGGCATTTTACTTGGTACCAGATGACCTTTTGATTAAAAACTAGAATGATATAAAATTAACATGGCAAACATTAAGTGGATTAAAAACTGGCTAACTAAAAAATCTCAACTGTCGTGGTAAACAGGGAATTGTTATTAAGAAGGTGTGTTTTCTGTGGGGTCCTGCTTAAATTCAGAGTGGAAAAAGACGTACATTTTTAATGGCGACAGTGAATAATCATTCAAATAATTTACCAAAGTTCATGGTAGATTCTACATCATGAGTAATTTTTAAATAAAGATCTCGAATGCTCTAGGAATTATTCGGGGGCAGTTCTATGGCCTGTGTTACACAGAAAATTATATTAGATGATCACAGTGATCCCTTCTGACCTTGGAATTAATGAAGCATTTGTGCACAATTTTCTTTGTGGTTTGGCCTAATGGCTACAGCAATAAATCTGGACTTAGGAAACCTAGATTCTATTTCTGGCTCTCCCACTAGTGTCTTGGGTGACCTTGGACAGGTCATTTTACCTCCCTATGTCTCAGTTTCCTTGTCTCTGAAATGGACATAAAATCATTATGCCTGTCATTATGACTATAGTTTGAGTGCTACCAGGGGCGGATATAGGACAGGGCGAACGGGGCAGCCGCCCCGGGCCCCATGCTTCAGAAAGCCCTGCGTATGCGCCGTGGCGCCGCTGCGCATGCGCATGGCATCACTGCACATGCGCCGTGGCAAAGGGGGGCCCCATGGAATTATGCTGCCCGGGGCCCCGCAAAACGGTCATCTGCCCCTGAGTGCTACTGATTTTAAAAAGTACTCTATCAGAACTAGTTATATTATTGTTAATTCTTCACATATCCTACTTATAAGATAAAGTCCTGTGCTGCTGTTCAGACTGTGTATATGTATAAAACAATCAGACACATTTGATAGTCTCCCTCTCCTCCATCTATTGTATATTGCTTGTTGTATTAGATTGTAAGTTCTTTGGTGCTGTGACCATTCTACCACCATATTTGTATAAGATCTGGCTTGATGGGGTCCCCTATCCTGATCAGGATTTTGGGACACTGTCATCATATAAATATCAAATAAGACTAACACAGTGGAGATATTCAAAGAAAGGAGTGCCATCATCTGAACTGAAGGTGGGATGTATGAATCACCTCCTGTACTCTGGATACAGTGGAAGGGAGGCAGATGGGGACTAGTAAACACAGAGAGAACAGCTTCATGATTCAGAATGTCCAAGGTAAATATTTTACAATAATAAAAGTGATATAACCATAAAGAATAGAAATAAATGTGTCTCTAGATCTGAGAGCCATACCAAACAACATATTAGTATTGCAAATGTTCATCTTTCACAACAAAAGTTATTTCTATTATGTGGGGAAAGAACAAAAGAAAAAAAGATGCATGATTTTCTATTAGACTAACAGTAAATAAACTCAATACTAAGGCCAGGTTTATACTATAAACTTACATTGATATAGCTATTACTCAGCGGTGTGAAAAAGCCACACCTCAGAGTGACAATGTTACACCAGCTGAACTCCTGTGATGGAAAACACTGTGTCAAAGGGGGGGAGGTTCTCCTGTTTACCCACTTTTGTAAAGGTTAATTAACTATGCCAACAGGAGAAGCTTTCCCATTGGCAAAGTAGCATTTTCGCTAAAGTGCTACAGCGGTACTATTGCAACTTTTTAAGCGTAGTCCTGCTCGATGAGTGAAAGATGCGTGTGTCAGAATTTATGTCTATCAGCTGTGTCAGTTGACTTAAATAACTTTGATTTGCAGAGTTATCATCTCTACTCCATTTCATTCCTATTGCATATCAATAAAGAATATGTCTATACAGCAACATTATTTCAAAATAACTTAGTCCGCATCTACATACGAGGCAATTATTTCGAAATAATGTTGAAATACTGTCCAACTGGAGGACATCTTATTCTAACTCCGGTAACCCTCATTGTATAAGGAGTAAGGGAAGTCAGAGGAAGAGTGCTTAATTTCAAAATAAGTGCTATGTAAATGCTCCCAATTTCAAAATAAGCTATTTTGAATTAAGCTACACAATTGACATAGCTCAATTTGCATAGCTTATTTTGAGATAAGCCCTTCTGTGTAGACACCCCCAAAGAGTTAGGGCCAAATGAGGCATGCTTTTCATAATCACACCCAAAATCAGTGGAAGTAAAAATGTCATAAGTATAGCATAGGAAAATTAACACAAGTATGAAAATAGCCAAAGCAACATGGGCAGGCCAAGTGTACAGAGCTAATTCTAAACAAGAGGACAAAAATATAAACCATGGCAATCAAAGAATTCAGTAAGTGTGAGCACACAGAGAGAAAAGTGTGAACTGTCATAAAATTACACTGGATCTGTCCTTAGTGAGAAAAGTCATCAGATCATAAACACTAAACAACACATCTACAGAATGTGCAATTTTCTAGCTGAAGAGTTTGTGCCACTTACATTTTACACTAGAAATTGAGAGGAAAATATAGAACATGTTTTATAAGAAGTATTGTTCATAGCATTTCATGATTTAGGGCCACATTTTGCCTTGGGCACCTGCCTGTGGCTCCTACTGAAGTTAGCGGAAACCATGCATGGTCATGAAAGAACAGGATGTGCTTAAGAGATGTGGCTGCAGGAGGGAACAGTTTATGAACAGTTGGGTTAGAATTATTATTATTTGTTTCTCTTCATATCAGCTAACATTTTCACATTCACCAAGTGATTTAGGTACCTGGTCTGGCTGCACAAAAGGAGTGAGGTGCCTAAGTCTCTGTTTTGATCACTTATGTTTCAGTTCTAGGGCAATGTCAGACACAAAACTCTTTCTAAGGCCTGTATGCCACTCAACTCCCTCAGCATGGCAGTTGTTGCCGTAGAAGGTCCCTTAAGCACCTGTTTCACATGCCCAATGCTACTTCCATCTAGGCCTCTGGATGCCTATCTCCTGCCTAAGCAAGAAGTTCACAAACCTAAGGAAGACAGGTGCTCAGTCACATAAGTTGCATTTGGGGCTTGATCCCATTGGCCTCTCAGAAATTTTGGTAAACTCCAGATCCAGTCTCCCCCTTTCTGGGCATGTCTAAACTACATCCCTCTTTCAAAAAGCGGGATGTAAATTAGGTAGATCGAAAGTGCAAATGAAGCAGGGATTTAAATATCCCGCACTTCATTTGCATAATTGCACCACAGCGTTCTTTCGAAAAAGGGCTTTTCGAAAGTGAAAGCGCCGTCTAGATGCAGTTCTTTCGAAAAAAAAACCCTTTTTCGAAAGAACCACATCTAGATAGTGCTTTCACTTGCACTTTCGATCTGCCTAATTTACATCCCTCCTTTCAAAAGAGGGATGTAGTTTAGACATAGCCTTTGAGTGGGAGAAGGAATTTGACTGGGATCGGTCACCACTCAGATCCATGCTCTAATCGCTGGGCTATAGAATAGGCTGGTGTGAGACTCCCTCAGTCTCTCCTGTTGAAGCTATTGCATTCTGAATAAATAATTAAAGAGTCATTGGAGCAGGGGGAATCTCCCATATCCTGGGTGAGTGCGCTAATCACCAGACTATAAAGTCACTCTCTACTTATGTTCCTTTTGTGTGCCCAGATCTTAGGAACTAAGTCATATTGAAAGACTAAGCTCCTAAGACTTTTATGAACATGGCACTTAAGTCCCCTTATATTTTAGTGCCCTGAGATGTTAGAGAACTTTATTTTTAAATAATAGATTTAAATTTGATCATATATTATTCTTAGGCTTCTTTGTCCTTTTGATTCAGAGCTGTGTTAGGAATTCATACAAATATTTCATTTCAGGTAGGAAACACCTCTTTTGGGTAAAAAAATAAAAATAAAAAAAATAGTAAAAGCCTTAGAACTTTCAGAAAGTGGAAGGGAGAGGGATGTTTTAACTTAACATTTGGAGATTTCAGATATGACAGAGGGCTAAAGAAACATTACTCAATACCATTTTAAAAAATCAGGTATTGACCAAATAAGAAATCACTGCAAGTTTTCACACAGGCCCATTACTGCTCATTCCATTTATCAACATAGAAACAGCCACCTTAATGCATGGGGGGGCGGGCCAAAAATGAACACTGAATTTCATAGGATAAAAAATCCGATCATTGTTCTTTAGTCTGTTTAGATTCATGCTCCTGATGCTGCTGCAGCTTCAGCATTCTCTGGCTCCCCCAGACAGTATCAGGTTATCAGTTGATATGTCAAGGGGCACACTCCAAAGCTCCGTATGCCATAATGAGGAAAATCTATTCCAGTCTCCAAAAGTCAAAGCCACTGCGGCAGAAGGTCACCAAGTAATAACAACAGCAACTTTATGGCACTGGAGTTTGTAAGGAAAAATCCTTCTCAAAAGTACATGGATGTAAACCAGTAACTTCTGTTCCAGCAACACCTGTAGAGAATGTAAGAGGACCAACGGAAATTACATTCACTGATGAGTGGGACTGGGTCTTTCTGATAGCTACAATATATTAATTTAAGAAAAATGTCACAGGAAACTGAGAAGAAACACATTAGAGCACTTGGGGGGTAGTGGAGGGAAGGTCACAAGGGCATGCTGGCAATCCAGCTGTCAATGCTGGTGGAGATTCTGTTCTCTGGGCTGCACTTGGCCACCACTCTCATGACTGAGTATAACTATGCAGAGTTCATCTTACAGAATTCTGGTTACAAGTAAGTAACCTTCATTTGCTTGTGTCATTTAAATGGGGATGTTTCTAGTGGGGTGGAGGGGGGGGGGGAATCTGCTGGGATTGGTCCAATGCTATTCAGCATTGTCCACAATGTAAATATAACAGAACTGATGATAAAATGTGCACATGGCACAAAGATTTGTGGGGTGATAAATAATGATGGGGACAAGTCGGTCATACAGATCTATCTGAATCAGACAGATATTTACATATCTCAGGAAATGAATGTCACCCCTGAAAAATGGAAGGCTGTGTCCTGAAAAGCACTGACCCTGGAAAGCACTGACTCTGAAAAGGATGTAGGGACAAGGGCACCATTTTGAGAATGCAGTGGGAGGCTACAGCTACACATATTGGAATACCACTTGCTCTTTTTCCCCTTCTGCTTATGATCAGGGAGCAAGGGGAGAGTCCACAGCTTGAATCACTTACACCTCTGCCTCCTCCCCTCACCAGCCAGGAGTGAGAGAAATGCATGTAAGCTATGTACTTTCCTTTAACTTGCTGATAGAGGAAGGGAAAGAAGAGCAAGCAGCATCCTGGTATGTGCAGCTGTCTCTCCCCTCCCCCCCCCAGCCCTCTCATGGCCCTCCCAAAATGGTGTCCTTGTTTAGGGATCATAGTGGACAAGCAATTTGACGTGAGTTTTCTGTGTGATGCAGTAGCAAAAAGGGCTAGTTTGATCCCATGGCACATAAACAGAAGTACTGAATAGGAGCAGCAAGGTGATTTCACCTCTTAATAGAACATTGGTGAGACTAAGGGTACATGTAGACTACATGCCTCTGGTGACATAGGTATGTAGATTAGACTACCTGGCACAGGAAAATGATCGCCGCTTCATTTAAATTTAAATGGCTGCCGTGCTGAGCCGATCAGCTGTTTGTCAGCTCAGCGCGGTAGTCTGGATGCTCCCCGGTCGACATCAAAGGCATCTGTCAACCTCCCAGGTATGCTTCATCCCAGGAGGCATACCTGGGAGGTCGATTATTTAAATCTCTGCTTCATTTTCCTATGCCGGGTAGTCTAATCTACATGCCTCTGTTGCCAAACTCTGTTGCCAGCCTCATGAGACTAGAATATTGTATCCAGTTCTGGTATCCATATTTCAAAGAAGATGTTGAAAAACTGAAAGAGGTGCAGAAAAGAGCCACAAAAATGATTTGAGGGCTGGAGAACAAGCCTTACAGTGAAAGACCTAAAGAGCTCAATCTGTTTATCTTATCGGTAAAGAAGACTAAGAGCTGACTTCACAGAGGCAAACTAATGACTACTTCAGTCTAGTGCAGAAAGGCATAATGAGAACCAACGCGTCAATGGTGAAGCCAGAAACATTCAAATTAGAAATCAGGCATAAATTTTTAACTATGAGGTAATTAGCCACTGGGACAAATTACCCAGGGAAATTACGGAATCTTCTTCTCATACCTTCATGGCAAGACTGGATCTCTTTCTGTAATACAGGCAGTCCCTGGGTTACGTACAAGATAGGGACTGTAGGTTTGTTCTTAAGTTGAATCTGTATGTAAGTCGGAACTGGCGTCCAGATTCAGCCGCTGCTGAAACCGATCAGTTTCAACAGTGGCTGAATCTGGACGCCAGTTCTGACTTACATACAGATTCAACTTAAGAACCCCAGGCATCCCCAAGTCAGCTGCTGCTGAAACTGATCAGCGGCTGATTCCAGGAAGCCAGGGGCAGGGTCTTCCTGTAGTCAGCCACTGGTCAGTTTCAGCAACAGCTGACTTGGGGACGCCTGGGGCAGAGCAGCTGGGGTGCTGCCGGGTTGGTCCAGTAGCGCCCAGAGCGGCGCTACGGGACCAACCGGCAGCCCCCCAGCTGCTGTACCACAGGCGTCCGGAGCAAAGCCACGGAGCACGGGGGCAGCGGGACAGCCCAGACGCGCTGTGGCTGTCCTGCTGCCCGCGTGCTCCGCGGCTTTGCTGTACTTTGCTCCCCGTCCCCCTGGTCTGCAGACCAGGGGGACGGGGAGCAAAGCGACAGAACACGCGGGCGGCAGGCAGCCCAGACGCGTCTGGGCTGTCCGCTGCCCGCGTGCTCCACGGCTTTGCTCTGCTTTGCTCCCCGTCCCCCTGGTCTGCAGAGCGTCTGGGGAGCAAAGCTTTGCTCTGCTTTGCTACCAGTCCCCCTGGTCTGCAGAGCGTCTGGGGAGCGTCAGGGGAGCAAAGCGGCAGAACACGCGGGCAGCGGGCAGCCCAGACGCGTCTGGGCTGCCCGCTGCCCACATGTTCCGCCACTTTGCTTCCTCTCCCTGGTCTGCTGGAGACCAGGGAGAGGACCCCATTCGTAACTACGGATCCGACATAAGTCGGATCCGCGTTACTCGGGGACTGCCTGTATATGCTATAACCAAACACAAATTATTGGGCTCAAGAAAGAAATAATTGAGTGAAATGTAATAAGTCTGTGATATACAGGAGGTCAGACTAGATGATCTCATGGCCCTTTCTTCATTGAATACTTACGAATCTGGGAATGTTGAAGGCAATCATTTTGGAAACATAAACTGGAGAATGGGGCTTACAAAGAGTACTCCTGTAATGATACTCAGAGTTTGGATTATCTGCTACTACTAAAATTAAGCATTCATCTTTTCTCAGTGGGGAATACAGAATTTGACACACCAGAATAGCCCGTTAGTTCTTCGAGTCCTATATCCTCTGTCTGGTAATGGTCAATACTTGCTGCTTTAGAGAAGATGAAATCCCTCTAATGCATCTGACCAATTTTGTAGTGCTAATTATGTAGGGAGGGAAATATTCTTCCTTACCCACAATATGATCAGTTTATGCCCTGGGATGAGATGTGTCTTTTAGCATAAGCATACATAAAATATTATTTTTTGAAATCTTTTGTTTAATTCTGCTAATATACAGCCAAATGAACATATACATATCTTTCCAGCTGCACAATGGCCACATACTGCTTTCTTCTGTTTGGTTATGTGAAGGGGTGCACCAAGCACTTACTGCTTCCTGAAAGAAGCCCCAATATTTGTGGAATACCCTACCCTCAGAAGGTGTCCTACTGGAAATGAAGAGCAGCAAGTTCAGACCTCCATGGGTTGTCTAGAGAGGCCTCGCATCAACCGCGATGGGCAGAACCAGCATGAGTTGGTCTCTTGGCACTCAGAATAGGATCCTAGATTTTGAAACTCTGCAGAAGGCTATCAAGATCTCACAAGCAAATTTCATGTAATGCAGTAGCTAAGTCACTAAACAGAAGTCCCTATTCGCAGATGTTTCATGTCATAGCTGAGGGAAATGGCAGGCTGACTGTACCGCTCTTCTCCACCACAGCATTTCTGTAAAACAATTATATTCATTGGGAAAATAAGCTACATAGCCATCTGAAAAAATGCCGATATCTATAAAGCTATACAGATTGAACCTCTCTAGTCAGGCACTCTTGGCACTGACCTGTGCCAAACCAGAGAGTTTGCTGGACCATGAGAGGAGAATATTTTCTAGCAGCATCACCCTTAGAAGACATTTGGGGTAAATTAGAGCTAAATAATAGCACAGAACACTGGGATCCAGAGCTGGTGGCTATAAACAAATTTTATGGGACCATGGGAAACTTGGCCACAGGAATGAAAAGTAGACATCCAGCTAAGTAAAATCATGCCAGACCATGGATGTCGCTGGACCAGAGAATGCCAGACTAGAGAGGTTCAACCTGTAGTAGATAGAGTAAATCTTTTTCTGTTGAAAAGATACAAGTTACACTATATACCCTTCCATGGATAATAACAAAGAAAAGCCAAACGACCAATATCATCTTTTAAAGCTCAAAGCAAAAGTAACACTATGTCAAAAGATTGAAATACAGTAAAACTCTGTTAATCCTACATAGAAATTGGATCACACAACCCAGCTACCTTAGGCCCCCATGACCAGTGTTGACCCCCTCAACTTCATTTGACCCCAGTTTCTTGAACATAACCTTTCCCGGAGCTCCAACTATGTGACTTTACAGTTCACCTCTTCAAGGACATGTGAAAGTGAACGCAAAGAGACATAGGAACTTTGTAAGCTTTACACACGCACGCACACACACACGCACACGCACACACAAACACACAAACAAAAAGTCACTCTTTGCTGGTACAAGAAACATGCAGAAAAAAAAAACATGTTATACATATTTTCCTCACCTTTCTTCAGCCTTCCTTAGACGTAGGTCAGAGCCCTTCAGGGTGGTCGGGGTCTACCCTCTTGCTCACAGCTTTCCCTCTGAATTATGGAGTTTCTCTTGCTTCTGTGCAGACAGTTTTCTTTAAGTTTGGCTGGTCCCTCAGTTAAAAAGGACTTCACTGCTCAGCAGTATGCGCTTCTTTTCCGTTCTGCTTCCCAAAGCATCCTCACTTTTGCTCTGGGAGTCCTTTGTGCTACTAAGGGTAGGTCTACACTAAAAGTTAAGTTGACTCAGCTACGTCACTTGTGGGTGTGAAAAATCTGCACTCCAAGCAATATAGTTAAGCTGACCTAACCCCCAACGTAGACAGTACTAGGTCAGTGGAAGAATTCATCCAGAAATCACATACGAGCATTACCTTCTTTGACACCACAATCAGCTTCAACAATGGAACACTACAGGCATTTATATTCAATAAATCCATGGATCACCACATCTACTTTCATAGATCCAGTAACCATCCCAAACACACCAAGGAATCTATTATTTACAGCAAGCATTTAAAAATGACAGAATATGTTCCAAGGAGAATGTCCAAAACATACATCTTAACACATTTAAAATTGGCTTCGCCAAACAAGGACACTCTACTGGAAAAGTAGATTGCATCATGGAATGGGCCATCCAAATACTCTGAAAGTACCTGCTTCCATATAGAAATAAAACCCCTTCTAATGTACCACTCAACCCTAGAATCCATTTGGGGTATCATAGAACTACCATAACCCATATTCGATAGGGACACCATCCTGAAATAAGTCATACCTGAATCTCTCCTTCCTGGCCTTCAAACATTTCCTCAGCTTCTCCAAGCTGATCATCAGACACAAGCTCCCTAGGACACATCAACCCACAGTTGCACCGGACCCTAACAGAGCAACATATCCGAAGCCTGTGCAGATGTGTCTCCACTGCTACAATGATCAACAACCCCCACAATGCACCTTTCAAGACTTATGGATCCTACACAAACTTATTACAACATTAGGTATACATAATCCAGTGCACTAAATAGCCCAGTAACAACTATATGGATGAAACCAGATAATCACTATGCTCTCAAATTAACTCATAATCGAGAATTATAAAGACAAAAATACCCTATGACCTGTGGGGTGAAGTGGTCACTCTGTATGAGCTATTTGGTCATCGACCTCAAAGGAAACCTGCACATCAGTTTCAAAATACAAAACTGGTAGTTTAAATTCATAACTCTGCTGGATGCTAAAAATCATGGACTGAACAGAGACATGGGATTTATCATTTATACAACAATCTGTAACTTGCGTATCTGCTTTTTTTGGGTCCTATTACTACAGAGATGTTAATGGGCTGCTTTACTTTGAATGGTCCCTTACAATATGGGTACGTCTAGACTACAGGCTTTTGTCGACAGAGGCTTTGTCGACAGTATGGCTTTGTCGACAGATACTGTCAACAAAGCCTCTGTTGACAAAGAGTGTCTAGACTACAGCCAGTACTGTCGACAAAGCAAGCCACTTTTTCAACAGAGAGTCTAGATGCTCTCTTTTGAAAAAGCAATTAAATGTCCACTCAGTGTGGATGCGCTATTTCGAAATAGCAAAATGCTATTTCAAAATGCATTTTGTTTGTAGATGCGTTATTTCAAAATAAGCTATTTCAAATGAACTATTTTGAAATTAGATATTTTGAAATAATGGTGTAGTGTAGACATACACTTGATAAGCATAAAATTAGGAATAATAGTAAGAGACTCTGTCAGTCAGATAAGCAGAACACTGGAGGCCCATTTCACGTTGTATAGAAAATTAAGGCTATCAATGTGGACAGATCAGAAATGAAAGCCTCTCTGTTGAGGAATTACTCGGGCCCCAGTCTAGATCCACCCAGAGTTGGTAGGTCAGAGTCACACTGATGTTAATGTGTGCAAGCATGGATCTAGCTGCCAGATCAAGGTCGCTTCAGATTTTACTCAGTTATTTTAAAAGACTCCAGGATTAAAGCAAAACCTTTCTATGGGAAGAGAACAGATCATGATAATAGAGAAGGTTCACACAAAATGTTTTAATTTGGAAATTAATAGCTGAGATTTCCTGCTCAATATTTCAAGCCGTTTATATCCCTGCTGTCTTTGAACATCTGAGCCAATTCCTCTAGTACTTTCAATGTAAAGCATGCACAACACTAATCTCAAAATATTATACAATGTTACTTGGATTATCCTAATAATTCATTTCCATCTCTGAAAGATAGGAATTAGATTGCTTTGATGAGAAATAATGGTTGAATATATTGAACTATACTAAAGATCTGCTAGTGAGTCTCAAATGAAATTACAACAATCTAAAATCATATAAAGAATGTATTGATCACCTGCAAATTAATTCAAATAGAGAATGATGGGTGCTGGTAGTGTGGGAATTAGGTTAATAGTTTGACGGATGTTGTTTGGCATTTTTGTAATAGGAGATGTTAGGTTACAGAAGTAGAATAGACCAATAGACTACCAGCTTAAAGATAAATATGTTTGCTACATAATTATTTTTCTTCAATGGGATGGTAAAATTATTTTAAAAGAGACTGCAGTGGTGTTCGGTTGTGCAAGACAGAGATAATTAAAAGACTGAAGAGCATGTGTTCCTTTTTCAATAGCCAGTTTGTTGATAAGGAAGAACACGAACCCTTTATTTTTAAAATAAATGGCAAAATGGAAGCATTTCATAGGATAATGGAATAAATTCATATTTCATCACAAGGAAAATAGAGGCTTACAAGAAAGAGGTATATATAATTACATAGGTGTTGATAGTAAATAATGTAGCAGTTCATGAGTTTATTTTTGTTAAATGTGTCTTTGTTGTTGACCATAGTTTGTTATTCTTATCTATAATTCTGTACCATTGGTTTTAAAATAATAAAACAAATTAAATCAAAATGTAGGCTTGATTTTGATGACCCAAATGGGGGGCACCAGACATTTTTAATATATCCAGTTACACATTAATTTTGGTTTGTCATAGGAAATCTGATTATATCTGTAATACTTACAAATTTCATGCAAACACACATTTTCTTTCTCTCACGTGTGCACATACACACACATAGAGTGATGTGAATATGCACCTCCACATATGATATACCCTTGGGCTACGTCTACACTGGCCTGTCTTTTGCAAGAACGTATGCAAATGAGGCACCACAATGAATATCATGGCACCTCATTTGGCTACTTAATGAGCCGCCATTTTTGCACAAGGGGCTTTTGCGCAAGAAGGCGCAGTCTTTACTGAAAATGTGTGGCAGAACGGCTCTTGCGCAAGAGGGGGTTTTTGCGCAAGAAGGAGCAGTGTAGACTGTTCCTTCTTGTGCAAAAGCCTCTTGCGCAAAAATGGTGGCTCATTAAGTATCCAAATGAGGTGCCGAAATGAATATCACGGTGCCTCATTTGCATGTGTTCTTGCAAAAGACTGGCCAGTGTAGATGTAACCTTATAGGTATGTCCAATACATTTAATCACACACATTATCAATTTACAGTATAGGGCTGATTCATGATGATGATTTTTACATAATCACAGGAAACTCTCGACAGAACTTGATAATAATCAAAGCTTTAAATATAATAGCACACAGGAATTGAATTGGCTCCAGAGAGGATAATTCCTCAAGTCAATATTTAAAAATTAGAGTTGTTGTGTGAAAAGTGCTAAATTGGAGAAATGACTGTTGCTGAAAGCTCACAATATAAGGTTGATTCAGAGACTCACCACACTGGCAGAATGAAGAGAACATTAACAGTGAAATAATCTGGGAGGAACCACTGAAAAGTGGATAGAGTCTGAGGGTATGTCTACACTGCAACTGTGTTCTTCCGCAAGAAAATCAAAAGAACAGAGGGTTTTCCCAACACTGGTAATCCTCACTCTACGAGGAAGAAGCCTTTTTCTGAAAGAGCTCTTTCAGAAAAAGATATGTGTGGATGGGGAAGAGGGAGTTCTTTTGAAAGAAGAGGAAAGAGGAAAAAGCGCAGGTGCCCTGGTAGCCACTCTGTCCATAGTAATCACAGCTGAAATGCGAGATAGCATCCATTCAGTGTGGACGCTATCTTTTGAAAAAGAAGATCACTTTTTCAATGCGCTGTTGTGGTGTGGATGCTCTTTTCTGGAAGAAATTTTTCTGGAAGATCCCTTCTGGAAAAGCTTCTTCCAAAAGAAGCCTGCAGTCTAGACATAGCCCGAGTCTTGGAATATGGCACTGTATGTTCTCTTTCCTGTTATGCTCCTAACTTGCTCTGTGATATTGGGTTAATCACTTAACTTCTTTGTGTATCAATTTACTCACAGTTTTACCCTTTATGTCAACTGCTTTGATGTCAATGGATAAAAATACGTTATGGAGTTATGACAAATTACAACATCTTATCTGCCCCTTGTTAACTGCTAAATCTCCACTCCTGCAAAGATTTACACACATGCTTAACTTTATATACTATAATGAATCCTAGTAAAGTTGAAGACTATTCACAGGGCACAATGGAATACACATCTAAGTCTTTGCAGTATTGGGGTCTAATGATTCATAATCAACTGCATCCTTTTTGAAGAGAGAATTGTGTTTGTTTTCCTTTACTACTAAATTTAAACTGTCAGCTGTCAGCAGCCTGCGTTCCACTGCCGGGAAGCAGAATAGCTCTCCCATGTCCTTCCCAAAGCATCAGAATAAAAAGAATGACTAGCAGCTTGTTCTCTAAATGAGTGCACAGATTATTAAAAACAATGCAAAAATGTAGGTGGAAATATTAAAAATACTCAGGCATACACATGTGTAGTTTAATAAGTGAAAGGCAAATGCCAACATACATACACTTATTTTTCTTGTTCTCTTTTGGCATTTTTGCAATCTCAGCAGGTATTAAGGCTGTTTTCTGTGTCTACATTTCAGGAAAAATGAGACCTTAAAGAGTGGCAGCATTTCAAAATATTTTCATGTATTTTTAGAGAGCATTAAGTGTAATAGAGATGTATTTGTAAATTATCAAAGAAATTAACTTTTGAAATAAATGTAGGAATTTGCAGTCTTTCAGCCATTTTCTAGCAATATCTATACTAACTTAAGATCTGGTAAATTCAATAAAAGCCAAATCCGGCCCTCAGGCACATGATCACAGCTGTCTTTGACCTCAACGGGAGCCATGCATATAAATCAAAAGGTAGATTTTAACCCTAAGGGCCTGATCCAAAGCCCACCGAGTCAATAAGCATCCTTTCAATTAACTTCAGTAGGCTTTGGATAAAGGCTTCAGAACTAGATAAAACAGGAACTTGAGAAGGTGCAGTTCGTTTCTCTAAACACAGCATTAGGAATGAGGGTCTCTTGAGCAATGCTGGCTCTGATGCTAATTCCTTACCTCTAAACTTGGGTGTATAGTTACTTACAGTGACTGGAGATTAGATTGAAAAGTATTATTCATCTTTAAAAAAAGGTTACAAGTAATACTATCCCTAGGTCGGCATCCTTCTGTCCATTTTTCTAACTCTACAACTGAATCATCTTTATTTATCAAACATTTCACTCTCAACTTTTGCTGAGTCCAGGATACAAAGAACAAAGAAAACCGACTGCACAGGAAAACTATAAAAATGAATATACACAAAGGGCTGTCAAATGCACAGAGCATAGACTGGGTTTAAAACACAGAACAATATTTTTCTTCTTATTGCTTTCAGCTATTTCAATCTTAGATTATAAATGTAACACTGGTAGGTACCTTTTCAGGCCAAACTTTGATATTTAAATTGGGTTGTGTCTTTAAATTTTCCACCTCAGCTCCCCTATATTTTAAATGGGGATAAAAACATGTCTTAGGAAAGTTGTCAGATTTTGTTATCAGTAACATGTTTTGAAACTCAAAAAGGCCATGAAAAGACTAAGGCAATTTTTTCACTCCTTTCCTGAGATTAAGAGAAGGGTGGAGAACCCTTTGGTGTGCTGGCTGCATGTGGTTCGTGAGGATTAGCGTTTTGTTTACCTGAGGTAAGGGGTAAGGGTGGGATGGTTCTGGGGTGGGGCTGCAGATGGGGCTTGGGGGGTATAGGAAGGAGCTCCAGGCTGAGACCAAGAGGTTTGGAGTATAGGAGCAGGCTCAGGGCAGGAGATTGTGGGTGGGAGTGTAGAGTCTGGCCAGGATTTAGGGTGCAGGAGGGGACTCAGATTTCAGGTATGAGATCTAGGAGAAAGATAAGGCGGTGGTAGGGGTTTGAGCTGGAGCAGGGGATTTGAGTTTTGGGCACTTACCTGGAGTAGCTCTGGTTCAGTGGTGATGGGAACAGGTGGTTCTGTTCTGTGCTGCCTTGCATTGATCGGCAGCCACCACTCCCCTGGCCATAACAGCTCTCTGCTGGGACCAGCAGAGCACATCTCTCTTCCAGCACATCTCTCTTCAGTAGTAAATAGGCCAATGGAGGGATGATAGGAGTTACTATAGAAAACTTTTCCTGGGTGTCTGGCTGGTGAGTCTTGCCCACATGCTCAGGGTTCAGCTGATCGCCATATTTGGGATTGGGAAGGAATTTTCCTCCAGGGTAGATTGACAGAGACCCTGGAGGTTTTTCGCCTTCCTCTGTAGCATGGAGCACAGATCACAGCTGGAGGATTCTCTGCATATTGGGGTCTTTAAACTATTTTAAGGCGTCAATATCTGAGATACAGATGAGAGGATTATTCCAGGAGTGGTGGGTGAGATTCTGTGGCCTGCATTGTGCAGGGGGTCAGACTAGATGGTCATAATGGTCCCTTCTGACCTTAAAGTCTATGAGTCTATGAGCCTCAGCAGGGAGTTGCTGCAGCTGGGTGAGAAGCACACTCCTCCAGCCCCACAACAGAGACCAGCAGCAGACAGGAAAGAGGGGACTGAGCAGCCCTGAGCCCTGGTGTGGGGCCTATTAGGCAGTGCAGCTTAGTGGGAAGCTGACACTCAAGTAAACAAACTGTCTGGTGGCCCACCAAGAGCTAGCCCTGATGAATGGTGCACGGCCTGCAGGCTGGAGTTTTCCCACCCTTGGATCTAATCTAATGCCCTGGCAAGATGCAGGATTTGTTGTGGCTAACTGATCCAAGACAGATGGCTATTCCAGCCTCCTTTTTGAAACCCTCTGGTGAAAGAGTTTCCATAATCTCCCTAGTCAGCCTGTACAGTTGTCCTATTATTAGTACAATTAGGAGGTTTTTCATGAGATTTAATCTAAATATACCATATGGTACGTAGAAACCATTACTTCTTGTGCTGCCCGCTGGAAAGAGAGAATTACTTTTCTCCATCTTTTTTATGGCAGCTTCTGAACTATTTGAAACCCATTATCATGTCTCTTGAATGGACACCATACTCTGGCTAACACACCACCAGGGCAGAGTAGAATGGTACTGTCACCTCCTGTGACTTGCATACTATGCCTCTGTTAATGCTACCTAAAATTCCATTTGCTTTTTTTTTTTTTTTTTTTTTTTACGACAGCATCACATTCCTTCCCCATGTTGTGGTTGTGATCCACCACAACTCCAGATCCTTCTCGCCTGTGCAGCTGCCAAGCCACTCAACCCCCATTTTGTAAACTTTCAGTTACTTCCTCCACAACTCCTCCCTCTAGGTTAACTTTCCAGCCTTGACCTCCACTCCCCACTTCATCCCTCATGACTAAATTCTTCAAACTACAGCTTATCTTATTAATACTAAGTAATAATAATACTATAAATAAATAAATAATCAGAAAGGTACATATGGAACAAAGTCCATCACATGATCTTTACCCTAACTGCTATGCTTTCATGCTATGCTCCCTTATCAGTTTGCCATCCATTGTTGTGCTGTCTCATTTAGGCCTTATCTTGCCAAGGGATCCATTCAAGTGGGTAGACACTTATGCCTATGTGAAAACCCACTAGTGTCAATAGGTCTTCTTGTGGCTCCTCCCCTTGGATGCCTTTGCAGGATCAATCAAGAGGTAAACATGATTGTAAGTGACGTGGAACAGGAAACTGTCTTTAATTGTTTGGGGGCTTTTCTGCAGGAGATTATTTGTCTTCAGCACCATATACATCTCTGTTAAACTTAATGCCCTCTCAGACCACTTAAATAATTTTACAATAATTTCCTCTTGAGTTGAAAATTGAGGTTCTATGAGGTTTTTCCTCTGATAAACAAGCACAGAAAACATAAGAACGGCCATACTGGGTCAGAGCAAAGGTCCATGTAGCCCAGTATCCTGTCTGCTGACAGTGGCCAGCACCAGGTGCCCCGGAGCCATCCCCTGTGGCCCAATCCTAACAAGGTGGGTACAATTTATCAGACCAACTTCTGATGGTGAGAGAGACAAGCTTTCAAGCCACACAGAGATACTTCCTAAACTTTCAGTTTTTATATCTAATGTTTACATCTCATTTTTACTTAACTTATGTAAAATGTTTGTGTGAAATAGGTTGAAATACTTTCACACCAGCTTTACTTATTTACTAAAATATTATCATTTAAAAGAGAGTTTTTGCTCCCACTGAAGATTAGCCATTACTTTTTCTGAAACAGATTTGGCAAGTAATGATTTCATCTCCTGCTGAAAAGCACTGAAACAATTAGGCATATGAAGCCACTTCCCAAAGTCCTTATTCAAGCCTTAGTGCAGGAATACATTTTGTATTAGGGGGAATTTTGTCTAGCAGGGGAAAGGAAGGTTATCAGGATTGGAGCTATGTAAATTGTAGTTCAAAACCCACCCATCCCCAAGCTCATGCCACTCTGACTGCTGTTACTGAGTAAAGCTTTTTCTATGCCACAGTTAGCATGTTTCTCTGTACTTTTCACACACTGTGACACTTTGCAGTGAATATCTTCTTTTAGAGGCCTGAGAGTCTTATCTGTGTGATGCGGTTAAAGTGCTCAAAAATAACTAGCTTGAAAAACATGTGGAAAAACTACCCAAAACCCCCTCAGATGTTAAGGTTCTGTAAATAAAAAGCCTGTATATTTGACACAAGGAACTAATTCAATTTATCTCTCAATGAGATTGTTTACTGTCAGATTCCAATCAACAAAACAATCGATAAACCTATATGTCAATGAATAGAAAAGTAACCACTACCATTTTCCTTGTTTAACGCTAGAGATGGGACAAATTTCCTGTGGGGATGAAGGGGTTAAAGGTCATTGTGGTAGAAGCAGCAATCACATAAGTGTGTAAGCTAGTCAGAAAATGGGTATAATTGGGTTGAAGTGCCAAAGCAGTGTCACTTGTAGTGATTTGGCAATGAGTTCCAACGTGGTGTGTAAATTGAATGTCACAGTGATTTAGTATTCTGTGTGGATCAAATTCAATCCCTCCCATCATTTGTTTAACTCACATTGATGTCAATGAGACTGTCTTCTACTTACTTCAGGTCAGAATTTACCCACCAAAAATATGATGATAGGTGTGACATAGCAAAGTAGAAGATCTGCATTATCTTATATCCTCCCATTTGTTGCTTCTTTAATTACACCTTTCCTTTAATCCACCGAGCCACAGGTGACTCCTGGTGCCACTTGGGAGGTTTCCCCCCTTGCCTCCCCTGTGCTCCTGCAAAAATTGCCAGGCAACGTTGTGAAGATCAAAACTACAACTGGGTCCAAGACAGAAATAAATAAATTCATGGAGGACATCAGTGGCTATTACCCAAGATGGTCAGAGATGCAACTTCATGCTTTGGGAGTCCCTATCCCTCTGACTTCCAGATGCTGGGACTGAACTGGATGTAATAGCTCTTTGCCAGGACTTTGAAGCTGAGCCCTATGGTTTCAAATTATTTTTAATTCTAATCTCCGCCCCAGGCTGCCATTTATAATATTTCAATTGGGTGGCTGAAAAGTTCTTCCATTTCCCACAATGTATGCCATCTCAATGACTGTGTAATATATACTCCCCCCATCTACAAAACAAAATTAATAGTCCAATTGTAGCTTTGTGTTAGAGACTGGGTCATACCAAAATCCTGGATTATCACAACACTCCCAATTTTTGGATCTGAATCTACACTTCACAATTTAGCACCATCTGCGTTATTAAATTCTGAAACTGACATGAGCGCCTCATGGTGAACAAAATACTCATAGAGATGGTTATCCTTGTATTTGGTGGTCTCTCAATTAGTCAAGCAAGCTCAGCCAATTCTTTAGTTCTAGGGGCTATATTTTCAATTGGATGCATATTGAAAACTCTGAGCAGAAAGAAACTGCTATTAACATTCATGGGATGCTTTGCAGCCAATGTTTCTGAAAATTCATCAGTTAGTCTCTGTGCATTTATTTTATTTTATTTTACTTGATTCTTTGCTCATGACTCACTAGTGGATTATTCCAGTTTTTGGACTATGTAATTCTACTGATATCATTAGAGTCAAACTGGCACAAAACTGGAGAAACACAATGGAGAATCAGGCCCCTAATCTTCTAGTTCACAGCTGGAAAATTTTAAAAAAGATTAATTTTTCTTTCTTTCAGATATTTTATCAAAAGAATTACATTTGCCGCAGACTAGAATAGCTAACAAGGGACTGTTAGCCTGAGTAGCATCCATTCTTTTAAAGGAAAGCATTCAGTCTCCTGCAAATGAAATGTCACATTATTTTTAGATGAGGCTTTTTGCCAACAGTATCTAGAACAAGTAGATCAACACACGCTCTGATTATATTTAGCATAACAACCTTATTTAAAAATGTAAATGGTTATAGTTCTTCTTTAATGTCACTTGCAATAAGTCTACAGTGCGCCAATTCCCCAAGTAAGGGTGCATTATTTAGTTCATAAATTTAAAAAGCCTTTTAAAAATGTTTACCGTTTACAAATAATGGTAAGCAGAAAATCAGTGTATGTCTTAAAAACATTAATATTTTGCCAGTTTGGGTAGAAAGGTGTATTTTTATTGAGACTTCTTAAAAATGTCTCATAAATATTTCTGCTCTTTTATATGTGTCATTATCCTCCTCTGTAAAGAATTCACACCAGCCACCTAAGACCAACCATTGTTACATATTAGAATTTGTGCAATGTGAGTAGGTGATAAAGTCAATGAATTAAATGGAAAGACAATTTCATTGCAAAGGGGAACATAAATGCACTGATCCCTCAGTGCTTAGTGCAGGGGGAGACACCTAGGGACATCCACGATGGTGAGATAGCTCTCAGAGTGAAGTCCTGCCACCTTATTTCTTTCCGTAAAGCCTTTAGAACCATGATGTTCAACACGTTCACTACTAGCCACATATGGCTGTTTGACCAGTTGAGTGTGGCTTGTTGGCTAGATCAATGTGGCTATTTGCCTGGTTGAGTGTGACTAGTTTGCTTCATAACTGGTTGGACACCACAGCTTTAGAAGGTTCTGGAAGAACAGATCACTGATCAATACAAATTACTTCCGAGGCTGAAAAGTGCCCTACTAGATTGCTTTGTGTGACTGCTCTCTATTTTGTTGAGTTTTTCAGCTAAGGAGCATTGCTATAATAAGCAGCATTCAATACATACATTTAAGCACACATAGTCCTGGCATGCTAGGTTCTTGCAAATTCCCATTTCGAAGTGAGGACCCCTCAATGAGGCTCAATCATTTTTTAAGGTCATATTCCATCTCATCACTGATAAGCTTCCAATATTGACTTCTCCCTTACAGGAATAGGGCTTCTTGGCCAGAAATTATATTACCAGTGCTTGGGTTCAATAGGGGAGCACTTACCCTACTCCAAGGCTCACAACCCTATGATCAGTTTGCAAAGTCAACGTCCCAGATTTGCTCTCTATGCCTCTTTACACACAGAATTCCAACAAGAGACATAACTTCATAACAGACATCAACAGCTATGCAGAGGAAGAAAGGCAAGAGTATTAATGGAAAACTGACCAGTGATCCAGATGGCTCATCAAGACTCATCAGTCTAAAGATGGACAAGCAAATAGGAGACCAAATAGCAGTTGCAACTATGAAAAGGCTAGGGATTCAGACAGAGGCTGCATTTTTACAGGCTTGCCAACTCTCCTAATTCTATCGCCAGGCTTTTGATTTTTAATGAATTTCTTAAAGCTCTATCTTCCAGAAAGGAGACTGCTTAAGAAAGTCAGCTCTCCTTTTTATTAAAAGGAAGCTTCTACTCCTGATGGTTGTGGAGAAAAATTGAAAACATGAAACAAAAGTACTTTAAGGGCACAGAAGGTAGAAGGCAAATAAACAGAATCCAAACTCTATTTAAAAATAAATACTTCTTGTGGTTTTGAAGACAATCTCATGCTTTTGGGGAATCTGACATGATTTTTGAATGCTATACATTGGCAGTACTGAATCTATGCAGACTTCTAGGCTACGTCTAGACTACAGGCTTCTTTTGGAACAAACTTTTTTTGGAAGAGATCGTCCAAAAAAAATTCTTCCGAAAGAGAGCATCCACACTGCAAAAGTGCATCAAAAAAGCAATCTGCTTTTTTGAAAGAGTGCATCCTGAGTGAATGGATGCTATCTCGCATTTCAGCTGTGATTACTATGGATGGAGTGGCCACCAGGGTACCTGTGCTTTTTCCTCTTTCCTCTTCTTCCGAAAGAACTCCCTCTTCCCCATCCACATATGCCTTTTTGTGAAAGAGCTCTTTCTCAAAAAAGCTTCTTCCTTGTAGAGTGAGGATTACCAATGCCAGAACAACCTCTCCGTTCTTTCGATTTTCTTGGGAAAGAACACAATTGCAGTGTGAACGTTCCTCAAGTTTTGTCAGAAAAAATGGCTGTTTTTCCAACAAAACTCTGTAGTGTAGACATACCCTTACTTGGAATACAGTATAATTCAAACCACTACTGAAATCCAGATCAGTTGAATAGGACAATCCTTCAGATGTTCCTGCCCACTGTTCCCTGTCATCTGATCTGCCTTTTTGTTCCCCATCCTCCCCCTGAGGAAAGAATTTACCTCACAAGGAAATAAACATATTAGACAAAAAATGCGTAAAATGAAACATCTGACTTTCAAAGGTATCCTGGGACAGAATGAGATGCAGCAGCAATACAAACACCCCATTACAAAAATCACTCAACAGATACATAGTAATGACATGAGTCAGTGGGAAAACACAGTATCATTTTCTCTTTTATTTTGACTAGTACACTATGAAACCACATTTAATGTGATAACAAGGGGAGAATGGGCAAACTTGTTTCTTTGAAAGCAACATTCTACCTGAAACTTGTCCCCAAACTTGAATCAGACCCAAAGGAAAGAGAGTTTTCTAAATTTCTTGGTTTTGAATTTGAAAAAGTTTATTAGCTTTCCTGCTCCCATTATTTTTGTATTTTTGGGCATCTCTGTGCTTCTGAGTTCCAGCAGACTATAACAAAACACACTGGAAATGCCATGAGTATGTTTAATCTGAATATGCCAGGTAACCCTGAACCATTTGAGGTTGATCCATCACTAGTACAGAGAAGATATTTTGGGTGTAACAAAATACTGAACAATTTCAAGAGCAAACTAATGACATTCAGTTCAAATGTAGATAATCAATAAGCAAAGTGATCAGTTTTGAACAGAGATGGTGCTACTCTTTGGGAGCCCTAAGCAGGCTTTGCCTTTGCCTGCCCCAACACATACTAACAAGTGAAGAGGGAATCCCCTGGAGCTGCTCACAGGGCTCTAAGCAATTGCTTAGCCTACCTATGCCTAGCTCTGACTCTGAATGTTTGCATCTTTAAAAAAGACTGACAAATGCCTTCAACCAATCCACAAAAATTGGGTGTAAAAGTGTGTCATTGAGTTTCCGACATGACTCTTGGCTGAAAGCAGGAAGAGTGCTGCTTATCCCCAGTGCAAGATGTAGCCAGGGAAAGCTGCTTATTTTCACATTTCATAACTAGAAATGCTTTTACTTCATGCAGTTTAAAAAACTCAGAAGCCTCTAGAGGGATTGCTTACCTCTGGAATGAATCTGTGCCAAGAAAAATCGGAGGGGGACATTCTGCACAAAATAAAAAGTGAGACACCCCCCTTCATTTTACAAGGCTTCTTCCTGATGCTGTTCTGCTTCTATTATTATAATGCCTTTGTGATACTGGTTGGAACCGCTGTGAGGTAATTATATGTAGTTATATAAAACAGGCTAATGCTAGCCAAGCAAATTGCCTAAAACAAGGGGATGTATTCCTTGTTAAATGTTTTGTCATGATGACCATGCCCTTTATTTATCTCTAACACAACATGCTTATTCTGCCCCTATCTACTGTATTCACCCTGCAAATTTATGAGGCTCTATTAATCTTCTGCCCTGCTGACTCTCTCTGTTGCAAAGTGTCAGCAGACTTTTGTACCTTGCTAATGTACAAAGGGCTTCCTATGAGTAATATCAGCATTTTGCCTTTTAATTGCACATATAATTTTTAGGTCTTACAGCTAATAAGGGAATTGAGACCACAGTTCATCATTGTCTCGAATGGTACTCCAGGGGTGTGGGGACCGTAGAAGCTCAGAGAAGAATATCGCTGTCCTGGTTCCAAGCAATAGTTTCTCTCATTATAGCTGCCCCATTCACACCACTATAGTTAAAGATCTGTCAGTGTTTCCATTATAAACCCAGCTTTTTTTTTTTTATAACTCAGTTGTAAAAATTTACTCTGGCATTAAAACTTAGTATACTTGGTCTCAGCCTAGGATATTTCTATTATTATTATTATCATTAGGTTATTATTATTATAATTACACACTTCAATCAAAATTGGTTTTACTATTTTAAGGCTGTGTAGCTTGTAGTAGAACAAATGTTTTGCAATCAACTTGAAAACAGGCAGTTCTGAAATAGCAAGTTTGTTGGTTTGTTTCCTCCTTTGCCTTTAAATATTATATATTATATAGATTAATATATATTCATAACATTATTTATAATTGAATAATGAGCATCTGACTTCACATTTGTTTTTCCCACAGACTTTTATTATGCCTTAAAATTTGCATTTTGGATAACTATCCCTATCACCCAAAAAAGAAATATAAAGAGTTAGCAGAATTCTTTACAGTACAATGTTGATATGAGAGAACAGCATGGAGCCCACATGCCGGTGGTTTGGCTTTGTACTGCATTTTGCAGTCAAATGTCTTACCCACAAAAAGACAGTGAAAATTTTTAAACAGATTAGGCTCTTGGAGAGCGGTCTGGGTGGGAGTTGCTTGTGAGCAGATGACTTAGTGCTGTCTTGTATAGAGTTCCTTGTGTGCATTATTGTTGCTCTGCACGACTCCACAGAAGAATCAGAGGTCCAATACAGTTATCTGATCCATGTGAAATATTACCAGATCTTAACATTGGATCAACTAGTTTAACAACTTCTGCAACCTTCAGGGAGGAAAACAGGAGGGTTTGCTCACAGAAGGAGCAGGAAATTTTGTTTAGATCTGAAGTTTGAAACATTTTCCCAAGATGCTGGGATTTGCCCACCAGCCTGATTGGAACAGAGGTCGTTTTCTACCCCTTAAAGTACAGATCTAAGGATGAATGGAGGGGAAAAGAGCATCAGTGCTTCCTTTGCTCTATTCTTCATGCTAGCACTGCTCCCTTAGGAGCCAGGCTGACATGTGGTCATGAGGGTGGCTGTAATTAACCCCCTCTTGACAGTGCTTTGTTGCCATGGCAGAGGAAGCTGTTGTTGGATCAGAAACCTGCCTGGACCTAAGATGATCATGTCACATAGATCATCTGTTCACAACTTTCCTCCCTCCCTTCCTCTTCTTTCTGTAGATCTCTAGCTCCCTGTAAAGCTTCCACAGTGTTCAAGAAAGATTATATATCAGTGCTCTGATCTCCATCCCCTGGTTTTGTGCAATTTTCACTACGGTGGATCTATTAGGCTTAACATGTCTGAAAGATGCTCACAGTCTGTATTCTTTTTAGAACTACCTGCCCCACATCACATTCTTCCATTCAGCATTTAAAAGACCCCTAGTATTATTTGGCAGGACAGTTTTGTGTGGGGTATCACTACAAAACAATCTTATAACAAAAGTAACAAAGAAAAAAGTATTTTTAAAGATCCATATTATGCAAAGTCAGTCAGGCATGTCTTGATTTATAGGGTTATGATTCCATCTCAGAGGTCCAATGACTGTACCAACCACTCAAGCTTTACTCTTGTGGTTTTCATGTCTCCAGACCCAGTCGCTGGAATTACAGCCCTGTAATTCAAAGCTGTCTCTTATTTATTCTATATGTTATTTATCCTCAATCAGTGATCATAAGCATTTTGAACCTGCAAAGTTAAATTTGGTAGCATCATCCTTTGGTGGGGAAAAAAAAGATTAGTGCGCTGTATGCTGCTTGTAAAAAGGTTGATAGCCAGCAAGAGACACAGCATAAAAGACATAACCAAATACCCAGATAGGATTGGAAAATTTAATATAGAACACTGATGGGAAATACAAATGTTTTAATTTAGTTTTCTAGGAAGAGTGCCCAAATACCTTCTCTGAATTTCCCATTATTTAATGTCTTTGCCATATATCTTATTACTATTATTTTTGTGCTAAATAGTTCTAAATATTTTTAATTGTACTGAGTACAAAATGAGTCCCCTATGTTTTCACTACAGTATGTTCACTCACTCTCAGAAGAGGGTTTTTCCAAATACATCCATTCATCTCAGAGTACTTTGAGCTTCTGAAATAAAATGTAAAATAAATAACCCCTCTAATTAAAAATAATAATGACTTCAAAACTTCTGGAGTTTATATTTCTTCAGTCTCTGAATTGTTTATTAAAAACCATTATTTTTCCTGCCCTGACAGGATGAACTATGCCTTCATTATTTCTGTCTTTCTGATTTCTCTTTTTACACTAGAAGTAAGTACTGCACACAGTAGGATTATCAAGTGCATTTAAAACAAAGCTAGATTATATTAATTAGTGTTGTATGTGCACTTGCAGCGGGTAATATAGTTCCTCTAATATAGTTCCTCCTCTGGCACTCAACTCATTAATTTCAGAATGTATGTTACTAAAACTCTCATCTTGGTTTTACTTAATTAAATTATTAAGATGAAACTTAATAAAATCAGAGGTTTTAAAATGTCATTCAAGACATTGCTACAATTAAGCGATCAAATATTCATAGTTTGTGGAAACTCAGCTAAGCAAGGCCACTCATTGTGTGATCACTTTTGCTCTGATTTTTTTTTTCAAAACTGGATTTTCTCTACTTAGATAACATGATTTGCAAAGATAGAAAAAGGAAATCAGCACATATCACTTTAAACTGATAGGTTAATTAAGGGTGTGTTTTTCAATCCATATACACATACTATAAAAATTAAATAATGTAGGCTAACAATAGACTTTAAATGACAGTGTTATTGTAGGATATTACTGTCTTCCAAATAGTCTGGCATAAGTATGAGTGACTGTCTATGTGTAGCTCTTCTAGAGCAACCTCAGGTCCGTGGGTTGGATGTGGCCCCTGGCTTGCCTGGATCCGGCCCCCGAGACTCAGGGCTCCCTCCAGCATTGGGGAGTCCGCGCTGCTGTCCACCTGCCACCCACCATGGGGCTGGAGCACACAAATATACTAGCCTGGACCCCTCTAGCCTCCTGGTGTGCAAGGAGGCTGAGGGGAGTACCTATCCCTCTCAGTTGGAGGCCACATCAGTGAGGGTTTAGGGGTTTATTTTTTGCTTCTCACTTGTGTGAGGCCCCTGACTGATTTTTCTGTGGGTCAGCGGCCCTCGTCCCTAAAAAGGTTCCCCACCCCTGTTCTGCTGCTACTTCACAGCTCTGGTACCAATGCTAGCTACAGTACAGCTAGCTTGGGTATGTTTATATAACTTTCAATCACAGTCTGTGATTGCAGTGTAGATGAACCAATTGGGTAGAATTCTACGTGGGCTTTTTATTGGAGAGGTGAGAAGGTTGTTACGCTGTGGTCTTTGCACTGAGTTCTAAAATGCAGTCAATTCTAAACAGAAAATCTATATTAAAAGATTATTAAGATTGCAATTCAAGAACTCAAAAATTAGGAAAGGAGGGAATTAACGTTCCTCTGCAGCCTTAATGCAGCCCTCTTGTGTCTGCACTAGGCTATAGTTTAATTACTACTTTTTCCACAGGACCCTGCCTCATTCAGAGCACAGAATGGATGAGGACTCACTCAATGAGCAGCTACTTAATAGTTTGTTTTAGCCCTACTGTTCAAGGGGAGGCCTTGGGCCTTTTTTACTGCACAAATTCCAGCCTGACTTGGAAGACAAAGGGTATGTCTATACTGCAGCTAGACACCTGCAGCTGGCCTGTGCCAGCTGACTTGGGCTTACAGGACTCGGGCTAGGGGGCTGTTTAACTGTGGCATAGTCTTTAGGCTTTTAGTCCCGAACTCTGGGACCCTCCCCACTTTGCAGTCCCTTAGTTCAAGCTGCTTAGCCCAAGTCATCTAGAAGGGGCCAGCCACAGGGTTTTAATTGCAATGTAGGTATATTCAGAATTGTTAATTCTGTCAAGGGGTATTTCTGTGGTGCTCATCACTATAATGTCTCAATACTTCACAAATGTGATGTAAGTTATTTTCAGAATTACCCTTAGGAGGTAAAAGTGGATGGGGAAATGAGGCAGAGAGTTTAAGTTCAAAAGTATCCACTAATTTTGAGTGCCCAATTTGAGATGTATGGGACCGGAGCCATCTTGTCCATTAGACGGTTCAGGGAGGCCACCCCAACCCCACACTTTGTGGGGCTCCGCAGAGGCTGCCTCAACCATCCCATGGATGGGTCCCAGGCAAGCCCAGGGGATTACCTGGGGTCCTGGTGCAGAGTAGTAGCAAGGGTTGGGCCCCCCACTGCACTCACCATGGTGGCAGGAGCCAGAGACACTGCCCCAATGCCCTCTCCCAGCCTGCTGCACTCGGTTTCACTGAGGCAGTGGGGAGCAGAGTGCCCTGGCTCCAGGGGGCACCACTTCCTGTCACTGAGGAGAAATGGAGTGCAGTGGGCTGGGAGAGGGTGGTGGGGAGGAGCGGAACATGCTGCCAGCCCACTCCAGGTCCAATCACCATAGTGAGTGTGGGGGTGACCCCTGCTGCCACCCATGCTCGGCCCCCTGTAATTCTCGGGTTCTCATTTCTCAGGAAGGGGTGGGAGTTGGGAGGGGAGGAGTGGGGGAGGTTCAGAGCAGGGGCAGAGCTTGGAGAAGGAGTGGAGCAGAGGTGTGGCGGGGCCTGTGGCAGAGAGGGTTACCCTAGGCCCCCTATCTGCTGCACTGGAGGGGGGGGGGGGGTTTGCCCCAGGTCCGACACCACCCTAGGTAGAACCCTGTATGGAAGCCGATTTTTCATAGTACTGAGCATTCTCTAGGATTTTATATGTGAAAGCATTGCACCCATTGGCTTCAGTTACAGCGTAGCGTGCTCAGGATGTCTGCAAACCAGACCACATGCTGGTGTAGGTAAATTGAGGCAGCCCATGGTATCTTGCTGAGAACTGACAAACTCAAATCTGAAAGTATCAGGCCAGGCCTGAGAAGCATACAGTACAGAAGTTACTGTGACCCTGGTTCCCCTGGCAACCACATTCCAAAACGGCCTCACTTTGATAAGGCTGGTACCAAACAGCCAAATAACCGCGCGGGATTGTTTTTCATTGTCTGCTTTGTTCCTAGAAAATAAGCTTGGATCCCAAAGATCACGCCAAGGTAATACCACCCCCACGGGAGACGCATTATATTTCCGGCCAACAAAATGACCATCAACATGCCTTTGTTTATGTTGGCTTATTTAGCTTGTTAGGAATAATTACCTGTATTAGTGATAACATGTTAAATTGGTAATGGGCGGAGATGCTGGGTAACTGTTGTAGACCATTGGCTTATGTGCATATCTCACTTCCGCTGCTAGACCTATCAAATTACTTCTCCTCTGTCCATCTGCTACCTATATAATCTAATGTATGTTTTGGTTAAGTTAGTGCTCACTGGGTTAACCCCTGATGAGTACTCCACCAGCTGTGTGAACCAATAAATCCTCTGCTTGTTTTCACCTGCACCCAGTGTGTCCAAGAAATTTTTCCCTACACTTGGCACCTAGTAAACAAGGAATACACAATTAGTGACCACCTGGGAAAGGTTTCTCTTACCTTTGTTGTACAAGGCCAGCAAAACAATGAAACTACAATGGTCCTGCTGTGTTGGAATGAGGCCATACTGTAGATAGCCCATGTAGGGGAGACCCCCACCACATAGAGCAGTGCTCTGCAATGGCGCTCTCTACAACACCTCAGGGGATGAACTGGGGCAGACTGATGATCCACTGATCAATACCTTAGAGGATCTGTAGTGCAAGATGGCCTCTAATACAGCCTAGATTAGTGGCTGGAGAATACCTGCATGATATCTCTGTATCCTGGATCAGAGGGAAGATTCCATTCCTCTCCCTCTTCCTTTTCCCACAATCTCCATATAAACCTCCTGCATATTTACACGTAGCTTTGCAGATAAAATTGACCCATCAGTTACTATACTGAGCTATTGGAATTGGACAGCTGGGACAAGACACATGGGAAAAAATTGTGCATAGGCAGAAATCCATTCATGGGGCTAAATATGTATAAAAGCCCTGCTTCCACAGGGTAGTTAAGTACAGGCGTAACTTCAGCTTGTGAATAGTTCAGTTGATGTTTATGGGGTCTATTCCTCTGCTAAAATTAGATACGTGTTTAACTACCTGGCTGAATCAGGGCCTGAATGTGGCTAGACTACTATTTACCAGAAGTGTAAAAAATAGATGCCTTCCCCACAGCCAGATCCAAACATGCAGATCTGCTACAGCAGAAATAGTTGTCAATTGGGCTGTTCTTAGAGAAAGAGCAGTCAGGGTATGTCTACACTACCACCCTAGTTCGAACTAGGGTGGTAATGTAGGCAACCGGAGTTGCAAATGAAGCCCGGGATTTGAATTTCCAGGGCTTCATTTGCATAAAGACGGGCGCCGCCATTTTTAAATGTCCTCTAGTGCGGACTCCGTGCATAAATCATTCGGGATTTCATTTGCATAAATCCCGGGCTTCATTTGCAACTCTGGTTGCCTACATTTCCACCCTAGTTCGAACTAGGATGGTAGTGTAGACATACCCTCACATAGTGGAAGTAAAACAGGTGTTTGCTGTGAGTTGAGGAAATGGTAAAACACTGGGTTTTTTTAAATATCAGACAATTCTACCCTCCCTGTATAGTGTTACTTTCTAAGAATGCTTAGGTAAACTCCTATGAATGGCATTCATAAGAGTAGAATAGCTCTGCGTGGAGAGTTAGTATGCTATAACTGACTCATTGTCTATTCATTTTAGATTGTTCCTACAGAGGATTTATAGAAACAATACCAAGGTGGCACTGAGGTGGCTATCAATGCTGTTTACAGACAATTTAGAGGAATAAACCTGCAGTTATGCCTGTGTTTGCTTTCCCTTGTGGTCTCCCTGCAACATGTTCTAATCCTATTGTGGCTTGATTGTTTCACAGCAAAGTGCTCCACAGAGGCCTGTAATTGGCACACAGGTTCAAATTATATTGCTGTGTGTTTAGGAAAGCAGGGGTCATTTCACATCAGCCCCACTCATTAAGAACCGGAATGCTAAGTTTACTATTATAGAAAATATGTGTGTGTTTGGAAGGCAGGTTTATATAACCTGAAGGAGAACCATACTGTAATCAACAACATGCAAAATCAGTTTCATAACAGAATATGTTAAACGGATACATGACAAACAAAACTACTCAAGATAGTTAGGACCAAAGCAGACTGTGAAGAGCTTCAAAAAAGATCTCACCAAACTAAGTGATTGGGCAACAAAATGGTAAATGAAATTTATTGTTAATCAATGTAAAATAATGCACATTGGAAAAAAATAATCCCAACTATGCATACAATATGATGGGGACTAATTTAGCTACAACTACTCAAGAGAGAGATCTTGGAGTCATTGTGAATAGTCAATGTGGTTGCCTCTTCTCAAAAAAGATATATTGGCATTGGAAAAGCTTCAGAAAAGGGCAACAAAAATGATTAGTAGTTTGGAACAGGTCCCATATGAAGGGAGATTAAAAAGATTGGAACTTTTCATCTTAGAAAAGAGGAGACTAAGGGGTGATATGATAGAGGTCTATAAAATCATGACTGATGTGGAAAAAGTGAATAAGGAAAAGTTATTTACTTGTTCCCATAACATGAGAACTAAGGGTCACCAAATGAAATTAAGTAGCAGGTTTAAAACAAACAAAAGGAAGTTTTTCTTCATGCAACACACAGTCAACCTGTGGAACTTCTTGCCAGAGAATGTTATGAAGACCAGGACTTTAACAGGATTCAAAAAAGTACTTGATGAATTCATAGAGGTTACGTCCATCAATGGCTATTGGCTAGGATGGGTAAGAATGGTGTCCCTAGCCTCTGTTAGTCAGAGGCTGGGAATGGATGACAGGAGAGGGATCATGTGGGGATTACCTGTTCTATTCACTCCCTCTGGGGCATCTGGCATTGGCCACTGTTGGAAGACAGGATACTGGGCTAGATCGATTTTTGGTCTGACCCAGTCTGGCTGTTCTTATGTTCTTATGAATGTGTGGTTTGAATAATTCTTCATCGCTGTGATTCTCACACTCAAATTCCTTTTCTGACTTGTAGAGGCTGGCTCAAGCGCAGCTGAAATGTTGGCCTTCAGCAAATGTTGCTTTGGTAATTTTCAGTCACGCAGTATTTGCATATCTGGGGCATTTAAGTTGTGAAATACTCCAGGTGCCATTTGGCACCTGTGTGGTTCACAAATCAAAAGAAAGGGAAGCCAAGAGGGGCTCTGGAATTTACAAATGAGTTAGAGACACAATGTGAGAGGACCCTTCAGAGTGCAGACTAGAAGACCGGGACTGAGGTGGGAAAGAGAGATTGGAGGGAGCAGATGCATTTGCCATGCCAAAGCCTGTTCTATTTAGCCAGCACTCCCATGCAGCCAACACAAGCTAAAGTCCTCGGCTGTGTCTAGACTGGCATGATTTTGCGGAAATACTTTTAACTGAAAAGTTTTTCCGTTAAAAGTATTTCCACAAAAGCATGTCTAGATTGGCATGGATGCTTTTGTGCAAAAAGTGCTTTTGCGCAAAAGCATCCATGGCCAGTCTCGATGTGATTTTGCGCAAGAAAGCCCCAATTGCCATTTTAGCCATCGGGGCTTTTTTGCGCAAAACAGTTCTTCCCTGTCTACAATGGCCCTCTTGTGCAAGTATTCTTGCACAAGAGGGCTTTTTCCCGAGCTGGAGTGTGAAAGTATTTGTGCAAGAAGCACTGATTTTGTACATTACGAAGTCAGTGCTCTTGTGCAAATTCAAGCGGCCAGTGTAGACAGTTGGCAAGTTTTTGCGCAAAAAGCGGATGCTTTTGCGCAAAATCTTGCCAGTCTAGACGCACCTCTCTTGTATCTAAAACTATTCTACACTTCAGTGTGTGGCCTTTAATTACCATCCCAGTGAGCATCCCACTCTTCCTACAATCCATCGCCAGCTTCTAAAATCCATCCAGAGGGACCTCTCCCTTCCAACCCTTATGCTGCTGAAAAGTGCCAAGAGATTTTAAAGTAAACCTAATCTCTCCTACACACTCTTGCCCTGGGACCCAGTCCTGCATGAGGGTTATTTTCTATGCATGTGAAGCAAAGAAGACACAGCTGTTTACATGAGAGATGAAAGTAAGGCAGTGCGCATTGGTGCACTATTCTGGTAAGAGCCAGCTGGGGCACTCAGCTGCAGGTGGACGAGTGCAACACAGCTTGTACTGCACTCTCCCAGCTGGGCTCTCGCCAGAGCCCAGGGCTCCTGCTCCAGGCTGGCATTGATGACCCTGCACACCACAGTAAGCAGCAAGCAGTCAGGTGAGGCAGGCACGGTAAAGAGGTCAGCTAGGGGCATGTTACAGGAAGTGTGTGCACTTCCAGCCAAGCTCCTGGTGCATCCACGCCTATCCTGCTCTCTCGCCAGACTCCAGACAGCACACATGCAGTCTCTAACATGCACTGCTGCCGGCAATCCCTGAGAAGTAGCCAGGGGAAGGGAAAGGCAGGCCAGGGGGTCTCTTACACTTCTGCTGCTCATTTGCCTGTAGCAGTGCACCCACACAGCCAATCCACAGTTCCCTTGGCAGCAAACAGAAGCAGCAGGGCAGGGACCCAGCCACCAGTCAGGTAATGAACCCAGACCCAGTGATTCTGCAACACACATTGCCCCTACTCACATACAGCCCCACACCTCCACTCCCACATAATTCCCTGCTGACTCCTGCACCTGTCCATATCTCCAGCCCCTGCACTCTCCACACACCCTAGCCCCCGGCACTGACTCCCACACTCCCCACACCCCAGCCCCTGCCCTGAGCCTCCCCCCACAAACCCCCAGCAATGTTCCCTTTTGGAGCACCTTCAATCGCCTGATTTGTGCTTCATCCCTGCTCCTCCCTCTCCCTCCCAGAGCTTGAACAGATGTGAACAGCTCATTTGCTCTGGGAAGGAAGAGGAAGAGCGGGAATGGAGCACGAATCAGTGGACTTGTGGTGCTCCAAAAGTGCTGGGAGGAGGGGCAGGAGTAGGAACTGCAGGATTCTAGTGCCCCAGGTGAGAGGTGTTTGAAGGAGGGGGACAGAGAAGGGGTCCGTGGGTTACAGGTTGCGCCCCAGTGGGCCACCTGTGCATTGTAGATTGGCCACCACTGAACTAAAGTGAATTGGGACTTCTGAGCACAGTTCACTCTTTGCATCTATCCTGGGGGGGGGGGGGGGAGGAAGTGTGCCACTACCACACCTTAGCTAGCATGGGTAAAATCCTAGTGAAGACAAGACTGTCTGCAGCTTTCACATGAATTAAAAGAGCAAATTAAGAGGAAGCTTGGGGTTACCTCAACGTGTTAAGTTGTTAATACTACTATTTTCCCTCACTGTGATTTACCTCATGTTATGAGCATGTGCTAGCTAATGTGTGGTAAGAACACACCTTTTTTCCTAGTGAAGACCAGATGTAGATAACTTTAGAATCATAGAATCATAGAGCTGGAAGAGACCTCAGGAGGTCATCAAGTCCAGCCCCCTGCCCAAGGCAGGACAAATGCCAACTAAATCAACCCAGCCAGGGCTTTGTCAAGCTGAGACTTAAACACCTCTAGGGATGGAGATTCCACCACCTCCCTAGGTACCCATTCCAGCGCTTCACCACCCTCCTAGTGAAATAGTTTTTCCTAATATCCAACCTAGACCTCCAGCACTGTAACTTGAGACCATTGCTCCTTGTTCTGCCATCCATCCGTCACTACTGTGAACAGCTTTTCTCCATCTTCTCTGGCACCTCCCTTCAGGAAGTTGAAGGCTGCTATCAAATCCCCCTTCACTCTTCTCTTCTGTAGACTAAACAAACCCAACTCCCTCAGGATATGTCTACACTACCACCCTAGTTCGAACTAGGGTGGTTAATGTAGGCAACCGAAGTTGCAAATGAAGCCCAGGATTTGAATTTCCCGGGCTTCATTTGCATCTTGCCGGGCGCCACCATTTTTAAAGCCCCGCTAGTTCGGACTCCGTGCCCGTGGCTACACGCAGCACGGAATAGGTAGTTCGGATTAGGCTTCCTATTCCGAACTACCGTTACTCCTCGTGGAACGAGGTGTACCGGTAGTTCGGAATAGGAAGCCTAATCCAAACTACCTACTCCGTGCCACGTGTAGCCACGGGCACAGAGTCTGAACTAGCGGGGCTTTAAAAATGGCGGCGCCTGGCAAGATGCAAATGAAGCCCGGGAAATTCAAATCCCAGGCTTCATTTGCAACTTTGGTTGCCTACATTAACCACCCTAGTTCGAACTAGGGTGGTAGTGTAGACATACCCTCCGTCTCTTCTCATAGGTCACGCGCTCCAGCCCCCTAATCATTTTGGTCACCCTCCACTGGACTCTGTCCAATGCATCCACATCCTTTCTATAGTGGGGGGCCCAGAACTGGACACAGTACTCCAGATGTGGCCTCACCAGAGCTGAATAAAGGGGAATAATCACTTCTCTGGATCTGCTGGCAATGATCCTCCTAGTGTACCCTAATATGCCATTAGCCTTCTTGGCTACAAGGGCACACTATTGACTCATATCCATCTTCTCATCCACTGTAATCCCGAGATCCTTTTCTGCAGAACTGCTACTTAGCTGGTTGGTCCCCAGACTGTAACAATGCTTGGGATTCTTCCGTCCCAAGTGCAAGACTCTGCACTTGTCCTTGTTGAACCTCATCAGATTTCTTTTGGCCCAATCCTCTAATCTGGCCAGGTCACTCTAGACCCTATCTAGGGCTAGATTACCCAATAGGCAGACTATGCTTAGGGCACCAGCAAAGCAGGGGCACACACACACACAAAAAGAGATTTTACAGTATAATATTGTTTTTATTTTGAATTACATAGGGGGGGCACCATAATCTTTTCAGTATTTAGGGCCTCTAAAGGTCTTAATCTGGTCCTGACCCTATCACTGGCCTCCAGCGTATCTACCTCTCCCCCTAGCTTAGTGTCATCTGCAAACTTGCTGAGGGTGCAATCCATCCATCAACTTTCTCTATACACAGCAATGGAACTGCTTTTTGTTGTATCTCACCAGAGTGAAAGGCAATGAGGTACCATGCAATGAGCAAAAGAGAGGATTTGAAGAATAGTGGGGTAATGTGAAATATTATAGAGAGAGATTTGGCTCTGTTAGGATTTATTTTAAGATCCCAATTACTTCACTTCAAAAGCAGCCTACAGGGAATGGAATCACACTTCAAATGTCTTGTGTGCTATTAGCAAGAAAACACCTTTTTTCAAGTACAGTATTTAAGGCTGGCAGCATCACTGTCCCACTCTCAGTGACTCCACCAGAGATCCTCCATTAGGTCACTCTGGGTGATGAGACAGGTATGTAGTTCTGGAGCTTATGGCCTCAAACAGTGATTCCAAAGTAAATCTGGTTTTTGTTTTTGTCACCAGACACAGGCAAGATAACTTGTAAGGTAACATACATAATCCCATTAACTGTGGAAGGGCTCTGGTGGCCTCCTCCTCCGCTGCTAGATTGAGAGACATCAGGATCATGATGAGGAGAGACCATTAGTAGCTGGCTCCCCATATTAGCAATAATAGGATCAACCACTTTGGACAGACTCAGTCTTCTCTGGTTTTATTTCATTCTGCTGCTTCCTAAGTATCTTTTTTCTATGTAAACCTCTTCATATTGAAGTGAAGTAAACTCCCACTTTATTGAATACAGCCAGCAGCAAAACATTTGTTCTCTTTCAGTATTCAAAGATTTTGTTGTTTTTGTTCTATAAACACTGGAGCCTAGGATGGCTCCATCAGATTGGCCCCATGAGACTATGAAAATGCATAAGTTCTGGGGGAAGAGTTAAGGTTGAACATGCAATATTAGCTGGGCCATGTCTACACTACAGATAAGATCAAAGCAGCCTCACACAAACTTCCGGGGTTCAAATTAGCGGATCTAGTGAAGACACATTAATTTGAATTAAGAGGGCACTTCCATCAGTGCCGGTAGTCCTGCTCCCATGAGGTGTAAGGGAAGTTGAAGGGAGTGTGTGCTCCCTTGGACTTCCTGCAGTGTAGAGGGTGCCAAAATTCAAGTTAAGATACTTCGACACCAGCTACACAATTAATGTAGCTGAAGTTGCGTATCTTAACTCGAATTTATCTCCTAGTATAGACCAGGGGTTACAGTGTATTCTCACTAGATACTTTAAAAGATAAAAATATGAGGCATAAGGAAGGCAAGAGGAAATAAGGATTTTCCTTCTTCTGAATTTAAGAGCTCTGGTGTTTAGTAATAGACTGGCTATAATATGTGTAAATTTCATAATCTCGACTATATGGTTAGATGTACCTGGGATGCCCTGTCTCAATAACTTTGGGAGGTCTCTATGTGCTGCACAATTTAGGTGAATCACGGTTACTACAAAAATCCATACTGCAGAACTCTTACTCCTACTGGTGAACAGTTAGGGTATGTCTACACTACCACCCGAGTTTGAACTATGGTGGTTAATGTAGACAACCGGAGTTGCAAATGAAGCCCGGGATTTGAATTTCCCGGGCTTCATTTGCATATTGCCGGGCGCCGCCATTTTTAAATGTTCGCTAGTTCAGACTCCGTGCCCGCGGCTACACGCGGCATGAACTAGGTAGTTCGGAATAGGAAGCCTAATCCGAACTACCTAGTTCATGCCACGTGTAGCCGCGGGCACGGAGTCCGAACTAGCGGACATTTAAAAATGGCGGCGCCCAGCAATATGCAAATGAAGCCCGGGAAATTCAAATCCCCGGCTTCATTTGTAACTCCGGTTGCTTACATTAACCACCCTAGTTCGAACTAGGGTGGTAGTGTAGACATACCCTTAGTTAGTTATTCACAGAATAACTGAAGCCAGAGGAACAATTCACCACAGATAGAGTGAAGCAGCCCTGCCTAACCCTTTCTGTATATAATTCATGTATACATTGTCACGGTAAAAATACACATTTTTTTCATTCTTGAACTCAAACACTGAAGAATCTTTATTTCCCCCCTCAAACTTTCAAAAAACTATTTCTCTTTGACAATAACAACACGTGAAAATTTGTATATTGAAAAGTGAAGGGCTAAAACACTATGAATAACTGAAAAAAGATACAGGGTAATAATGGAAACAGGAATTCATCCTAAACTATAGCATGCGCTGTCACTCCCCCTAGAATCCATTAGTATCTTTTTCTAATGAGTTCTGTATATTCAGTTCTTGCATGACCTTCTCTTTTTTAGTTTCCCTTAGAAATAAAGTGAAATGAAATTCTTATTCAAAACCATTGGATGCAGATAGCTGGTGTACACCAATTTCACTATACAGGCAGTCCCCGGGTTACATGGATCCGACAATATGTACCAGTTTCCCCTACAATATGTACCAGTTCCGACTTACATACAAATTCAACTTAAGAACAAACCTACAGTCCCTATCTTGTATGTAACCTGGGGACTGCCTGTATTAAAAGATCTGTTTGTAACTACTAGGTAAAGTAGTCTAACTTATGATAAATGATGGTTCAAAGAGAGTTCATTTCTAATAACACAAATCACAAATCAGTGTCTAAGGAACAGAACATATGAATTGATGTCTGAAACATCAATAACAATGTTTTGGCCTTATAATTATTATTAGCTTGGTAATAGTCATCACTGACCTATCTGTTTCTGCTGATTTAGTAAAGTGCACCTAATAACAAGTCAGGGTCAAACATTCAACCCAAATGACACTACATTCCCAGGATATATAAAGCCATTTCCAGTAGTGTAATAAATGACATGCAGTGTTTTTCTCTCACCTTCCAAAATTAAGCCTATTAGAGGAAGCTATGCCAACTGAAACCCTTCCAGTTCTTGCCTAGAATGCAATACAAATATACATATAGTTAAAATGACAAACCATTCCTTGGACTATAAGGGACTTAATTTCTAAAGCATAGTTAATTTCAGATGTCAGTAAAAACCAGTCTTTAAAGAAATATCTATATCAATCTATAGCTAGTGAGAGAGAGAGAGAAAGGATTCACATTAAATCCTTCCTACCACAAGGAATTCACTGTAACTTTAATTAAATCTATTTTTTTAGTAATTTAACTTTTTAATGAGAAGAATAAGGTATTCTATCATTTTAGACAGTATATGACAGTATATTCAGGGCTGAATACAAAAGAAATGATCATTCACAAAAAAGGGATGCTTGAAAGTTTAGCAAAATCATGATGCTTATATCCATTTCTCTGTTGATGGGATCCACAAAGAACAGCTCAGTCCCTTCCTTAACCATGTTGGAGCCCACTCAAACCATTGAGTTTCAAACTGTGGTATTATTATTCTTTGATGTCTACAGCTGAGCAGCACAAAGCTGGTCTCCAAGCACTTACTTTCTACAAAGAAACGCCAAATGTTTGGCCTTTGGGCTGTAAATATTGTGTCACCATTGATTTTTAACATATAAAGTGTATTTTCCTGAATGTCAAGTATTCTCAAAGTGCAGGGACTCCCATGAGCATGAAGTGTAAGGAATTAAAGACAGTTTAAAAGCAGGAGCTACAAGCAAGCAAAGAAGAAAGGAATAGTAAGAAACAAGGGAGGGAAGAAATGAAAGAAAAAGAATATGAACTTAGCCAAATATTGTGTTGTCATTCATCTCCCAGACAAAAATGTTATCTAGGGAGAAGAATATCACATTGTCAGTCAAGAAAGGTGAATAGTGATGTTGTCAATAAACCATTTCATAAACACGTAAGAAATTTCGCTTTAAGGAGTTATGTATTGCACTTGTTATAGGAAATCTTTGCCAACTAAATAGCTAGATTTGATTATAAGATCAGACATTCTGCATGTTTAAAAAAGAAAGATGTGTGTGTGGAGGAGAAGCAGCAGCAGCTTCCTCAAGCATTTGCTACTAATATTTTATTTTACCTACGGATTTTGTTATTGCCTGGGGATGTATTAGAAGGCCAAATCCTGCGATAGTATTCAGGCAGAACCCACACAGCACTAGCAGGATTTGGCCCATGGAGCCTTTTCTGGTAGTATATATGCAGTAGATTAATATTAAGCTTCACAGATTCCACACAGGGCTGAAAGGGGAAGGCAATATATAAAGAGAACTCCCACTCTGGTCTTCCTTCTGCTGTCTCCAATGCATGCCCTCCTCAGTCATGGATCCCCAACCATACCAAGAGCTCTCTTTGGGGTCAGAATAAGGTGAGGGACAGTGTCACGGAGGTGTCCAACATGCCCTTTTATGCAGGATGAGATCTACATTCCTCCTGCTCCAAGATCCAATGGGCAAACTCCAGTCAGATAACCTTTCCTTGAGGAATTCCAATAACAAACTTCACTGCGATAAAATTAAAATGGGATATTGGATCAAAAAATACCGCTCTCAATTATGCCAATCTCCTTCGTTAACATCATCTAGGTTGGCCAAGTTTGATCAGCCAGGCACTTTTATGAGTGGAGCTGTTTTGTGAAGAGGGCCATATTACCTACTTTATTATGGCCCGTGGGCCAATTCTACCAAGTTGGGACCATTAATTGCCATCATTCTGTAACATCTCCCTCAGAGAACAATGGATTTCATCTTGTGAGATGCTACTCCAGTTGGCTTTAAAAAGCATCACTTTCATTAACTACTTTTTCATAGGACCAGAGAAGGCCAAATTTCACAGTGACTTAATAAATCTATAGGGTTAGCCTGGGCCGAACAGGGTACAGGCAAGTCAAGAACTTAGCATTCACTCTACTTCTGCTAATAGTGCCCCCCGCATTGTGCACATCTAGGTCACATTGGTACCCAGATAGTCCCATTGAAGTCAGTGTGAACACTCTGTGGCTATGTCTACACTCACGGCTTCTTGCGCAAGTATGGCCGTTCTTATGCAAGAATCCGCAGAGCGTCCACACTGCCTGACCGCTCTTGTGCAAGAAAATGTACAGTATGGCGTGGTAAGAGAGGGCTTCTTGCACAAAAGCTATGCTTTTTTTTTTTAACAGGTGTAATCCCTCTTGCGCAGGAGCTCTTGCGCAAGAGGGCAGTGTGGACGCTGGGCAGAAATTTATTGCGTAAGAAAGCCCTATGGCTAAAATGGCCATCAGAGCTTTCTTGCGCAAGAGAGCATCCCAACTACCATGGGCGCTCTTGCGCAAAAGCACAGCTCGCACATGGCAGTGTGGACGTTTTCTTGAACAAGAAGACGGCAGTGTAGACATCGCCTGTCTTAGGTTTTAGAGGACACAGTTTCTGAACATCTTGCCCGTCTTTAATGTATTTATTCTCACAACACCTCTGTGAAGTAGGGAGGTGCTGTTATCCCAATTTTACCAATGTGAAACGGAGGCAGAAAGAGACTTGGGTTATGTCTACACTATGACTTTTGCTGCAAGAAGCAATGCAAATGAAGCATTTTCTCGCACTTCATTTGCATACTCTCTTTCATTCCATTTTCGCGCAAGGGGTTTTTGCGCAAAAACAGGCAGTGTGGCCATGGCTGTTTTGTGCAAAACCCCCTTTTTCCTCAAGATCCTTATGCCTGTCCCAGAAAGACATAAGGATCTTGTGGAAAAGGGTGGTTTTGTGCAAAATGACCATGGGGGCACTGCCTGTTTTTGCACAAAAATGGAACAAAAGAGAGTATGCAAATGAAACATGAGAAAATGCTAATCCACATGTCATTAGCATTGCCTCTTGTGGCAAAAGTCATACTGTAGACACAGCCTAAGGGACTTGCCCAAAATCACACAGGATGTTTGTAGCAAAGCAAGAATTGAAAATAGTTCTTCTAACTCCCGACTAGTACCCTGTCATTGGAGCACTCCTCCTTCTCCCACAATGCTCTCAGAATAAATTCTCACCAAGACTTGTATAAATTGCCCCAATGTTAACATTTATATTATGGATCTGTATGAAAATACTATTAAAACTAAACCTGAACAGACCTAGGCAAACATTTAGCAGGAACAGATGACAACAGAAAATAAAAAATTAGGATTCAGATGGACACCACGTTCAGATTATATATTCTCTCCGTGGACCAATACCACTCAACCTAAAGCACCCAGCACTATACGCAGGAGGCCAGATTTTCATTGGCCCTGACATGGGGAGAGAGAAGACTCACACTCATTTGCATGGCTTACCTATGGACCAATCTTCATAGCAGTCATTACTCACTCTCCTGTCTCCTGTCAAATTACCTGAAAGGAAATAGGGAGGAGGCAGGGAGGGTTCCCAACTTTCCTTCTGCAATGTTTCCTGTTGCTTTATACAGCATTGACATCTCCCTTGGGTGCTAGAAACTCTGGGGAGATTAGGTCTGCATGAAGCACATACTTTCCTCCAGCACTCCCTGAGGCACCTGGCCCTGCTCTCTGCATAGGTTGCATGTAAATCATCCAAGAGATGCCATCATGAGTAATACAAATGGTCCTTCAGAGTCATACCCTTGCATTGCAAACCATACCCAAAACAAAGTAGATAGGTGATTCTCTCTCACCCTCAAGCAAATATCCTTCAGAACAGCACAAGCGGGGTTGCCTTAGCTTGCCACTGCCTCTTTGGATCATATAGTCCACTTCCCATGACCGATTATCAAATACAATTTGCAGGGTACTACTTATTGGATGCATAGATTCCCTTTGAACTGCATTTTCAACAGTTGTGTTTGCTAGGCAATGTTTTGAAACTTCAAAATAAGTGTCCCGAATCCATTGCAATTCTGTTTAAGGACCTTGTTGATTCACATATCAACATTTTCTCAGCCTACGTTTACATGAATGACTTTTTAAGGCAAGGAGCTCTCCGAAATGTTGATGTTGATGTTTAACAACACTGGAATACTCAGGAAGTTCCAGAGGACTAGAAATAAGCATGGCTATCCTAGTACTTAAAAGAGTATAAAGGATGTGTCATCGATTAGCCTGACAGGTTTTAGTCTCAGAAAAAAGTCAGAGAAAAGCTGATGTGGGATGCAATGAGTAAATATATAAAGGATGGTTTAATAACTAATACAAATCAACGTGGTTTTATAGAAAATAAGTATTGTCAGACAAACTTGATACGATTTTTATATAATTTCAAATTTAGTTGATAAAAGTAACTAACTGTGTTGACATAATAAACTTGTACTTCTGTAAGGCATCTGAATTAGTCCTCATGAGAATCTGATACAAAAAAATAACACTGTACAAAATCAATGTAGCCCACATTAAATAAACTAAAAACTGGCTAACAGATATCTGGAAAAAATAACTAGTAACTCATTGGAGGTATTTCTAAAAGGCTCCCAGTGGAATCTATGCTCAGCCCAAAGCTATTCACATCAATTATCTGGAAACAAATATAAAACCATTGCTGGCAAAGTGTACAGATGTCACAGAATTGGTAGAGAGGTAAATCATGATAAGGACATCTCAACTTTACAGGACAATCTGGATCACTTGGTAAGATGGGCTCACTTAAAACAAATCCATTTTGCTGTAACTAAATGCAAGGTAACACATCTAGGAACAAAGAAAGTAGGCCACACTTACAGATGGGAGATTGTATTTTGGAAAATCCTGACTCTGAAAGGGAATCAGGAGTTGTGGTGAATAACCAATTGAACAAGAGCTTGCACTGCACTGTGCTAGCAAGGATTACTAATGCAGCCCTTGGATGCATAACCAGGAGAATATCAAGCAGGAGGGAGGTGTTATTAGCACTCTATATGGCATTAATGAACCATTACTAGAATATTGTGTTCAATTCTGCTGTCCACCCTTTAAAATGACAAATTGGAAACAGTTGAGAAAAGAGCCACAAGAATGATTTAAGGTCTGGGAAAACATGTGTTTGAGTCCCTGAGAGGATAAAGAAGCTCTGTTTGTTTAGCTTATCAAAAAGAAGCTTAGTGGGTGACTTGATTATGGTCTCTAAGTACCTACATGGGGAAAAGTAGAGTGCTCTGTCAATCTGGCAGACAAAGGCATAACAAGTTCCAGTTCCTGAGAGTTGAAGTTAGACAAATTCAGAAAGAAATACTTGGAAATAAGGTGCAAATTTTCAGCAGTGAGGTTCATACCCATTGGAACAATTTGCATAGGGATCACCAAAAGTCTTTTAAAATTAAGACTACATATCTTTCTAAAATGCATGCTTTAGCTTAACTAGAAGTTATGAGCTTAATGCAGCAATTACAGTGGGAAATTCTATGGCCTGTGTTATGCTGGAAAACAGATTAGAGGAGCACACAAGTCCCTCCTGACATTAAAATCTATGAAGCTATGAAAACATGAAGAATGTGGTCAACTGACTTATTAAGCTGTGAATCTTGCCAGGTCACAGGACAGCAAATCTGCAGGGCTGTCTATCCCAGGATAGAAATTAAGGTATTTGTTTTGACCTTTGAAGGTCTAAAATGGCTTAGATCCTATTTGAGACACTGTCTTGTCTACTTATTGTACTGCAAAGGAAATTTGGCAAGCCAAATTCTCCTCAGTTTTCAGAAGCTACCAGAAAAGAGTAGGACCCTCACCTTTGGACCCTACTTTCCTTCTTGGTGTGAAAAGCCTGACACAACAGATTTCAGGTCACACTGCAAAGCCCATTCCTTTATCCTGGATTTTTTGGGAAGCACACATAATAATAAGGGCTCAGATTTGAGGAAAGAGGGTATTGACTGTGTTCTAATTTGCTCTCTAGATTTGGTGTGAGAAACAGTGTTCCCTGTAAGATGTACACTTGGGCAGTTACTCAGGAGAGATCCAAATGCCACCCTGCTGAGTAGCAGAGCACCCACAGCTAGGTTTTTTGTTTCTATTGGTAGTGCGCTTTTGCACATAAGAACATAAGAACGGCTAAACTGGGTCAGACCAAAGGTCTATCTAGCCCAGTATCCTGTCTGCCGACAGTGGCCAACACCAGATGCCCCAGAGGGAGGGATCACAACAGGTAATCCTCACGTGATCCCTCCCCTGTCACCCACCTCCAGAGAAACAGAAGCTAGGGACACCATTCCTATACATCCTGGCTAATAGCCATTGATGGACCTAACCTCCATGAATCTATCTAGTTCTTTTTTGAACCCTTTTAAAGTTCTAGCCGTTACTGCATCCTTGGGCAAGGAGTTCCACATGTTGACTGTGCGCTGAGTGAAGAAAAACTTCCTTTTGTTTGTTTTAAACCTGTGGCCTATTAATTTAAACTTGCTGCCTATTAAGAACATGCATTGGTGCACAAACATTTATTCTACATATGGATGTAAAATAGCTGCACATAGATGGAAAAGGTGAGAGGGAACATTGGTGAGAAATAGCTGCTAGTTTTATTTTCTATATGTGACTATATTTGTGATTTATGGGCAAAGGTGGTTTGAGGTCAGGGTGCAAATTAAAGAAGTATGGATTGGATACATTAACTGAATAGATCATCAGGCTCAACAGGTAGTGATCAATGGCTTGATGTCTGGTTGGTGGTTGATACCAAGCGGAGTGCCCCAATGGTCAGTTCTTGGGCCAGTTTTGTTCAACATCTGTATTAATGACCTGGATGAGAGGATTTGGTTGCATCCCCGTCAAGCTCTCAAATTACACTAAGAGTACATATTCACTGCAAGGCTTTTGAACTCGTCTGCTATTGCGAAATAGAGTGGACCCACTATTTCGGCATCCCTGTAAACCTCATTCCAGGAGGGATAAGGAATGTCTCAAAATAGTCAGACACACCAAAATTTGAAATAGCCTATTTCAAAATAGAATCGAAACAAGATACACAATTTGTGTAGTGCAAATTGTGTATCTTATTTCGAGCTAAGGGTGCAGTGTAGATGCACCCTAAGATAGGAAGAGAGGAAGAGACATTGGAGGATAGGGCTAGAGTCCAGAGTGACCTAGACAACTTGGAGGATTGGGCCAAAACAAAACTGAGGAGATTCAACGACAAGGGCAGAGTACTGCTCTTGGGACTGAAGAATCCCAAGCACTGCTACAGGCTGGGGACGGACTGGCTAAGCAGCAGTTCAGCAGGAAAGGACCTGGGGATTACAGTAGATAAGAAGCAGGATATGAGTCAACAGTGTGCCCTTGTAGCCAAGCAGGCTAATGACATATTGGGCTACATTAGGAGGAGCATTGCCAGCAAATCTAGGGAAATGGTTATTCCCCTTTCTTTGGCATTGGTAAGGCCACATCTGGAGTATTGCGTCTAGTTCTGGGCCTCCCACTATAGAAAGGATGTGAACGCATTGGAGATGGTGCAACAGAGGGCAATCAAAATTATTAGGAGGCTGGAGCACATGACCTATGAGGAGAGACTGAGGGATTTAGGCTTATTTAGTCTGCTGAAGAGAAGAATGAAGGGGTATTTGATAGCAGCGTTCAATTTCCTGAGGGAGGTTCCAGAGAGGATGGAGAGAGGCTGTTCTCAGTGGTGACACATGGCAGAATGAGGAACAACGGTCTCAAGTTACAGTGGGGGAAGTCTAGGTTGGATATTAGGAAAATCTATTTCACTGGGAGGGTGGTGAAGCACTGGAATGGGCTACCTAGGGAGGTGATGGAATCTATCCCTAGAGATTTTTAAATTCCAGCTTGGCAAAGCCCTGGCTGGGATGATTTAGTTGGGATTGGTCCTGCGTTTAGCAGGGGGTCAGACTTGATGACCTCCTATGATCTCTTCCAATCCTATGACTCTATGAAAAACATACCAATTGTTCAAGTAGTAGTTACTATTAGTTCACAGTAGCAGCCAAAATTAAGGTTCTGCAGTAGGAGAAAAACATATAATCCACAAAACCCTAATCAAGTAAAGAATTCAATGGTTTTATACAGGTTTGAGATAACTCATTTAACTTGAGATCATAAAACCTCTTACTTTTATTTCTTTCCCCCTTGGAAAAATTACAGATATTATATTGCACACAGGTTTTAAGATGGCTCATGTAGAAAAGTAATAGTTTTAAAAGACTTAAACGTATCTATTGATAGTCTTGAAGGGTTTAATCTACAAATAAACACTGAACTTTAAGACTGACAATACATGTAAGATTTTTCTATCCTTGAATAGCAATTTGTTTTTGGCTATGAATAATACATCTTGTTACAACAGTGCAGTCAGATACTAGTATAATTAGATACATTTCTGAGGTCTGCCTATGGTGCATGAATCAAACACTGATCCTTCAGGCAGCCTTGTATAGGTCTATAGGCTTGGGAGGTTGGAGAAATGAACACAATTGTGCTATCTTTGCCCTCACTCCAGTTACAGATGTAAGATGACAGTGACTGCTCCAAGGCACACTAATTACAAAGTATTTAGCAGTCAGTGCCTCGCGTACACCTGCCAGAAGCAGGATTAGAGGAAATGTGACATCCCTATTTCTTATTTTACACAGAAGCTAGCTGAAAGGTACATTCTAAAGAGGCCAGTGGCTGTACAAACCATATGCTACCACAGTTCAATTATGTCTTCAGATTTCTCCCTCTTAACATATATATGGCATTATTAGTTAATACTTCATCTTCAGAGTTGTGTTTCTTAACCAGCAGTATAATGGAGTTTTACCAGGAGTTTGTGTTACAGCAATCCACACCCACAGAAAACAGGCACTGCACCGTGTTTGCTGCACACTTGTATTTCTGTATGGTGGTTTCAGTTTCCAATTACCCCAATTACTGAGCAGGAAGGGGATTCATCTGTATCCAGATATAAATTCTATGGCTTCAACTTATTTCTACAATGGATAAAATCCAAATTTTGTATCCTCCTATCCAAATCCTATCCCCCAAATCCACAATTTGCCCCTTGAGCCTATTTCTGACTACAAAAAATAGTACTACTGTTAGGAAAACCTAACAACTAGATAAGCCCTGTCACACTTTTTCCTGTATATGTTTTTCTTTGAGATCTAATGATAGAATAACAGGACATTGTTAAAATGCCCTGAATATAAATTTAAACCTCTCCCCCCCCCCCCAAAAGGAAAAGGTGCAGTGGGAAGCAAAGAAACAAGGAATGAGAATGAAATGGCACAGATTAAAGGGGGAAAGCCCTGCTGATTTGTATTCAAGGGTTACTAATACCATATACAGGCAGTCCCCGGGTTACATGGATCCGACTTACATCGGATCCCTGCTTACAAACGGGGTGAGGCAACCCCGCACTAGCTGCTTCCCCCCAGCAGACCAGGGAGACGCGAAGCTAGCGCCCCCCCGCAGCAAACCAAGGAGACGCTGGGGCGGCTTTTCTCAGCAGACACCTCAGCTTGAGAATAAAGGAGTGAGGGAAGTGAGGTGTGGGAGAATAAAACTGAGCTCTGGAGAAATGTTTGGCTAGAGTTTCCCCTACAATATGTACCAGTTCCGACTTACATACAAATTCAACTTAAGAACAAACCTACAGTCCCTATCTTGTACGTAACCCGGGGACTGCCTGTAAAGTATGTAAAAATCAAGAAAACAAACAAATACAAAATTCAAGTCATGTCACTCAAAATGTTGATCCACTTAGAGTCCCTATCAGAGAACTGCTTTAAAACACTTGTTTTACTGCCAAGAATTGGGTAGTTTCAAAATAAGAGTAGAAGCCTGGGAAAATGGAAGGGACCCAGATTTAGTTATAATACCACAAAGTAACAGCTCTAGAAATCATATTAATACTTTGCCTTGACAGTGTAGTACTTTAAAAAACCATAAAGCTTAGAGCTTTATCGAGATAAGTAGGCATTTTCACCTGTGTTTTACAGATGGGTAACAGATACAGTGGTTAATTGACCTGCCTTAAGTCACAAAGGTCAGTGGCAAACCATGGTGGTCTGACTGCCATTCCATGCTCAGTTCACTACTAGACCACAGTTGCCACATAAATGCAAATCTATAGGACTATGGAAATGAAGGCAGAAGTCCCTCATCCACTGCAGTCAGATGTCTGAGGTGTAGAATTAGAAGCAGAGTGGCAACAAAGGACAAGGGCAACTTTTTCACAGGCCTAGGAGACTCCCTATCTCTCTAAGGGTATTTCTACACAGCAAAGATATTTTGAAATAACAGCCTTTATTTCAAAATAACTTTACTAGCATCTACAAGCTAACCGCTATTTCGAAATTAATTAGAAATAGTGAGGGCTTATATCGAAATTGGTAAACCTCATTCCATGAGGAATAGCACCAATTTTGAAATTGCTATTTCGAAATAAGCGTGATGTAGATGCTTATTTCGAAATAGAGGGCCTCCAGCCCTTCCCAGGATGCCCTGCTGGCCACTCTGGCCACAATTAAGAAAACTACTCTCCCTCCCCCTGCTCTCCAAAGCCCTTAAAGGGGTAGAGTTTGGCCACAGTGCCTGTGCCAGCTCCAAGCCTGCCAGCCAAACAGTCTGCCTCTGACCCAGGCCCCAATATGAGCCAGCAAGCCACCGGCAGCCAGCCCTCCACCGCTCCCCAGGACCAGTCTGCCACCTCCCAGGAGCCTGTCAGGGGCCAGAAAAGGTGGGTGCCTTCCTGGTCCAGTACGGAGATCATGAACCTCATTGAGGTTTGAGGGGAATCCTCCAACATTCATGATCTCTGCACTAGATGCAGGAATGCGGCTCTCTATGGCAGGATAGCTGCCAGAATGGCCAGCAGAGGCCACATCCGCAGCCAGAAAATAAAAGTGCTTTGGCAGGCATATGCCAGGGCTACAGGGCTTATTTCCCAACCAGGGGCACGCACACCAAGCTTCTCCTATTTCAACGCTCTGGACCACATCCTGGGGGGAAGGACGGTCCGTGGCCCACAGGTAGTTGTCAATCCTGGGGCAGAGGGCCCTGATCAGGACATCAAGGAGGAGAATGAGGAGAGCCAGGAGCCATGGCAGACCAGACGAAGTGTGCTGAGCAGCCAGGGCCCCCGAGCCACCCCAGCAGACCTGTCGCCAGTGTCATCTGAGGCCAGGGAGGCAACAACAGGTGAGTGCCATCAATGTCCCCTTATGCGGGGGAGGAGAGATGGAAACCAGGGACTGCGCGTGTAGGCCTTGCTGTCCATGGATCACTCAGCAACCTGTGCATGTGCGAGCATGTGCCATGCCACCCCTGGGCATGTGGCCCCAGCTGGCTGCCACACAGGGGCCTTACTCTGTTAGCCACATGCGTGTGTGAAGAGGCAGGACATTCTCCTGACTCCGGGGTGGGACACAACAGGATGCCCTCCCTCCACAAAGCCACTCTATACAGAGGCAGGGGACATCTCCCCCCACCCTCTCCCCCACACACACTATATAGCACAGGGGCATGGGTGCGATATTGGGGCAGCTCCCACTCCTGGGGATAGCAGGACATTCTGAACGTGGCCTCTGTGCAAGCACATCGGCTCTGATGGAACAGGGCACGGTCATCCTCACCTCGCAGAGGGGGGTTGGGCTTCACCTACTGTGTCCCCAGGAATAACTGACCACTTCTCTTGTTTCTCCACAGTTGCACCAGCTGTGCATGCAGGGTGCACCACACCATCCGGGACATGCTCTCGCACCCGATGGCTCTGCAGGACCACCCGTGCAGTGGAGGGGTACCAACAGCAGCACCTGCGGGCACTGCGAGACCTGCACCGCACCCTCCAGCACTGGGTGCAAGAAGACCTGAAGCTCTGGCGGGAGCAGCTTGCCTAGGGCCGTGCCATCTGCCAACACCTGCAGACCCTGGTGCAGAGCTTGCTGCCTCCTGCCACTCCAGCACCTGCTGCCTCCCCAGCTACCGCTCCCACTCCTTCTCCCACTCCCACTTCTCCTTCCACACCCTCCACATCCTGCATCCTCTCCCCACCCTCCCCATCCCTTTGGAGATGCCGAGGCCCCCAGACCCGCAGTGCTGGGAGACAGTTGGCCTGGTGAGACCCCCAACCCTGAGTCCTGAGCTTCCCCTCCCCCTTGTTCCTCTTGCTTCCCCCTTCCACCTCCCTCCTCCCAGGTTTCCGCCGCCTCTCTCCCACCCTCTCTCCTTCCTTCTCCCACCTCCTTTCCCCAGTCTCACCAGAGTTTCATCCCTGCCAGTTTTGTTAAATAAAGAGAGTTTGTGTTCATGAAAATACTTGTATTTTATCTGACATCAGGAAGGGGGGTTAGGGAGAGGTAAGTGGAAGGACGTGAGGAAGGAATGAGGCACAAGCCCTCAGGGGGACAGACCAGGGAGACTGTTAGTGCTCCTCAGGGTGGAAGCTCTCCCACAGAGCCTCCTGAATACTGACACCCCCCTCCGATGGACCTCCCGGATGACAGCCTGCAGAAAGTGCAGCCAGGATCGCAGCAACGCATCCAAGAGAAGCACCAGAGTGCCCAGGGGCAGCTCTGGCTCCATGTTGCAGAGTGCTGTGGTGTCCCGAGTGAGGGCAACCATAGTACGCAGAAACAAAAGGCTTTGCTGTCCCTCATCGAAGTAGGCAAGCAAGCAGGGAAACCTGAGAACCGGCTGTCCGGGGAGGGCCCTTTAAGCACAGGCCTCAGATAGCCTTAGGCAGCAGCCACACAAAGTAACTCCTGACCTGATGCCCTGCCAAAACTGATTCCGGATGGCCTTAAATATGATTCAGTGTCCACTCAATGTGGACGTGCTATTTTGAAATAGCCAAATGCTATTTCAAAATGCATTTTGTGTGTTGACGCGTTATTTTGAAATATCTGATTTTGAAATAACTAATTCAGAATTAGATATTTTGAAATAACGTTGTAGTTTAGATGTACCTGTAGGCATTTCAATAGCTCTCAAAGGCAGTAAACTAGATGTGAAAAAAGTGTGTGCATGCACATCACATCATCTCATGGTGTTGATTATTTAATGTGTAAAGACTTTGGGACACGGACCCCATCTTATATGTCCAAAGCACATTGAAATATTTTTTTTTACTTTAAAATCCCTCCTGTCCCCTGATTTTCCTGTAAAATGAATCCCCATTGTTGACCACCTCTTGCATTTATTTTCAGTTTTTTTCTCCCTTTCTTCTCTACATGTCCTGCCATTTTTTCTTGTTTTTAATTGTGATGCTAATAAAGGAGAAAAAATAAAAAGGAAAGATGGGGACAAGGGGATTGCAAGAATTCAGAATTTTGTCAAGAAACATGAACATTTTGAAGGAAATGAAAAAGTTCACAGATAATTTTCATTTAGAATGCTAACTGTGCTCACTTGTCTTTCATAAAAAAGCTCTTTATATTGCAAAATGATTTCAAATGAAAATTTTCAATCAACTCTGATAAATAATAGTAATGCACTATTGACTATGTTCATCTGCCAGTAATAAGTATATAATTAACTCATATATTATGTACCATGCTCGACTGAGATATGTAGTTTGTTGACTCTAACAGAGGCTTAAATTAATAAAGTTTATTTCATTCCTTTTTATATCCAAACTGGCTGAAACCCAATTGTCTGCATTACCATCAATCATAGAATCCTAGATTCCTACAATACTAGAACTGGAAGGGACCTCGAGAGATCATCCAGTCCAGTTCCCTGCCCTCACGGCAGTACCAATCACTGTCTATATCATCCCTGATAGGTGTCTGTGTAACCTGCTCTTAAATATCCCCAGTGATGGAGATTCCACAACCTCTCTAGGCAATTTATTCCAGTGTTTAACCAATCTGACAGTTAGGAAGTTTTTCCTAATGTCCAACCTAAACCTCCCGTGCTGCAGTTTTAAGGGATATGCACTTCACTTAGGGTATGTTTAGACAGCGGGGCTATTTTATGATTGCAGAGATATCCTGAAATAGCTACCCCGTGTCTTTTAAATGTGACCAATATTTTGAAATATTTTTTGAAATAACAGGTGCACTGTTTTAGTTAATTCGAACTAAACTAATTCGAACTAGCGCAGCTAGACTTAAAAACTAGTTCGAATTAGCGTTTTGCTAATTCGAACTAGCATGTCCACATTGAGTGGACCCTGAACATTGAGTGGGCAGAGAGAGGTGCATTCTGGAGGTGAATGCCTGGCTGCGACGATGGTGTCACCAGGAGGGATTCGGCTTCCTTGATCACGGGGTGCTCTTCCAGGAAGGACTGCTTGGCGGAGATGGAGTTCACCTTTCCAGGAGCGGGAAGGCCTTGTTTGGACACAGACTGGCTAACCTTGTGAGGAGGGCTTTAAACTAGGTTTGTCGGGGGCAGGTGAGCAAAGCCCACAGGTAAGTGCTGAATGTGCGGTACTGGGAGATGGGTTGGAAATGGGGGGGACTACGGCCTATAATGGCAAGGAGAAAGGAGGGTCAGGGCACAACAGGGAGGCAAGATCAAATCAGTATCTTAGATGCCTATATACAAATGCGAGAAGTATGGGTAATAAGCAGGAAGAACTGGAATTGCTAACCAATAAATACAACTATGATATCATTGGTATTACAGAAACCTGGTGGGATGGGACACATGATTGGAATGTTGGTATGGAAGGGTATGGCTTGCTCAGGAAGGACAGACAGGGAAAAAAGGGAGGAGGGGTTGCCTTGTATATTAAAAATGTACACACTTGGACTGAAGTGGAGATGAATGTAGGAGATAGCTGTGTAGAGAGTCTCTGGGTTAAGCTAAAAGGGGTAAAAAACGAGGGTGATATCATGCTAGGAGTCTACTACAGGCCACCTAGCCAGGTGGAAGAGGTGGATGAGGCCTTTTTTAAACAATTAACAAAACTATCCAAAGCCCAAGATTTGGTGGTGATGGGGGACTTCAACTATCCAGACATATGTTGGGAAACTAACACAGCGAGGCACAGGCTATCCAATAAGTTTCTGGACTGCATTGGAGACAACTTTCTGTTTCAGAAGGTTGAAAAAGCTACCAGAGGAGAAGCTGTTCTGGATTTGGTTTTAACAAATAGGGAGGAACTAGTTGAGAACTTGAAAGTGGAAGACAGTATAGGGGACAGTGATCACGAAATAATAGAGTTCATGATCTTAAGGAAAGGTAGAAGGGAGACCAGCACAATTGAGGTAATGGATTTCAGGAAGGCAGATTTTGATAAGCTCAGAGAACTTGTAGGTAAGGTCCCATGGGAAGCAAGACTGAAGGGAAAAACAACTGAGGAGAGTTGGAAGTATTTCAAAGGGACGTTGTTAAGGGCCCAAAAGCAAACAATTCCGCTGTGTAGGAAAGATAGAAAATATGGCAAAAGACCAGCTTGGCTTAACAAGGAGATCTTGCACAATCTCAAAATAAAAAAGGAGTCTCATAAAAAATGGAAACTAGGACAAATAACAAAGGATGAATATAGGCAAGCAACACGGGAATGCAGGGGCAAGATTAGAAAGGCAAAGGCACAAAATGAGATCAAACTAGCTACAGGCATAAAGGGAAACAAGAAGACCTTTTATAAATACATTAAAAGCAAGAGGAAGACCAAGGACAGGGTAGGCCCACTGCTTAGTGAGGAGGGAGAAGCAGTAACAGGAAACTTGGAAATGGCGGAGATGCTCAATGACTTCTTTGTTTCGGTCTTCACCGAGAAGTCTGGAGGTGTGCCTAACGTAGTGAATACAAGCAGAGAGAGGGTAAGTTTAGAAGATAGGATACACAAAGAACAAGTTAAAAATCACTTAGGAAAGTTAGATGTCAGCAAGTCACCAGGTCCTGATGAAATGCATCCCAGGATACTCAAGGAGCTGATAGAGGAGGTATCTGAGCCTTTAGCTATGATCTTTGAAAAATCATGGCAGACAGGGGAGATTCCAGAAGACTGGAAAAGGGCAAATATTGTGCCCATCTATAAAAAGGGGAATAAGAACAACCCAGGAAACTATAGACCGGTCAGTTTAACGTCTGTCCCAGGGAAGATAATGGAGCAGGTAATTAAGGAAATCATATGCAAACACTTGGAAGGTAATAAAGTGATAGGGAATAGCCAGCATGGGTTTGTGAAGAACAAGTCATGCCAAACTAATCTGATAGCTTTCTTTGATAAGATAACGAGCCTTGTGGATAAGGGAGAAGCGGTGGATGTCATATACCTAGACTTTAGTAAGGCATTTGATACGGTCTCGCATGATATTCTTATTGATAAACTAGGCAAATATAACTTAGATAGGGCCACGATAAGGTGGGTGCATAATTGGCTGGATAACCGTAGTCAGAGAGTGGTTGTTAACGGTTCTAAATCCTGCTGGAAAGGGATAACAAGTGGAGTTCCTCAAGGGTCTGTTTTGGGACCCATACTGTTCAATATCTTCATCAATGATGTAGATATTGGGATAGAGAGTACGCTTATTAAGTTTGCAGATGATACCAAACTGGGTGGGGTTGCGACTTCTTTGGAGGATAGGGACATAATTCAGAATGACCTTAGCAAGTTAGAGAAATGGTCGGAGGTAAACAGGATGAGGTTTAATAAAGAGAAATGCAAAGTGCTCCACTTAGGAAGGAACAATCAGTTCCATACATACAAGATGGGAAGCGACTGTCTAGGAAGGAGCATGGCGGAAAGGGATCTAGGGGTCATAGTGGACCACAAGTTGAATATGAGTCAACAGTGTGATGCTGTTGCAAAAAAAGCAAATATGATTCTAGGTTGTATCAACAGGTGTGTTGTAAGCAAAACTCGTGAAGTCATTCTGCCGCTCTACTCTGCACTAGTTAGGCCTCAGCTGGAGTACTGTGTCCAGTTCTGGGCGCCACATTTCAAGAAAGATGTGGAGAAATTGGAAAGGGTACAGAGAAGAGCGACAAGAATGATTAAAGGTTTAGAGAACATGACCTATGAAGCCAGGCTTCATGAACTGGGCTTGTTTAGTTTGGAAAAAAGAAGATTAAGGGGGGACATGATAGCGGCTTTCAAATATCTAAAAGGGTGTCACAAGGAGGAAGGAGAAAATTTGTTCCTCTTGGTTTCTGAGGACAGGACAAGGAGTAATGGGCTTAAAGTGCAGCAGGGGAGGTTTAGATTGGACATTAGGAAAAAATTCCTAACTGTCAGGGTGGTCAAATATTGGAATAAATTGCCAAGGGAGGTGGTGGAATCTCCCTCTCTGGAGATATTTAAGAACAGGTTAGATAGACATCTGTCAGGGATGGTGTAGACGGAGCTTGATCCTGCCTTGAGGGCGGGGGGCTGGACTCGATGACCTCTCGAGGTCCCTTCCAGTCCTATGATTCTATGATTCTATGATTCTATGAACAGAGGTTAAGGATGGCCGGAAGCAGTGCCAGCAGGGCATCAGAGTAGGACTTAGAACGTGGAGCTGCTGTCTCAGGCTAGCCAAGGGCTGTGCTTAAAGGGACCCGACCCCCACCCCAGACAGACAGTTCTCAGGGGTGCCCCGCTTGCAAAGCAGTCCTGGCTTGGATTGCCCGGAGTACCCACACTGAGCACATCACAGCACTCGGTCATCAGACCGGCTGCACTTGTCACAGGCTGCCATCTGAGGAGAGGGGGCAATTGGGGAGCTGCAGGAGAGCTTCCACCCCCAGAAGCCCGCAGAGCCAGCCCAGTCCTCCCCATCGGGGGCTCGTACCCCATTCTTCCCTCACCTCCTTCCACTTACCCCACCCTAGCCCCCCTTCCTGATGTACAAAATAAAGGACAATTGTGTTCAAAAATAGAATCTGTCTTTATTGAACAAAACTGGGGGAGACTGGGAAAAGGAGGTGGGAGAGGGGAAGAGAGAGGGTGGGAGAGGGGAGGGCAACTACAATGATGAGGGGTTTGGAACAGGTCCCATATGAAGAGAGGCTAAAGAGACTGGGACTTTTCAGCTTAGAAAAGAGGAGATGGAGGGGAATATGATAGAGGTCTATAAAAGCACGAGTGGTGTGGAGAGGGTGCATACAGAAAAGTTCTTCATTAGTTCCCATAATAGAAGGACTAGAGGACACCAAAGGAAAGGAATGGGTAGCAGGCTTCAAACTAATAACAGAAAGTTCTTCTTCACAAAGCAAATAGTCAACCTGTGGAACTCCTCCTTGCTGCAGGAGGCTGTGAAGGGTAGAACTAGAACAGAGTTTAAAGAGAAGTGAGAACAATTCATGGAGGTTGGGTCCATGGAGTGGTATTAGCCAGGGGGTAGGAGTGGTGTCCCTGCCCGAAGTTTGTGGAAGGCTGGAGAGGGATGGCATGAGACAAATGGCTTGGTCACTGTCTTTGGTCCATCCCCTCCAGGGTCCCTAGGGTTGGCCGCTGTCGGCAGACAGGCTACTGGACTAGATGGACCTTTGGTCTGACCTAGTACAGCCATTCTAAGCTCAGGGCTCAGAGTCGGGGGTCTCAGTGGACCACCTTGATTTTCATGCAAACCTGCTCCTGGGTGGCCAGGCTGGCAGCTCTTCTGCCTTAGACGGCCGCTTTCCTGTGCCTAGTGTGGAGGTCGTGGACGAGGTCCACGATGTCTGCACTGGACCAGGCGGGTACCCGCCTCTTGCGGTCCTGGGCAAGCTCCCGGGAGCCGCCAGGGTCTGCTGGCTGGGTGCTGGCAGGCTTGTACCTGGCACAGGCACCGTAGCCAGTCCGTGCCCCTTTAAGGGGTCCGGGGCCGGGAGGGGGGCAATAGAGTTTCCCTGGTGTTGGCCAGAGTGGCCACCAGGGAAAGCAGGGGAGGACTAGCCTCCCACTAGTTCGAATTAAGGGGCTACACACCCCTTAATTCGAACTAGTAAGTTCGAACTTGGCTTAGTCCTTGTACAATGAGGTTTACCTAGTTCGAACTAAGCACTCCGCTAGTTCGAATTAAGTTCGAACTAGCGGAGCGCTAGTGTAGTGCCTATCAAAGTTAATTTGAATTAACGTCCGTTAGTTTGAATTAACTTTGTAGTGTAGACATACCCTCAGCTATTTCAAAATTACAAAATTACCTATTCTGGTATCCCAAAATATCTAGACATACCCTATATTTCCCTCCAGTCCTAAAGCTTCAGAGGGGTAGCTGAGTTAGTATGTAACTGGAAAAACTTGAAAAACAATGCTTAGTTTAGCAGCACCTTGAAGACTAACAAAACGTGAGATGGTATCATGAGCTTTCATGGGTACAACCCACTTCTTCAGATGAAGTGGGTTGTAGTGCCTATGAAAGCTCATGATACCATCTCACATTTTGTTAGTCTTTAAGGTGCTTCCAGACTATGTGTTGTTTTTCAAGTTCCTCCTATCCTAGATCAGTCAAACTCCCAATGACTTGGGGTATGAGATTTGCCTCAGAAGGGACTGAAAAAATACTCAAAATTTGGCCCATTATGCACCCTGGTGGTTCATGTTACATAATTTGATGCTATCTGCTTAATGCTCCCATCCCACTGAGGATTAGGAGGTTTCACTATCTGTATGTTCTGTTGTCAGCTCTCACTGATTGAATAAAACTACCTGATCCCATGCAGCACAGCTGCATCCTTCTTCCATGCAACTTGCACTAAACAAACACACATACACACACACACACAGAAAGTTTTTCTGTCAGGGGACTGTATCATTGCCTGAGGAAGGAGAACTCTTCCTCCCTTCCTACTCTCTTCAGCTTCTGACCTTATTCATTGAAATCAGAGCATCTGTCCTACTGTTCCCCTATATGGTTCTGGTGGCTAAACAGACCAATGGGTGGAAAACCCCAGTTAAAGAAGTCAAAACATTTGGCAGCATCCCCACAGTGAGAGGTTGAAGGGAGAAAACATTCCCATCACCTTTCCTTACATCCAGGAATACTGGCTGTTAACTAGACTCACTTAACTAGACTCACTAAATCGAACTCCAGAAGATCGATCGTGGCAACGGTGATCTTCTGCCGAGTGAAGACATGGGCTAAGTCTCTAAGGTGCCATGTGACTACAGGATACTGTAGATATAGTAGAAAAACAGCTATGTGTGCAGTATTACAAACAGTAGGCGCATTGTCCAAGGAAAGAAGACATTAGAATATATCAACACCCCTCCATGCACTCCATTATCTGCTAATTTAGAAGAGATCTTTTAGTTTAAATCTCTCTTTATGGAAGGACCTTCTGTAAGTTTTGAACCTGGCATAGTAATGCACCTGATTTTCTACAAAATCTTGCCTAAAGTTCTGGAGATGACAAAAAGATATGTGCATGCAACGTGCAATGTATGTCATAGCATTTCTTTGAATTAGTTCAGTACAGTGCACAACTGATACTCAAAAGTGGCTTCCAATAATTTCTTAAAAAAAAATCCACATGAACACTGGTCATGAGCCACAAGTAGTAGCATTTCCAGTCAAAATTCCCTGGGATAAACTACCATCCACAATATATCAACAGGACAGGGAAATGTATTTTATTAAAGTTTGTGCTGCTGGTACCATTAGAAGACTTCTATAAATAATAACTGCCTCCTATCTCAGAATGTTTATAAGTGAGTAGATCCAAAGTACTAATGAAAGCAACACAAATGGAGAAAATGAGCTCTATAAATGATAAATGATGTTACTCTAACAATGGAAGTTTAGAAAAAGGAGAAGGAAGAAACAAGATAAAGATTTCACTTTTACATGTGCTCAGCACTTCTTTTAAATATTAAAGGAAATATGGAGCCAACTGTTCTTGTATCCATGTAATTAAGATTATAGAGCTACATCATATGCTGACATGGTTCAGATTTCACACAGAAAAAATAAGGGGGGAGCTTAAAGCACAAAGGCTCAGATTTACTGCAATAAAGCCAAAGCAAGACTTTAAAGTCAATATTTTTATAGCTTTTTACTAGATATTTTCTCTGTTGCACATACAAAAAAATCTGTTCAAGTCCTTTGACCAGTTTTTGGCAATAACAATTGAAGACTTTCAAAAAGCTGCTAAAATTTATTTTGTTAATTGCTGGAATAATCAATAACTAATTTTTATTCTAAACTAGCGTTCTTCGTGTGTCTTAAATAACCCAAGAAAAGATCATTTGCATCTCAATAACAATCCCTAACAATGTCATGTCATTAAAATCCAAACTAGATCTCAATAATGTAGGTTAGTGACCAGTAAGGGAGTTATTACCTGGGTCAAGTCCTCTGGGGCTGGAATGGACCAACTGGTGAAAGCTTTGCTTGTGTGGATACTTCACAAAATAAGCATATCCTCCTTTGGGAATTGCCCTAGTATTTGGTGAGTTGTCATTTCCTCAATGGATATACACTTGGACTGTTTCGAGAGCTTGTGACAGGTTCATAAGAGGAAGGTCAAACCAAGCCCAACGAAAACAGAGTAACATGCAATACAGAGTATTAAAAAAAAGCTCTGAAAACTTACAATATTACCTAGCTTCCATTAAAAATGTTTCTGTATCAGACAGTAATTAGTAGAACTGGAAAGCAAAAGGTATATTAGCTTTATGTACTAGCTAGAAATAGAGAGTGTCATAACTATTTTAAGATGCCTTTTTAACAGTGCTTTTGTGATGCCAACACACTTGCTGATGATATTGAAATTTTTATGTTAATTAAACAACCCCTAACCACTCAGTACATTTCAGATATATACACTTTGTAATTACCTCCATTATTGAAATAGCTAGTTTGATTTATCCTTGCCACAGTAACATTCTAGCTTCTGTTATTTTTGTCTTTAGAAAAACATAGGTCCCAATGAGGGAATATAAAACTATTACTGTAAATTAAATATTAAAGCTAACTTATTTTTGCATAAGAATACTGTCAAATAATGGTGATAACTGTTCTTCAGATACAAACTTTTTTGGGTTTTTTTTAAGCTCAAATTAAAATCTAATTTTCACGTCTTTTTGTAAATTTCATGTGGTTGGTATGTAGTTTTACTCATGGTAGCAGCTTAAGGGGAGCTATTATAGTCTTAGTTTAGTGATTAAGAAATACAACATTTGTTGAAGAGCTAGGCCTTTTAGTCTGGAATGGATTATCACTTGATCCTTCCTTAAGCATTTTTATACAGGAGTGCATTATCCTTGGAGCCACCCTGGGCTCCATGCCTCATTAACCTGGGTGTTAGATAAATCAAAGGCAGCCTCAGAGACAAAGATAAGCAAACTGCAGGCCAGCAAGACGATGATGTATGGATCCAGGAGGCTAATAGGAAAGTATTGACAGGAAAATGGTGTGCTTATCCTGCAATCACTGCATATTGCAATGAGAGCTCCCAAAAGCAGATGGGATACACTTTAGGGAATGCGTGAGTATGAGATTGTTAGGCAGAAATGGATCCTGGCATCTTATGTTTTCTTACAAGAACTTTGTTTCTTTGCGGCTGCACTTTAAGCTCAGCAGAGTGGTTAATATGCAGGCAATGGCCAACAGTGAATTTGTTTTGGGAATAAATATTTTTAAGAGGGAAATATTTTAAAAAATGCTGACATTTGCATATGTCAATGTATAAAAATAAATACACTTGGAAGAGAAAATATACAGAATAACATCTGTATGCACCTGAAAAAAAAGTATTTAGTATTAAGAATATGCAGCGAAAGCCTTTTGTGGAAATTAATGTGTCAGTTGTTAGTACCCTAGTAACAGGGAAGATGTGATTGACAGCACCCTTTGGACAGTAGATGCATTTTATAGCTTTTTTCCTGTTGCTGTTGAGTGTTTGAGTTCATTAGGGTAAAAAATACAAAAGACTTAGGAGCCTAAGTCTAATTAACTATTGCTTAGAATCCTAAATCACAAAGTATTCCATGTTTTCTTAGGTTGTGTCTACACTGGCATGAATTTCCAGAAATGCTTAAAACGGAATACTATTCCGTTTTCAGCTTTTCCGGAAAAGGAGCATCTACATTGGCAGGCTGCTTTTCCGGAAAAGCCCTTTTTTGCGGAAAAGCGTCTGTGGCCAATGTAGACGCGTTTTTCCGGAAAAGACTACTGGGCTGTCTACACTGGCCCTTTTCCAGAACAGTGTTCTGGAATAAGGACTTATGCCCGAGCGGGAGCAGAATAGCTTTTCCGGAATAGCGGCTGATTTTGTACAGTAGAGCATCGTTGCTTTTCCAGAAATTCAAGGGCCAGTGTAGACAGCTCACAGCTTATTCCGGAAAAGCGGCTGATTTTCCGGAATAAGTGGCCCAATGTAGACACAGCCCCCAAGTGTCTCTATCCTATTTTTCAGGATTTCTTTAAGAACTGGATCCATTATTGTTCTGAGAGGAGAAATGTTGGTTCTCAGTTAGGTCCTGATCGAAAGTCCACAAAGTCAGTGGAAAGACTCCAATTAACATCAATGGACGTTGGATCAGATCCAGTATGAACACACAACTCCCAGTAAAGTAAGCTGGTGTTATGAATGACTCTCGAAGGGTATGTCTACACTACAAAGTTAATTCGAACTAATGGACGTTAGTTCAAATTAACTTTAATAGGCGCTACACTAGCGCTCCACTAGTTTGAATTTAAATCGAACTAGCAGAGCAGTTAGTTCAAACTAGGAAAACCTCATTTTACGAGGATTAAGCCTAGTTCGAACTAGCTAGTTCGAATTAAGGAGTGTGTAGACCCTTAATTCGAACTAGTGGGAGGCTAGCCCTCCCCAGGTTTCCCTGGTGGCCACTCTGGCCAACACCAGGGAAACTCATCTGCCCCCCTCCCGGCCCCGGACCTCTTAAAGGGGCACGGGCTGGCTACGGTGCCCGTGCCAGGTGCAAGCCTGCCAGCACCCAGCCAGCAGACCCTGCACCTGGCACGGATCGAGCCACCCACCCAATGCCCCCCAGCCCTCCCCCTTTCCTGGGACCAGGCTGGTGGCTCCTGGGAGCTTGCCCGGGAACGCAAGAGGCGGGCACCCGCCTGGGCTAGTACAGACATCGTGGACCCCGTCCACGATCTCCGCACTAGGCACAGGAAAGTGGCTGGCTAGGGCAGGAGAGCTGCCAGCCTGGCCACCCAGGAGCAGGTGTGCAAGAGAATCAAGGGGGTCCACGGAGATCCCCGACCCTGAGCCCTGAGCTTACAATGGCCATCCTGGGTCAGACCAAAGGTCCATCTAGCCCAGTAGCCTGTCTGCTGACAGCGGCCAACCCTAGGGACCCTGGAGGGGATGCACCGAAGACAGTGACCAAGCCATTTGTCTCGTGCCATCCCTCTCCAGCCTTCCACAAACCTTGGGCAGGGACACCACTCCTACCCCCTGGCTAATACGACTTCATGGACCCAACCTCCATGACTTGATCTCACTTCCCTTTAAACTCTTTTCTAGTTCTACCCTTCACAGCCTCCTGCAGCAAGGAGTTCCACAGGTTGACTCTTTGCTTTGTGAAGAACAACTTTCTGTTACTAGTTTGAAGCCTGCTACCCATTCCTTTCCTTTGGTGTCCTCTAGTCCTTCTTTATGGGAACTAATGAAGAACTTTTCTGTATGCACCCTCTCCACCGAACTCCTGCTTTTAGAGACCTCTATCCTGTCCCCCCTCCGTCTCCTCTTTTCTAAGCTGAAAAGTCCCAGTCTCTTTAGCCTCTCTTCATATGGGACCTGTTCCCAATCCCTGATCATTGTAGTTGCCCTCCCCTTTCCCACCTTCTCTCTTCCCCTCTCCCACCTCCTTTTCCCAGTCTCCCCCAGTTTTGTTCAATAAAGACAGATTCCATTTTGGAAGACACGTTATCTTTATTTTGTACATCAAGAAGAGGGGCTAGGGAAGGGTAAGTGGAAGGAGGTGAGGGAGGAATGGGGCACGAGCCCCCGATGGGGAGGACTGGGCTGGCTCTGTGGTCTTCTGGGGGTGGAAGCTCTCCTGCAGCCCCCCAATTGCCTCCTCTCCCCAGATGGCAGCCTGCAGCAAGTGCAGCCGGGCTGATGGCTGAGTGGTGTAATGTGCCCAGTGTGGGTACTCCGGGCAATCCAAGCCAGGACTGCTTTGCAAGCGGGGAACCCCTGAGAACTGTCTGTCCGGGGTGGGGGTCGGGACCTGTTAAGCACAGTCCTCGGCTAGCCTGAGACAGCATCTCCACGCTCTAAGTCCTCCTCTGATGCCCTGCCGGCACTGCTTCCGGCCATTCTTAAGCCCGGTTCAGGGTCCACTTAATGTGGACATGCTAGTTCGAATTAGCAAAACGCTAATTCGAACTAGTTTTTTAGTCTGGATCCGTTAGTTCGAATTAGCTTAGTTCGAATTAACTAATTCTAACTAAGTTAGTTCGAATTAACGTTGTAGTGTAGACATACCCTAAGGGCAGAACTGGGTCCTAGTGTATGTTATTGTCTCATTCATACTGGTCTCCATTGATTACATCTGTGAGATCCTTTTCTCTTAGATTTAAATACAACTCTTTTTATCAAAATGTGTGGTGCTCTTAATAATTAACTACTTCTCTTCTATAAACTTCTTTTAGTCTGCTTTTACTTTCTTCCTGGAATTTAAAAGTAAAAGTCTGATTATTCTTTTAATTAACTCCAAGTGTCACTGGGAAAAGGATCAAGCACAAAATCTATCTGCTTACCAGAGAAGGCATGACTTGTCTATTTTCAACACATGCTGCCAGATAACTCTGGCACATCATTCTGTGATGGTAAGAAGCCATACCCTCAGTTTAAGTGCCTGGTTAAACTAGATTTTGGGTTGCTTTGTATTGCTGAAGGGGTGCAATTAGCTAGCAAATTCATCACTCGATGGATGGTGCACATGGAATGAATAAAGTTACTGTCTACAGGCTTCCTGCCTCGCTTGTTGCAAAAGTTGGAGGTGTCTTGAATGAAACGGGATTGCAGGAAGAGAAAGAAAGTCTCATGGTTAAGGAAGTTGAATGCCACATTGGAGAATTTAATTCTATCCCTGTCTACCTCTGTGCTGGGCAAGTCATATAAACCTATATTTTTCACACATTTTTTGTTCCTCATTTGATGAGCACTGGTGTTGAAACAGCTAGTATGTGATTTGCTTAAACACCGCACAACTTGCAGTGATGTCAATGAGGGCTTCTGTTAGGAATTCTGTAAGTTGTGCTGCATTTTAGCAAATCACATACCAGCTGTTAGTGCCCTAACAATAGTCCCACCCCCACCTTACCCCCCCACCTATTTCCCTGTGACCTCACCTTTTGCACTGCCTCTTCTCTGAGGCCCTGCTTTTATGCTTCCTCTGCCTCCGAGGTCTTCCCCACCTGCCCCCAACCTTTCCCCTCTCACTCACCCTTAAAGCAGGTAAAAAGTTATGAGATCATTGCTCCCAATTCCCCTTATTCTGGCACCCCTGGCTTTTTCCTTATCCCCACATGTCCCCTCCAGCTTGTCCTTTTCTGTATCCTGCCTATTCCCCTGTATTCCTGTCATCCCCCAGCCTCTCCTCATTCATCCTTTTCAAATCCCTCTTCCACCTCAGCCTACACTCCCCATCTGTCCCTCACTCCCCATCTGAGCCAGGCTGCTGTTTCCTGTCATCCTGACACCTTGCAGGGGGAAATATTGATAGCACAAGAGAAAGAGTGTCTGTTCTCTGGTTTAGTGCCTGGCACCATAGCAACCTCCACCAGCCCAAGAAGGAGCAGCAATTGGAGAGAAGTTCTGCTTAATTCCAGACCAGAGCCCATGATCTGTGAGCTATATGATGGTGGCGCTTGCTCTGAGAGACTGCCACAGACTGGTGTCTCCCACTTAGGGGTCTGATGCAGGAGTCCAAAGCCTGTGTATGAGAAAGATGATTCTCTGTTGTACAAGTCAACAGCCAGTCTATACCAGGATAGCAAAGGAGGAATGGAGAGAGGAAGAGCTTCTAAAACTCCACAAGTGAAACCAGAGAGAAAGAAGTGACTAGCAAACCAGCTGTTAAAGAGCTATGATCCTCATCTCTTCATTTTCCAACTAATGACACACAGGTGTATCATCATCAACCACTTTTAATGACTAATAACAGCACATGCATCATGGGGAAAACCTCAGCAAACTCTTAACAATTTCTAATTAGTCTTTCCAGTGTCTTCAGACATCTTACAGATCAGAGAGGTATCAGGTTAGTGTCTGCATTGTATTGCTCAATCTCAGGTTTGGGTTTGGTTTTTTTGTTTTTGTTTTGTTTTTGTTTCTTTCGTATCATTCTGTGATGGGGCGTTCGGAACGTCCCCGCCCAGCCAAAGCTGGTTCATCCTGCACTAACCCCGCAGTAGCTCTTGCGTTCCTGGGGGCTGGCCGGGAAACACCAGCTCCCTGTGCACACTGCTCGGCGGCAGCAGCACAACTGACAGGAGCGGGAGCCAGACACCGGGATGACACCAAATGCCGGGTCATGCCCTTGACGTCAGGATGCCACCCCCCACTGAGATCGATGGGTGACGTCAAGGGGAGCGAGGTCGGCGGGTGATGTCAGGAGGAGCTACTGGGGAGAGGGATAAGAAGCAATTGGGGGAGCTCAACAGGGGAGGTAGGGGAGCAGAGAGAGAGAGAGAAGGAGAAAAGGGGAACACGAAAGTAAGGAGAGGGAAAGAGTGCACAGGTGCGGGGAGGCACTGCTGGAGCCAGCAGGGTAGGAAGCAGCCCAGGGCAGGACATTGAACGGCTGCCGGTGGGCTGATGAGTTGCGAGATCATCCCCCACCAGCCGTACAGGACACTGAGAACCTGTCCTTAGGGCCCTGGCCTGGGGCCCCTGAGAGAGGGTGGGCCTGGGCTCCCCTACCCCGTGTCCTCTGGCCAGGGGGCTAAGAAACTCAGCATTTAGTACTATGCTCATCCACTGGAAAAAGGGGTGTGACAGGAATTAGGCTCAGGTGTGTGACCAGCACCACGGGACTCAAAGACAGACCCAGGGATGGGTAAGAGGGCACCCTTGTACACCATCTCTAATTCAGGCCCTTTAGGTTGGATACTGTCTCCTTGACCTTTCTTTCTGTGACGAGTTAAAGGTGCTTCCTAGTCCCTTCATTAGTGTCCACGTCATATGACCTAGGAACTATCTCACAAGAGACTACTGTTTCCTGAAGCCCTGTTTTACCATCATAAAAGTGTATCCTCCAATGTGATAGCAGAGGCCCTACCTGCCATGACAAGGGTAACCATACATCTGGATTTCCCCAGATATAGCTTGCCTCTTATTTGATCCTCTTTCTTCTGTCTGGGTTGATTTACAAATAATAGGCAGCATCTCGGATTTTTGCAGAGCAGTCGTTGCAGCTCAGAAAGATCCCTGACTTTCCAATTAGTCTGTCCATGCATCTGCAGCTGATTGGTCTATTCCCCTGCTGCCAAAGCTGCGGAATCTCACCTACTGTGGTTCTGGCTGCTAGCCCTGGGGAGAGCATGCCGCACTGAGGCATTGACTGGCTGCTAGCACTGCATCCTGTGCTTGTGCCAGCTATTCTGCCAGTGGGACAGGGAGCGACACTGTCCCCACCTGCAGTGAGTCCCCCTGCCACAGGTAATCTCTCCAACCACCCCCCAAATACTGCTCCCAGTATATGCATATACCTCCCATGCTTCCCAGGTATTCCCTTCACCACCTCCAGGTACCACTCCCAATACCTATGTACTGATGGACCCCGGTCATTATCAGGTAGGCTTGAACTTGGGACCTCCATAGCATAAGAACTTCTGCCACATGAGCTAAAAGCCAGATGGCCCTTAACTGATGCTTACCCCCAACTTAAGTGATTTGTTAAACTTGGTTTTTCATGGACATGATACACTTGGTGGGGATATTTGTATTTAATTGGTTGCTAAAATCAGTAAGCTAAGAACATAATTACACAAAAATAATTAATGGGCTTGGGAGGCACATCACAAGCAGGAGTTTGAGAAGCTAGAGCAGTTAATGAACGGGACTACTCTATTTAGATTTCATGACAGCAAACATCAGACCAAACTGTCAAGAGAGGTCTCTAAGGAAGGTCTTGGGACAGCACTTCTTCAAAAGCGAGGGAGGCATTGGAGGCCAGTAGCATATGCTTCCCGAGCTTTCATTGAAACTCAGTTCTAAACCTGAGAAAGAGGCTTTGACTTTGCTGCATGGGTGCAAAAGGTTCCACACTTTCCTGCAGGAGAGATGCATGTTTGCTGGAACAAGTCCCAGGCCACTGATGACAATAAGAAAAAAGAAAGTGATCTGAGATGCCGTCTTGATTAGAAACTTTTTTTCAGTTGCAGCTATGTGATCTAAAATTAGACAACAAACCCAGGAAAGAGTTAGTGATGGTAGATTACGATAGACCAGTAACAGAATCAAGCCTGGGCAGTAGCTGACTTAGAGTTAGTGGGGCCCTGCACAGCTTCATTTTGGGGGTCACCTCTCAGGACTTGGGTGTGGGGCAGCAGCACAGTTTGCACAGGCCCATGCAGAGGGCAACAGAGGAGCTCACAGAGCCTTGGGCACAGCAGGTGGGAGATGGGACCCCAGGCATGGGGTGAAAGCAGAGCCCATGGAATCCTGTGCAGCAGAGCCCTGGCTACGGGGTAGCATCTGGGACCCAGGCACGAGGCAGCAGTTGGAACAAAGTGCATGGGGTGGTAGAGTCCTGCATAAAATGTAGGGATACTGAAGCAGTCTCTCAACAATGCCCAGAGCAACTAATTTACCTAGCCCCTCCTCAAGTTTTTTTTTAAATTAGAACCAGAGGAATATTTATTGTGGGATTATTTGTTTCTGGCAACTCAGTTTTATCCTTGATGGTCAGTTTCTCAATCTCCTCAAAGACATTCTGAAATTAATCTTCAAATTTTATTTGCTCCTGTGCCTTCATATATTCTCTGAAAGTGCGTCTATGCAGTGATGCTAGCTCAAAATAAGCTATGCAATTTGATCTAGGCAGATTGCATAGTTTATTTCAAATTTATTGCGAGATAGTCTGTTTTGAAATTTGATACTGTCTACACAGCACCAGATTTCAAAATAGACCCCCTACTCCCCTACAAGTCCCTTAATCCCTGTGGAATGAGGTTTACTGGGACATCAGAATTGCAAGCCCGTTATTTTGACTGCATTTTGAAGTAATGGGTGTGCTGCTAAGACATGGAAAATGCTATTTTGATATACCAGACATATCTGAAAGTAGCACTACTGTCTAGACGTACCCTAAGAATATAACAACAGCCATACTGGGTCAGACCACTATCCTGTCTTCCAACAGTGACCAATGTTAGCTGCTTCAGAGAGAATTAATAGAACAGGTAATCATCAAGTAAGCCATCCCTTGTTGCTTATTCCCAGATTCTGGAAAACAGAATAAGGCCTAATTCCAAACACATCTTTAACCTTAGTATAGGTATGTGCTTCCCTGGCACCGACACTAAATCACTAAAGTTGTCACTTAATCATTATTGGCTTGTGTACCAGTGTCCAATTAAAATGTCATAGGGATTCCATTTGTTTCCAGTTCAATAATCCAGTGATATGATGCCGTTACTTCTTGAAAAATTCCTGTGAAAAGTGCTTCTTCACTGTTACTTGCACTGTTGTGTTCCCATGTTGTGTTCTTTCTAATGTTCTAATGAAGGAGACCAAAGACAGTGTATAAGAAAGATGATTCTCGGTTGAAGTGAACAGTCAGCATATGTCTAACTAGAAAGGAGAGCTGCTAAAACCCCAAAAGTGAAACTAGAGAGAGAGGAGAACTGAATAACTGACCAGCTCTTAAAAAGACATGATAGTTACACCAAAACCCTCTGCAGGGCTGAAGAGTGGTGAGCAGTACAGATTAAGAAAATAATTACACTGGTAGGATAATGCTGCCAGCTTCTAGCAAACTTCCAAACACCATGTACAACTGGTGATTTTCATGTATGAATAATTTTGCCAAATTTGGATGGATTTTCCACAAGAATAGAAAAGGCACATGTCTCACCCCAAACTTACACCCCTTGCCAAATTCTCAGTCCTTGCTCTAAATCTTGAAGGCACTCAAGGTATTTAAAAAAATACTTGCCAAAATTTTAAATATTGGCAAAACAATGCATTTTCCCCTAACCTTGTGCAAAGAAGCAGCTAAACAGGATTTGTTTTTGGGGTGTTTTCTTTTGTTTTTTGTTTTTGTTTGGTTTTCGGGGGGGTTGGGGTTTTTTTTTGATTAGTTGGTTGGTTTTTTTGGGGGCGTTGGATTTTTTTGTTTGTTTTTGCAAAATAATTCCGTCTCATGCTGGAAACCAGTATAGAAAACTTGAGCCTAAACAGTTAAAAGTCTGGCAAAATTTCAAGCAACTGAAAAGAGAAAGTGGTAGACAATTTAATTGTAGTTGGTACCTACAGTTCTGCCTATAATTAACATTATGGGAGATCCCTTGATTCAAAGATGATCTCTACCATGGATTTACATGTGGGTCCTGAGATGACTCAGAAGTCCAATCCTGGAACCACAAATCCACCTGCAATAGATACAGACATTTTGTGGCAGACCAGCTGCCTGCTGGGAGAAAGCTCTTTTCCCCCCTTCCTTCTCTGTTTTCATCTTGGATGGCAGGGCACTTCACCTTGAACTGAGCCACTGCCTGCTGCAAGATATGTTGCCATTGGAGTCAGTGGGTGGCTTGCTCCTCCCAGCTTGTGAAATCCACATCAGTTTTCTTCAGTGTGTCTTTGTAGCATTTCCTCTGATCACCAGGGGATCTCTGACTATGGGTGAGCTGAGAGTAGGGGACTTGTTTTGGGAGGCAAGAGTCTGGCATCCACACACAAGTGTCCAGCCCGGAGAAGTGGATGCAGGAGGATCGTGGCTAGTGAAACTGGCTTCAGCGAGGATGCTGGCATTAGTGCAGAGGTCTTGCCACTTGACAAAAAGGCATCATTGGTGATACCTCTCCAGAGTCCTGAAATGCTATGAATAGCTTGTCCAGGTTTCACATACATAAAGGAATGATGGAACAACAATTGTCTTGTAGACCTGGACCTTGGTTGTCCTGCTGTAGATCACAGTCCATGAAAACATGTCCGAGCAATTTCCTAAAGGAAGTACTTGATCCTGTGCGGGATCTCACTGGGTACATCTAAACTACATGGCTCCGTCGACAGAGCCATGTAGATTTGTTTGTTCGGCAAAGGGAAATGAAGCCGCGATTTAAATAATCGCGGCTTCATTTAAATTTAAATGGCTGCCGCGCTGAGCCGACAAACAGCTGATCAGCTAGTCTGGACGCTCCCCTGCCGACATGAAAGCCCTTTATCGACCTCCCCGGTAAACCTCATCCTACGAGGCATAACGGGGAGGTCGATAAAGGACTTCCAGGTCAGCGCGGGAGTGTCCAGACTAACTGATCAGCTGTTTGTCGGCTCAGCACGGCAGCCATTTACATTTAAATGAAGCCGCGATTATCGATGGAGCCATGTAGTTTAGACACACCCACTGTGTCCAAAGTCTAACCCTCCAGAGTGATTTGTGGGAAGACATGTGCAAGGCTTGAAGTAGCTTGATGTGCAAGGATAACAAAGTAATCAGCATACTAAAGGCTAGTAATGTACACCGTGAGGACTTAAGACTTCAAGTGGAGATGTCCATGGATTAAAGAAACACCCATCCATTCTGCATTGAATGTCAACTCTGGTCTTTGACGAGGACCAAAGAGACTGCTACATAGATGGGGAACAAGATTGGGGCACATCCTAGCTTAGCCCCAGTTTTGATGGCAAAAGTTTCCATCTTAAGGCCATTTCAGAGAACTGCGGCAGTCATCTGATTATGAAGAAGCCTTCAGATCTTAATCAGTTTTGCAGGGCAGCCAAATCTGGTCAGCATTCCACAGAGCTTTGTGATCAACAAAGTCAAAGGCGTTTGTCAAAACGATGAAGGCCACGTACAGGTCCTGATTTTGCTCCTGAGACTTTTCCTGGATTTGGTGGGTAACAAAAATCATGTAGGTTGTCATGTGGGATTAATATAGCTGCTACACCTTGAAGAAGCTATATGTTTTTTAAATGGTGCTTTTTTCACCATTGGCTTCAGTTTTAAAATACTAATGGAAAAATGCATATTATTAAATCTTTTAACATTTCTGTTTTCAAAACTGAAATCCTGCCTTCATCCAGTTTATGATTTTTCAGCTCATTGTTCCCCCCTCTTCCATTGTTGTATTCCATCTTTTAATGGTAAATTAAAAGAGAGGATAAGAGCATGGGGTTTTTAGCTAACTTTTGGTTTGGGGGAGGGTGGGGGAGGTTTGGGGTTTTTTTTACAAAAATGATTTTTTTCCAAAATTATTTGTTTTGTTTTAAGTCCATTTCTCATTGACAAAAGTTTCAAGTGAAAAGCTTCAACTTGATCTAACGTGCTAATATGCACAGATGTAATTTCTGGGGGAGGGAGCCAAATCACCCTATTGTTCAGTGCACTTTCCTCTCCCCTGGTTCATAAATTAAACCTACTGGATGAGTTTGCAAATCCTGATCATTTGAGGATTTGCCTCTAAACATTCTGTAACACTCTTTTGCAGTTGTGGTTTTGATGTAAACATAAAGTATTTCTGCACTCTAATATTGGATCCTTCTCCTCTCACTGCAACACTGCAGCTATAACGTCTTCCTAATGTGTGACTTAGTATGGTATGCAAGGTCTTGATCCAAGCTCTACCACTACCAGGCAGGATGCAAGAAGTCTTAGGGTACGTCTACACTAGCTCCTTAGTTCGAGCTAGGTAGGGTAATGGAATGTGGAGTATCGGTAGTTCAAATTAGGATCTTTAATTCGAACTACCTACTCCGTGCCGCATGTAGCCACGGGCACGGAGTTCGG